>NW_023416315.1:20769912-21399079 GCF_014108235.1 Myotis myotis | reverse complement strand
ATGTCTGCTTAATTCCAACACGAATGAAGGGAATTTAATTTATTTCAAATTAATTTAAGAAAACTTGGGCCAACAAAACATACACAGATTGAACAGAGTAAGTAGGAATAAGAACATGGTCAGGAATGAGAAATGAACATTAGCTAACTTTACACCATAAGCCAGGGCCATTAATATGAATGAACATGTTACCTGTCCGGTCCCAACAGCACCACAGTACACCACATTGGAGCCCATGCAGCCCAGCAACTCCTTGGCAGCAGCAAATTCCTCTTCGACTCCTCCCACCATGAACGTGAGGTTCCCAGACCGAGCAGCTCCCACACCTGAATGGTTTGGGGTAAAGAGAGAGTGAAATGAGAGACAATTCCCAAACCAAATGAAAACATCTTGCTTTCAAATTATATTTGTTAGGTATGTGCAAGACACTCTAAATTTCTCCTGGAATATTTTAATAATCAAGTATCATGTAGGTTAATCACAAGCCAAAAGAGGCAGATTTAGTCAAACCCTCAATTCATCTTAAATATTTAGGCACAATCATGGCAGGACAGACCTAGGAATTTGAAATGTGAATTTTATCATTCCCATGCATCTCTTATGCCCCTAAGAAACCTACTCAGTAACAGAAAGTGTATGAAAAAGGTCATCTGTGCCCCACCAGCATGGGAACAGCCAGGGAGTTTACTGCCTGAGTCTGAAATTGGGTCTCTGGCTCACACGCTTGCTTTCCACACATTATCTACAGATGAGATCCACGAAGAGCGACCGACTCTTTCTCCCATAAACAAAGTAGGCATTTCAGTAAGAAAATAGTTGCTTATTTAGAGTGATTACAATGATGTGCACTTTTGAATATTACTTGATTTTTCTTTTACCTCCTGCTATCTACCTTTTGGGTAATTCATTCCTAGTGATATGAGCAGGAAGAAGAAATAAACTAACACTGGTTTTGCCAGTCCTTAGCATCTTTTTACAAGAGTCTGATGCATGTTCATTAAATGAAAATGAGTGAAGGAACAACTTCTACTTTAGCACAGAAAATATGTCCTAGACTTACCCTAAAAGGGTGGGAAGAGGGGGTGGCAGGGAAGGGAGCTTTATTCATCCACATTTTTATTAACTGTAAAATAAAACCAAGGGTATTATTACTGTTTTTGGTATTAGAGAAATCTTAATTCAAAGTTTTCGAGTCAGGTTTTGTTGTTCAAATCCAGGAAAGTATGAGAAGAACTATATTAGTACAATTTTTGCCTTTACAACTTATTTTATAGTACAGCTAGGAATAAAGAAACCCTAATTGTCTGCCCTATGTATCAAATCTGGCCATTAGAATAGACAGCTGCAAGTAATGGCCTACTTTTGAATTTAATTTATTCAATGAAATACATAGTTTTTATACATAAAAAGCCCAAGTGAGGAGAGCTTTATTTCATTCAAATTGTGAATATTTTGCAATTGCCAAATCAAGTAGCCTTTCTATTTTATAGGTCATGCTATTTTTAACTAATTATTAAAAGCAAAAGAAGTCAGCATTATGTTAGCCAAACAATTTTGGAAGAGGGAGTAGCCACATGTGAAGGCCTGAGAGGCTCATACATACAGTTAAATTACATTATTTCAAAATATTTTCAGACACACTTCGGAGTTGATTATGTACAAAACCCCAATTATAACAAATGCTTTTAATTAGCTAATCTGTGTCATTTGACCATTCTGATAACATTGACGTTTAAGTGACTATCATTTTTTTAGTTTCTAATTTATTTCACCAAGATGGTAGATCGTTAATGTTTTACAATTATTCTTCTGATTTCTATAGCCATTTTTATTTAAACCACATAACCACTCTTACTTCTAATCCTGTTGATCTGACTTAGAGAAATTAGGCAGACAATTTAAGTCAAAGCTTACAAACAAATCCAGCACTATCCATCATAGGTCACTAGCTTTGTATCCAGATTACAGACTGCTAAATAGCTTCAGAGAGTCATTTATTAAAGGAAAAATTAATGCTGACAATGGTTCTCAGCTGGTTAATCTTTTGACAGGTGTACTTTCTCACTTGTTCAAACACATATTTCAAAAAGAAGAAATAAGTTACTTAAGCAAGAGAAGATCATAAAAGCAAGACTAATTCATCTTTTAATTCAGAGGTCTATGGTATTCCTACTCTTTCTTGCTCTCACTGTGGCGGTACAATTATTTCCGACTATCATAGCCTACATTCCAATGTAAGGGTCTAAAGTGGGTAATTCTAAAGTTCTGGCATTCTTTGAGACTGAATCCTATCTTTCCATACATATTCATCTAACCATACAATATTATCAAACCTAGTCCCACTGCAAAGGCAAAATTCAGACCTAAATGATCCTAAAATGAATGTAACCCTTTTGAGCTTAGAAAATAATATCTAGAAAGTTGGAACTCTACAGCTGTGTAAGACATCTTATAGATTTCAGAAGACAATGTACACATTTTAATGTTTATCAATAATAAATAAATTTATTACATTGCCATGCAATTTTAAATAATTCAAGCCCACTTCCCCAAATAGAAAAACATGGAATATATACTCAGGGAGCTGCTAAAATATTGGGAGAAGTATTTATTTTACCTTATATTCTAGTAACTGTATATACAAAACCAAAATACATCGAGTTCTTAATTCTATTACAGCATTTACTGCGCCTTATTAAAATATTTTATTTTCTTACCTGATTCCTCCATTACTCTATAAGCTCTGACAAGGTCAGCACTGGGTCTTGTTTATGTCAGCATTCCCAATAGCTACCATGGTGCATGATACATTCAATAGCCAGTTGTTTGGTAAATAAATTTCTGAACTTAGTTAAAGGAGTAAAGGATCCAGAATGGAATATCTGGTTTGGGGATGTGCCCCTTGCTGGCTGTTATTATAAACAAATGACCTATCCCCCTTGCTGGCTGTTATTATAAACAAATGACCTAACTTCTCTGAGTCTCAGTGTATAAAAAATGGGGAAAGCATTAATAACTTCTTCTGAAAGTAGCTGTGAATTTATGAACATATGTTGTAAAATACAAAATACTATTTAAATGTAAGTCCTTTATACTTCACTAGAGGCCTGGTGCACAGATTTGTGCAGGGAGGGGGGGGGAAATCCCTCAGCCTGGCCTGCGCCCTCTTGCAATCTGGGACCCCTTGGGGGATGTCCGACTGCCAGTTTAGGCCCGAATGAGCAGTGCACCAAGCCGCAAGTGGCCAGGGAGGAGCCTGAGCTGGTGCTGGGCACAGCGCCACTCGCACTCATCCCAATCGTGCCCATCCCAGCCCGCTGAGCCTGCTGCCGATGCTACTGAGGGGATGCTGTGGCCACTGCGCTTGCCAGCATGAGCCTGGCTTCTGGCTGAGCAGCACTCCCACAGAGCGCACTGACCACCAGCGGGCAGCTTCTGCATTGAGCTTCTGTCCCCTGGTGGTCAGTGCACATCATATTGACCAGTCATTCCATCGTAACGCTTAGGCTTTATTTTACAACTTCAATTGGTGAGGTGGGAGTTTAATCTTTATGTAATACCTGGAGTCCTTTCAAATTTGGTTATCTAAGCTCTTGTCTTCTCTAGGATAATTTTAGCCTCTCTGGCTTAATCTTAGCTGGCTGGAGGTGGACCTATGAACAATGGAAGCAGGAAGCCAGCCTAGGAAACACGAACGTGGCCCATGGCCAGTGATGTCCCGATGACAGTGAAGTCCTCCTGAGACATCTTTCAGTGACAGCACAGTGTATGGGAAAGTGACAAGAATGCTGCCCTTGTTTGGTTTCATTCACTCAACAAAATTAACCTACTAAGATCAAGCCCTGCCGAACTGGTTTGGCTCAGTGGATAGAGCGTCGGCCTGCGGACTGAAGGGTCCCAGGTTCGATTCCGGTCGGGGGCATGTACCTTGGTTGCGGGCACATCCCCAGTAGGGGGCATGCAGGGGGCAGCTGATCGATCTCTCTCATCGATGTTTCTAACTCTCTATCCCTCTCCCTTCTTCTCTGTAAAAAAAAAATCAATAAAGTATATATAAAAATGAAAAAAAAAAAAGAATCAAGCCCTGTTGCTTATGGATGGATAGCCTATATCCCTGCTCCTAAGAAGTTACAAACTTGTGATCCAACCACTTCTCTCCCTATCCATCACTTCCACCCTGGACTGAGCCATCACTGTCTCTCGCAAGGACTACTGTAACTGCCTCCTTCTTGATCTCCCTCCAGCTCTTGCCTCCAATCTATTCTCCATGCAACAGCCAGAGGGATCCTTTTAAAACATAACCTAGTTTATGTTTCTTCCCTACTCTCAAGCCTCCAACGCACTCCATCTCCTCAGTATGAAATCCAAGGTCCTACAAAGCCAACCTCTCCCATCTGTTTCACACCATCTTCTTCAAGGCTCACTGCTTTCCAGCCACCCTGGCCTCCTTGCTGTTCCTGAAACAGGTCAAGGACATTCCCATCTCAAAGCCATGCACTTGCTATTCCTTTTGCCTGGAATATTTTTCCCTAGATATTCATGACTTGTTTCCTTCACTCCATTCAGGTTTCTTCTCAAAATTCATTTCTTCAGAGAGGCCTTGCCTGACCAAGTTAATAATCTAAAATGGTACCCCATCACTCTCTACCCTCTTTTCCTGCTTTAATTTTGACAGCATTTATTACCCGCCACCTGTTTACTTAAATGTCTCTACTTATCTGTTTCTGGTCGTGTATTCCCCAATAGTTCCATGAGAGTAGTGACTCTGTCGGCTCATTCACCCCATATTTACAGTGTCTTGCACATAAGAGATGCTCAGTAAATACAGTATTTGTTCAAAGAAAGGGGGAGGAGGCAGCAATGACGAAGGGAAGTTATTCTTTCTGAAGCACTCCTATGTTTATGTTCCAGCAAATAGGAGAGCTATGGAACTCATTGCATTTTTCCTTTTTGTTTGGAGTCATAAGAAGCAGTAACTTTCTCTTCTATCTCTTCAGTTTCTGATTTTTTAAATTTTTATTTTTCTGGTTAATGAATTCTAACCCCTTCCCTGGTTTCCTCTTCTACCCCCGGCAATAAAAACTATGATGCTACACATACTGAAAACACTCTACAGAGGCTGGGATGTGCAATGATTCTTCATGTATCCATGACTCGCCTGGGCTGTTCCATCATATGAAATTTCCTTCCCTTCCCTCTTTGCCTGGCTAATTCCTGCTTATCTTTCAAGACAACTCATGTCAACTCTGAGAAGCAATTCATGACCATGACTCCCTTTCTCTATTCTTATAACATTCCCAGTAATAGCTCCAATAATAAAGCACTTCTAATCAACGTTTTTTTCTGGGGTGCCTCATTAAGATCCTTCTAGGCATGAGCTGTTTGATTCTTAGCACCCAGCACACAACATTTCTCTGATAAACAGTCATTGTCTTTTTAGGAGATAGGCAGTGAAGAAATCAATGACTAATAAAAATGACCAAGAATACTAATTAAGACTAAGTAAAACGATGTTTTCTAGCTTATCATAAAAGCTCAACTTTCATTTATGGTTGCATAATCACGCACAAGCATAAGTGCACATGTATAAAGACATTATCATGAAGACGTAAAATGAAGAACATCTGATCTGAGTTAACTGACCTGGAGTGAAGGTCACACCGCTTGGACAAGTTACAATACCTTTCAATATAAATTCCTTTACTTGAACATGGTGATAGAAACATTTGCCACACTTACTTTGAAGCTCAAATGAAAGAATGCATTGAAGAGATATTTTACACAGTTATCATACAAATGTTATGAAAAATTAAACACAGCAAGTAAATCTACTTGGCTTGAACATGTCAAAATCTCTGGCCTACCAGTAGCAAAGAACTGGAATCTGGAATTCAGTCTTATTGAGAAGCGGAACCAAGAGTTGTGACAGAAAAACTATTCTGCAAGAGTTGCTAACTTAGAATAACCAGTAGAACTCAAAATAGGACATCACTTTCAATTCTATGGCTACTGGGAAGAGGCCTTCAAACCCAAAGAGGGAAGAGATGGGGATCTAAAACGTATATTAAATGATGTGCTGACACATGCCAGCGTGGAAATGAGGATGCCCACTCCCCCAGCCAGGATGGAAAGGAGGACCACCAGGCCCCTACCCAGTCCAGAGTCAAGGACACCCAATTCCAGCTCAGTCCACACTAGTATGGCCCTAGGGGCTCCCCCACCACCCACAGCCACAGCAGCACCAGCAGCGGTGGTGGGACCCCAGCCTCCTCCTCTGGCCACAGGCAGATGGTAGGTAGGATCTTCAGTTTTTTTCTTAAGATTCATGTCTTAGAGCAGCCGTGGGCAAACTATGGCCCGCGGGCCGGATCCGGCCCGTTTGAAATGAATAAAACTAAAAAAAAAAAAAGACCGTACCCTTTTATGTAATGATGTTTACTTTGAATTTATATTAGTTCACACGAACACTCCATCCATGCTTTTGTTCCGGCCCTCCGGTCCAGTTTAAGAACCCATTGTGGCCCTCGAGTCAAAAAGTTTGCCCACCCCTGTCTTAGAGGCTATCTACTAACAGGCAGCATCTCAAAAGGACAAGTGTCAAGCCAATATAATTTTTTAAGATTGTGGATGGCTAGAGGCTGGACACAAACAGCTTGCAGGTGAGAGCGGTGCCAGTCATACACGCCGTGTGTGCAAGGTGAGAGGACTTGGTCCAGCGACCACGGAGGTGTGCAAACTGCGGAGTTCTCTGCAGGGGATTTGCATCAGGAGGGTATCTGACATCTCCATGGCCTTCAGAAGTGTCTGATCCAAAATACCTCCTGAGCTGGGAGGATGGCCTGGAGTGCCCTGGTGGTCAAGAGGAGAGGCTGCCCTTGACGAGGGTCCACCCCTCAGCCCCACCTGAATGAAACTTCAGAGACTAGACGATTTTTCCTGGAGCCCTTCTCCCTCCCCTGCTCTCCTCTGCTCCCATGTTTGTGGGAGTTATTAAAATACTTGGTTCTCGCAAATTTTGTAATAAACTGGAAACTCCAGAAAAAAATTAGATATGTCTTTAATACTGTAAAAATCTTGCGACCAAAGCGCTCTCATTGATATATAGCAAAATGTAGTAAATCACTTAATTTACTCAAAAGAACTTAAATGTTTTAAGCAGCCTGCCATCAAAAGAGACCAAGAAGGGGACCAATGGGACTTGGATTGCAATGTGAGCCATCTTTAAAATGCAATTGTTCTAATCATTTTCTACAGATGCAGCCTCACAAGGGGCTGCTGTCACAGGGACCATTTACGACTTGTTATGGTGTCTCTATTGTTTACCAGCGACATTCGCTGAAAAAGGCGACAGCTGGAACAGAAAGCTGCTACTCAACGAACAATATAATCCCGTGAAAGTAATCAACAAATTTAAGGGTGTTAATTAACTTTACACTTTATCATGTTCAATTAGTTGTCCTTTCTAGAAAAGATTGCCGTGCACAATCAGTTTAGAGCGTGCCATGTTTGATTTGTAAGTGATCACTGTTTCTGTTTCAGAGTCCATGTCAGATGTTCTCCTGGGTTTTGGTGACACAGATGAATGGCTCTGCACATGTTAGGGGGTGATCTGGTTTAACATAAGCCAACATAACATAACCCCTTGTTAACACTATCTCTGTATTATCCAAGCTGGAAATGGAAGAGCAAAAACTCAGTACTATTCTGGAGTCAGATAAACAAAGTTTAGTTTGTTTTCCTGAAATAAACAAAGACACAAATACATGGAGAATTAAGCAATTTTTCATCATTATTTTTCAAAATAGGACTTGTCTTTCAGGGGCATGTTTGGGATCATTTCCTCCCAGCAAGATCTCAAAGCTCTGCTACATTATGCAGAGAACACCACCGTATCCTCAGACTTTGCATAATGCACAGCCTTCTCCATGGCAGGTGAACAAATGGTAGGGATGTGCTGTTAAGTACTGGCTGGTGTTAAATTCTAGAATGTGACTTTTAAATCCAGAATCTGTATTGTATAAGAGTGGAAAACCTGCAGGGAAGTATATTAATCTATGAATGCAATGCGCCTTTTTGTTTACCTTTTGTGCACCTGTTCCTACTTGCTAATAAGACAAGGAAAAGCTCATGATGGAGTGACACTATATTCAGTATTGCATTTTAATGAAAGTCACTACAGTTCCTCTGAACTGATAGAGCTTTGCATCAAAATATTTCCTAAGTCATTGATGAGGTAAACAAAACCCAAAACTAAGGTTTGGCAGGAGATGTCTATCTTTAAGCAAACAAAAGCAAGGGACATGCATCTATCTCTTAAACACACCTAAATACATACAATTTTGAAACATCTTACAAAGCTAAACCTTGCCTTTCTACACTAGCTGTGTCCTTCACAATACAAATTAAACACATATAAATAAGCTACAGCTGGTTAGCTAGTGATGGCAGACACAAGGACAAGCTGAACTACTTCAAAATAGAAAAGTTGTTAACGCTGAAAGCTAATAATGTCCTAAGTTAAATATTAAAGAAGGAAATTATAGGCTATATCTGAAACAGCTGAAACCACAATACAGCATAGCAGAAAACATCCGTTTTCTGCAGAAGATCTGCAGGGAGAAGGGAAGCGGTCGATAGATCCTTAAATTGGAAGCAAAAGCCGTTCTTCTATCCCAAGTTGGCAGCTGCTCCATTTGCAGACCTGGTTCATTATTTACCCATAATGACCATCAAGCTGCAGTCAAAGTCAGATCACAACAACTGTCAGCAGCTCTTTTAATTAGCCTTGTTTGAATTCAGATAAATATCACAATAGACCTGCTTATGCTGAAAGAGCAACAGAATGTTCCGCCTGGCGCTGGGCTGGCTTGTGCAGGAAGGACCAGCGCAGTACGGGGACCGTCAGACAGAAACGCAGAGTGGGGTTTTGCAAGGGTGGGTGGGGTGAATCAGAGAATGAATTGGTTTGCTTTTCATTTATTTTGAAAATCAGTTGAAAATGAATTCTCTGACATTCACCCCAATTCTAGATGGTGGATAACACTGGATTGCAATGAAGCACGAGGCTCCTGAAAGCTAAGTATCTGCAGTCCAAGGGAAAAGTTAACTTAATGTCTGTGGAGAATGTGATTTTCAAAACTCCCATCTTGTGGATAATGTATCTTCCAGCTTTAAAAATCATTCTTAATAGCCAAATAAGAAATCTTGCATTCAATAGCTTACAACTTCAATGTCCTTCTATTTTACTTTTTTTAGAAGTTGCATTATATTCTACCATTTTCTGTGACAGGAATCAGATATGTACCTATACATTTTTCTATACATTGCTTGCCTTGTACAGAATTAACAATCACAAGGTAAAACAAGGCTAATAACTCAATTCTAAGCAATCCAATTACTGCCATATTTCACCCCACTCTGGGAGTTCCCCCCCTCCAGTTTGCCTGAAAGAAAAACAAGTGTTATTCAAATCTATCTTATTATTTTGTTGTTTGAGCACTGATGGCTGAAGAGAGGTATACTGAAGTATCCTACTATGATGGTGGAACTTTTATCAAGTTTTCCTGTGGTTCCACACTTGTTTGCTTTTTTCTTTTTGGTAATTTTTTAAAATATATTTTTATTGATTTCAGAGAGAAAGACAGAGGGAGATAGAAACATCAATGATGAGAGAGAATCACTGATTGGCTGCCTCCTGCACACCCCCCACTGGGGATTGAGCCTGCAACCTGGGCATGTGCCCTGACCAGGAATCAAACCGTGACCTCCTGGTTCATAGGTCGACGCTCAACCACTGAGCCAAGCGGGACAGGCTTTTTGGGGGTAATTTTATTAGGTACAGTACATGATGTTTTTAGAGAATGTCTGCTGAAGTTTTCCTTTAGCTGATAATGTCTCTATTTCACTTCCACTCATGAAAGATACTTGCCATATGTAGAATTCTGGTTTCAGCACTCTGGATATGTTGTTCCACTGCCTTCTGGGCACTTCCTGGCTTCTCTAGAATCTTTCAAAACATTGTTCCCCTGTAATGTATCATTTTTCTCTGGCTGCTTTCAAGATTTCTTTCTTTTTCTCTGGTTTTCAGTAGTGTGATCATGATGGATCTGGGCATGGATTTCTTTGAGTTTCTCTTGCTTCTGGCTGAGCTTATTGTATTTGTAAGTCTGTCCTTTTGTCAAAATAGGGTAGCTTTCACAGTCATGTTTTCTTCAAGTATTTTTTTTCTGCACCTCACTCTCTCATCTCCTTTTAGAATGCTAATGGCAAAATGTTAGACCTTTTGATATTATCTCACAGGATCCTGGGGCTTTGTGCATCCCCCCCCCTCCAAGTCTTTGTTCTCTCTTTTGTTCAGAATAGATATGCCACTTCTATCTTCATAATTGATTTCAGAAAGGAAGAGAATGGGATAGATAGAGACATCAATGAGAAATCACTGGTCGGCTGCCTCCTGCACACCCCCCACTGGAGATCAAACCTGAAACCCTGACCAGGAATCAAACCATGACTTCCTGGTTCATAGGTTGGTGCTCAACCATAGAGCTACACAGGTTGAGCACCACTTCTATCTTCTTTTTCGCGTACTCTATCCTTTGTAAGATCCATTCTGCTTTTGAACAAATTCAATAATTTTTTTTTAATTTCTGGGTATTGTATTTTTTAGTTATAAAATTTCAATTTGGTTCTTTTTTATAGCTCTATTCTGTTACTTCTTGGAACATGGTTATAATAGCTGTTTTTAAAGTCACTGCCTGATATGAAACATCTGCGTAATCTCAGGGTTGGCATCTTGACTGTCATTTCACTTGAGAATTTATCAGACTTTCCTGGATCTTTCTATGTCAAGTAATTTTTCATCATACCATAGACATCTGGAATATTGCATGTTATGAGACTCTGGGTCTTATTCAAATTCTATGAAGAATTTTATGTTTTGCTTTTTGTCCATTTGTTTGTTTTACCAGGCAATCAACCTGGTTATGGTCAAGCTACAAATCGCGACCTGCCTTCTGGGTGCTATGGGTCCAAAGTCAGTTCAGTTACAAAGTATTTGAATCTGTCCTACATGTACATCAGCCAGGGGCCAGTCTGACACGTGGGAGGCTGTCTACCCTGTAGTTAAGTTCTTAAGTCTTTTGGGGGGATGCTGTATGGCTCTGGGGTGGTCCCCAAAGTACATGTAACATTATGGGACGGACCCCTTTCTTGAGTTCTCGGTGAACCCCAACACTCCAGTACCCCCACACTTCCAATCTTCTCTTCCTGATCCTCTAGCTATAAAGTCCTGCAATTTCTGTAGTAGGTTAGTCTCTAGGGCCAAGGAGCAGAAGAATAAAGATAATAAAAGCATCAGAGATTCCTCCACACTTGGCCCATATTCCTCTGGTCAGAGAGAAGGATTCTCTTCCCTCAAAATTTTAAGTGTCTGCATAGCCACCACTGCCACCACAGGAGTAAGGCTTGTCCTGTGGCAGAGCTGGGAGGGAAAAAAGAGTATTTATCCCCCACTCTTTCTGTCTCATAGGCCCCTCTTTTCTGCTCCTTGGACTAGAAAGCTCCCCTCTTAAAACTCCCCACTCATGCACAGTTCCAGAATTCATGTTGCCTTTGAATCCAAGCTGGGAGGTACAAAGAGAGGAAGAGGGCTTCAGGAAATCGCTGGCAAAGCTTTTGCACCTCAGCTTCTGTTTTCCTTTTCCAATCTATTATCATTTACTTTTCAGAGTCCTCAAATAGCTGTTCCATTTGTTCTGTCCAAGGTTTTCTGTTACATTCATTAGGAGAAAAGGGCAAAGTGTTTTCACTCCATCTTAACCAGAACAGGAACCTACCCATCATTCTTGAAAAAAAGTTTTGCTGAATGAAAATTCTAAGTTGACAAGTTATTTGTCGGTACTTTTTGTCCATATTATTCCACTGTCTTCTGGCTTCCACTGTTGCTCTTAAGAAGTCTGCAATTTACACAAAAGACTACATATTGTATGAATCCTACATACATATTTACTTTTATTGTTAAATGAGAGTCTAGATTAGATAAAACAATAAAAAAAGAAAGTAAATCAGTTATTACCTTGAGCTGGGGGAAGGGAGTGACTACAAAGGGGCATGAGGGAACTTTCTTGGGTGATGGATATATTCTATATTTAATTATGATGTTTAAGACTATATACAATTGTCCAAACTCATTTCTAAACTTAAAATGAGTGAACTGAACACAAATTATACCGCAATAATTCTGAAGGGCAGGAGGAAGACTGGTATCTGTCTGTTGTTCTTTTGTAGGTAATCTGTCTTTTCTTTCTAGTTGTTTTAAATATTTCTCTCCTTATTGGGATTTTCCAATTTTACCACAAGTACACAGTAAGATTTCTTTTTCTTTAACTCCTATTTGGTGTACCTTGTACTTCCTGTTTCTGTGGATTTATGTCTATCCTAGAAAATTCTCAGACATTATCATATTGACCATTACCCACAATTTCACTTGGAACTCCAATCAGATGCATGTTTGACTTTTTTCTTTCTAGCCATGTACACATGTCTCTCAACCTTTCTTTCATATTGTCCATCTCCAAGTCTTTCTGTACTACATTGGATTATTTCTCTAGATCTCTCTTCCTATTTACTAATTCTGTCTTCAGTGCCAAAGGCCATTTAACTCATCTATTGATTCTTAAATTTCAATGATTTTCTATCTAATTTGATAGTCCCTTGTTCCTTGTTCATTTATATTCAATTCTATCTTTTATTTCTTTAAATGTTTTATATATAGTGAGTTTACATTCTGTTTTGGAAATTTTAGTATCTGTAGTTCTTAGGAATTAAATTTGTTCCTATTGACTCTTGGTCTAATGACTTGTTTTATGTGTCTGAATTTTTTTTTTTTTTTTGAGCTCATATTTACTGTGCTTATTATTTGTGAATTTTGCCAGTTCCGGGTTGAGGATGATTTTCTCCAGAGATAATTTTTATTCATTCTGTGGGTGACAGGCCTTACCAACTCAGAAGACCTTAATTTTATTAGTTGGATATTTTTCCAATTGGGTGAGTTAAATTTGAACTCTATACCCGTGGGATCACACCTACTGTTTCAAAGATTCAGGGGAAACTATTTTATTTCCCAACCTATAACCAGCACAGTCAGATTTCCTAATTAGTTTCTTTCACTAGCAGGCAGATTATCCACAGGCCACCCTTTTCCCTGGGGAAATGGCCTCTAGTTATTTTGGCTTTTTGGGGGAAGAGCAATGGGAAGCAGAGGTCAGATTTCTCACTTGGTGAGAACACAGGGCCTAGCTTTCCATTACCCCCATGATTTTTCACTTATAAATATTAATCCCCTAAGCCCCTGGTTCCTGAAATTAACATGTGCCCTCCAGGGTAGCCAGAGCTTCTAAAGCAGCAGTTCTCAACCTGTGGGTCGCGACCCCTTTGGGGGTCGAACAACCCTTTCACAGGTGTTGCCTAAGCCCATCAGAAAACACATATATAATTACATATTGTTTTTGTGATTAATCACTATGCTTTAATTATGTTCAATTTGTAACTATGAAAATACATCCTGCATATCAGATATTTACATTACGATTCATAACAGTAGCAACATTACAGTTATAAAGTAATTTTATGATTGGGGGTCACCACAACATAATGAACTGTATTAAAGGGTCGCGGCATTAGGAAGGTTGAGAACCACTGTTCTAAAGGGTTTAGCACTCTAATTTCGGGTTACTAGTTAACTATTTGGTCACTGAGAATTTCCCTCATTTTTTTTAGGAATTTGACACGCATTAAAAATATGGGTTGTTGTTGTTTTGTTAATTTATTCAACACCTGGGTGTTGTATGATAGCATAGTACTTTAATCCACCATACTGCCAGAAGCAGTAGATATCTATGTAAAGAAAAAAAATGGGTCCTTAAATGTCAAAGGAAAGGTAGATTTTCATCTTATTTTTATACCAGGATATCCTTAACTCTTTTCTGATTATAAAACAGGTTTCACCTTTACCATTAGTACCTGTATTACACAAAAAATTTACAAATGAATATTGCTTTTATGGCATCTAATTTCACAAGTGAAATTAAGAAATTTCATCCAACTAGTGAATCAAGTTTATGAATATTTTCCATGAAAGTAATCTAAAATGAAACATTAGGTGCTTGAATCTCTAGATCACTTTAGTTTTGTGCTTTCCTATTTGTTTTATACATCTCATTCAAAATACTCTACATAAACTAAATATTTACTGAATATTTTCTATATACAAGGAATCTACTCTTGTCTCTTCAGGGTATACAAAAATAATTAAGACCAAATTCTTGCTCAAATTAAGTTTTGTGATCTTGACAAGAGTTACTGTATTATAAAATTAACTTTAATACAAAGAAAATCAATTGCCGTTAAAATACTCAAAATTCAAAAGAGGGAAACATCACATTCCTTTGTGATGGAAAAGAAAGTAGGAGAGCCTTCACTAAAAAGATCACATCAATATGGGCCAGGAAAGATTATTAAGATTATGACATGCTGGCAGGAAATTATTTGGAGCAGAGAGAGAAATTCCGGTGAAGTGAATTGCAAAAGCAAGTATGTAAAGGTATATAAGTATGGGGTCTGTTCAGAAAATAGTAAGCACCTGAATTTGGAATCATTAAAACTTTATATATACTAACTCTCACTTAATCTTCCTCAAATACTCCTTTTGGTGCACAGGATAACACTCCAACCGAGGCACCTTGCCAAGGAAGGCAAAAGGTTATTTTTAACTAAATTCTCAATTTCTTCGAAATAGAGGTAGGCAAATACAAGGGACATCATTTCAAAGTATAAAATACATTTTCCTATCACTTAGGAGATTTAAAAAAAGAACTATCTGTATTCCCAGTGATATTGCAGACAGTCAAGAAAGGCAAGTTGACTGTTATTCCTTGTGTTCAGACAGAACTCATCTTACTAGACAAAGGCCTATGTTTTACCAAAAAATTTTCAGCAAAGTATATACCACCACCTTCCCTAATAGCAAGATCCTTAGCATTTAAAATTATTTTAATTTTCTAAGAATAAGATTGTAAAGCTAGACACCGTGCCACATAGGGTTTTTGGTTGGAAATTTTAGAGCCAACCAACTGGACTCAACAGAAATGCAATGTAGGTGAGGAGAGAACACAGGTGCACAAGGCACTACAATGCGAGGTGGCGTGGTAAATGCCCTACGTGTAATGGTGGCTCATAGGAAAGGTCACCTGTACCTAAGGAGGATGCTACAGGAAGTTGGACTTAGAGTTTGACAGATAAAAAATGAGGAAGAGGTTAAAAACCCAGTAAAAAAAAAAATAGGCATAAACAAGAACCAGAGACTTAAGTAGAGGAGGTACACAATTAAGGCATGTGGACATAAATACTAAGAAACAAGTAGAAAAGCAAGTTGGATCCAGCCTGTGGAGGGCCCTGCGTGGCAGGCTGAGAAGACTGGGCAGCTTGGGTGAACAATGTATCAGCTGTGTGCCTTGTGCAGCAGGAAGCAAACCTCAGCCCAGTGAGCACAGAAGCATAGCAGTGCCCAGCAGCCGGGGTGGGAAAGGCAACGAGAAGCAGAGGAAGTCTGAGCTGTCATGTGCTGTTATACCTGCTTTCTGAGCAGAATGCACAGGACTGTTTTCAAGAAGAGAGACATGTGCACTTGTTCAGTTTTAAACTATAATTTGGAGGCCTCCCTTGGGCAACCAGCAGAGCCTTTAATGAAGAAAACAAATGTTTATCACTTAAGTAGGGAAATCTGCCTTTTCCTGAATGGATTTGGGGCTAGAGAGGCTAAGGCAGTAATGGCGAACCTTTTGAGCTCGGTGTGTCAGCATTTTGAAAAACCCTAACTTAACTCTGGTGCCGTGTCACATATAGAAATTTTTTGATATTTGCAACCATAGTCAAACAAAGACTTATTTTTTATATTTATTTTATATATTTAAATGCCATTTAACAAAGAAAAATCAACCCAAAAAATGAGTTCGCGTGTCACCTCTGACATGCGTGTCATAGGCTCGCCATCACTGGTAAGGAGAGTCATCTCTCGCAGCAGAGGTGGCAGCAGCCGGAGCACACTTGCATGCATGCGTACAAGCTGCCCTTCACTGCTTGGCTCAGCCAGGGTTCCTTTCAGACATGCGTAAGAGTCACATTCTGCTACTCACTAATCAAGGCTGGGAAGCTTGAGAAAAAATATTCAGTCACTGAGGAAATAAAGCAACTGAATCATATTAAAGAGGAAAGGAACCCAAAGAAGGGAGGAAAGAAACCAGGTGAACAGAGCAGAGAGCAGAGATGGGGACAAAAGAAACCAAAAATGAAGCAAAAAGACTTTAGACAAGGGGAAGAGGGAGGAATGGATCAGAAAGAACCATTACCTCTGTGATCACATAAATGTAACTTCCATTGACAGTGAATCTTTATTTTCAAAAGAACTTTTGGTCCATGAAAGGAGTGGAGGTGGTAACAAAGTTAATTACATCTCATAATTGGTAATTAAGACTAGATAACAATGCCTTTGGCAATGTACTACTCTAATGATGGAGGACCAGCATCTGAGAAATATAATGGTATATTAGCATAACCACATATGCAAAGTACATAGAACCACTGCCACAGTTAACGTGTCTTTGAATGATTAAATATGAATTCATAATTAGAAAAATCCACACTGTAATTTATTGGCTTTTCTGACTGTTCTGGTTCATTAAAAGTTGATTACTAAACACTGACCTCTAGTGGCCCATAATTTTCTAATGCTATATTGTTTCTCTTAAAGAGTCGGCTTAGATTCCAAAAACCTATTTACCCTAAATAAGGCTCTTACTTTGAAGATGCTAATATTCCTTTTCTCTATAAAGGGAAATACTTCTTTTACCTACTCTTCCCTCCTTAAAATACATTCTGTTGGACAAATACAAAGTGCTAAAAAGCTCCCAAGTGTCACACATTCATTAACAAATCGTGACTGAGCACCTATCCTACATGCTTGGGTGTTTTATTAATACTTGGAAACTGACTCCATTCATTCTGTACCATCCAACCATAAAGTAAATCAACAGTAATACAAAAGTCATGCTACTATCTGTTCACTGCCTATACACATAGGACATACTGAAAACATTTTAACTTAAAATTCAAAGATGCTAGTAAGTTCAGGTTCACTGCATACCCAACTTCTGAGGTTTATCTTAAAAGGAAATTGCTTAGCAACTGTAAAAAAGAAAAAAACCTCACCACAATCTAGCTCATTTCTTAAATTTTTCTTAAAGAAGAGATTTATATAAAGACTTCTCAAAAAAAAAGTCTACTTCTATAGCACATAAATGAACTTTCCAATTATCATCTCTCCCTTAAAATACATATTTTTTAAAGTATCCATATGCCTATAGTGGTAATTTAAGTTAAAATTAAACCCAACTTACAAATCTGTAAACATATTTGCTTTTATTACCCAGGTGTACTCACTATTAACACAAGGTTCCAGAAAAGCTCATGATATGAAGAAGAGACTTGGGTATGTTGGTAAAAGAATTACACATCCCTTCATGCCCTGAAATCAGTCAAAGTATTGATCCTGGTTCTCTAAAGCAGTGGCAAAGCTGCAGCATCCTTACACAAAGTGACTAAGCCTCCAATAAACTTAAGATGTAAACAAAGGAAACTACATACCTCTTCATGTGCTATTTCTACAGAACACATGGGTATGGGTGCCGATTGTTTTCTGTGATGATTTAATATAGTAGCTGGATAACGAGTTATACCTCTCCAAGAACCGAATCACCATTTAATTCTATTATCAACAGTTCATGACCCACCAGCACGAAATGTCAACCTGATTAATGTAAACACTGCTGACCTCAAAAACAAAAAACAACCCCTTACTCCTATTACTAGCATCTACTGTTCTTTAGTATTAAATTATAAAAACCAAATCTTTAAATAAAAACAATATTTTTAAAGAATTTGGTATGCAAATGTTGCTGAGTGGTATAGAGTTGGTAGGGTTCTGAAAAGATAGAGTTGAAAATAATACTTAAGTATAAACATTTGCTACAACTGAGGGAAACATTTTTTGAAGGTACATGATTTTATAATTTTAATATGTCATTTAAAATATTTGTTTTACTTTCTTAAACAGACAGCATACTAGGGTTAGAGTAAGATACCATTTTGGTTACAATGTTCGCCATTAAACTCTTACTTCTTACACACGAATTTCAAAAATAACCAGAGGTAAGATCAGAAGGCTCTAAAAACACTGATTTTGGAATGTCACATTTCTTTCCATGAGCAAAGGAGTAAGACTACTGGTATGAAATATTTCATTTTCTCGGTGTAGTTGTAGTATAGCCACTTGAAATTCAGCCTGTGTTTGTTTTACCCTATAGGCCATTTTTGATTGGATATGAACCTGAAAGCCTGGCATTTCAGAAGAGAATATTTAACGCTGCCATTTTAAGATTCCTGTGAGGTAACAGAAAAGTATACTTCCTCTCATCAGGGTTCAGAAGGGCTCATTAGATCACCAATTGGACAACTGATTTTTACTAAAAACAGAAACAAATTTTTGTCACTACCGTGAGACAGGTTTTCGGTATATACAAAAAGAGAATTCAACACTGCTTCTTTGTACCTGGTGTAGAGGCTGGGACTCTAAGGAAAGCATCTGAGAATAGGCAGAACAAGTCAAGATTCTCTACAACTGAATGCAAACCTTCCTTTTTTAAAAAAAAAAAAAAAATCAGAATCTGTATGGTAACCAAAAAGGTTTAACTTGAAACCAATATTAAGGAAACAATCGGACAAATTCAGAAGGAAGAAAATTCCATCAGACAAATAATATAGACTCTAAAAATGTAAGCCTCATGAAAGATTTTTTTTAAGGGAGAGTATGGGAACTGCTCTAGATTAAAGAAGGCTGAAGAAACATGACAACTGAATGTAATGCATGAACCTTTATTAGACACTGGATCAAAGAAAAGAAAGAAGTCCAGTTATTTGGGGTATAATTGAGAAAATTTGAATATGGGCTATTTATTACATGACTGAATCAATGTCAAATTTCTTGTGATGGTAGTTTTGGAATGATATAGGAGAATGTCTCTGTTCTCAGGAGATTTATGCTAAAAGTCTATAGTTATGGGGTGAATGGTTTTGCCATAAAGAAGTATTGGCAGGGGAGAGCCTATAAATTGAAATTAGGAATAGAACAAATAATTCAATAGAGTACTGATCCACATATAAATATAATCTCTTTGTACTCATTATTTAGAAATGTTTCATATGCATTCTATTTTTACTGTGTCTTTTTAAAAGGCAGGAGGGATAGTGCCTTTGGGGGTCCCCAATCTGTCTCTTGCTTCAACAGTGTTTGGAATAGACCCACAGCCCCCCCTTCTTCCAGCATCTTATCCAGTCACCACCCTCAGAACCACTGCCAAGACCAGCCAACACACTGGGTTTTTTCCCTACCTTAACTCCTTATTGCCGAACAACCATGAGCTCCCAAATTTGTCAGAACTGCAGGCTGCGGTCAACCACTTGGCCAACCTGCATCTGTGAGCCTCCCACACCTACCTCTCCTGGGCTTCTATTTTGACGACAACAATGGGGCTCTAGAGGGCGTGGACCACTTCTTCCCTGAGTTGGCAGAGAAGCAGCACAGTGGCATTCTCTTCCAGGACGTGCTGAGGCCTCCCAAGATGAGGGGGCAAAACTCAGGACGCCATGGAAGCTGCCTTGGCCTTGGAGAGGAATCTGCACCAGGCCTTCTTGGAGCTGCAAGCCCTGGGTTCTACCCTCTCCTCTCCCCTCCTCTTCCCCCCTGCCCCCCAGTCCCTCATCTCTGTGACTTCCTGGAGAGCCACTTCCTGGATGAGCAGGTGAAACTCATCAGGAAGAGGGGTGACACCTGACTAACTCCTTGATTTTGGAGCCCAGAGGCCTTTGAGGGGCCCCTGTGAATCCCCTGGTGTCTGGCTTTTACCTGAACCTTTCCCAGAAACTACTAGCCATTCTTTTAACCACCCTGGAGCATTGGACTAAATAGAAACAATAAAGCTTTTTGTAGCAAAAATAAAAAATAATAAAGGCAGGTCAGGGAGGAAAAATTCTGACCCAAAGACCAATACTCGCATCTTGATTTACAAAAGATACTTTCTTGAAACATGTGAGTCAAATATCTATAAACTGAGTAATTCTTCATTAATTTACATTATTATAGGACCGAGTTACTCTGTACTCTGTCTCCATTTTTACAATCAGTACTGCGTATGTATTTTCTTTCCCTAGTAGCTCTGTGTCTGTCCTGGTAATAGCTTTCCAAGTAAATGACCAACCACACTAATGGTGTTTGTTCTAGGGTACCTACCAGGGCATTACGTATAGAAATTACCTAGCTGAGTTCCATTTCAGGGTTGTTTTACAAATAAAAACTCAACCACCAAAAAAAAAAGCAGCTTGGTATTTTTATCCTCATACTATTTGACTCAGAACAGCCCGGAGGGCTCACAGCTATTTCTATAACACACTGCCATGCTACTGAGTTACAGCCCATGAAAACCCATAATGCTTACTTCCACACTTAAACCACACTGCAGTACATTTTCAAAATACATGGGAGTCTGTTTGAACAGCCACATTCCTATAAATTAGGATTTGGGGGAAAGAGAGAAAGAGAACCAGAGGTGTCAAGAAAATAAAACTTTTCCCCTGATTTTAATGGAAGAAATGTAAAGGTCGTAACAGATATTACTCAATATAAGAATCCCCTCCCCTGCCTTCTTAAGCAGATGAGAAAAAGTGATGGTGCAGGAACTGGACTCAGGTCTTCTGAGCAGCAGTGTTGAATAAAAAAAAAGATCTGGGTTTCTACAGGTCCAATCTTTTGTGAAACTGCCACCAATGAAATCCCTTTGAAAAGAAAAGCTTAAGCATGTAGAAATCAGAAAATTCCCATCTCTTAGTAACCAAAAATATCCAGGTAACTAGGATTATCTGCATAAAAAATTCCAGAAAAAAATTTCAGGTGCGCATATTTGTAGGGATTCAATAGAAAACTCTTTAAACCAACTGTTTAAATCCTCATCCCAGCACATGCTTGGAAAGAGGAAGAAAGGGAGAAAAGAGGGAAGGAGGGATGGAGGGAGGGATGGAGGGAGGGGGAGAGGGAGGGGGAGGGGGAGGGGGAGGGGGAGGGGGAGGGGGAGGGGGAGGGGGAGGGGGAGGGGGAGGGGGAGGGGGAGAGGGGGGGGGGGGGGAAGGGAGGGGGAGGGGAGGGAGAGGGGAGGGAGAGGGAGGGGAGAAGGGGAGAGGGAGAGGGAGAGGGAGAGGGAGAGAAGCGGAGAGAGAGGGACGAGTGAGGGGGAGAGGGAAGGAGATAAGAAGGTAGTGAGAGGGAGCGGGGAGGGGAGAGGGAGAGCGGGGGGAACACCCATGTAGAGCGAAAAAAAGTCAATCAGCTGCCTTCTGTAATCGCCCCAACCTAGGCCAGGGATGGAACCTGCAACCCAGGTAAGTCATGACTTGTATTTTCTCTGTGAAAGTAAGAAAGGTCATCACTGACTTTGGGGAAGAGCTCTAGAGGTTTGAAGAGAGAAGAGAAGGTATGAAATGACTGTTCAGGTGAGGGAAAAGGTGAATGAACGAAGAAAATGAACTGTCAAACAGCATTAAGAGCCCACTGAGATTAGTGATCATTAATTTGAAAGTGAATCCAGGCCAAGATGGTCATCCATTTACTCCAAGGCAGGTGCAGGGGAAATGAAGAGTTGGACTTGACCATGGAATATAAACCAGGCAGGAAAGGAAGTCAGGACGTGAGCAGGACAGGGAGGAAGAGGCTGTCGATTATTCTGCTTCAGTTATAGCTCTGCCATGCACTACCGTCAACTATATTATCTTCCTAATATTTGAAATGCTCTTCTTTTAAGTTTACTCAATGCTTTGTCTTGTACAAAAGGTAGATTTCTTGATTAATTTGATTCAGAAATGACCAAACATAGCCTATAAACTTAGACTCTTTTATAGTTCAGGAGTTATTTGCTGGTACTTCAGCATTTAAAGACAAAGACAGAATATCATTTTTCATTCCTACCAAAAAGGAAGGAGACTCTATTATAATAAGAGATCTGGAAACAGAGACCAATTAAAACAGATTTGGCTTCTTGTGTTCTCTGATAAAGGCAGATCCTCTAGAACACCGGTTCTCAACCTGTGGGTCGCGACCCCTTTGGGGGTCGAATGACCCTTTCACAGGGATCACCTAAATACATCCTGCATATCAGATATTTACATTACGATTCATAACAGTAGAAAAATTACAGTTATGAAGTAGAAATGAAAATAATTTTATGGTTGGGGGTCACCATAACATGAGGAACTGTACTAAAGGGTCAGGGCATTAGGAAGGTTGAGAACCACTGCTTTAGAAGGATTATGGTGCTAGATTTTGCCCCCAACTTTATTTAGAGTGAAGCATATTTATTTGAGAGAAGATAGACAAGGTGCTTCTTTTCTCTTTGGATATAATTAGTATTTGAGATTAGGAGCCAAAAGACTTACTGCTTTGATTTAGGATTTAGATTTAGTCTCTCTTTAATACACACACACACACACACACACACACACACACACACACACACACACTAGAGGCCTGGTGCACAAAATTCGTGTGGGGGGGAGGGGTCCCTCAGCTTGGCCTGAACCCTCTCCAATCCGGGACTCCTTTGGTGGATGTCTGACTGCCGGTTTAGGCCCAATCCCAACCAGCAGCCGAACATCCCTCTCGCAATACAGACTGCTGGCTCCTAACTGCTTGCCTGCCTGATCGCCCCTAACCACCTTTGCCTGCTGGCCTGATGCCTCTAACTGCCCTCCCCTGCCGGCCTGATCACCCTTAACTGCCCTCCCCTGCTGGCCTGATCACCCTTAACTGCCCTCCCCTGCCAGCCTGATTGCCCCTAACTGCCCTCCCCTGCCAGCCTGATTGCCCCTAACCACCTCTGCCTCGGCCCCCGCCACCGTGGCTTTGTCCAGAAGATGTCCAGTCTAATTAGCATATTACCCTTTTATTAGTATAGATATTTTTATTGATTTCAGAGAGGAAAGGAGAGGCAGAGAGAGATAGAAACATCAATGATGAGAGAGAATCACCGATTGGCTGCCTCCCGCATGCTCCCTGCTGGGGGTCAAGCCTGAAATCCGGACATGTGCCCTTGACGAGAATCGAACTCAGGACGCTTCAGTCCACAGGCCAACGCTCTATCCACTGAGCCAAACCAGCTGGGGCAGATTTAGTCTCTTTCGAACAGAACTATCACTTAACTATTTATTCCTCAGTTGGTATGGTAACCATTCTTCTTCATTCTCCTTGAAATATTACTGTACTAGAGGCCCGGTGCACAAAAATTTGTGCACTCGGCAGGGGAGAGGGGGGTCCCTCAGCCCAGCTTGTGCC
Source organism: Myotis myotis (assembly GCF_014108235.1). NCBI lineage: Eukaryota > Metazoa > Chordata > Mammalia > Chiroptera > Vespertilionidae > Myotis > Myotis myotis. The sequence goes on along the minus strand of NW_023416315.1, from coordinate 21,375,594 downwards.
CTCTCGCAGTCTGGGACCCCTCGGGAGATAACGACCTGCTGGCTTAGACCTGCTCCCGGGTGGCAGAGGGCAGGCCCAATCCCTAGGTGCAGCCCCTGGTCGGGCTCAGAGCAAGGCCGATTGGGGAGTTGGGGCGCCGCCCCCTGTCATGCACAGAGCAGGGCGGATTGGGAGGTTGCGATGCCACCCTCAGTCACGCTCAGGGTAGGGCCGATTGGGGGGTTGGGGCACCGCCCCCGTCACACTCAAGGCAGGGTCAATGGGAGGTTGCGGCGCCACCCCCTGTCACGCACAGAGCAGGGCCAATCAGGGGGTTGGGGAGCTCCCCCCGTCACACACAGAGCATGGTCGATCAGGGGGTTGGGGAGCTCCCCCCTGTCACGCACAGAGCAGGGCCAATCAGGGGGTTGGGGCGCCGCCACTGTCACACTCAGGGCAGGGCCGATGGGGAGGTTATGGCTCTACCCCATCACACACAGAGCAGGGCCCGTTGGGGGGGGGGGGGGGCGCCGCCCTCTATCACCCACAGAGCAGGGCCAATCAGGGGGTTGGGGCGCCGCCACTCTCACACTCAGGACAGGGCCAATGGGGAGGTTATGGCTCTACCCTGTCACACACAGAGCAGGGCCCGTGGGGTAGGGGGGTTGGGGCGCCACACCCTGTCACACACAGAGCTGCAGGGTGATCAGGGGGTTGGGGAGCTCTCCCCATCAGGCACAGAGCAGGGCCGATCAGGGGGTTGGGGCGCCTTCCCCTGTCATGAACAGAGCAGGGTGGATAGGGAGGTTGTGGCCCCACCCCCTGTCACACACAGAGCCGCAGGGTGATTAGGGGGTTTGGGCGCTGCCCCCTGTCACGCTGATCCCGGTGCCAGGAGGCCTCTCAGCTCCACTGATCCCGGTGCTAGGAGGCATATTACCCTTTTACTATATAGAATAGAGGCCTGGTGCATGGGTGGGGGCTGGCTGGTTTGCCCTGAAGGGTGTCCTGGATCAGGGTGGGGGTCCCCACTAGGGTGCCTAGCCAGCCTGGGTGAGGGGATGATGGCTGTTTGCAGCTGGTCACACACCCTTCAGGGTGGGGGTCCCCACTGGGGTGCCTGGCCAGTCTGGGTGAGGGGCTGAGGGCTGTTTTCAGGCTAGGACTGAAGCTCCCAACTGCTCCTTTTTTTCTTTTTTTTTTATTCTGGGCCAGCTTTAGCTCTGAAGCTTTGCTCCAGCTCTGAGGCCTCAGCTGCTGAAAGTAGGTATCTGGTTTGTTTAGGTTCTATAATCGAAACTCTGTATCAACTCCAGCTCTGAGATCCTGGCTCGCTGAAAGCTGGTTTCTGGGGTTCTGTTTAGCTTCTATATTTATTACAATGTTTCTTAAACTGCAAGCTCAGAGGCCGGCAAGGCAGGCAGGGAATGTTGCAGTCCTCCGTCACTGAAGCAAGCAAGCCTCATGTTCAGGTTAAGCTGCCTGGCTGCCGGCCGCCATCTTGGCTGGCAGTTAATTTGCATAGTGCCCTGATTAGCCGATGGGAAGGGTAGCGGTCGTACGCCAATTACCATGTTTCTCTTTTATTAGATAGGATGCTTTATGAGTCCACAATCCCTTTCCTACAACTCTGTCATACAAAAGTCTCTATAAGCGAAAGACATTTGACAATAAAACCTTTACCTGAACTGATGTGTGGTTACAGTCTTCATTTATTCTGCTTAGTGTAAACACAGATGCATTTCCCTGCAGAAATAATGTGTGTGACTACAGAGGGCCCTGTTGTGAATGTTACATAACATATGGCAAGTATACAGTATTATCTTTCGAAAATCTGAACACAAAACTCACATGGCTCCAAGAGTTTTAAGTAAGGGATTGTAGTCCTGTTTTGTGTTTTGTTTTGTTTTTCTGTGTGTGTGTGTGTGTGTGTGTGTGTGTGTGTGTGTTTCCTTTTTTATGAACAGGACTCAAACTTCTGGCTTGGTCACAGAGTTATAATAATTCACTTCCATTTACTGAAAGATTATGATACACCAGACACTGTTTTCTTTGTTATTTTTATTTAATTGAACACTGGGGAATGACTCTTTAAGTCCCAGAGATCTTGAAATTTATGAACCTTAATCCAGGCTTTCCCCACCTCAGAATCCATTCATTTGGTCTCCCAGAGTGAGGAGCTGAGCTAGCTTTTCCTTGCGTTCATCGGGTGGTTTTCATTTCTTTTTAATCAGAGGTAGCATGTTATATGAGTAAAAAGCATAAACCTTAGAGTCAGCCAGGCTTGGGTGTGGATTCACTCCACCTCTACCAATGACTAGGACATGTCCCTTGACCTTTTTGGTAGACCATTTCTACATCAGTAAAATGTACTTACCTCACAGGGCTGACATGAGGATTAAATGAGAGAATATCTGTCAAGTACCCAGCTATTTTATAAAAGTACCTGGCCAAGAACTTATGTAACTGCAGCTTATTAAATGTTAGTTTCCCTTACCTATCTTTACCACAAGGTATGTGCATGGTGCTATTTACTTCTTGTATTACAGCGATTAGTCTAGAAGACATTTTTCACATAAATAAGATAGTCACATGATACACTCTTTTTCAAAGAACCCTTAATTTGACTTCAAAGGAAGCTTTACTAATCACAGAATGTCACAGAGACACTGCTATATGCAGAAGTTTAGAGCTGAGAGAGATGTTAAAGGGAAGTAAATACAGCTGACCCTTAATGCAGGGGTTGGGATGCCAATTAGCACGTATGTTGTATGTTACATACACTATATACCTTATTCTTACAACAAAGTAAGCTAGAGAAAAGAAACAAGAAAATCGTATGAGAAAATACATTTACAGTACTGTACTATATTTATTGATACAGTAAGTTTACGGCATTTGTTTACAAGATAAATCATCTATCAATACCTACATCAATAGTGTCCTATATGATACAAAACACTGTAGATGTTACATATACTACTAACACTAGACATAAAAAAAATGAAAGAAAATGTGATAAAGAAATATTTATTAAAATAGAGAGAGACTCACAAAGCAGGCAGACAATGTTGGTGGTGGGTGTTGGGAGGAGGTGAAGGGATTAAACAAAAAAGAAAAAAGAAGAGAACAGAAAAAAGACAGAACTCATGGACACCAACAACTGTGGTGTCAGATGAGTATTAGATTTATTGGGGGGATTACTTCATAAGGTATGTCAATGTTTAATCGCTTTGTTGTACACCTGAAACTAATACAATAATGTATCTCAAGTGTAACTGAAAAATAAACTTTAAAAAATACATATGCATCCTATGTAATAAAATCCTAATATGTTAAGTGTCTGACCATTCGACCGTTTGACCAGTTGCTATGACATGCACTGACCACCAGGGGGAAGATGCTCTTACTGGTAGGTTAGCTTGCTGCTGGGGTCCAGCCAATCAGGACTGGGCGAGACAGGCTGGACACGCCCTGGATCCCTCCTGTGGCCCCTCCTCAGCGAGCCGGCCCTGACTGGTCCCGATAGGGGACTGGGCGAGATGGGCCAGACATGCCCTGAAACCCTCCTGTGGTCCCTCCCCAACCCTGATCATGCACTAATGGGGTCCCTTGGCCTGGCCTGCACCCTTTCACAATCTGGGACCTCTGGGGGGAATGTCGGAGAGCTGGTTTCAGCCCAATCTCCACAGGCCAGGCCAAGGGACCCCACCGGTGCACAAATCCATGCACCAGGCCTCTATTTTATATATATATATATATATATATATAATTGAGCACCCCAAAGCTTTTGCTTATGTAGATTACATCTATCAGTATTTACTATATTATAGATTAAAAAAGAAAATTTTAAAATATTTAATTCACTTAATAAACCCACTACATGGTAACATTTTTATGAAAAATAAAAAGGCTTTCCAAAGCAAAAAATAAACTGCTTTACAATTTTGCAAATCTTTTTCATTCTCACTTGACAGAAAACAGTTGGATTTTCTTACCAGACTGAATGCAGAAGCAGATATACATAGGTTGTTTTGGTTGAAGTATATAAAGAAAAGCTGGCCTCATACAGATACATGGTTGGAAAAAGGAGAAGTATTTTAATAACCTTGTCAAATAATTGTGAATATCCTTCTTTGATATTAAATCAAAACCTGACAAATGGTGATTTATTAAAGTCTAGTTGCAGTGTGGAATCTGAAATTGTTAATAAACATTTTTTAGTCTGTTACATTAAAAATCTGTCTATTTTGCACTTCAAGTGAATCTTTTACCCAGTCATAATTCCATAACATCATACAGAGATCTTCCAAATTGCCAATATACAGTATTAGAAATTCACATTCTTTAATAGAACCACAAATCTCATCATGAAAGTCTTTAGTTTTAGGAAGCTATCAGGTTCATAGAATCAGGTATGTTTCCAAAAATTCTAATTTTTGCTTGAAATAGCCAATTCTATCATTGGCAACAAATATTGCCAGATGCTTTCCTAGAAGTAGCAGGTTCACTTTGTTCTTTTTCTATAAAATGCCACGTCAGTCATTCTTTTAAATAAAAATGGTGTTCTATGAAAAAGCAGATAGGTCAGCTGGCAACTCAATCACAAAAGTACTTTTCCTCAAGACAACCACAGTACCACTGCAGCAGGAGTGTCTTGTGCTACACAGACTGTTAAAAAAACACATGTATGCAAAGGTCGAGATTTAATAAAATTAACAATTTTTACTGCTTCATCAAGGACAATCTTAAGTAAAACCACATGCTATGGCAGTGAAGGACACAGCACCACAGTCTTGAGTCATGCTACGAGCTAAAAGTTTTACCCGCCAATCCTTTTGTACTGTGAGTGATATTAGTATTATTATAAAACTAATTTTTACCTCATGGTCCTCCTGGAGGTCCATGGATGGTGCACTGAGAACCATTGTTCTTAGTAATGCTAAAAGCACATTCTTACAGCTAAATCTTTACATACACTCTTAATTTGGGGGAATAAGCTCTTAGAAGGAGAATTACTAAATTACTTACATATTTTTTTAAGCTTTTGATGCATACATTCAAACTGTTCTCTGAGTTGGTTGAAGTAATTTACATACCCAACAGCAGTCTATGAAGCTATACATTTCCCCTCCCTTTGTTCAGAACAGACTCTGAATCTTTGCCAATTTGAAGTTTGAAAATCTAACTCTCTGACGGTTCTTCTAGGCACAAAGTCCAAGTTGCTTCAGTATGAACTGCTCTGTTCCATTAGAATTTGGTTGTACTACAAGTAAGTGAGCTTGGGGCTTCTGACAGCAAGTTTCTCATTTTACTGGAAAATGCTTCCGCAGTAAGTGGAGTTTTCCTGTCCTTAAAAAAGTTGTATTGTCTAGTTACATAATTTTTTCAGAGTGGAAATGCTGTAAGATGGCAAAATTCTCAATTTAAGAACACAGATGTAAACTTTATGAACAGCAAGCACAAAGCTGGCCTTCTTCCACGTTTATTCTAATCTGAGAAGACGGATGGTTGTATATAATTCCTCCACACAAATGCAGTCCACCTGGAGGTGGGGGTGGGGTGGGGAAACCTGAGCAAACTGACTTCATACCAGTTCATTTTCACCCATTTTCTCTGCAGTTTATTCTTTAAACATGTTGCTTTTTAATTATGAGCAATAAATCAAAGACAAATTGTTAAATTATCACCGATTTTCCAAAAACCAAATATGCCCTTGTTGCAAATATGCAGACAGAGGGAAAACATGAAAAGCAATATTCTTTTCCATTTCAAGTGACAGTCAACATTGGCTCTCAGGAAGGTGGACAACGTGGTTTCAAGGTTTTAAGAATACAACCTAATCCATAATGACTGTCACCTAAAGCAAATGTATTAAGCGGGGTGCGGGGACATCCTCATGTGAAGGAGGGAAGCCACTCTGGAAGGTGTTTTAGCTTTGTGGCTGCAACGGTGACCACCTCTACTTTCCTAGGACAGACTTCTTCAGCTTAACAACCCTCGATGGTGACTTGTGACATTCTCCTGCTGGTCCCTGCAGGTCCAATACCCTGACAAGCCATTATGAAAAGACTCTCTTTCAGGGCCACTGGCTGTCAGAAGCCACCAGCTGGCCTGCCACAGCCCTCCAGTCGCCAGGGTCCAGCTGCCAGTCTGGGCGGTGCTGTCCATGCTGAGCAACGTGCCACCCAGCTGCTGCATGGCCACGTCCATCTGGAGCTCTCTAGCTAGACAAATCTCTATGCCTGTCAGATCCCTTCAGCAGGCCTTGTTATGCAAATTCAATTACTCAAGTGTGCCCTATTACTGCTGGCTAACTGCTCCTACAACCAGTCTCACACTGACAGTCAGTTCACATTTTTTGCTCACCAAAAAGTACCTCATTTATTCTTGCGTTGCTATTCCCTTGTATCATTAAAGCTGAACAGCCAAAGTCCATGGTATTCTAACCTCTCTGCAGTGGGCTACTGTTCTCCACAAAGAGCTCAGAGGAAAATTAATTACAAAAGAAAACCTTCCCATCAGACATGAAGTAGTGTTAAAGCGCAAGCCTCCTTACACTTGACAGGGATGGTTTTACTACCAGAAATACAAAATTTAAATCTTAATGACCAAAAGAAAAATCTGGTATAACAAGTTATACTGGACCCAAAAAATGAATTATAACAGAAAATGTCAAAGTAGTACTTTTACTAATATCCATTTTTAAATTAAAAGGAAAGAAGTGACAAGAAATGTTATCAGTAAACTCCATGATGATGGCACTGCCTTGTCTCCGTCCCCCACTGCCCTCCCCAGCCAGCACCCTCCCTCCCCACATTTTTCTCCCTCCTCTGCACATACCCTCTTCACCACCACTCCCATTAGGTTTCTTTCTCTTTTAATCACTCATTTTAACCAGCCAATAATTTGAAGATGATTTGGGATATGAGTATTCAAAAGCATTTAACTATCTCTAACCCTTTCAAAAGACAACTTAGAAAAAAGATTCCACCGGGATAGAGCTGTCACTCAAAGATTCTCACCCAAGTAATGTCATCATAAAATTAGACATTTTAAACAACTGAGAAGTTAAGAAAAAAAGATGAGTGTGTCACCAGTTGCACTTGCACACTAGCAGTTTCTATGACCTGAGCATAGTAGTTTAGAAGGGGAAGAGTCTAAGTAAATGTGTGTTTATGAGTCATACAAATGCCAACGCAAATTCAGCTGAAACAGGTACTACGGAATGCAGAATGACACTGGCACGCCAGCCCCCAAGAATGCTTCCAGCAGGGAATGTTTAGGATCTTTACTCTGCAAAGAACCAGTCACTGTTGACTGTAAAACTGAAAAGAATGAAAAGACAGCTGGCCAGGCACAAGCCAAATTTAAAACATATTTCAGGTTTTAAAGCCTGTAAGACAAGAGGGGGTAGGGGACTTACTGATTTTAAATATATGTAATAAAATATATAGTATTTTTAAATATACCACAAAACCACCTTGTTACCTGAGAAGATGATTTACTCAGTCTTAATTCTATAATTTTGCTTCTAGAAATTATTAACATTTCCTCAATTATTTCTGAGAAATCAACATTCTGAAAGAATAAGATGTTTTATTCTCTCATTATTTTACTGTTTCACCCTATTCTTGAGGAAATGGGGAAAGGCATAGTGCCTATATGCTGCTAGACCTTGATATGCTTCTTAAAGCCCTAAAATCAAACTGTTTAGGAAATGCTTCTCAAATGCTTCATTTTAAATGATTTTTAAAACCAAATACCTTTTAACTTTGAGGGACCAAATTTTAAAAGTAACACAAGTTAAAATTAAAACAGTATGCGAACTATTTCACTCATATAGCTATCCCACAGTAATGGCATTTTTTAAAGTGAAGGAATGGCCATATTAGGAAATGCAGTAATACTGAAAATGTTTCTTCTTATCTAATAAAATATTTTATCAGTATGTTATATTTCCACTTATACGCTCAAATTAACAAAAAGGGCAAGTGAAGTATACTTCTAATACATTTAGAAATTATTAAAATGTTTATACTTAGGAGAAACCTTAGATTTATTTTAGTTGTTTTCATTTTTATGGTATAATGGGGTTCAGAACATGCTATTCCAAAATATGGCACCTGCACATATTGAATATTTTCAGCCAAAGAAACCTAAGACACAGCCGAATCAGGAAGGACTCTGTCACTTCCCCTTGTCCCCCGATGTAGTTCACAAGACCGCCCGCCCCACACCCAGAGGAAAGCAGCAGCCTTATCTCCAAAGACAAGGCACTCAGAGAGGAATCCCAGTGGACAGGACTTGCTAAGCTTTCCAGTTTACTACCTTTGTCCTATCACATTTTCCCACCACTTTGTACTCTTTCACATTCAGGTTTGACCGTTTCTTTGGGTTTTCATTTCTTTAGGAGACTCCCTATTACATAAAACAAATATTAAATATATGTGTAGCCTTTTCTCTTGTTAATCTGTCTTCTGACAGGCTCATTTACAGGGTCCCTGCCAGAGAACTTAGGAGGGTAGAAGGAAAAGGTGTTTTATTTCCCACCCTTACAGTGGGTAACATCTTTTCCTCCAAATCTTCATATACAAAGTGAAAATCAGTAACTAGGACTCATCCTTACACTACTCCTCTAGGTTCTCAAATTCTTATCAGCTCAATGAGAACTTCACTTTTTTCCTTCTTAGTAATTCCAACAGTGGTCTTAATAATAGGAGTAACTAACACTACTGAGAACATACTATGGATCAATAAAGACTCTAAAGGCTATTTAGGAGGTATTATTTATAATGTCCATTTTACTAGTGAAGAAACTGAGTCACAGAGATGTTAACCCTTTGAGTGCCAACCAATATCCTAGTAACTATGCTAAAATGGCCAAGGCATTTTTGCTGATTTTACAGCAGTTTAGGAAAAAAATTATGAAATTAGGCAGATAGATGCCAGTGGTCAATTATAGAACTACAAACATTTGGCATCATAAGTAATCTGCGCTTAGGTGCCATCTGTCAATAAAGAGTGAACTACTAGCATCTAATAGTAACACTGCAGGAGGAGCGTGAAAGCGCTCCCAGCACTTTTGGGGAAAAACAGGTGGAGCACGATCGTGCTCCCCGGCACTCTAGAGGTTAAATAACTTGCTCAAGGTCAAATGGTCAGTGTGCAGCAGAGAAACTAACTCCGAACTCCAATGCCTTCGATTTATTGTAGTAACTAAGAGAAAAGTAGAAGTCACCCACTTGGTATAAAACATTCACCAGATAGTAAACGTAGCCTGGGGAAAATATTCCTCTAAATATGAATTAAACTGAAGACAGTTATGTTCTCTGAGAGGCTTTTCTCTAAGGCAGGGACTCTGGTTCACTCTGTAAATGCGTGAACTTGCCCGAGTCTATACAAATAGTAAGTGCCCTGATCTTGAGTCCTGGCCCCAAACACCAGGATCTTCCCATCAACCATGCTGCCCCTTCTCCAACCTCTAAAGTCTTGTTTTGTGAAACACAGTGTGATTTGGGTTACAACATTCCCATGTAAAGAGTAATGTATGTCTTGTCTTTCCACTCTGATTATGTTAGATAATGCTGGTAAAGTCTATTCTGAAGTTGGGGTTTTGGTGAGAGAATAAAAAAAATAAGGAAAGACAGAAATTCATTAGTTGATTTTCACAAAAACTAAAGGCCTTAAAATTGCATTACAGAAAGGAGTGTGATTACTCGGGGAGATTCAATGGTTATGTTTTACAGACCAATTAAGAGTTTTCATTTTATACATTATTTCATTTAAAAGCCTCAAAATAATTAACATAGACTCAGTATTAATACTCTTACTACTTTTATTTACATCCAGAAAAGCAGAAGCTCAGAGAATTTAATTTACCCAAAACTACACGACTAGTAGAAACAGTGGAACGCAAATCTGTCTTCAGATTCCTAATATAAGCACTCTTTTCAGTTTATCCAATGTACTTTCATACTGTAACTACTTTGCTGCCCCACTAGTTAATCAGAATTTACAAAGCAAAAACACTGATCCCCAATTTCTTAATCATCTGAATAGTTTCTTCTTGATCCTTTCAGAAGCATAAAGCACAAATATAAAAGTTTCTCGTTGAATTCAGTCAGTCAAAAACAAGCACTGTACTTTAACAGACCTCTGGTTCTCAGACTTTCAAAGGAACATCTGCTATTACTTAACAACACCCATCTGATCCCTTTAGAGCAGTGGTCCCGGCCCAGAAATCAGGATTTTAAAAAGATTCCCAGGTGATTCTAATGTGCAGCCAAGGTTGAGAACCACTGCTTTAGAGCTTTACCTCTATCTACGCCTCAGCTGTTTAGCACTGGGAAGGTATCTGTTAATTCCTTCACAGTCCTAGATAAAGATCTCACTTCTGTAAACCTGAAATATCACTTTCTTCAAAGTCTGGTCATAATATTAGCACCTGGAATTAGAAAAGCACTTTCTTGAAATTTGTCTTGTTTCTTGAGATAGGACTCAAAAAACTAAGTTACCATATGGCCCAGCAACCCTCTTCTGAATATCTACCTAAACAACTGAAAACATTTATTCACAAAGATATATGCACCCCTATGTTCATTGCAGCATTATTCACAGTTGCCAAGACATGGCAACAACCAAAGTGTCCTTCCATAGATGACTGGATAAAGAAGATGTGGTACATATACATAATGGAATGCTACTCAGCCATAAGAAAAGATGAAATACTGCCATTTACAACAACATGGATGGACCTTGAGGATATTATGCCAAGCGAAATGAAGCAGTCAGAAAAGGCAAAGAGTTACATGATTTCACTCATATGTGGGATATAAAACTGAAACTTATAGACACAGACAAGGGTATGGTGGTTACCAGAGGGAAGGGGGTGAGGGATTAGTGAAGGGTAAAGGGGGCCTAATATATGATGATAGATTATTTGACTTTGAATGGTGTGCACACAATGCAATACAGAGCATGTATCATAGAAATGTACACTTGAAACCTCTATAATCTTATTAACTAATCAATGTTACCTCAATAAATTTAATTTTTAAAAAATTGTAAAAAAAAATAAAAAGTAAAAGAAAAAGAATAAGGGACTTGGATAGACTAAAAAAAAAAAAAAAACGTACTTTCTCATCACATTTAAAAGATATTGCCATGGCCTAGCCAGTTTGGCTCAGTGGATAGAGCGTCGGCCTGTGGACCAAAAGGTCCCAGGGTTTATTCTGGTCAAGGGCATATACCTCAGTTGCAGGCTCTGCCCTGGCCTGGGCTCTGGTCAGGGCGTGTGCAGGAGGCAACCAATCGATGTGTTTCTCTCACACTGATATATCTCTCTGTCTTTCCTCTCTCTTCCACTCTCTCTAAAAATCAATGGAAAAATATCCTCAGGTGAGGATTAACAAAAAATAAAACAAAATAAAAGATACTGCCATGAATGATTAAGTGAAATTATATTTCCAGCCCTTCAATTTCAATCCTTGACTATCTCCATCAAGGAAGAGAGAAATGGTTATGGGGGAAGAAAACAGCTCAGGATAAATGCTAATACTGCAAAAGAACTACCTTAGTTTTTCTTTTTAAGGGACTTAAATGATAACACTATCATATTTTAGTTTCAAATGGTCTCATCTAAGTCTTTTAAGTTTTTAATTTTAAGCTAGCTTCCAGTTTCTCTAAAAGGAGGCACTATATAAATTCAATTAATTGAGTACAATCAAGATTACTGAAAAATTCTCCACAAATCTCATCTCTCCCTAGAAGTAAAGTATAAGTCTGGTGAGCACCTGAGCTCTCTTGGCTCACTTACATAGCCCACTGCAAGTTGTGACTGCCTCCAGGGGATGACATAGGCCTTTTCATTATTTAGTTTTACTATATGCAAGCATTTACACATGACATAAGGCATTTACAAAAGATGGTACTTTCTTAGAAGTACAATTAAATCTACCTTCTTGAAATTTTGTCTAACAACTTACTTGTTAATCTAGGTGAAAAGACTTTATTTTTTTTTTAAATATATTTTATTGATTTTTTACAGAGAGGAAGGGAGAGGGATAGAGAGCTAGAAACATCGATGAGAGAGAAACATCGATTCAGCTGCCTCCTGCACACTCCCTACTGGGTATATGCTCTTGACCGGAATCGAACCCAGGACCCTTGAGTCCGCAGGCCAACGCTCTATCCACTGAGCAAAACAGGTGAGGGCAAGACTTTATTTTTTAACGAACTCATGGGCTTCTAAAAACGAAATATACTGCTATCTTAATTTCTCATGCTATTCTTTTTTATACCCCCACCCCACTCAATGTAAATGCTCTTCTAAATATAGTGATTCTGGAATAAACTTTATGGTGTCTTGCCAATCTGGCCTATCTCAATTTTTGCCACTTCCTTCTCCATTTACAACCAGAAACATCAAAATCCAGAAATATCAAACTGCCATACTTCATGTTTCTGTGTTCTTGCACATGCTATATTCCATTTGCCTGAAAACATGCCTCCCCATCTCTCCGTAGCATGTTTCTACTTATCTTTTAAAATTCAAATTGGACCTCACCTATTCCAAAATGCCAACCATGAGATATCCCCAAATGGATCAATAACTTCACTTTGTATGTTTTGTATGTTACATTCAGCACAATGTGTTATTTTATGAATATGCATCTGCCTGACCTAATACATTATGTTGACCCTGAGGGCCCATTCATCCCTTTCGGCAGAGTACATGACACACAGGAGTTGCTCACTAAATGCTGTCTGAATGAAAGGATGTTGAAGAATAAAGAATAGATATCTGGTGAAAACAGACTGGATTTTCATTCAGGTCATGAAACAAAAAAGGAGAAGATGAGAAGAAATGGAGAACCGGATTAAAACAAACTACTGAGACCCACTTGGATATTCATTTAAAAGCTGCACCTCCACCTGACTCCACCCATCCTATGAGTTGTTTTTGGTGAATTTTATAGACTGACTTCTTGTAAAGCCTAAACCTCGGGCACTTTTAGGAAAACAACCAAAAACACAATCATGTTACCATTTTTCTCGAACTCCACACCACAACTCTGCCTGGCCTACTGCACTAGCCGCCCAATTAGTCTCTCAGCTTTTACCCTCACCCTGACTTTAAAATGACTTCCACACTGCTGTAATATTTTAGAAACCCAAATCCGATCATGTTGCCTCCCTACTTATAACTTTCTATGGCTTCCCACTATTCTCAGTATAGAGAACAAAATGAGTAGCATGACTAAAAGGGTCTTGATAGTCTTGCCTACCCTCTCTTTCTTCAGCCTCATCCAATACCACACTTCCCTTCAAATGTGCTGCCCTCAGCTTGGCATGTTCTTCCCCTGTGCCTACCTAGTTCATTCCCTTCCTGAAGGTCACAAATCAATGGTTAGTGGTTCCAACAACACTTTCCTAACCTACAAGAAAACCTCCCTATTTAAACACTCCTACAGCAAATGCATCATAGTAATAAAAATATTGTACAGCTTTTCATGATTGTAAGATTAATATCTGTCTCCCCTCAACTAGATTATAAATTCAGTTAGGACAGGGCCTGTGCCTAGGCCAACTGTTCATTTTCCAGTGCCAATGCAGTGTCTGACCCATACCAGAAGCATAATAAATATTTGTTGAGGAAATGAATAATGAAAACACACATTAAAATAAGAATGGGCTACTTCCTCAACATAATTTTTTAATAATCTCCCTCAAACCCAAAGCTACCACTGTGTTTAAGATCAAGCCCATAAAAGTGTTTTCATTAAAGTCAGGAACATGACAAGGGCACCTGTTATCACTACTATTATTCAAAATTATTCTGGAAGTATTAACCAAAGTAACTAGTTAAAACAGGAATAAGAGATCTAAAGCTTAGAAAAGACAAAATTATCATTTTTAGAACCAGAAAACCCCAGAGACCCACTGAAAAATGACTAGAAACAATTAGAGAATTCAAAAGCTAAGCAGAGTTCAAATTAATATGTAGAAGTCAATATTTCTCACATTTATAAACAAAAGAGTAATCTAAATCTTTACCCTCATAGCTTCCACTATAATTCCAAAAGAGTCAAAGGTTTACATTTTAAAAAATAAATTCAACTAAAAGAAAAATGTGTAATTTTTTTTTAAACTTTAGAATCTTGGAGAGGGTATGGCCCTTCTAAACAGGACATAAAATTCAGAAGCCATAAAAAGTAAAACTGACAAATTAAATTAACCACATAAAAATTCAAAGCTTCTGTATTTCAAAAAGTACTACATATAAACAAAATGAATAAATAAAGGACAAACTGGAAGGAAATATCTGCAATAAATATATTTACTCATACATATTCACACTCATTAAAATATAACCTCCCTAAACACAGAAAGATATGTATGGAGTGTGTTTTCTCTTTGATGTATTCCCAGGCCTAGGCTAGTAGTTAGTATATGGTAGTCAATAAATATTTATTGAATCAATGAATGAGCATTTAATACTCAAATATATCAATTAGAAAAGATCAATGCTTAGCACAGTGCCCAGCACACTCTATTCAACAAATAGCTGCTGAATGAATGAACCCAGTAAAAACATGCCCAAAGGACAGGAAGGAGCAATCACTGAAAAGAAGAAATACAAATAAATGGCCAATAAACATTCTTAAAATGCTCAAATTAACGTCATAATTTGAAGAAAAGAAAATCAAAACCACTCTAACATTTTTAAACTATCAGACTAGAAAAGAAATGTACAGATAATGTTGCCAAGAGTATGAAGAAATACTTTCTTACACTGTTGATGACAGTATAAACTTTGGTGAAAATTCTGCAACATCTACCAAAATTGAAAATACACTTTTTTTTAAAAAAAAAAAGAGAAACAAATATTTGAGTCACAATTCCATTGCTTAGAATTTCTCTTACTGATAAATGTGCATATACATGGAAAGATCTATATTCAAGAAAATATTCAGATTTTCCTCTTTGCAATAGAAATCTGTCTACATAATAGAATACTCTGTAGTAATTAAAAAGTGTAAAATAAATCTATTATACATGAAAAGACATTAAAATATATTAAATGAAAAAAATAACTTGCAAAAAGAATCTCCCCCCTACCCCCGTTGTTTTTAGAGTGGAAGGGAGGGAGGAGGAGAGAGACAGAGAGAGAAACATCTATGTGAGAGAGATACATCAATTGGTTGCCTCCTGCAGAGGCCCTGACCAGGGCTGGGGATCGAGCCTGCAACCAATGTACATGCCCCCTTCACAGGCCACATCATTGTGGGAGGTACTGCCAGAATCGCCTTAATCAAACTCTTTTGCATTCTATACATCACATGCTGTAACCACAGTCAGACCTGAGTTAACTTCAAACACCACTAAGACCATCTCTTATTCCAATGAGGGTTTCCCCAACACCAGTTTAAAAAAAAAAAAGACTTAAGACTATGGACACTCCTATTATTTTTCACTGTGTTGCCCCTAAATATTAAAGCTAGGAATACATAAAAGATAAAACATAAAAGATAAAAGAGCTGGAAGAGGGAGTTTTACAGGTCAGACTATAACTTTACTATCAGTTATGTCCAGCTGATCTAGAGTGGGAGTCACTCAAGAAAAAAACTCTATCTTTGAATGCCAGGTAATTTGGTAAGAACCTCCTACCTGAATTAATGAACCCAGTAAAAACATGCCCAAAGGACAGGAAGGAGCAATCACTGAAAAGAAGAAATACAGACTAGAAAAGAAATGTACAGATAATGTTGCCAAATTCTAAGCAATGGAATTGTGACTCAAATATTTGTTTCTCTTTTTTTTTTAAAAAAAAAGTGTATTTTCAATTTTGGTAGATGTTGCAGAATTTTCACCAAAGTTTATACTGTCATCAACAGTGTAAGAAAGTATTTCTTCATACTCTTGGCAACATTATCTATACTTTTCTTTTCTAGTCTGATGTATAACAAGTTTGTCAGGAGGATTCAATCAATCAAACATTTATTTCACCACAGTAGCTAAGTGGTGGCTAACATCTTCCAATTCCAGTGTAGATAAACCACAAACTGGCATAAAAGCTAGTAGAAGCACATAATTTTCTAAAAATACTACTAGTTAAATTAATCAAAATTGAAGGAACAAAGATGTGGCCAAAGAGAACAATGCCTCTTAGAATGTTAGAAATATGCCCAAAGAAGTCTTTTTTAGCAATGAAACTATGGAGATATATGCTATATAAGATTCAACACCATGTCCCTTGCATAAGCTTTCTGTGAGCACAAGAGACTTCTTGTGCTCTCATCTATATATATAAAAAGCCAGCCCCCAGAACGCCATAACAACCAGAACGACTGGTCGCTATGATGCCCACTGCAGCCAGCAAACTGGCCCCATGTAGGGGTGGGGCTGGCCAGCCAACCTCCCGTGGCCCCTCCCCCCAGCCAGCCCTGCCCCTGATTGGCCTATCCCACTCTGATCGAGGGCAGGGCGGCCGGCCAATGCCCCCCCATGCAGTCCCTCCCCCTGCCGGCCCCACCCCTGATGGGCCCCACCACCAGATCGGCCCGCAACCCCTCCCCCCAGCCAGCTCCACCCCTGATTAGTCCCCCCACTCCAATTAGGGGCAGGGCCGGCCAGCCAACCACCCTTGACCCCTACCCCAGGCTGCTGGCCCCTGACCAGCCCCCCACACCCCATTCAGCCCGCAATGCCTCCCCCGAGCCAGCTCCACCCCCCACCACCCTCCCACACCAATCAGGGGTGGGGCTGGCTGGCCAACCTCCCACGGCCTCTCCCCTTGCCGCTGACCTCCATTGTCCCCCACCCCATTCAGGGGCAGGGCTGGCTGGCCCACTGCCCACAGCCCCTCCCCACGGCCAGCCCTGCTCCCAATCAGCCCCCCCAACCCCAATCAGGGGCAGGGTCCACCACCAATTGCCCACGGCCCCTCCTCCCAGCCGACCTGGCCCTGATCGGCCCTGATCGGGGCGGGCCAGCTGACCAACATCCCACCGTCTCCTCCTCCCAACAGGCCAGGCCCCGATCCACACTGATTGGGGCTGGGCCAGCTGGACCCTACCAGTGCACAAATTCGTGCACTGGGCCTCTAGTCTTTAATAATAAAGGTATAATATGCTAATTAGACCGGATGTCCTTCCAGACTACCTTCTGGATGAAGCCCGGGCTGCGAGGGAAGCCCGAGTCCCAGGTGCCAGAGGGAAGCCGGTGCCGGCAGCCGAGGGAAGGAAGGCCTACTCTTGTACAAATTTCGTGCATCTAGCCTCTAGTTCTTTTATAAAATAGGAACAATTTTTCATTATGTAGACATCTGTCCCTGTATGCTCTGAGGAAAAAGTTCTGACTATTTCTACCATTTATATTATTTCAGACAAAACTGATCACCATTTCTGGGTTTTATCCCTAAACTTTCTTTAAAGAAAAAGCAAAAGCTCAATTGATAAAGACACTCGAGGTGTAGCGGAGGCTCTGGCTAGTTCTCCGCTTGTGGTGTGAACAGGGTGTTGGTGTGGTTGCCCCTTCTGTCCGAGAGAGAAAGTGCTATTAAAAAAACATTTAAAAATATCAATCCTTTGATGCTTCATTTTCTTTTAAAATTTGGAGGTATTGAAACATTCCTCACCCATACCTTTTGCATATTTCAAATAGACCCACATTAGAGAAGAGAGCGCAGATGAATGTGGATGGACATGTGGCGAGATGACCTGGGGGTCTAGCTCGGACCCCCTTTTAATACAGACTGACATTCCTACAAGAGAATACATTCCTACCATACATTCTGCACATGTTACGATCCAGATGTTGTTAGAGCTCCACAGTAAAATAAATATATTTACTTAGAAAAAAAAGGAATAAATAACTTACAGAAAAAAAAACCCTTCAAATTCAAAGCTCTTGATATTCTACTCTCATCTTGTCACTTCATTGCACATCACTGTCAATGGGTGTCCTCTCCCAGCCCCACCCAGCATGTCTTTCTCAAGGAAAATTTCTTACATAAATAAGCTCCAAAGAGCCAAAGTATCAACTTACAGATTGTTTTTAAAGCTTAAATTTATTAACCACCTTTGTGGTAAACAATGAATTATGAATACTGCTGGGCAGCCTTCTTAAATGACAGATGTTTTTTGTTTTGTTTTTTTGTGTGTTTTTTTAATGACAGATGTTTTTTTTAAAAAAAAAAAAAGACACACTCTACCTTGTATAGCAATTGATATTGTACATGAATTGTCTTAATTTAATAAGCCTGCTGTTACAAATTGGGCCTTTCTACGTTTTGTGAAAATATCGAAAAGAGCATATTTGACCTATTCTGGCTGTAAATGGTTAACTTCCTGCAACTGCCGATGAACAGCGAAGTGTATGTTCCTGCTTGTGTACAACTGTTTTCAGTGCTTCTAAGAATGAGTCTAAATGTTTCTTGAAAATCAGCCAGGACCAAATGCTATTGCAGACAAAGCCAATAAAAATTTTGGACATCTTTTGGGGATAGTAAGTTTGGAAGAGAATGCAGTACATACAAGCAAACAACCAAGATTTTGGAAAAGATGTACATAGTGACATCTGGTGCATGGTTTTGAGGAGGATTTTTGTCTAAAAAGGAAGTGTAACCTTTCCCCCACAGACCTGAGAGCTGTGCCTTTCCTATGCAATATTACAGACATTACATCGGAACCCAGATGGCTGTATTCACATGTAGGTTTGGGCTGTAATCGAAACAATTGGACAGATTAAATGTACATGGAAATGAGCAGTCTTACTTTTGTAGTTTTATATTATACAATAAAGTTAAAAGATGAAAAAAAAGGGAAAATAAATCTCAATCATCAATGAAAAATACACCTTCTTATTGCTGACCTGCTGATGGGCTTGCTTGTCCCATAGTTTGAATGCTATGATTCCATTTTCTTCATGAAACTGAAGGCAATAGTAATCTTCCCAGATCAAACTTCCACCAAGCAGTTTTAGTACAACATTTATCATACCTAGCAAGCCACCAGAGGACAACTCCATCTGCTACAACAAAACAGAGAAAGATAAAGGTCTCCAAACACTTAATAGCACTTTCCAAAAAAAGGGCCATAAACCTAACACCACTGAAAGAGAAATGCAATCTGCACTTTGCAGACCTAGACAGGAATTGCTTCAATACTATCTTTTTCCCTCTTCCTTGCCATAAAAAACTACCCACCCCTAGTTGTGATGTACTGATCTACATCCCAAGACTCTTAGGAGATTAGGAACCCACAAGTACCAACAAAGACAGGAAACAAGGACCTCTTTCCCACACAAACGTTAAGAAAAGCAAAAAGTATGCCCACTCAGAAGCATGACCAAGACAAAGTGGTACAACTCAAACCAGACATATACCACCATCATCGCCCCTTCAAACAGAGGTTAGATGCAGAACACCTTAAGAGAATATGAGATTTTAGATCCATCCGTTTTAGATTATTCTTGGGAGGGAATAACTACGGAGCCCTTCAGAAAGCAAACACCGTATCAAAAACGTGTTCACATGTGAGTATACACCAGTAACAGTTCATCAAATCTGTGGTTTGGGGTCCAGAGGGAAAAAAGTTTATTAAATGCTTTCCTTGTGTCCATTTTAAAGAAGGTTTAAAAGTTAGGAACCTTGTTTAAGGAATTTCAGCAGAAACAGATGCAATTGATTGATTTTCAACCTAAACTTTACTTTATATCCTTTACATTTATGTTAGTTTTAAAAATTATGATTAAAATTAAGCATGAGAAAGTAATGCAAGTAAAATTAAATAGCAATTTTTCAAGAGATGAGGGGCTTCTTTTTTAGGAAAGGTTTTCTTTCCCCCCTCAAAAATGGTTCACATGACAAACTGTAAGTCCCTTCTGTTGGTCCCTTTGTAATTGTGTACACTGTGGTATCAACATATAGCAAATTCAAAAACCTTTAAAATTCAGACAAGTAAAAGGAAGGATATCACCTTCATTTGTACTGCCAATGGTGGGGGGTGGGGATTTACAGAGCTTAAGTTACTATGAAATATGGAGGAAATAACAGAGGAAAATACCCTCCATTCCTTAGAGGCTAAAATCTCGTTTTGGCGGGGAAGGGAGAAGAGCCAGGTGAAGATGCACAGCCACACAGATGCAATCTATGATGTCAACAGAAAGCAGGGCATTAAACCACAAACAGCTTATTTCCACAGTACCTTTTCCCCAAACTCATTCCCCAGGTGTGGCTCTCATATTCACATGACGCATACCACAAATTAAAAGCCAACAACTCCTTATTTTGAAATTTATACAAAGTTTATTTTGGTGATCAACTGTATTGTAAACATACTTAATAAGGGGTGCTCAGCCAGGACATCATAATTACCATTCTGAAGCTGTTTTTTTCCTATTTTTTTCAACTTTACGCCCACATACAATTGATAATGCATGCAAATTCTCTAGTTCTCTCCCTTAAACAACAAAACAGAATGGGTATTCTTCTTTAGGTTCCTTATTTTTCTTTACCCCCCTTCCTACAGTTTTTCCATATTACCTCTCCTTCCTGAAAACAGTCACATGTTCATGTTAGTGTACTTCCTGAAATAGCACAGTTCACCCTTTTAAAGTCACAACCTCAATCTGCAACAGACACATCATCTCTTAAAACTGATGTACAGATAAAGATCAAGAATTGCTCATTTTTTTCTGATGATGAATCTCATTATTATAAGCTACTTTGGTTGGAAAAGATAACATCACTGAAGTCAGGCAAGGCTAAACTTAACCTTCATCCTGCCATAATCAGATGACCCACTAAAGGTCCCTTCTAATACAACCAACAACAGGAAAAGAAAGAACAAAACCATACAAAAACAAGACTTGGCTAAACTCCAGTTTTCATCACTATCAAGTTAGACAATTTTCTGACCAGCAATAATCATCAGTCCCTTGGAACTTTACCTCAGTAAGGGTTAGGGTCAGAATATCTTTTCTTTTTTAAATTTTTTCCCCCCAGAAATTTCTTGCCAATATGCTCTGCCTTTCTACCCTCTCCTTTCATGGCAATGCATCTAGTAAGCATTTCTAGAAACAATTTGGTATATAACAAGTTGGAAATCTATGGAATAAGAAAGACTAACAAGTGAAAGAATCTTCACATATGACTTCCAAAAGAATCTGGGAACTGGTACAAGGCCTTCCCTGTGCTCCGAGCTAGAACAAGAGTTGGGGTTTTTTCCCCTGTTGAATACACCAATATAAGGGGAAGAAAGGCCTCCTCTTCACTCTTTCTAAACTGATGTCAATCATGTTTTAAGCTAGAAATCTATGAGGATGAAACCAGACATACTTAACCACTTGAAATTCTCATCCTTAGAATATGCACAACAGGAGGTGGGTGGGTTCAGTTTGTTTTCCACATATACATTAGCCTTTCCTTCTTCAGCATACTTGATCTTTATAAAATGCAGGGGGAAACTGGCAAAGCAAAATGTCATAGCCCTGGCTGGTTTGGCTCAGTTGGTTGGAGCATCATCCTGTGCACCGGAAGGTCATGGCACAGATCTAGCAGGTTCAATCCCCAGGGCAATGACCTAGGTTACAAGAGGCAACTGATCGATGTATCTCTCTCATATCAATGTTTCTCCTCCCCTCCTCCCTCTCTAAAGATCAATTTTTAAAAAATATATTTTATTTATTTTTTACAGAGAGGAAGGGAGAGGGATACAGAGTTAGAAACATCGATGAGAGAGAAACATCCATCAGCTGCCTCCTGCACACCTCCTACTGGGGATGTGCCTGCAACCAAGGTACATGCCCTTGTCCGAAATCGAACCTGGGATCCTTCAGTCCGCAGGCCGACACTCTATCCACTGAGCCAAACCGGCTAGGGTTAAAGATCAATTTTTTTTAAGTGTCATAAACATATTTTCTTATATCCTTCAATGAACCTATGTTTTATAGTTAAGCTATAATGAATATGGGTTTGTTCGTATATGTTTTTTTAAAACATAATCTGAATTAGGTACAGAAAGAATCTTTCAGAGAGTTATATTTAGATTAAACTATTAAAAACACACATACCCCATTACTCTTAAAGACCTTCTGTTAAAAACTACTGACAGATTTCTTTTCATAATATTACTGAAGAACTGTATTTGAGAGGTGTTTAAAATACTGACAAGATGAAAATCATCAATTCCCAATACATTATAATTATTTCAGTAAAACACAAAATGATAATCATAATGTCAAATTAGACTAAATACAACCCTTTATTATTATTACTATTATTATTGAGTAATAAGCTTTGATACACTGTTAGTGGTAGGTCTTAATGCTGAATACTATAAACATACTTTAAAAAGCATACATGACCTGGCTGGTGTGGCTTAGTGGTTGAGCACTGACCTATGAACCAGGAGATCACAGTTTGATTCCCAGTCAGGGCAAATGCCTGCGTTGTGGGCTCGACCCCCAGTGGGGATTGTGCAGGAGGATGTTTCGCTCTCATCACTGATGTTTCTCTCTCTCTCCCTCTCCCTTCCTTAAATATATTTTTTAAATAAAATAAAATCAATAAAAACATTTTTTTTAAAGTGTACATGCACCCTGAGACTCCCACTAATATTTTGTAAAAGCCAATTTTTGGTATTTAAAAAGTTGTTGAAGTATATTTAATTAAATCACTTATATTGGGAAATAAAAATTTTGAAACACAACTTAAAAGAGAAAACGTATGTGAAACTGTCCTGTGTACACATACTCTGACTACATAACTAAATAAGATAGCCTTTGGCTCTTTTTAATACCAAAAATTCCAAAAGACCTTCCAAGGAAGTTGTTTTAGAAAGTTTGAAACTTGTGGTTTTCACTTCTGTTTCCACATTTTCTTGTCCCTTTTATTCCTGTGGTTGACTAAATTCAAGCATATAAAACTAAAAACTAAATTGCTTTAAATTACCTAAGTGGACTCTTTCAGTCAGCTAATATTTTTTTCTTTATTTTGGTGTGGGGTTTTTTTTTTTTTTGGGGGGGGGGAGGGGCGTCAATGAATGATGGTATCAATGGAGCATGAAAAGTATTTTCTTTTATTTTATTTTTAAATAAAATAAATCAAAGTTTTCTCATTACTTTATCACCAAAAGAAATCCCAAACTTAAAAGTACTAGTCCTAATATAAAATCCTCTACCTAAAATGTCTTTGTTACATCAGGCAAATTCTTATAATAACTACATGTGGTCATATCATTCCTAAATGAGCCTCAACTTCCTCACTAAGAAAAATAAGGGTAATCTGCATTTCATGAGGTTGCTATAAAGACTAAATGTTTTAAAGCACACAAACCATCCAGCACGATAGCCTAAACATCTTAGTTGCCTTCTTCTAGAAAATTCTGTATTATGAAACTTTTTAAAGGTAGTTCAAGTAAAACTACTTTGAATGCACTTATTGATAAGGCTATGTGCTTTTTTATGCTTTCCACTCCATTAAGATTGTCAGATTTCCTCCAAGGAAGGGAGGAGGTGTGGAAGACAAGCAGCAGACAAAAAACGAAACAGAAAAACAGCGCAGATGTTGTCCTTACTTTCATTCTTTTAGGTATTTTTTTTAAACTTGACTTTTTCTCCCTCTTACTACCTATTTTTCCAAAAAAATAAAATTATTTTTTAGTCTTTTTGTTCTGAAAAAGTCAAGTTTAAAATTAAGCTGATACCATATGCCAAAAGTATACCTAAAAGTGATACGGTATCTTGGTTGTTGAGCATTTCACAGTGTGAGGCCTCACTCTTTAAAAATAAAGACTAAAATTACTGACGACTAGGCATTTTCTCAGTTATGAATTATTTCACACCACTTGAAGGTTTTACTTGCATATAAAACTAATTATATGCAAACACTCTCTCTTCTTTATTCTCAACCCTGCCTTTTTTTATGGCACAGAATTCACTGATGACAAACTTTTTGGATCCCAGTTCACTTCTAAACACCCCAACACTCACCCACCCGTGAAGAGATGCCCGAATTGTGTGGAGTTGGAACAATACATCTGCATTGCGGGTGGATTTACATCAGACACAGCCAGGCCTGGGAGCAGTGTGCAGTTTTTTCCCCCCATTTTCCTCTCCCACTCCTCCCCTCCCTTTTTAAAATTTAAATTACTTTTTAATTTAAAAACTTCCAGATGTTTTATTACCTTGGCAGCTTTACTTTTTCTCTGGATTGACTAAAAGAGTAAGTTAAAACAGTTTTTGTCAGGTTAACGGTTTTTTCATTTTTACATATGTATCTGATAACCAGTATCCACAGTGTCAAAACTGATAGTAATGTTACATTTTACCTGGCTAACTTATGTTTGGCACAATTTCATTGTTTTTTTGTAACCTAAATATACAAAAAATAAAAATGCTGCTTTACGTAGTTAGCTGTTCTCAGATCATTTTTATCAGCAGCTGCACACGTGCTTCCTAGGGATATAAAAGGATCTGATGCTTACTTCAGAGCTTTTCCTTATGCTTCTTAGAAAACCATACAATACTATACATGCAGATACAGTAAGTCATTGTCTTCTTATGTAATATTCACAGAAAAGTACTGAAATTATTTAAATTTTAAAAATCTAATATTAACAATACTGTAAAGCCTAAATGCAGCTCTTCATTGAGCCACATTAACTGTCACCTAGTCAGCAAAGTCAAAGTTGTTTTTTCCTAATTTTCAGGCATGTAAAAAAGAATTAAGTACGATAACTATCTTCAATAAAATTTATAATTAAAGCCATCTCAGTGACTAAAATCCTAACTTTCCAACAAATTTCACTAATTATTTTATCTAAAATCAAATAAGTTAAGCATGTTCCATCAACATACTTTAAGGTATAAAAAAATAATAACATATGCAAAAACTCCCCAACATATGTACATGATATAAATTATTAAGAATCACATTTCAAATTAAAAAAGAAACACTTTTACCTATGAGACTGCAGAAGTATGAGTACATAATTTTAACATTTACTTTCTGCACTACTTTCTCTTCCCTTCTCATCCTAGTTTCCCCTGTGCTCCAACACATACATAAAATAGATCATTAGGGCTAGTGGTATTTTAGTACACAGCCCCTCCTCCTCCACTTAGACAGTCTTGCCTTTTATATGTATGTGGAGGTTCCCATGGTAACACTCACTTACACCAATACTATTTTCAACTGAAATGAGAGAAGCCAAAATCTAAATGCTCCATTACTGAATTGCATACACCCAAACAAGCAAGAATTTTTTTCCTATTATTTTTTTTTTAATAAAAAGGCAGAGTTCTGGAATTTTGGCAAAAAAGTCATTTAACATTATAGAAATAACTAGAAAAACAGAATCACTGTAGGCAATTATATAGAGCACATTATCACATGAGACTTGCAAGTGTTTATTCTTACTGCATAAAACTGATATGCTGAGCTAGGCAGCTTAATTATAATTATGAATAGTTAGTGTAATTTTTATTAATCCTAGTGAATCAAATTCTTTTTTTTAATGCTGGCTACAAAAAACACACACACAACACACAAAAAAAAAACCTGGTGAGAAATTCGAACAAAACAAGCCAAGAAGCAATTCATGGACAGCAGGAGGCAATTCCAGAACACAGGCACAATCTATAAAGAGAAACCAATACAGCTTTTTGATGTTAAATAAGTAGAAATATCAGCATACAACAAAGCTAAGAAGCAGGCTCTTGTATCAGGTTTAAAACTAAAATATTCAGGGTTAAATGTCTTGAGTACCTTTGTCTAGACTACTTTCAAATGTACAATTTTCATAATTTTTAAAATAAAGTTCTCTCTTCATAATAATGAAGGTTTTATATATTTAGTTTTAGTACAACACACATTCTAACCAAGTTATTCAAAATATAGGGAAGAGAAGGGTGTGTGTGTGTATATGTGCCCATGCTTAAAAACAGGACCATCAAGGTGGGGGGTCAAACTTTTACTTTGAAAACATATACGTTTCTTAAACAGACTGTGAACACTAAGAAACCTCAGAGAAGAGGGTAGAGCATAAAATGAGTACCATTTCATAAAGCTTTTTGATAAATGATCAAAGCTAAGCATTAAGCATCTCTCTGCATGGCAAATACATTTTTTAAAAGACTAAAAATCAATAGAATGTACACCGAACCTTATTTACTAACAACGTATCATAGCATCCAGATAGTTGGATTAAATAACTTATGTGTTTGTAAAAATAAAACATTAACACATATTTTAATGAAAAAAATCTTACTTTTATAAAATTTATGAGAGCTTTTTTTTGTGTGCTTTACATATCACTTTCTTAAAATGAGTTGATTCAAAAGACTGAAGAGAGTCCCTCAAAACCAGTACAGGAAACTGCAGGAATTTACTTTCCCCAAAACAGCGTCTAAAACGTGAACATGAATGGCCTAATGAATCATAGTTCGGCTTGTGAGAAGGACTAACCTACACCTTTCAGAGGTCTTTCCCTCCTTTTATAAATTCCCATACAGTGAAACCTGCGGACACTTTTTATATAAGGGCTGGGGTGAGTGTGAGCGTGTATGTGTATTTGTGTATTGGGGGGAGTGGGACCATGCAGAGGGGATTTTTGTAACATTTATACGGATCATAGGCAAGATCCTCTCTGAAGTGTTTTAAGAAGCAAAACAAAATAACCAACTGTTAAATGTTCATTTACTAAACAACAAAAAAGGCTATCCTCTGCAAATGTTTCAACATTTTAATTTACTTTCATTTCAGTATTAACCACCTAAAAGCAAATATTTGCAGAGTTCAGAAATCTTTTCAGTACTTCAGAGATATTTAATCAACTTTCATTTAGTTGCTTTTTTACATGAATTTCAAAAACAAAATGTAGAGAACATATTATGACCTCCCGCAAACAAAAAAGAATGTATTTTAAAATCCTCCCGTTATCACAAGCAGGTTTGGATGCAATGCCATCTGGTGGCACAGAAAAACTCTTAACTAGGCTTAGGTTTTTAGAAACAACTGTTCAATGAAAGCTCCAACCATTCCTTTTGACGACTCTATCCTCCTCCCAAACAAGTTATTCATCTCAGAGTTTAAGAATAAACGATGATTTTTAAAACTTTAAAAATTTTACGCAATTTACTGCAGGTGCCAATTCCTCAGTGTTTAATTATCAAAAAAGAAGCAAACTATTTTTCCCCAAAAAAAACCTAAATTGTCACAAAGCTTTCATTTTTAAAAGATGAAATGTTTAAGAATGGGGGAAAGGTAGGGATGGAGTAACTGAGCTGCTTTGTAAAATTACACTGTATAATTAATTCCATGGTAAGAATGTTTTTATGGTGTGTTTTGGTGACCTTTTATTACCATCAAGTTCACAATGCTGGTGGGCTGCCTTTTAATCCCTCGGCAGACAAAGGCCCTAAATAAACACAGATCCCTTCCTGGGAAAAAGTCCACTCTGGTTAAATGGTAAGGAAATGAGTAAATCATTAGTAATCTTTAAAGCCAAAGCTATAAACTCAAGTTACCTTAAGTTGAAATGAAAGTGTCCTGCAAGAGTTTCAAAGTTCTGTCACAGATAGAAATCTCCAGCTCTTGACTCCAGACTAGGCGCCAGCTGATAAACAAACAATTTAAGTCAAGAGCTGGAGAATTCCCAGCTTTTTCATTTAATGGCTTTGGCCAAGAGTATTTATTGCCTCCAGTTTTATTCTCACTTAGCTCTAAGAGGAAATTTAAACTCATCATTATCTTAAAGCCCCATATGCGTAGCAGTCAGCTCACCTGATAGAGCTCGGTACCAGTTTGAGTCTCTACTAGAAGTGATGTAATAATGTAAGCTAATTAACTATAGTTTTAGGTTGACTTTTTAACAGGCTAAATAAATTTTGTTCAATATAGTTTATATTCCCACTTGGGGTAGTAACAATTCCAAAAAAATTTAACTTTACAGTTTTATTCCAAACTACTAGCTAAAATGGAAAAAGACAATGTAATCTCTCCTGTTCCCCCACATGCTCCTGCCCTGCATCCATCCTCTCCCTTCCCTCTCCTTTGAATGTTATATAAAGCAATTTTTCTGTATAAAATGTACACTATTTCTATTAACTTCAAAATAACCACTGTTGCTCAATCTATTTCCTAACAGAGCAGCGTGCAAGATATAAGATGTAAATGCCTGATCATGAAAAGCTGTTGATTTTATGAGTACTAATAAGAATATAAAAGTACAGTCCAATCACAGACCATGAGATACTATCAAATATTTCTAAATGCTGTTTTTAAACACTTCCTGTTAAAGATTATAGATCTCAAAGTCAGAATTATGTTGTTTTTATTCCTTTCTCAAAATTATCACTTTTATTTATTTATTTTTAGAGAAAGTGGGAGGGGAGGGAGAGAGAGAGAGGAAGAGAGAGAAACATCAATATGAAAGAGACACATCGACTGGTTGTCTCCCACACAGGCCCTGACCAGGGCCAGGGGAATTGAGCCTAAAGATATTTGACAATTACAATACATCAGCTACCCTTCTTCCTCTAGCTGCTTACCTAATTAAAAAAAAAAAAATGCTGCAGAAAAATTTTATAGCCTGAGGTAAAGGGTTAATAAAATACGATATTAATGCAAAGAAAAATTCTTTCCCTCCCACTTCTTAAATTTCAGAATGTTTTATAAACCTATCTTGGCTGGAAAAGCCAATTATTTCAGTTTCTGCCAAGACTATTTTTCTACTCTTTTAATATATGTACACAGTACATTAAAAATGTTGGCCACTTGAGAATAAGTATTACCCACACATAAGAATTAGGGGAAATGAAACATAATTAATGATGAAATTATTTGGATGCCTCAGACTATTTCATTTAAAAATAAAACCCTAAGAGATTGCAATCGAGAAAAATGATGACTACACCTAACGGTCAACAACTCAATAAAAAAAGACGTCAGGTACAAATCTTAAAATTCCTAATACTCTTCTAAGAGTCCATATCACTCATATCACTGGACATAGTTTGAACTAAATAACCAAAAGCCAAAAAATCCTCTACTTTGAGGTCAAGTTCCAATCACTTTAAGGCAGAAGAGAGAAGGCAAGTCGGCTACCACTTCACTGGCCATGATGGGAGGATGAGAGGATGACTACTATGAAATGTGCATGTAAATTTAAAATTCTCACAAACAAAGCACCTAGAGGAGTACAAAACAAAATAGAATTGTATGGCAAATGTATGCAGAGAAGAATTTAAACTCAACATATTTTTTACCTGCTAACATTATCATACTGTCTTAAGAAAATCAAACATCTAGAAAATAAGTCTGATCATGGTTTGATCATGATAACAAGGCATGATATCATGTCAAATTCTTAATTCCATTTCCTACACCCCCTTCGCCTCCCCCCCCCACCCCCACCCCCGCCCCCAATGCTATCCAGGGATCACAAGCCAAACAAAATAAAGACATAGAACACATAAGGTATACTGGAACTAATTTCACACTGCTTAAGAATCAATAGATGTTAATGCAAAATAAATTATACATTAGTAATAGCTTCAGATTTACTTACTAAATCTATTTTACCTTTATGTAAACACCAGTAGGCAGTCATGAACTATGTCACCAGACCCAATTGTGTCTGGTCTGACTCACATCCTGAACGGCAATTAAAGGACATTAAAAATACCGCGGGATTGCTTCAGGTAGGACCCCTGCCTTATCCCTGCACTTTCCAACATAAGCATGTGAAGAGAACACAGTGTCCCTCCACCACAGGACAGAGCCGGGCAAGAGCAACCCTGGTAATGGTTACTCAACTGGAAATTGCAATGCAATTAAAATCTTGCCTGCAGATTTGCAGATGAGAGAATTTGAAAACTGCAAGAAAGTAAATTCTTGGACATAAACTAGGTTGTTGTTAGCGATAATACGACTAATATTAAATGATGGCAATAATACAAAACCTAAGTGAAGTGATCACCTTGGCTTCTCTAACCCATTCTTCTATTTTCTTAGGAGACAAATTATTAAAGCTGCCTCAACCATGTTATCTTGGGCAGTGAGTCAGCAGTCTTACTTAAACGTGTTAAAAACTCATTAACACATTATATAGGGGCTCTTGTCCATGACACTGTTGTAAGGGAGTCTTATGCATGCCAAAAAATGTAAAAGAAGTTTTTATGGGCACCTCTTCTCTGGGACTAATTTCAAAGAAATCTTTGTAATTTATTTACCCTACATTTCTGAAGTAATTGTGCTAACTGGAGAAAATCCCAGGCAAAAGGTATCCTCCAGACACAAAAAGGATACCTAATGGATACAAGGTAATAAGTCCAGGCATGCCCCTTTTTATTGCGCTTTGCTTTATTGCACCCCACAGCTGCTGCGTTTTTTACAAATTGAAGGCAAGACCCTCCACCAGCAAAAATATTATGACTTGCTTTATCGTGGTGGTCTGGGGTTGAACCTGCAATATCTCCAGGGTATGCCTGTGAAATTATGGGTAAATGTAAATGGCTAACATATTTAACCCATTTCTGGTATATCAGTATTGATAAGTCTTACGTCATTTTTAAGAAAATGGATTTGCCCATTAAACAGTTAAAGAAAATTTTAATTATTTCAGTTACTAAAACTTTATTTTTTATTTTATTCTTAATTACAGTTTATATTCAGTATTATTTTGTATTAGTTTCAGGTGTATAGTACAGTGGTTAGACAATCAAATACTTTACAAAATGTCCCCCCCTATTATTTTCAGTACCCACTAGGCACCATACATAATCCTATCGAATAAAAGAGAAACATGGTAATTGGCGTACGACCGCTACCCTTCCCATTGGCTAATCAGGGCAATATGCAAATTAACTGCCAGCCAAGATGGCAGCCGGCAGCCAGGCAGCTTGAAACTAACATGAGGCTTGCTTGCTTCAGTGACGGAGGACTCCAACGTTCCCTGCCTGCCGCTGCAGGCCTCTGAGCTGCAACTCTAAGCAACCATGTAACAAATATAGAAGCTAAACAAAACCCCAGAAACATGCTTTAGTCCCAGGCTTCAGCCAGCAGGATCGCAACATTGTAAGAAAAGGCCAGAAACCTACTTTCAGCAGCGGAGGCCTAAGAGCTGGAGCCAAGCCTCAAAGCTAAAGCTGGCCCAGAATAAAAAAAGGAAAAAAGAAAAAAAGGAGCGGTTGGGAGCTTCGGTCACCCCCAGCCTGAAAACAGCCCTCAGCCCCTCACCCAGACTGGCCAGGCACCCCAGTGGGGACCCCCACCTTGAAGGGTGTGTGACCAGCTGCAAACAGCCATCATCCCCTCACCCAGGCTGGCCAGGCACCCCAGTGGGGACCCCCACCCTGATCCAGGACAACCTTCAGGGCAAACCAGCCAGCACCCACCCGTGCACCAGGCCTGTACCCTATATAGTAAAAGGGTAATATGCCTCCCAGCACCAGGATCAGCGGAGCCGCGAGGCCTCCCGGCACCGGGATCAGCACGACAGGGGGCAGCGCCCAAACCACCTGATCACCCTGCGGCTCTGTGTGTGACGGGGGTGGGGCCACAACTCCCTATCTGCCCTGCTCTGTTCGTGACAGGGGAAGGCGCCCCAACCCCCTGATCAGCCCTGCTCTGTGCCTGATGGGGGGAGCTCCCCAAACCCCTGATCGCCCTGCGGCTCTGTGTGTGATAGGGTGCGGCGCCCCAACCGCCTGATCAGCCCTGCTCTGTGTGACGGTGCAGCGCCCCAACTCCTCCCCCCCACGGGCCCTGCTCTGTGTGTGACGGGGTAGAGCCATAACCTCCCCATCGGCCCTGCCCTGAGTGTGAGAGTGGCGGCGCCCCAACCCCCTGATCGGCCCTGCTCTGTGGGTGATAGAGGGCGGTGCCCCAACCCCCTGATGGGCCCTGCTCTGTGCGTGACAGGGGGCAGCTCCCCAACCCCCTGATTGGCCCTGCTCTGTGCGTGACAAGGTACAGAGCCCCAACCCCCCTGATGGGCCCTGCTCTGTGAGTGACAGGGGGAAGTGCCCCAAGCCCCTGATTGGCCCTGTTCTGTGCGTGACTGGGGGTGGCGCCGCAACCTCCCCATCGACCCTGCCTTGAGTGTGACAGGGGGCGGTGCCCCAACCCCCCAATCGGCCCTACCCTGATCGTGACTGAGTGTGGCATCACAACCTCCCGATCGCCCTGCTCTGTGCATGACAGGGGGCGGCGCCCCAACTCCCCAATCGGCCTTGCTCTGAGCCCGACCAGGGGCTGCACCTAGGGATTGGGCCTGCCCTCTGCCACCCGGGAGCAGGCCTAAGCCAGCAGGTTGTTATCTCCCGAGGGGTCCCAGACTACGAGAGGGCACAGGCCGGGCTGAGGGACCCCCCGCCCCCCCAAGTGCACAAATTTTTGTTCACCGGGCCTCTAGTCCTATATAATAAAAGGCTAAGATGCAAATTGTCCCTGGAGTTCAACTGACCAGGAGTTAGATGTGTGCTGACCACCAGGGGGCAGTGCAGAACATGGCGGGTGTCGGCAATGTGGTGCTGGTAGCGGGCAGCAGTGGAGGTGCTGCCAGCCTCTATGGGACCCAGTGAGAGCCAGACTGTGGTGGGATGGTGGAGCAGGTGAGGGGGCGGGACCCGGATTGCCCCACCAGTCGCCCCACAGATGGCAACCAGCGGCAGGAAGGCAGGGCTGGTGAGCAGGTGTCACCAGGCCAAGGCAGGTGCAAGCGGGGGCCCGATCTCCCCACCA
The DNA here is from genome assembly GCF_014108235.1 of Myotis myotis. Taxonomy (NCBI): domain Eukaryota; kingdom Metazoa; phylum Chordata; class Mammalia; order Chiroptera; family Vespertilionidae; genus Myotis; species Myotis myotis. The sequence goes on along the minus strand of NW_023416315.1, from coordinate 21,342,863 downwards.
CTCACCCCAAAGATGGCAACCGGCGGCAGTGGTGGGGGGCAGGGCTGGCAAGTGGGCAGTGCCAGGCCAAGGCGGGTGTGAGCGGGGGGCCCCCGATCACCCCAGCGGTCTCCCCACAGATTGGCCCTGATCGTCAGCCATGCACAAATTTTGTGCACCAGGCCCCTAGTTACTACAATGTTAGAAATGCCCGGCAATTGTGTCACGGGGATGAGACAAACACGTGAAACTGCATTGGCAAGGTGAATCTACTTCTGCAGAAGGGTGCATGCCAGCTGAAAATCATGGACAAAGCACACTCAACGGAAAGTCCATTCGGGATTTATTCTAACTTGGTCTGCCCTGCCCCTCACTCTGACTCTGACTTGATTGGTCAGAACTCAAAGCTCATATTCACATTACTGCACAACTGGCTAATTCAGAGGAAGGGGCAGGGTAAAGCAGAGCCCAAGATGGTGACCCTCTCCTTTCTTTGACAGAAAAGATTGCTGGTTCACGCTCACAAATATTATTGACTCTACTAGAGGCCCAGTGCACGAAATTCGTGCACAGGTAGGGTCCCTAGGCCTGGCTGGTGATCAGGGCCAATCCGGGCCTTCCTTCCCCAGCTGCCGGCTGCCAACCAGGGCCTTCCTTCATTCTGCGCTGCCCCCTGGTGGTCAGCACATGTCATAGCGAGCGAAGTCCCAGTCTCCTGGTCAAACTCCTGAGGGAACACTTTGCACATTAGCCTTTTATAAATATACTAGAGGCCCGTTGCAGGAAGACTCCTGCAAGAATAGGGCTTCCTGCGGCTGGAGCGAAGCAAAGAGAGCGAAACCCGCTGAAGTAGGCTTAACTCCCGCCTCCACCGCCTGGCTTGCTTCCCTCCCACCTCCGCCGCCTGGCTTGCTTCCCTCGCGCCTCCGCCGCCCAGCTTGCTTCACTCATGCTCCACTGCTGGGCTTGTTTCCCTCCCGCTCCGCCACCCAGTTTGTTTCCCTCCTGCCCCACTGCTGGGCTTGTTTCCCTCCCGCTCCGCCGCCTTGGCTCCGTTCCTGTCTGTGCCACCTCTACTTTGCTCCCTTCTGCAGCGCTTCACTTCCTTCTACATTGTCTTCAGTCTTCGCTCCCAGCCGGTATATGCAAATTAACCGCCATCTTGGTTAGGTTAACTTGCATATAGTAACTCTGATTGGCTGGCGGGCGTAGCAAAGGTACGGTCAATTAGCATATTTGTCATTTATTAGTGTAAACTAGAGGCCTGGTGCACGAAATTCATGCAAGAGTAGGCCTTCCTTCCCCAAGCTGCCAGCACTGGCTTCCCTCTAGCCGCTGGCAGGCACCCAGGACCTGGGCTTCCCTCACAGCCCTGGAAGGACATGCAGTCTAATTAGCATATTACACTTTTATTATAGACTAGAGGCCTGGTGCACAAAAATTTGTGCACTTGGGGGTGAGGAGGGGTCCCTCAGCCCGGCCTGTGCCCTCTCGCAGTCTGGGACCCCTCAGGAGATAACGACCTGCTGGCTTAGGCCTGCTCCCGGGTGGCAGAGGGCAGGCCCAATCCCTAGGTGCAGCCCCTGGTCGGGCTCAGAGTAGGGCTGACTGGGGAGTTGAGGCGCCGCCCCCTGTCATGCACAGAGCAGGGCGGATTGGGAGATTGCGATGCCACCCTCAGGCACGCTCAGGGTAGGGCCGACTGGGGGGTTGGGGCACCGCCCCGTCACATTCAAGGCAGGGTCGATGGGGAGGTTGCGGCGCCACCCCGTCACGCACAGAGCAGGGCCAATTAGGGGATTGGGGCGCTGCCCCCTGTCATGCACGCACAGAACAGGGCCCATCAGGGGGTTGGGGAGCTCCCCCTGTCACGCACAGAGCAGGGCCCATCAGGGGGTTGAGGAGCTCCCCCCTGTCACTCATAGAGTAGGGCTGATAGGGGAGTTGGGGCACCGCCCCCTGTCACACACAGAGCAGGGTGGATCAGGGGGTTGGGGCGCCGCCACTGTCACACACTCAGGGCAGAGCCAATGGGGAGGTTATGGCTCTACCCCATCACACACAGAGCAGGGCCCGTGGGGGGGGGGGGCGCTGCCCTCTATCACCCACAGAGCAGGACCGATCAGGGGGTTGGGGCACCTTCCCCTGTCACGAACAGAGCAGGGCAGATAGGGAGGTTGTGGCCCCGCCCCCTGTCACACACAGAGCCGCAGGGCCATCAGAGGGTTTTGACGCTGCCCCAATCACGCTGATCCCGGTGCCGGGAGGGCCCGCGGCTCCGCTGATTCCGGTGCTGGGAGGGCCCGCGGCCCCGGTGCTAGGAGGCATATTACCCTTTTACTATATAGGATAGAGGCCTGGTGCATGGGTGGGGGCCAGCTGGTTTGCCCTGAACGGTGTCCTGGATCAGGGTAGGAGTCCCACTGGGGTGCCTGGCCAGCCTGGGTGAGGGGATGATGGCTGTTTGCAGCTGGTCACACACCCTTCAGGGTGGGAGTCCCCACTGGGGTGCCTGGCCAGTCTGGGTGAGGGGCTGAGGGCTGTTTTCAGGCTGGCGGTTGACTGAGGCTCCCAACTGCTCCGGTTTTCTTTTTTTTTTTTTTTATTCTGGGCCAGCTTTAGCTCTGGCTCCAGCTCTGAGGCCTCTGCTGCTGAAAGCAGGTATCTGGTTTGTTTGGGTTCTATAATCAAAACACTGTATCAACTCCAGCTCTGAGATCCCGGCTGGCTGAAAGCAGGTTTCTGGGGTTTTGTTTAGCTTCTATATTTGTAACAATGTTTCAAACTGCAAGCTCAGAGGCCGGCAAGGCAGGCGGGGAACATTGGTTTCCTCGGTCACTGGAGCAAGCAAGCCTCATGTTAGTTTCAAGCTGCCTGGCTGCCAGCTGCCATCTTGGCTGGCAGTTAATTTGCATATTGCCCTGATTAGCCAATGGGAAGGGTAGCGGACGTACGGCTAATTACCATGTTTCTCTTTTATTAGATAGGATAGATTCCCCTATGCTGTACTTTAGATCCCTGTGACTATTTTGTTACTACCAATTTGCACTTCCTGCCACCTTTTTCACAAAGCTCCCCAACCCCCATCCCTCTGGCAACCATCAGTCTATTCACTGTATCTATGAGCCTGTTTCTGTCTTGTTTGTTTGTTTATATTATTCTTCAGATTTCACATATTAGTGAAATCATATGATATTTGTCTTTCACTAAAACTTTAAATACCACCAAATTAGACCAAGGAGAGGCTTATTTTATTTCATATTTTTCAAGTCTCTCATACAAAGATCAATGCCACAAAGTACTTTTTAACTTTATAATAATAGAAGTTGATAAGTTAAAAAGAATGAAAAAAATCATCACATAGTATAATTCTTTAAGAAGAAGAACCCATAAAAATGAATTCTATTAATCATGTTAAACCAACTTATTTCAAAACATTAAAAACAAATGAAATCAGACTGGGGAAAGACTAACATGTATGAATAAACAGCACACACAATACTACTTTGTAACCAAACAGCTTGTCAGAGCATCAAAGACCTATTATGACAGCTCTTCCCCCTCCACACATTATAAACCACAGCACATTCAGTTATGAAATTTGGTAAAGAATTTGCTTTTGGACAGAAATAGCACTGTTTTGGCCCAAAGCCAAGTAAAAGTGCCAAGTTATAAACCTCTCTAAGAAAATGCCAAGTCCCTTAACTGTAATGGCATTAGGTGCCAAAATATAAATAATTTTTGTTTTTGTGGTCCCTTTACCATAAATTAGATACAGATCTAGTGGAAAACACAGTAGACATCCAGCTCAGTGAGCAGAAAAGGCCAAGCTGCACACTTGATTTTAAAAATGATGATGGGAGCCTAGTGAGGCTTTCATGAAGAAGTCGCCAACAAGGCGAGAGCTAAGAGAAACTCCTTTACAGGTTGTGTGCTCGCTGCTCTGCGGTGTAAGAATACCTCAAACAAATCACACAAATGCAACCCAGCCAAGTAGAGTATAAAACTTGGTTTCCTGGTAGGGAATTGTTATACAAACACGTACACACAAGTTCAATTTATTTAATTTGACATTAAACCCTAACTGGAGCAATACAGCTTAGCAAATCAGGGAGGCTTGCCAGCACAGAGAGCCCTGGGCGAACTGCAAGTGCCACTTCAGAGTGACTCCACTCAAGGTCTCTACGCAAATCTACAGACATATTAGGCAATCAGTGAGTTTATTCTTCAATTATTCAAGCACAGTTAAGTGCTCTAATTATGCCCTGAGAGCAGACTGAACAGTCCTGGTCATTAGTCACAAACAATAGTTTTTAATTTTTTTTATGTCTAGCATTCATTATACCAGAGAGCTGATCAAATTGAAACTAGCTAGCTCTGTAGTAACAGACCCATTCCACACTTAGAAAAAACATGCCTGTATCCAAGATAGTGCAACTAAACAACAGTGGACATTAAAGAATGATCACAATTTTTATAAAAATGTGACTTACACAAGACATTTGACTAAATTAGGGCATCATACTTATGAGGCCAGTGTCATGGGCTAACTTACAAAATGCCCAGTTAGCTTTACTTTGGAAACCACAAACTGTTCAACAAAGGCGTGATTTAAACATGGGGGGGTGTCACTGCATAAGTGCTTCAATTTAACAAGTGAGTGAACTAGGGGCACAGACAAATGTTCCAGAACACACCCAGTTTGTTCAATGTCTCAGAGCCCCGCAGAGCAGTCACGGAAACACCCCTCGGGCCGTGCACCCACATCTCTGCTCAGATGTCACTTCCCCAGAGAGGGTAATCTGCCGACTCCACAGAAAAGGGCCTCCCTTAGTCTGTTGCCTTAATGGTTTACTCTGACTTTTTTTTCCTTCATAGCACTTATCATTGAAATTATCTTTGTTAATTTGTTTATTCTGTTTCTACACATAGTAAGCTCCATGAGGTAAGACTCTGAATATCCTCAAAGCTGTTAAGTCTAGTGCCTAGAACATATCTAGCACATATGAAGCACTCAATAAATGTTCACTGTGTGAAAGCAAGAATGAAGAGTGCCCCTTGCAAGCAAGGTGTTATCAAGTAAAACAGAAATAAGAGTCAGTAAACAATCTTGTAAGCTTTATATCAATAAAATAATTGTAAGTATAAGACATTTCAATGAGAAAAAATGAAAGCCTTCATTTTTGAAGTTCCTTTCTCTCTCTACAAGTTCTAGGACCTCCCTAATATCCAAGTTAATTTGATTTGGGGGGTGTTTTTTATGAGTGGTTTTTTGTGTGTGAACTTGTTTTAATTTATTAACATAAGAAAACAAAAAATGACACTAAATGGGATGCAAGAATTATATGAAATAACCAATTGTCTTTCTTGCCTGCCTAAAGGATATTTACTAAAGGACTGTCAAATCAAATTCCAAATCCTATTGGTTCCCCTCAGATATCTATCATCTATGATATTTTCAGTTGATCTTTAACATACATGTTTACTAAAAATCCTTCTGTTGCCCTGGAATCAGTACAAAATTCAAATCTGGTGTTACTCCCTCCCTTTAAATATCCATAAAGGTGAACATAAGATAAAGGCCAAAATATTAATAGCCACCCAGATAGGACAAAGACAGTGTTTCTTTCTCCATGCTGCCTAGCATGTTGCTGTGATTAAACTGTTAGTGAAGCATTCATCCCTTTTGGTTGTTAAGTATTGGAAATACTACTGTACTGCATTATTTTTCATTTGGTAACTTTGCAAATCATTTTATTAGTATGTTTCCCTAAATTTTAAACTTCTAATATAAGGACTTCCTCTTTAAGTTGTTCTGAATATTATTCTACTTCTTCCTAATCTCACCACCTAGATCACAACCACACTTCCCAATAGCATCTAGTAATAAAACATAACATTTTAAACACAGTGAATACTTACTATCTGACTGATGATAGAATGTAGAGGTGGTTACTTAGTTTAACTTGAGAGAGAAGTCAATAGTCTGAAGATAAATAACCTGAAGAACAGCTTGGAAAGGAGAAATAACTGTAGGAAGGCCCCAAACATTTAATATTAATCTTGAATTTAAAAAAGTAGAAGACTTGATTACATCAACCATACTTTATTAAATGGCCACCAGGAAGTACAAACTGGAGATAGAAATGAATAAGACAGAGTCTAGTGGAAGAAACAGGCACAAACCTAAGCATAACATAGTGACCCTCACACTAGTATAGATACCACACAATGGGAACACAGAAGGACATGGAAAATAGCCTCATTCTTGCTATATAAGACAATCCTTTCATTCATTTGCTTTCAGGTATAAGCCTGTGCAATTCTAAGTCCTCACACCTCAAAACATATCCTGTCCCAGTCAAACCTGAAAATGTTAGAGATTTGTCAAAATACCACTTTAATTTTTCTTTTCCTGCAGATTTAGCTGGTTAACCAGTCAGGTGGGCCTAAAAAAACTCTGGTTCTATCCCAATCCATCAGCAGAACAAAAGACTCCTGATAGCCAGTTAATAAACATACCAGGACAGGACTAACACAGGACTGATCTGATCTCTCCAGGGTTCTGCAGGTTCCAGCATAACGATCTCTAAACCATTTCTACAAGAGAATCTGAGCAGAAATGTTCGGCCTCTCTGAGGTTAGAAGCCAGCCTCTGAGGGTTGGAAAAGCAGGCAACTGCTTCCCTCACACCCCACAAGTTTCACTCCATGGCAGTGCCTGTCAGCTAGCAACAAAGAAGACAAAGAAGCCACTGAGGTAGATAAAATTCCTAGAAATAGGATAAACAATAGGCAATTACTATGAATAAGAGACAAGGCCATCACAGGATGAAACTAAAGGGAAGGTCTGCCAAAAGTGGAAAAGCCTTATGTTGAGTTGGGAGAGTAGGATTCTACTTCTAGATCAGCTATGAAGCTGGAGAGTCCTGGGCAAGTGACCTAACTTCTTTAGACCTAAACCTGTCATCTATGAAATAACAGAGTCAAATTAAATTATTGCTAAGGCCCATCTAATCTAATAAAAGAGAAACATGGTAATTGGCGTACGACCGCTACCCTTCCCATTGGCTAATCAGGGAGATATGCAAATTAACTGCCAGCCAAGATGGCGGCCGGCAGCCAGGCAGCTTGAAACTAACATGAGGCTTGCTTGCTTCAGTGACCGAGGAAACCAACGTTCCCTGCCTGCCTTGCCAGCCTCTAAGCCTGCAGTTTAAGAAACATTGTAACGAATATAGAAGCTTTCAGCAAGCTGGGATCTCAGAGCTGGAGTCAGAGCTGAAGTTATACATTGTTTCGATTATCTACTTTCAGCAGCGGAGGCCTAAGAGCTGGAGCCTCAGAGCTAAAGCTGACCCAGAATTAAAAAAAAAAAAAAGAAAAAAGGAGCGGTTGGGAGCTCCCGTCACCCACCAGCCTGAAAACAGCCCTCAGCCCCTCACCCAGACTGGCCAGGCACCCCAATGGGGACCCCCACCCTGAAGGGTGTGTGACCAGCTGCAAACAGCCCTCAGCCCCTCACCCAGACTGGCCAGGCACCCCAGTGGGGACCCCCACCCTGAAGGGTGTGTGACCAGCTGCAAACAGCCCTCAGCCCCTCACCCAGCCTGGCCAGGCACCCCAGTGGGGACCCCCACCCTGATCCAGGACACCCTTCAGGGCAAACCAGCTGGCACCCACCCGTGCACCAGGCCTCTATTCTATATAGTAAAAGGGTAATATGCCTCCCAGCACTGGGATCAGCGTGACAGGGGGCAGCGCCCAAACCCCCTGATTGCCCTGTGGCTCTGTGTGTGACAGGGTGCAGCGCCCCAACCCCCCCGCCCCCACGGGCCCTGCTCTGTGTGTGACAGGGTAGAGCCATAACCTCCCCATCGGCCCTGCCCTGAGTGTGAGAGTGGCGGCGCCCCAACCCCCTGATCGGCCCTGCTCTGTGGGTGACAGAGGGCAGCGCGCCAACCCCCTGATGGGCCCTGCTCTGTGCGTGACAGGGGACTGCACCCCAACCCCCTGATTGGCCCTGCTCTGTGCATGACAGGGGGAAATGCCCCAACCCCCTGATTGGCCCTGCTCTGTGCATGACAGGGGGCGGCACCGCAACCTCCCCATCGACCCTGCCTTGAGTGTGACAGGGGATGGTGCCCCAACCCCCCAATTGGCCCTACCTTGAGCGTGACTGAGGGTAGAATCACAGCCTCCTGATCGCCCTGCTCTGTGCATGACAGGGGGCGGCGCCCCAACTCCCCAATCGGCCCTGCTCTGAGCCCGACCAGGGGCTGCACCTAGGGATTGGGCCTGCCCTCTGCCACCCGGGAGCAGGCCTAAGTCAGCAGGTCGTAATCTCCCGAGGGGTCCCAGACTGCGAGAGGGCACAAGCCGGGCTGAGGGACCCCCTCCCCGCCCCCTCCGAGTGCACAAATTTTTGTGCACCGGGCCTCTAGTTCTAATAATAAAGCCCCACTCTAATAGCACAAGAAACACTTAAAAGCTAGACATACTGCCCAGCTATCCACAGAATGGGACTCGGACAGGATGAGCCAGGACTGAGGGGACTGGGGAACTCTGGCTGGATGAGGCAGGGCTAAGGGGACTGGGGGACTCGGGCTGGATGAGGCAGGGCTGAGGGGACTGGGGGACTCGGGCTGGATGAGGCTGGATGCTGCGGGGACTGGGGAACTGAGGCTGGATGAGCCTAGATGCTGCGGGGACTGGGTGAGGCGGGGCTGAGGAGACTGGGGGACTCCGACAGGATGAGCCAGGACTGAGGGGACTGGGGGACTCCAGCTGGATGAAGCGGGGCTGAGGGGACTGGGCACCACCATCTTGTGGCTGTGGGCACCGCCATATTGTGAGGATGTGACAGTCAATGAGCATATTCCCTCTTTATTGGCTGTGTGCACTGCCATCTTGTGAGGGTGTGAAGGTCAATTAGCATATTTCCTATTTATTAGATAGGCTGTAAATGCATTTTTTAAAAAAAGTTTAAGTTAAGAAACATGAGGAATAGAGAGTAAGGGATAAAATGGGGAGCTATCGTAAGGTTTTATTCAAATTACCTGATCTATTCCATGTTCAAGATTGATAAATATGGAACTTCTATAAAACCGTGGGTGTCTAAGCCATGCTTTACCCAGGTTCCCTTTCCTTAATTTTAGTTAAAATGTAATGATTTTTAAACCACTCTATTTAACTTACAAAAAATTTCCTCTATTTTATATTAACTGAGCAAGTTGAGCCATTTATAACCTACCATCCTATCTAATAAAAGACAAAAAGGGTAATTAACTGGACCTCCGCTACGCTTCCCATTGGCTAATCAGCGAGATATGCAAATTAACTGCCAACAAAGATGGCGGCCGGCAGCCACGCAGCTGAAGCGAGCAGGAGGCTTGCTTGCTCCAGTGATGGAGGAAGCCAAGGTTCCCCGCCTGCCGCGGCCCGGCTCTGAGCTCTGAAAGCAACAGCTCCAAAAGCAACAAAGTTTCAATTATAGAAGCTAAACAAACTCCAGATACCTGCTTTCAGCCAGCCACGGCCTCAGAGCTGGAGCGAGCAGTACGGCAACAAAGTTTCAATTATAGAAGGTAAATAAATCCCAGAATAAAAAAGAAGAAGAAGAAAAGGAGAGGCTGGGAGCTTCAGTCACCAGTCAGCCTGAAAACGGCCCTCAGCCCCTCACCCAGACTGGCCAGGCACCCCAGTGGGGACCCCCACCCTGGAGGGGGTGTGGCCAGTCTGAAAACAGCCATCAGCCCCTCATCCAGGCTGGCCAGGCACCCAAGCGGGACCCCCACCCTGATCCGGGACACCCTTCAGGGCAAACCAGCCGGCCCCCACCTGTGCACCAGACCTCTATCCTATATAGTAAAAGGGTAATATGCAAACTGACCCTAACAGCAGAAAAACTGGGGATGACTGGTCACTATGACACACACTGACCACCAGGGGGCAGACTCTCAATGCAGGAGCTGCCCTCTGGTGGTCAGTACACTCCCACATGGGGGAGCTCTGCTCAGCCACAAGCCAGGCTGATGGCTGCCAGTATAGCAGTGGTGGTGGGAGCCTCTCCTGCCTCCTCAGCAGCGCTAAGGATGTCCAACTGCAGCTTAGGCCTGCTCCCCGCTGGCAAATGGACATCCTCCGAGGGCTGCCGGGCTGCCAGAGGGATGTCTGATTGCCAGCTTAGGCCCGATCCGCCAGGGATCGGGCCTAAGCCAGCAGGTGGTCATCCCCCGAGGGGTCCCAGACTGCAAGAGGGCACAGGCCAGGCTGAGGGACCCCCCCCAACCCCCCGCCGAGTGCACAAATTTTTGTGCACCGGGCCTCTAGTATTAAATATAACTGAGAAGTATAAGCTTCTATTATATACTTCTATTACAAATTACATGATGACCATGTGTCAAACAATAAATTAGCACAAACCATCTCTGCACAAAGTTTCCAATCTATAAAATGGTTCAGATTCAAGTGTATTTACTATTATAAATTAGCATTTTTTTGCAGCTTAAAACTACAAACTAGGGTTTAAGAATAGCTTAACAGGAACAAAAGAGTAATCTCAAACTTTTATCACACAAAAAAGACTATTTTAAAAGTTAAAATAACATTTAAAAATCAAATTGGCATTCTTTATCATCAAATGGTAATTTTAGGCCAGCGGTCAGCCTCCAGTGGTCTGAGGACCACTCGTGGTCCGTGAGGTCCGAAAGGTTGGCGACCGTTGTTTTAGGCTATATTCTTGAAGCAAATAAAGATCAACAGCAAGATCACACGTACCATACCAATTTTCAAATTCAATTACAGAACCACACAAAGAAGAAATGTTCAGTTTCATTCCATTCTATAAAAAAAAAACAAAATACACCAACACCAAGCTTAAAACTGCTTATTAGTATTTTGTGATCAAAGTGCCTTTATCATTAACAATAAAGAATTTTTTAAAAGTGCCTAAAGAGAGCCAGAGAGAATAAATTTTAGAATATAAGTATTCCTGTTACTTGCAGATTTTTAGTATTTCCTACAACTTTTGTGATATTATACTATGTTAGTACAGTTTTGATATTATGTTTAAAATCTTTTTTTCTGGAAATATTAATGTTTATTACATGTAATGTTATAGTTAAAATCGTTTTTCTTGAAATATTGTTTATTGCATGTAACATTACTATATTTAAAATCATTTTTCTTAAAACATCAATGTTTACTGCATGTAACATTATATTTAAAATTGTTTTTATTGAAATATTAAAAAGTGCCTATATCACTATTAACCAATCACCCCAATAAATTTAATTTACAAAGTTAAAATTATAAAAATCACACAATAAAAAAAAGTGCCTATATCACATTGTAAATCTTTTTTTTCTTAAATAGGTTTTTACTGATATTTTTTTAGGAAGGGAGAGGTAGAATGATAGAAACAACACTGAAAGGAAGGTCAATCGGCTATCTCCTGCATGCCCCTACTGTGGATCAAGCCCACAACCCAGGCATGTGGCCTGACCAGGAATCTAACCAATGACCTCTTGGTGCATGGGTCAGTGCTCAACCACTGAACCACACCAGCCAGGCTCATATTGTAAATCTTTACTCCTAAATCCTACTTAACCAATTCCATATAACAATTAGAGGGGCTAATAATTACTTATACCTCCACCTATATTAAAAAATGTTTAAGATGCCCTAACCAGTTTGGCTTAGTGGATAGAGCGTTGGCCTGCGGACTGAAAGGTACCAGGTTCGATTCCAGTCAAGGGCATGTACCTTTGTTGCGGGCACATCCCCAGTTTGGGGTGTGCAGGAGGCAGCTGATCGATGTTTCTCTCTCATTGATGTTTCTAACTCTCTATCCCTCTCCCTTCCTCTCTGTAAAAAATCAATAAAATCTATTGAAAAAAAATGTTTAAGATATATAAGATGCCTTTACAAGACCATTAGGTACTTTATGAAAAAACAGAAACTGATTTAAATTAATATATTTTGTTATTTCTGAATTCCAAAGCCTACAATCAAGTTTAATATAATTAGAATAAAAATGCTATTCCACTATCCAATGCTATCTTACCTAATAATAGACAAACATGTAAATTGACCATCCCTCCACTACACTCACCAGCCAATCAGGAGAGTATGCAAATTAACCCAACAAAGATGGCGGTTAATTTGCATACGTAGGCACGAAGCGGCAGAGCGAAGACTGAAGGCTCCAGCGAGAGCAGCGAAGACTGAAGGCTCCAGCCAGAGGAGCAAAGGCCTGGGTCCCAGGTGCCGGAGGAAAACCAGTGCCGGCAGCCAGGGGAAGGGAAGGCCTATTGCATGAATCTCTTTGTGCAACGAGCCTCTAGTACAATTATAATTACACTAGTGACCCGGTGCACGGATTCATGCACATTGAGAGGAAATTAATTAGAAGGTGGCTGGCGGGACGGGACTGGGAGAGACGGGCCAGACACACCCTGGAGCCAACCTCCCACAGTCCCTCCGCAGTGTCTACAGAGTGAGCAGGGTCCCTCCAGCAGGTGGGGTCTCTCGACCTGGCCTGTGGGGATCGGACTGAAACCGGCTCTCTGACATCCCCTAAGGCAGTGGTTCTCAACCTTCTGGCCCTTTAAATACAGTTCCTCATGTTGTGACCCAACCATAAAATTATTTTCGTTGCTACTTCATAACTGTAATGTTGCTACTGTTATGAATCATAATGTAAATATCTGATATGCAGGGTGGTCTTAGGCAACCCCTGTGAAAGGGTCGTTTGACTGCCAAAGGGGTCGCAACCCACAGATTGAGAACCGCTGCCCTAAGGGGTCCCAGAGTGTGAGAGGGCACTCTGCAAAGTTGCTGTTGTAGAGGGTGTGGAACACAAACACAAGTATGCAGTAAACCAGATTTGGGGCCGACAGTGCCCCAGCAATAACATAACCCATGGCTGAAAGTGAAATCACATGGCCCCGCAAGGAACCGGCTCCCTCCTCTCTGGTTTCAGGATGTGTCACCCGAGAATCGCCACTGCCAAGACACTGCAGCTCGGCAGCTCCTGCATTGAGCATCTGCCCCCTGCTGGTCAGTGCACATCATAGGGAATGGTCGGACCCTTAGCATATTAGCCTTTTATATATATAGAAGATATGTATTGTATATATATATACATATACATGCATATGTGTGTATACATATGGTATTTGAGTACACAATTTGGAAAATTAAGAATCATGGAAATAATACCCACAATCCTGCCATTCCAAAAAACCCAGATACCCACTATTAATATTTAATATAATAATCAGCTTTGAGAATTTTATTAGTGGGTCTCCTTATTCTGACTGAGATGATCATATGATTTTTAAATGTTAATGTGATGAAATGTATGTATAGATTTTCTAATATTAAACCATCTGTGCATATATGAGATAAACCAAACTTGGTTATAGTGTTTGATTTTTTTTATACATGTTTAAATTCAGCTTGCTGGTGTATTTTTTAAGTTTTTCATTCTACATTCATGACTGATATAGACCTATAATTTTTCTCTCACAATCTTAATCACTATGCTTTAAGTATGTTCAATTTGTTAAAAAAATTTTTTAAATTTTATTTTCATTATTGACAGTATTATAGATGTTCCCATTCTCCCCCTCCTACCTTTGGCGCCCTCTACCCAGCTTAACAGCTACTTTTGACAAGTAGAAGTAGGTGTGCATGTATTTTAATACCACTTACCACCAGAAACAGGGGCATCCATGAAAACTGCTCCCATTTTCTCAACTTCTTTGGCCAATTCTTTTGAAACCGAAGGATCAATAGTACTGGAATCTATTAATAGTGAGCCTTTCTTCACTTTTCTAAGTAAATAAATAAAAATATAGTTTTTCAAAAACACTATAGTTTTAAAAATATAGTTTACAATGCTGAATATACATTTCATGCAACTACCTATAGAACCAGAATCTGCTAAAAGCTGCCAGATATCAAGGTCATCTTTGGTTTAGTATTAAAGAATTATCAGAAATGGTTCAAAATCTCAAATTCATTTTCAGATCAATTATAGCTTTAAGTAAACCAAAACTCTTTCAAAGAAACCAAAATAATCTAATAAACTATATGGTATAAATTCTGGTTTTAGATGAAATACATACTAATCACAGTAAAATAGGTAAGCTAAGATTTAAGCAATTTAAAATATCTATGAACTTTAAAAGAGGTATTTGGTAGGATTTATATATTTTTTTTAAAGTAGCTGAGTCTCTTTTAAAAGTAATTTATTTGCTTTCAGAAAGACATATTGCAAATTTCAGATATCCATGTAATTTCTACTAGGTAGAATATAAGCAATTGAAATTTAGCCATTTGCTTCAGGATGGCGTATTCTTTAATAACTGTAACTTTTTTAAAGGCAAATTAAAATATCAAACAGGCAGAAAGGGAAATGTAGGAATGGACCTGGAAATCTCACAAAGTCTTTTTGTTCTTTATAGTAAATTTATATACATTCTTTGTTTAAAGAGGGAAATAGCCTTCTCATATATCATATTTCACACCAATATTTAAATGGCATTCTTATAGTAAAACATTTTTGTTTGTATTATAAGTGCAGACAATATACCTAGATAGATAATTCCTTTGTACTCTATGATATCACTGGCTAGGAAACTCTGACCTAAATTATATTTTATTTAAAGGACTATGATTAACCTTTATTTTTTTATTTTTTAGTTAATCCTAGCCCGAAGATATTTTTCCATTGATTTTTAGAGAGTAGAAGAGAGAGGGAAAGACAGAAAGAAATATCGATGTGAAAGAAACACATTGATTAGTTGTTTCCTTCACACGCCCTGACCAGGCCCCAGGCCAAGAAGGAGCCTGCAACTAAAGTACATGCCCTTGACCAGAACTGAACCTGGGACCCTTTGGTCTACAGGCCAACACTATATTCACTGAGCCAAACCAGCTAGGGCAGTGGTTTTCTATTCTTTTTTTTTTTTTAAATATAATTTATTGATTTTTTACAGAGAGGAAGGGAGAGAGACAGAGAGTTAGAAACATCGATGAGAGAGAAACATCGATCAGCTGCCTCCTGCACATCTCCTACTGGGGATGTGCCCGCAACCAAGGTACATGCCCTTGACCGGAATCGAACCTGGGACCTTTCAGTCCACAGGCCGATGCTCTATCCACTGAGCCAAATCGGTTTCAGCGGGCAGTGGTTTTCAATCTTCCTAATGCCACAACTCTTTAATACAGTTCCTCATGTTGTGGTGACCCAGCCATAAAATTATTTTCGTTGCTACTTCATAACTATAATTTTGCTACTGTTATGAATCATAATGTAAATATCTGATATGCAGGATGTATTTTCATTGTTACAAATTGAACATAATTAAAGCATAGTGATTAATCACAAAAACAATATGTAATTATATATGTGTTTTCAGATGGTCTTAGGTAACCCCTGTGAAAGGGTCGTTTGACCCCCAAAGGGGTCGCAACCCACAGGTTGAGAACTGCTGAGCTAAGGTATATGGTAACCTTTAATTAAAACTTCCCAAGACATTAATCAAATTATGACTGGAAAATTAGTACTGAATAAATATAAGTATTAAAGGAATATATAATTTCTAAATACTACAGAAAAGAAAAATCTTCCTATAGAAAAAAATAGCACGCAAAATGTTTGTAACAATTTCAGACATATAAATTGATCTGGCCCAAATGCAATAATTGTGTGTGTTCCACAGGAAAAAAAATCAGTATACTCTAATACAGATCACCTCAATACGTAGAGTTTCACTTTATGCAAAAAATTAAGTTTACCTATCTTCAGTGATATTATTTTTAAGATCTTAAATCTTTAAAAAATGGGAAATCATTTAAAAAATTATGCATGCACTGGATGTGGAGAAATGATCCTGACCCAGAAGAAAATAAAGAACCAATCATGAGAAGCAAATTATCGTTCAATGTAAAGCCAAACTCTTTCAAAGCACGCCCTAAATAAGACTGCTCTGGTAGTTGGCCACCATATTCCTTAGTAAAGGATATTAAATGTAGGATTTGTCTCCACCCAAGTTTTCAGTAACTTTTCCTTGAGAGGTAAAGCAGGGCCATAATTGGAACAGACTAGGTAACAAGGTAGGTAGGTCACCTCAGGACCACACACACTGTGCTCCATCCAAACTAGTATCTTTCAACACTCCCTGAAGCTAAATATTTATCTTATCAGTTTTCTGTCTAATATCCAAGTGTCTTTTGCTTTCAAGTTTGTTAGTTTTCCAAAGCAATTCAATTTCCAAAAACTTCAAATTTCATATTACAGCTTCATGAAATTAAACCCTTTTGTTTTAGCCCTTCATGTATATTCAGAGCCTACCCGTTTGTTCTACTTCTTTGCTGAAATTCAAAAACAAAACAAGTTAGGAACAGGAACCAGTAAGAGCAGAAAACTAAATTGGGAATTCAACCACTGTCATCCTAACATAACCACAAGGGTTTGGCAATAAGCAGCAATTAGCCAAGAGGTTCTGGAAGCCAGGGAAGCAAGGCACTGGCTAGGGGAAACTTTGACCTAAATTATATTTTATTTAAAGAGCAACTGCTAACCTTTAATTCCAACCCCTCAAAGTTCTTACTGCAGATGTGCTAACCCAGAGGACATACAATAACTTTTTATTACACAATAAAATGTTAAATAATGGTGTTCTTTCCAATGTTTGGTTTTATTTTTCATCGAAACCTTTTCCTGAATTTCTATAAACCATATTATGCTTGTAACATTTGTGGAGTTTAACATGCAAACTTTAAAAGTCTCTTAAACATGTTTCCAATGAAAGCATAAGTTTAATGCAAGAGTTAAAGGAAAGAAACGGAAGCAAAAAAAAAAAGTGTTCCCAAAAGTCACATACTTGACTTCAGTGAAAAAACAAACCCTTTACAACAAGAGAGAAACCACATGATTCACTTTTAAGAAATAAGAAAACAGTATGGAAAGTTTTAACCAGCATAACTGTAATTTCTTAGTAGTTTCAACAAATGTGAAATTCACGAACTATCATAATGAGAAAATATCCACAGTTGAGAAATACATACTTCAGAATTCCATTTGCTCCGGAATAAGCTTCTATTGCATTCATACTGGTGGGCAACATGGTAATAATTCTGTCAGCTTTTTCAGCTACATCTGCTGGGGAAGACACTACCTTTAAAAAAAAATTTAAAAGGCACATTTAAATCAAAATGTAGTTTCTAGAGCAAAAGTAGGATCTACTTTTTATGCATGCTGATAACAGTGACAGTGAACAAAACTCATCCTTGATTCCAAATGACAAAAAAAACCACCAAAACGTTTACTGCCTAAATCAGAGTCCGCTCTTACACACATACAGCTGCAGTTTATATGTTATCAAATGTACTGTTTATTTTTAAAAGTGTGAAGTGAACCGAGGGGGAAAGGGCAAAACCCAACAGTCCTGGGAACAGACAGACTTCTCAGGGATTCCTCCAACTTTGATTTTTAAACAGCCTACTTTTTTGGTAGATACTTTGACTAAGGAAAACATTCTAATACAACAGGGGCTGGTTACCAAACTACAGGGTTTACCGGTATTTCAATGGGCAGCAAAATCCCCTAGTAAAATGATCAAGTCCAGATCCTCTAGTCCAGCCGTGGGCAAACTACGGCCCGCGGGCCGGATCCAGCCAGTTTGAAATGAATAAAACTAAAAAAAAAAAAAAAGACCGTACCCTTTTATGTAATGATGTTTACTTTGAATTTATATTAGTTCACACAAACACTCCATCCATGCTTTTGTTCCGGCCCTCCGGTCCAGTTTAAGAACCCATTGTGGCCCTCGAGTCAAAAAGTTTGCCCACCCCAGTGTCTAGTCTCTATTTTCATAAAAAAGAAAGAAAGAAAAAAAAAGCCCTGGCTCACGCGTCTCAACAGCTGGAAGGTTGGCCTGAGCACCAAAGGGTCACGGATTCAATTCCCAGTCAAGGGCATGTACTTGAGTTGCAAATTCGATTCCTGGCCCCAACTGGGGTGCATGTGGGAGGCAACCAATTGATGTGTCTCTCTCACATCAATGTTTCTCTCCTCTCTCTCCCACCGTCTTTCTACTCTCTAAAAATCAATAGAAAAAATATCCTTGGGTGAGGATTAACAAAACAAAAAAAGAAAGAATTCTGCCTGTTTCAGAAAAGAAAAGGTCAGGACAAGGACATGAGCACTTCCTGCACTGACTGTGAGTACTACCATGAAGGCTGAGAGCATAAGCTACCAAGACTCATGTGGAAACTATATACAAGATAGACATACAAATACGCATCAAGCTATGCTTTCATTTCAACCCTCATTTCTGCTTCCATGATGACCAGGAACTGGCTGAAAAGTTGCTCTATTCAATCTCTATATGTGTGCATGCCAGCATGGGTGTACACACCCTTACCATACCCCAACCTCTTGATCTCTCTCATATATACACCTTGATTCACCTGGCCAACCACTCAGCAACCAAAGAAATCAAAAGAGACCAGGAGCTCACTCCTTGACTCAAACCCTCCTTTAACAGAAAGAATCCACCACCCAATTGTCCCCAAAGCTCCTCTAAAGCTCTCTCTCTCTTTAGAAAAAAACAAAAGATTAATAGGAGGATAATTAAAGATTTCTCCATAGAATGATTGGCATATGTATTAGAAATTGACATATTCTCTACTAGAGAATATTAAGTGACATGTAAGCACCTTAGGAATGGAAGAGCCAATGCTTTTCATGTGGTGAAAATACATGTAACATTTTCTTGTAGTCTTTGATCCAGAGTTGATGAAAAGTGAAAGAATGGGAAACCAAGCACAGCGTGTAACCTAAATATTATAAGCTAGATGTAATTTACATTTCAATTTTCCATAACAGACTATCACCTACCTTCTAAATAAAATTCTAGATAAATGTGGTTTTAACATAAATTTCGTAAGTCATACTTTAAAATTTCAGACACTCAAGTATCCCCAGCACCTTGTATATTAACATTAAGTGATATCAAACATCTCACATCTCAACAAAAACAAAAGATATTCTCTCTCTTTTAATGTTTCATTTTAAAGGCAATATAGCATTTTAGAGTCTATAATGCGGCATATTTAATATATTTTGATATATCATAGGGATTTGCCACAAATAATTCTGGGAAAAAATATTTTTTCCATCAATTACAAAGAAACACTTAAGTTGCCCTGGCCAGTGTAGCTCGGTCATCCTGTGTACCACAAGGTTGCCGGTTCGATTCCCAGTCAGGGCACATGCCTGGGTTACAGGCTGGATCCCCAGTGTGTTTCCCTCTCACATCAACGTTTCTCTTTCTCTCTCCTCTCCTTCCTCTCTGAAGTCAATAAAAATATTTAAAAAGAAGAAATAATTAAGTTAAATGAACACCCTTCCTACACCCAAATAAATTCTGAGATTCAAAAAGAGGTAACTATTTCCTGGCAAACAGTTCAAGTTCTCTCAAGAAAAATATAGCTCAGTAAGATGAAGAAATTAAAAAAAAAAAAAAGTTGTAGGAATCATAGTTCTCTATTCCTGGACTGTATCAAGGATATGGGTTACACAGAGAGCCCCCATCTGTTCATTTCTACTTAAATAAAGTAAACACAATGCGAAAACGGTGGCATACCTTTCAGTGGCCTTTCCTCCTATAGCAGATCTTCCAGGGACTGCAGTAAGCCTTAAGGTCTTAGAGTCAATTTTAGACTTTCTCTTAGGAATTGAGAGAGACTCTTCCATGGAAGGAAATTCAATTTCATCTAGATAACGCCTTGAGCGGTGCCCTCAGGGGCACCAACAATTAGCTCACAGACCTAAAGATGCTTCACACCTCCAAGATTCTCATGCCAATGAACTGGCAGTGCCAACTCATGCAACTGCCAAGTGCATGGGGTGGCCAATCAGCCCCCTGCATCCCTAGCATCTGCTTCTTGGGATGCTTGTGTTGCCAGAGGACCACTAACCCCTCAATTATACAGGAAAGTAGTGTCAAAGTCACAGGTCCGGAAAAAACACACAATCATAGTGATAGCTGGAATGTGATCACTGTATTGGCCACAACTGCACCCTAGCTAATGACTAGATACAATTGGTGCATTATAATAAGTCTCTAATTTGTACTACAGAAGGCATGTTTATTAGACAGATAGACGTGTGTGTCTGGCTATTCAAATCATCTTGCCTTCCTTGTGATAACTTCAAGAGTCTGAAATAATTGACTGACAAAATTTGGCCAGGACTCAAAAGCTGGAGGGAAAAAAAACAACAAAACCTTGTTGCCTGTCTGACACTAACCACAAAAAGGAGCCAAACTAATTAAAGTCCCTTCAATTCCATTTGCTAATTGAATGGATAAGCAAAGATGGCACGGATCAGTGAAAGGAACTCTAATTTGGGAAGCCAGACACGCAGGTTTAGTTACATACAGTTCAGCCACTAAGTAATGTGTGATTTTGTGCAAATCACTTAACCTGTCTGGCTTCAGTTTCTGAACCTACAAAATAAGAAGAGTCATTTGGGTTATCTTTAAGGTTTTCTAACTCTAAAGTAGAAAGAAAATGTAGGCAAAGAAACTTTCATATTTAGTAACCTTAAGTTCGATGAAGGTACAGCCTCTGTAAAAAAAAAAAAAAAAAAAAAATGGAGGGGTGTGCTGATGGGTTGGGAAGCACCTGCAATGACTCAGAACAAATGTATAGCATTAGCAGGGCTCCAGTACACCTCCGCCTCTGTGGACAGTCACTGACCTGGCTCACTCTGGGCCATGGCTATGCTCAGATCGTCATGGCCATCCCAGAACAACCTCTTGCTAATTCCAATTGCCACATTCTTATGTTATTATGAACTAGAGGCCCGGTGCACAAAAATTTGTGCACTCCGGGGGGAGGGGTGGTCCCTCAGCACGGCCTGTGCCCTCTCGCAGTCTGGGACCCCTCAGGAGATAACGACCTGCTGGCTTAGGCCTGCTCCCGGGTGGCAGAGGGCAGGCCCAATCCCTAGGTGCAGCCCCTGGTCGGGCTCAGAGCAGGGCCGATTGGGGAGTTGGGGCGCCGCCCCTGTCATGCACAGAGCAGGGAGATTGGGAGGTTGTGATGCCACCCTCAGTCACGATCAGGGTAGGGCCGATTGGGGGGTTGGGGCACCGCCCCCTGTCACACTCAAGGCAGGGTCCATAGGGAGGTTGCGGCGCCACCCTCGGTCACGCACAGAGCAGGGCCAATCAGGGGGTTGGGGCACTGCCCCCTGTCACTCACAGAGCAGGGCCCATCAGGGGGGTTGGGGCTCCGTACCCTGTCACGCACAGAGCAGGGCCAATCAGGGGGTTGGGGCGCTGCCACTCTCACACTCAGGGCAGGGCCGATGGGGAGGTTATGGCTCTACCCCGTCACACACAGAGCAGGGCCCGTGGGGGGGGGGGGGGTTGGGGGAGCTCCCCCCTATCAGGCACAGAGCAGGGCTGATCAGGGGGTTGGGGCGCCTTCCCCTGTCACGAACAAAGCAGGGTGGATAGGGAGGTTGTGGCCCCGCCCTCTGTCACACACAGAGCTGCAGGGCGATCAGGGAGTTTGGGCGCTGCCCCCTGTCACGCTGATCCCGGTGCTGGGAGGCATATTACCCTTTTACTATATAGGGTAGAGGCCTGGTGCATGGGTGGGGCCAGCTAGTTTGCCCTGAAGGGTGTCCTGGATCAGGGTGGGGGTCCCCACTGGGGTGCCTGGCCAGCCTGGGTGAGGGGATGATGGCTGTTTGCAGCTGGTCACACACCCTTCAGGGTGGGGGTCCCCACTGGGGTGCCTGGCCAGCCTGGGTGAGGGGATGATGGCTGTTTGCAGCTGGTCACACATCCTTCAGGGTGGGGGTCCCCACTGGGGTGCCTGGCCAGTCTGGGTGAGGGGCTGAGGGCTGTTTTCAGGCTGGGGGTGACTGAAGCTCCCAACTCCTCCTTTTTTTCTTTTTTTTTTTTTTTTATTCTGGGCCAGCTTTAGCTTTGAGGCTTGGCTCCAGCTCTTAGGCCTCTGCCTGAAAGTAGGTTTCTGGCCTTTGCTTACAATGTTGCGAATCTGCTGGCTGAAGTCCAGCGGTATTTGTTACAGAGTTTCTTAAACTGCCAGCTCAGAGGCCTGTAGCCTCATGTTAGTTTCAAGCTGCCTGGCTGCCGGCTGCCATCTTGGCTGACAGTTAATTTGCATATCTCGCTGATTAGCCAATGAAAAGGGTAGCGGATGTACGCCAATTACCATGTTTCTCTTTTATTAGTGTAGAAGATAAGGATGACTCTCCTTTACCATAATCTTAATTTTGACTGCAGGAGATTGGCTCCCTTGTGTATCATGATATCTACAGACTTTATAAGTTTTTGTAGCCAATTTCTCTGGATTTAGATTCATTCAGTGGTTCTCAGCCTTCTGGCCCTTTAAATACAGTTCCTCATGTTGTGACCCAACCATAAAATTATTTTTGTTGCTACTTCATAACTGTAATGTTGCTACTGTTATGACTCGTAATGTAAATATCTGATATGCAGGATGGTCTTAGGCGACCCCTGTGAAAGGGTCGTTCGACCACCAAAGGGGTCACAACCCACATGTTGAGAACCGCTGATCTATATGCTAGTACACATCAATGACAGCTGTGCAATACAAAGAGTAGAAGACTAGATAAATTAAAGACAAAACCTGCTTTGCTGAGTGAGGGGAAGGAAAAAAGGGTGAGGGCATCAGACCCTGAGCTAATCAAAAGGAATTGCATCTCCTTTATGCATATCCATTGGAAGGAGACCATTAACTAGTTGCTTTACATTAAGAGGAAAAATTTCACTATCTCTTCTTGACAAAAGTCACAGAAGTCAAGCTGAGCACTGCTTCCCAGTAACTGGGTAAGATAAACTTGCAAAGAAGTAGGATGAGCATGACCTTGGTTTAATTTGCCACTTTGTGTTTTTTAATCTTCCCAAGTAGAAAAGCATACACTATGCTTTAAAAACTGACAAAACTGGTTTGTGCCTGTATCTTGAAACATTTGGTAGACAATGATGGAGCCCACTCAGCAAGAGACTTTTAAAGTTCTCATTTAACAAGACCTGAGTGGATGCCAGATTAAATCCTAGGAGAATTATTTAAGCAGACATGTTCAGCCTTACAACCCACGAACAACAGGATGCTTTCCAAGTTTTTAAAGAGAAAACAAAAGAGAATCTAATTAAGCCCAGTTCAACCAGAAAACTCATGCAGAAATGGTGTAAGACTTTTGGCACAGATCAGTGGCATCTCCAGGGAAATTCCTTAGACAATGAAAATAAAAATGAAGCACAAATCATATGCCCTTGATGCTAAAAGAGAAATCAGTATCTTCTGCAAAATACAAGTGGCACGGAAGGGATGGTGCAGAACATGTTCTTAAGCAGCAATGCTGTCAAATCACTATCTCCTAAAAATATGTCTACATTTTCTTCCACAGCACCCTGGACTCAATGACTCAGCCAAGGCAGTATTGTGTCTCTCTGTGTGGTGTTAGAGAGTGAAGATTTGGGAGAAATATGGTAGAGACACAACATTCATAACAACAGTAGTAATACCACACACTTACTCTGTGCCAGGTTCTCTAGCACAAAGAGGAAGGTACTATTACTATCCCCATTTTATAAGATGAGAAAATTTAAGTAGAAAGAAGTTAAATAATTTGTCTGAAGTCACACAGCCAGCACAAGGAAGAGCTGGGATTTGAGCACAGGCAATCAGGTTCCAGGGCTTGTGTTTTTAAAACTGCTACATTCACAATTTACTGATTTATGATTTCTAATATACCAAGGCCTAAGAGTTATCATGGGTTATATTCTCAGAAAAGATGCTAGAAGTTGAAATGAGGCATGTAGGTTAAACCTGAATTTCCAATAGAAATAAGGATACAATAAAGGGATACTGAAAGAAGAATGCACAATTTTTTTTTATGAAAATGACTACAAATAATATATTTAACCAGTTATAAATGCCCTATTAGATTAGGCTAACATTTAAAGGCATAAATAAGTTGGTTAAATACAGTGAGGTAAGACATATGTAACATGTCAAAGTTTTGATTCCCTTCAGAACCCGTGTATAATTTTTCACTACTAGGTAGAGCTTGAAGAAAAACCTCTGGGGTTGGAACATTCCAAAGCATTTCTTCGCCTGGATCTGCAAGTGCCCAACTCGCCCCTTGAGGGGAGGGAGGATCCTGCCTGCAGAAAGCAGGGCTAAGAGCAGGCAGAAAGGAATCTGACTACATCTGTGCCCAAAATTCAGCTGTGCTGGGATCAGACCACTCCCCAGCTCTTCAGTTATATAAAACAGTAAATCCCCCGATTTTGCTTTTTAGAAAAAAATAAAGAAGAAATAGCACTTCTTCAAGGAGATGTCCAAAGATCTTTAGAACCAGTTGACTGCTTTTGATCCAGATATGCCTATTTTGGTACTTTTTCTCCCTAAAAATTTCCCACTAACAATACAGTAGGCACTAGGAATCAACTAGCCAGCAATTCTGCAATCTTTGGGTAGGGGGAGGAACTCTTTTCTTGGACTACCATTTCATCAGCTGCACTTGACATAGTAACATATGGGAAGAAGGGGATGCCTGTCCTTAAAATGTAATAGTCAACTCAAATATAGTCTGAATTTTTAAACCCTAACCCCTTCATTGCACTATTGTGCACAATAGCAGGAAGTTTCAAGGTTTTCACCTCCATTTTTCTATCACATCCCTAGTCTTGACTTTGTCTTATAGTAGAATGAAACTTACATTTTATTTTATCCAAAAATATTTAAAACTAAATATGAAATACTGACATTTTACTATATAAGAACTTATTCATCCAAATTAACGTTACCTTTTAAAGTAACATTCCTAGGAGATGACATTGCCACTGTTCAGATGACATTGCCACTGTTCAGAATGTTTTTTAAGCTGCTAGCATAAATCATTTGTCAACGAATGTTTTCATTTTATTATGACATGATACTTCCCCTCAGGCCCAAAGCTTTTTTACCCTTTATCGCTCTCCATTCATCTACCCTCCACTTCTGGTATTATAATCAATACTCAGAGGACTTCTTAGAGCTGAGACTCTTAGGCCAGCAGAGATGTGAGATGAGCTGTGGGAAAGAGGATTCTGTCTGCCAGGCTTGCTGCTTCAGTGTGAACCACACACAGAATTTTTCCCACCATGTGGGGGGCAGGGGTGGGTACTGCACACCAGAAGCTAAAACAAGCCTTCATTCTTCACCACTCTCGAGGGGCAGCTACCCAGAACCCAGCTTCTTTCCTTCCTCACACCCACTTACGTATCTCAGGGAAGATGGAAAAAAAGAAAATGTAATAATTCAGTCTGTGTCCCAGAACCTTCTCATTTATTTTCAGAAATCTGAGAGACCTTGTCTCCATAACTTTCATTTCACTTCTGTTTGAAGGTGATTAAAGATTATACACAATGTCGGTGTAGTTTCCTACCAGAAATAAAATGACTCTTAACCGTTATTTATTTTTTTCCTCCTCAAAAAAATCTGTTTCAGCACTTTATATTAGAGTCAAAATACAATTTTAGTAGAAACATCCTTGTAATGTTCTTTATCTTGCGACCTGAGACACATCTGATACCTTGCCATATCTGACTCAAACTATTTTATTCTACACAGCACTCCTAGACACATGGCAGGGACTCAACCTTTATGTGTTAACCTAAAGTAGAAATCTCTAGGAACCTGGGAACTGAGGCTTCCACCTTTAAAGAAAATTGCTTCTTTATCCCCATTTTTCATCTGGATAAATCTACTTATTCTGCTATTCTGTTAAATGTGTACATTTCAGAGAGAACTTCCCTAATTGCATTCTCACCCAATATAGTGCACATTTTACTAAAGACTAATGAAACTCTTTTTCTTTTGACTTATCCATTTGTAAGCTATGCTGAACTGGTACTACAATCAGTTTTCAGAGATTGTAATGGGCATAGCAGCCACCGCCTTACCCTGAAAAGTTCCTTGACACTCATACAACACCACTGCTGTCCCCATATGACACAACGACAGGAAGGGAAGTAGTTGGAGAATACCAATTCTGCAAATGGCCTCTCTCTCTAAGTTGCCTCAACCTGCTCTTTACATAGGCATTGCATTTCTCAGTATTTATTTCAAGTCTATTAACCAGAAGTTGACTACAGTAGAAGTTCGGTTCTCAAACATAATTCATTCCGAAAGGCTGTTCAAGAAGCGATTTGTTAGAAAATGGAATCATTTTTCGCCATTAGAAATAAATGTATGTTGAATTAATCCATTCCAGACCCCCAAATGATTCTGTTTTAACATTTCTTATATACAGTACATGTCTAACGTATCGTTTAATCTATACTTTTTTCTTAAATTTAAAGAACCACCCCTACTAACCTTAAACAAATTTTTCATATATCATTGCCTATAAAGTGCTATCACTTGCTGCTTTTTGTTTAATCAATTAACAAAATTTTTTCTACCTATTCAATTCCCTGTGATTGTTGTCTTGTGAGTACTTTCACACCCTTGGCAATATTAGCACTCTGGGTGGCCTCTTTATGTTTTAAATTGTGCTAATTGTCACCAGCAACAAAAGAGTTATCTCCTTTACCATGCTTTTTGTCCTGCTGAAGCATCAGCATGAAAGGCTTGTAAGGTCAAAAACTGAAGTTTTGGTTGACAACCGAGACAATTTTTCTGTGAACAACTTGGTGGAGAACCGAATTGCTCGAGATAGGAGACTTTTGAGAAATGAGGTTTGACTAGTTAATAGTATATTTTTTCTCTCACTTTCTATATTTCTCAGAAATTTTTTAGTATTCTCCCAGTTCTGGGATTATATTAAACCCCCAGTTGCCCCTCTACAACTTGTAAAAGAAGTCCCTTCATATCTTGAAAAAACAAAACTCTAAATCCAGTTAACACGTGGCCTTCTGTGTATATATATATACCATAGACGGAAAGAAATAAAATGAGCAATCAAGTTTACAACTCCATTGGGTATACCAAGAAGCAGTCACTTATTTGAATGTACATTCATTTTTAAACATCAAAATCTTAAGAAGAGACCTTACCTGTTCACCTGCTTCTCGAAACTCTTTGCATGCATCAGGGAACACATCATAAATAACGAGGGGGTAGCCATGCTTCATGAGATTTTTTGCCATTGGATTCCCCATGTTGCCTAGTCCAATAAATCCAACTGGAGTCTTAGAGGCCACTGACCTAGAACACACTGATTTCAATGCATTACTTTCAATAAGAGCAGGTAACATTTTTTATTGCAAACATCGTTTAACATTAGTAAGCCAACTGTTTGTGTGTTTTTTTGTACCCATCTCCCCGTTCCCTCCCCTTTGGCAACCATCATCTTGTTCTTTGTATCTACTAGTATGTGTCAGTTTGGTCAACTGTTACTTAGATGTTTTCCATTAAAAACTTTTTAAAGACTAGTTTTTAACTAATGATCTAATCACATTTACAGATATTGACAATGTGCATGCAGACTAACTTCTACTTTAGTTTTTCAGGAAACAATAATTTTTAAGCAATCTCTTTTCTAGAACATCCCTTTATCATCTTATTTTTTTTTCTTTTTTAAAAAATATATTTTATTGATTTTTTACAGAGAAGAAGGGAGAGGGATAGAGCCAGAAACATTGATGAGACTGATCAGCTGCCTCCTGCACGCCCCCCAGTGGGGATGTGCCCGCAACCAAGGTACATGCCCTTGACCTGAATCAAACCTGGGACCCCTGAGTTCGCAGGCCGACGTTCTATCCACTGAGCCAAACCGGTTCGGCTTATTATTATTTTTTAATCCTCACCTGAGAATATGTTCATTGATTTTTAGAGAGAATAAGGGAGGGGGAAGGGGATGTAGCAGGAGAGAGGAAGGGGGAGAGAGAGAGAGAGAGAGACTTTATCATTTTTAACAATAAACTTTAAAATGTTATTTATAAAATATATATTATGTACTTTATTATATGAAGGTTTCTAGATTCCTCATAATTATATTTATTTCATAATAATGCGTATAAAAAACAGAAAGTATTCAATAAAACCTATAGTTTGGACAAGGTCCAAAAATAGAGAATTTTTTACATCCCCTCCAATGGTATAAAAAAGTCTGAATACAATGTTAACAAAGGAGACTGTACTTCAACCCAAAGTCACAGGTTTATAAATAGGTTCTAAGAGCAGGGGGACACTTCCAAAGGCTTTAAATGGCAAGGTTAACAGTCCCAGGACCTTGGGTTAAGGAGTCGGTGCCCTTTCAGAAAAGAGGCACTTCCATTTATAGGGAAAAAGTCCTTCTTTTAAAAAGCTATATGCTAGTAGTTTTATTTGATTTTCTTCTTTTTCACAAAAGTATTTTTTTTAATATATTTTATTGATTTTTTACAGAGAGGAAGGGAGAGGGATAGTTAGAAACATCGATGAGCAAGAAACATTGATCAGCTGCCTCCTGCACGCCCCCTATTGGGAATGTGCCCGCAGCCAAAGTACATGCCCTTGACCAGAATCGAACCTGGGACCCTTGAGTCCGCAGGCCGACGCTCTATCCACTGAACCAAAACGGTTAGGGCACAAAAGTATTTTTGAAGTCACACTCTGGCCAGACAGAGCAGAGAGGCTCTGCATTGCCATGAAAATAATATTAGAGGTTATTTCAGTTTCTGGAATTAGAAGTCCACTCAACAAATATTGACTACATCGAGTTCTACGACAAAGCTCGGAGACAGACACTGATATGGGCCTTGCCCTTGAAAAGTTCAGTCCAGCCAGAAAGAACGAGAAATAACTCCTTGTCTTGTCCCCTATCATTTCCCACCTTATTTTTCTTTTTCTTTCAAGGGCTCCAGTTTTAAAACTGTGTAGTGTACAAACTAACCACAGTCACTCTTTTAAGTTTCAAGTCCTCTCAACTTATGAATCTCTACTTTCCTTGACCTTAATCTACATGCAATGAGATTTCTTAAAAGCAAATTATTTGAAGCCCTGATGCTTAAGAATCAGAGGTCTTCTTGGGTTAAAAGCATATTTAATTCCTTTTAACTTGATGATCATCTGTACCATTTCCATTAAATATGGGTGTCATTCTTGTGCATCATCACCTCACCAATGCACGGTTTAAAACAATGGGTATAAAAGGAGCCCCATGCCTGACTTTCTGGTCCACAAGAGGTTCAATGATGATGATAAACAGCATATTCATCAGTAGAACAAGAATCAGAGGGGGTTTATATCAATCAGAAGACTAGTTCAGCTTCTGAAATATTGACAGGATAGCAATTCCTAGTGATGAGGTCTTAGAAGAGCTGAAGTAGAGAGCTGATGTTAGTTGCTGAGGTTGAGGTGAAAGCAATGAGGCCCTTGGCGCTCTCCCTCCAGGGAGCACACATGTACTATTCCCTTGCCCCTCTCCTTCCCCCACAGGTGTGCATCTCCTAACCTCTGAGGGACCCCAGAAGACTTGCAACTAGGGGAGCAATGGGCAGTGGCAGCCAGGCTAAGCCCCTGAACCTGTCTCCAGCGCCCCTTTTCCTCTGACTTCTCAGTGAGCCAAAGCAGCCCAGCCAGGGCTCTCCTGTTGCTTCTTCTATGCTCTTCCTTGTTTCACTGTCCTAAGTATATTTTTGCTTTGGCCAATAAATTCTTGCTGGCTTTTCTAAAAAAGATAAAAATTAAAAAATAATGAGGCCTTTGCCCTGGCTGGTGAGGCTCTGTTGGTCGGAGTGTTGTCCAGGACACCGAAAGGTCTCAGATTTGATTCCCAGTCAGGGCACATGCCTAGGGTTCAATCTCTAGTATGCTGCATATGGGAGACAACCAATCGATATTTCTCTCTCTCCCTCCCTTCCTTTCTCTCTCTCTCTCTCTCTCGAATCAATAGAAACATGTCCTCAGGTAAGGATTTTTTTAAAAATCTATTAAAGTTAAAAAATTTTAAAGAATAAAAAGAATAATCAGGCCTAGAATTTTAATTGGCCAAAATAAAAATCAATGAAGATGAAGTCTTTAACAAGGGCTCTGTTCTCTTCATAACATCTTTGCTTGTGGCTAAGTTCAAGAAAGGGTTATATAATTAGGTGATTTGATGTCATAAGAGAAGAGTTTATTTACTGACAGTGATATTTAAGAACTCTCAGTTTAGAAGGCTGAAATTCCTATCCATGCAAGGTTAATTCCTAGATGTATGCCCTTGAACTAACAAGTTACTTAACTTCTGTAGACATTTGTATCAACAAGAGTAACTCATTCAGAAGGTTATTGTAACTACTTGAGATAATACATGTAAAGCATT
Source organism: Myotis myotis (assembly GCF_014108235.1). Classification (NCBI taxonomy): domain Eukaryota; kingdom Metazoa; phylum Chordata; class Mammalia; order Chiroptera; family Vespertilionidae; genus Myotis; species Myotis myotis. The sequence continues at coordinate 21,312,524 of NW_023416315.1, read as the reverse complement.
AAACAGTGCTTGGCACATGATAGTGAATAAGATTTGCTACTTTTGCTATCAATGGTCAAGAAGTGGCACAAGGGTACAAGTCATATGCCAAATGTCTAAGGAAACACAGATTTTAGTTAACGTGATGCATCAGAAGGTGTTCTTGTACAGTATATAAGAATATGTTCCTGCCCGGCTGGTGTGGCTCCTGCATCGACCCAGGAACCAGGAGATTACCTGTTCCATTCCTTGTCAGGACACATGCCTGGGTTGCAGCTCAATCCCCAGTGGGGATCGTACAGGAGGTGGCCAATCAATGTTTCTCTCTCATCAATGTCTCTTTCTCTCTCTCTATCCCTCTCTTTCCTCTCTCTCTAAAAATCAATAAAAACGTATTTTTAAAAAAGAATATGCTCCCAAAGGAACAGATATTCAAAGTAGTATAACAAAAATATTATCCTAAAAATTTTCAAACTTAAATAATGCATCTTCCGCATTATGCTAAGCCAGTCAATGAAGGAAAAATACCACATGATCTCACTCATTCATGGATAATAGAGACCATTATAAACTTTTGAACAATAATAGATACAGAGGCAGAGCTGCCTCAAACAGACTGTCAAACTGCAGCGGGAAGGCTGGGGAGGGTTGGGGGACAGGAGGGCGGGGGGTAAGAGATCAACCTAAGGACTTGTATGCATGCATATAAGCATAACCAATGGACATAAGACACTGGGGGATAGGGGAGGCTAGGGGACTGTCAAGGCCGGGGGGGAAAAAAGGACACGTATGTAATACCCTTTGTAATACTTTAAGCAATAAAAAAAAAAAGAATCTGGGGGAAAAAAAATAATGCATCTTCCTTTAAGTAAGTCACACACATTAATGTGTAGAAATAGTAGTACAGTTAGAAAACAGCTAAAATCAAGCTGGTAGAAAGTCAGTCTACACAATACAAAGGAGATACTGATGAGTAAAGAAGCTAGTTGGAGCCCTAGCTGGTGTAGCTAAGTAGTTAGAGCGTCAGGCCTCGAACCGAAGGGTCGCTGGTTTGATTCCCGTTCAAGTGCGCATACCTGGGTTATAAGTTCATTCCCCTGGCTGGTTGGGGGCACATTCCAGAGCAACCAATTGATGTGTCTCTCTCCAAAAAAAAAAAGTTACTAAACTAAGGTTGGAGACTTATTTTATAAAGGCTTTCACTTTTGAGTCGTTATTTCATTATTTTAAATTTTTATTTATTGCTATTGGTGGGGCGGAGAGAAACTATAGAGGGCCTGTGTGTGCAGATTTTTAAAAATCTGTATAAAACTAAATTTACTTACCTTCTAAGGTAAAATACAAAATTTACTTTTATTAAATGGCGATCGAATAGTAATATATGTAGTTTAATATTGCTTATTTTTTATTTCCTTTTTGATACTTTAAATATTAAGAGGTACTATTAACTGGCAACTTTCAGGTCTCATTTTTTTAATGTAGTAAATAATTATATGGAGCGTTATAGCACCACCATCCATATGATATAAACATCTTAAACATACAATGGAGACAAATAACCCACAGAATTCAGAACACTAAATGTGTTGCTATTTGAACATGGTTCTTTTCTTAATGTCTCTAGGCTCCAAAGTTGCAGGTAGATTTTTTTTTAAGACTCCAATTCAAAAAACTTAACAGTTTTGTACTAAACTATTAACAAAAACATTTAAAACAATTACTGAGGTGTTTTTAAACAATCATCACAAAAAGAACTACTTAAAATTTATCATAAATCTCTATTCATAGAGCATCTCTGTGTCAAAGGACCCAAGGAACAAGATCTCGTGCTGAAGCAGTCTAACCAGCATTATGGAACAGCATTCCAGTTTACAGAGACGGTTATTATAGCCTTGGGGCCCAGGCTCTTCTATCACGAATTGTAATAACTTTAAAACCCCAAAAGGTGCATCAAGAGTTCATTAAAACGTCGTTTGAACACATTATGAAACCACAAAACAAATCAAAACGGAAAGAACTGCACCTTCATGTGAAAACTGGTTGGACATTTGCTACTGTGGAAAAGTGACTAATCCATTTTTTTTTTTAAGTTTCTCTAAAGTGGGAGCCTTTTTTTTTTTTTTTTTTTTTTTGTAGCTCAGAACAGTAGCTCAAATAGCAGTTACAATAAAGTTTGGCAGGTTCAGTGAGTTTGTATCTTGTTACTGTGATTCTGTATCAGACATCTGTTCTCTTGCATCACATGGAGGAAGCCTGCCCTTCTCAAGTCAGGGAAATTCATTCTTCTGCTTAGCTTTTACTGAGAGGGAGGAAGGGGAGCTATGAAGACCTCAAGTCCTAAACTGCTGTATCTTAAATCAAAGATTAAAAAAAAAAAAAATACAAAGGCTTTTTGAGAATCCAGAGTATGAGCTTGCAGTGCGGTGCTACAACTCTCACACTTTTACAGGAAAACAATGGCAGTGTCCTCACAGATCAAGCAATTTTTCAATTAGAGAGAAACCCTGGTGTGCCAGGAAATGCAGGAATGAGGAAGAACCAAGGACTAACGGTCTAGATCCTGCTGGATAGATGCCCTAATTCACTTGCCCAGGGAGCCTCAGGTTCTTCACCTGGAAAATGAAAATGATTTTATCTCTGTGGGTCTAAACTCTAAAACCTGTCTCTCCCCAAGTCCATGCTTAGCTTCCCTAACTTGTAATGTACTGGGGAGAGGGAGGGAGGATAGGTCCGGGCCTCGATTTTGAGGACGTGTCAAGTGTTTGGGTTAATAATTGGACAGAAGTGCCACCTCCGGGGAGCACAGTTCCAAAGAAGGGGCGGTGGGGAAGCCCGCCTCGCGGGTCAAGGGTGCGTTACAACTTTGCTCGAACGACTTACCAACTGATTGGCATTCACACCACTTGTGTAAAACCATCTTGTCCGATTAAGGTGGTTATTAAACAAAAACCAGGCCCCGCTGCCCAAGGGAGCGCGCCCACCCTGGGGGTGCACCCCAGGGGAGCTAAATGCCAGCCGGCGCTGCAAGGCCGGGGTCGCAGGGGTGAGTGCGAGGTCGCCCCGGTGGCTGGGCGGACTGGTCCTCGAGCCCTAACTTACTCCAAAGGAGCGCGCCCCGGACCCAAATATCATTCCCTTTCACCCCAGGTCCTCCCACCCCTACCTACGTCCCGACAAGGGCGCTGAACGCCATTCACCTGGATTCGGGGCAAGGGTACTAGGGGGAAGGAAACACAGCGGCGCCAGACACCAGGCCCTGGGACCAGCCAAAATGTGGGGTGGTGAGCCCCGACCCAACCGCAGCGCCTCCCGTGAAAAAAGACCTCTTGGGCCGTCAGGTCGCGAGAAGTGGGCGGCCGGAGGAGGGACGGGGAAGGAGGCGCGAGGTCCTTACCCGCTGCAAGGCTGGCCGCTGCCGGCCGCTGCCGGCGGCTCCAGTACCGGAGGCCGGAGGCGGCTCCACGGAGCCATAAGGAGGCTGCCATGCTGCCCCCGCCCCGCCTCCCCGCTGTGACCTCCGCCGCTCCGGCTCGCCCACTGACTGCGAGTGTACGCGGCCAGGCGGGCGGACACCGCACCGGCGTGGACCGCGCGCGCACGCGCTCTGCAGCTCGGGGCGGGCACCCACCCGCGAGGGGAGGAGCGCAGCACCACAGCGGCACCGCCCGTCAGGACAGGTGCTGTCAATCCAGGGAGCGAACCAATCAAGATTCGCAGGTCCTCGCCCTTTGAGAACCACCAATAGGAGGCTTTTGGATACTCTCATCAGGCGCCCTGGCCCCGCCCCCAAGCTCCTCCCTCATTTGCAGACTGCGGGAGTTCCCTTGTTTACCAAAAGGCGGAGGGTGTGTGGGAGGCGGTGGCTGTCGCTCACTGACGCCTCCTGCGAGCACCTGACTCCCAGAGCTACTCCCGCAGAGAGTTGTAACTGCACGCATTGCCTTCTTGCAGCAAATAACTAAACTGTGACTCGCAGCTGCTGCTGCAATTTTTAGGTAAGAGAAGAAATTCCCAAGTTTTACAAATATGGGACCAGTCTTTAACTGCAATAATACGTGGGTCTCTTAATGCTAGCAGTAGTACTCTTAGTGTCTGTCAGTTCCTTGGGAAACCATTGACAGAAACCTACCATAAATAACATAACTTTTTAATTTATGTGAGTTCATTTAACCCAACAGCTTCTTTCATAAATTTGAAAAAGAGTAGGAAAACAAGTTGATAATATTGTTCTCTTTCAAGAGTGGCATTACTAGGAAGTTATATTCTCTATTCCAATATATATATTTCTCCAGTGTTTTAAAATTCTGCATCCATTTTGTAAGCAAAACTGAAAGTACATGAAAGTCCAGAAAATAGTGTGTATGTGTATGTGTGTCAGAGAGATTTATTCATTCTTCTGTCTGTGGTTGATGTACATATTTGAATCTCAACTCTTTGTTGATAATTGCGGGGCTTTCCATTCCCCAGACCCCATCAAAGAATTGGGAGTCAGGGACACACCAAAGCAACACTTGAATCCTTTGTAGAAGGGTAGTACAGGAGGAAGGTGAATGAGGAGTAGGGCAATAGGAACCCCAGGATGCTCACTACCGTCCCCTCCCCAATTCATTTTATTTACTCATTTGCCTAAATTGTGCTCACCCAACCTTTTAATCTAAGTAGCAGAATCAACAGATTTGACTTTCACCTTTTGCCCAGTCACTCAGGGAGTTGGAAGTGCCTAAAGAAAAAGCAAAGAAATTGGATAATTTCCATGCACACTCTCTCCTGGTTCTGGGCATGCCAGCAATGTTTCCAGGAACTGACTGGTACAAAGTGCAGGGTTCCCATTTGTAACTGATACAAAAATCAGTTTCCTTCTTTGGCTGTCTCTGCACCCTGACCCTCTACCCCATACCAACCAAAAAGAAGGAAGGAGGAAGAAAGGAAAGGAAAAAAAATCATGTCTACCGTTGAACAGTCTCCTGGCATTTTCTACCTGACCCTCTCTTCTTGTTTTATTTAGGTTTTAGCTAGAATAGACCTCCTGCAACCAATAAATGTAGCTCCCAGGACAGGTTTCTATAATTAACTGCTGAAATGCGCTTGCCTTTCAACTATGTCAACCTACATAGCAGAGCTATTTACAACGCAGGACAACATAGCAATTGATCTACCAGCTCCTAAAGTTTATATCCCAGTCCTCCTGAGATTTTATATCCAATCAGATTGTTTTTGTCATTTTTATTGTGAGCTACTGTTTTTGTTTCTCTAGGTTGTTTATAGGGCTCTTTTCTTGAAAATTAGTACTACTTTACAAAAGGTTGCCTCCTATGAACAGTGAGTGTTCTCTTAGGACTCCAAGAAGGGCTCAGAAATAGGAGCAGGCAAACCTGAAGCTGGGCATTGGGTCTTTTTAATTTGCTTTTTTTTTTTTAACTGATGTGATGGCTTTGAAAAGGAAGTGAGTGGCATTAAAAATTTGATTCATTTTGCTCAACCAGGATCAGGGCATAAGTCACAATTTCTCCGTATCCCTACACCATGTAGTTTAATATCTCCTCTCAGAAGCCCTATACTGATTTATAAATTAAGGTTCTGAGATTTTCATGGAACTTTATCAAAAGCATTATGATTTTTAAGGATTACTATTTGAAGGTGATTGCACATAGTCTTGTATTTGCAAGGGCAGTTCCTACCTATGGCTGGCTTTCTTTATTCGATTGCCTTCCTGATATCTTTGTATAAAAGGCACTGCAACTTCTCCCTAAGTCTCAGCTACTAGTTTTGTTTGAAATTGTGTTTCTGTGCATTATAGGCTCTTCAATTCTGCTTCTGGGAAGATGGGATAGGTATATTTTTCCCTATCCTTCCCAATAAATACAACTAAAACCTCTGAACATCTATAATAATAAAAGCATAATATGCTAATTAGCCCGGCGACCTTCTAGACCAGTGGTTCTCAACCTTCCTTATGCCGCGACCCTTTACTACAGTTCCTCATGTTGTGGTGACCCCCAATTTCATTGTTACAAATTGAACATAATTAAAGCATAGTGATTAATCACAAAAACAATATGTAATTATATATGTGTTTTCCGATGGTCTTAGGCGACCCCTGTGAAAGGGTCGTTCGACCCCCAAAGGGGTCGCGACCCACAGGTTGAGAACCGCTGTTCTAGACGAAGCCAGGGCTGCGAGGGAAGCCCTGGTTCCGGGTGCCAGAGGGAAGCCAGTGCCAGCAGCTAGGGGAAGGAAGGCCTACTCTTGCACGAATTTTGTGCATCAGGCCTCTAGTTATATATAAAGCAGGTGGAGAAAAGAAAGCATGCCAGCTAGGGACCTCAGGATCTAACAAGGAACAGAGTGTTAAGTTCTTGGGTTTTCATTTAGCTTTATGTTTTCTTATTGGGTATTAGAAAAGCCAAAACCCAGAAACCTGAAAATGCCAACAGGCACAGACAGAAATGTCCCAATGAAAGGCTACTCTCTCTAGCCAAAGGATGAAAAAAGAGGCAGCCTACCAAGACAGATGACTTTTAGAAAATAACCACTCCACTGTAGACAAATGCCACACAGTAAAAACCTATGGTCCTCTCCACCCCCACTGTGCTAGCAAAGGCTGAGTGAAGATTTCTAGATTTGCACACTATTCTGGCTATCTAATGAGACACCCCAACACCCTAATGCCCTAATCCCCCTACTTAACCCACCAGTGTGTGTCAGAGAAGGCCCAATAGAGAACCAGGACTGAACATTCCCACCATTGGCTGGTAACAAGGACCCCTCCACACGTGCCCCTCCCCCATCCCCAAGGTGTCACTGGAGACGTGGGGAGCCTGGACTTCCACCCCGACCTGACAGTAATGAGACACCCTTCCCTGTCCCTGCCTGGGTAGAATCAGAGGAGGGGCCAAGTGAAGAATCAGAACTTTGATCACTGCCTAGTATAAGGAGACCACCCCTCCCCACAGTGGTGCCAGTGGATGCCACATGGGGGGCAGTAATGAGGCACTCCTACCCCTGCCAGCTAGGGAGATATCAGAGGAAGCCTAGTGGGTAATTGAAACTCCCAGTCCACCAGTAATGAGGAGCCCTATTCCCATCCAGTGGTGTCAACAGAGGCCAAATAGAGAACCTAGACTTCTACTCCTGCCTGGCATTAGCAAAGATGGTGCTCTCTCTAGTCCCCTCCCTTGCCAGAGCAGTGTCTGGAAAATCCAGCTAAAATAGACAGTTTAAATAAGATCCAGAGTGTCATAATACCCAAAACGTCCATGCTTTAATAGAAAATCATTAATCTTATCAAGAACCAGAAATCTCTCTAATTGAATGGGTGGTGTGTGTGTGGGGAGGGGGAGATATGTCATTTCAAGGTGACAGAGAAGTTAAAATTACCTGACAAAGATTTTAAAGCAGGCATCACAAAATGTTTGAGCAGTTAGAACACACTTAAAACAAGTGAAAAAATAGTCTCAGCAAAGAAATTAAAAGTCTCAGAAGATATAAAGAAGAAATTAATGGAAAATTTAGAACTGAATAGGTGTCTCTTTTTGTTTGTTTTGGTATTTAAAATATTTTTTTCCTCACTTGAGGATATGCTTTTTGTTGATTTTAATGAGAGGAAGAGAGAGAGAGAGAAAGAAACATCGTTGTGAGAGAAAAACATCAATCAGCTGCTTCCTACGCACCCTGACTGGGATGGAACCCGACACCTGGGTATGTCTATGCCCTGACCAGGAATTGAACCCACTACCTTTCATTGTACAGGATGACACTCCAACCAACTGAGCCACACAGGCCAGGGTAAACAGGTGGCTTTTGAGAAGTCTACATCAGTTGCCAGTTTTCCACAAACTATTACCCTTAGCTTTAGTGATATGGGTCTCCCACCCACATTCTGTAATGTCAGGTGTATCTAGGGGGTTCCAACTCTTAACTCTATAAGAAAGAAAATCAAACCAAAAATCAAACTCACATTCAAGTCTTACACCAGTGGGTTCTGTATATTACTTTATGTGTTGAGGGTTTCTAAGACTAGTTTTAGGGATTCGCTGAAAGAACCCAGAACTGAATATAGTGAACCGGTCACTATGATATGCACTGACCACCAGGGGGCAAATGCTTAATGCAGGAGCTGCCCCCTGGTGGTCCATGCGCTCCTCCTGCAGCCCCTCCCCCTGGCCAACCTCCTACCACCCTGATTGGCTCTGATCACCAGCCAGGTGAAGGGACCCCACCTGTGCATGAATTCGTGCACCAGGCCTCTAGTATAATCATATTCATGGCTGTGATTCATTACAACAAAACGTCACAAAGCCTTGAATGTAGTAGTGGGGGCCAACTCAGACATAATATTTAGGATTTTGTAGACTTTGGGCCACACATTCACTAGCCTACCTGTCACACTGACTAGCCTCTAGGGCAGCGGTTCTCAACCTGTGGGTCACGACCCCTTTGGGGGTCAAACGACCTTTTCACAGGGGTTGCCTAAGACCATCGGAAAACACATATATAATTACATATTGTTTTTGTGATTAATCACTATGCTTTAATTATGTTCAACTTGTAACAATGAAATTGGGGGTCACCACAACATGAGGAACTGTTTTAAGGGTCGTCGCATTAGGAAGGTTGAGAACCGCTGCTCTAGAGTAGCACTGCGCAAAAGAAATACGATGCAAGCCACATGTCATTTTAAATTTTCTAGAAGCTGCATTTCAAGACAGTAAAAGAAACAAGTGAAATTAATTTTGATATTATATTTTATTTAACCCAATATATTAAAAATGTTATCATTTGCTCATACAATCAATATTAAACGCTATTAATGAGATGTTTTACATTCTTTTTTCATGCTAACTCTTTGAAACCTGGCAACTGTTTTATATTTGTAGCACGCCTTAATGCAGACAAGCCACATTTCAAGTGCTCAGTAGCCTCACATGACCAGTGGCTACCAAATTGGACAGTGTGGCTCTAGAGCAGTGATGGTGAACCTATGACACGCATGTCAGAGGTGACACGCAAACTCATTTTTTTGGTTGATTTTTCTTTGTTAAATGGCATTTAAATATATAAAATAAATACCAAAAATATAAGTCTTTGTTTTACTATGGTTGCAAATATCAAAAAATTTCTATATGTGACACGGCACCAGAGTTAAGTTAGGGTTTTCAAAATGCTGACACGCCGAGCTCAAAAGGTTCGCATCTCTGCTCTAGAGAAAGGCCAAGAGGTCACTCAGAATCCAGCCATTGCCACAACTGTCAGGCGGCTGACGACGCTGCAATGTATGCTATTCCTAGGCATTCATTTGCAATACAAACTGGTGCCTCCAATGCCATTGTCCCAAGGAAACACTTGGGCAAGGTGCCCTGATACACATTCAGTAGTTTCACACGGACAAGAGCCAGATGAGCTTAATTAAAAGGGTACAAAAACAGCTCCTCACCGTGAAGTCCTAAAGACCCCACCTAAACACACACACACACACACACACACACACACACACACACACACACACAAAACCCTAGCACTTAGCATGTTTAGAATGAAGCCCTAAGTCGCTATGGGCCCCTAGAAGTTAAGGCTGTAGTCTTAATTCTTCCAATGGTTAATTTTAGGTTTTAATGGGCTTTGAGATCAAGTCGGAAAGCTACTCCATCCCATGTAATCCATTAAAAAACCTGGATTGTCCTACAGCCTCACAAAGATCGGCAAACCTCATCCAGTGACACCAAAGGAAATCCCTACATCTGTCCATGGTTGGCAGCACTCTGGGAACACCCTGACAGTTAGTACATGGTGTGAACTGGGAGTAAAGAAGGCCTCTAGTGAAACTATAGCCAGTTACATGTCCCAGCAGACATGACCTGGATCCAGGCCTTTCTGCTATGCCAGGATGCAAACTGAGCGGGGCCGCTGGGCCCTTTCAAGAGAGCTGTTTTGACTCAGTAGGGACTCTAATAGTCCCATATGCAACATATCTTCTTTCATTCGTCAGACAAATGCAAGATACCTCTGGCTAAAAGATAAGTCAATGATCCCCAAGGAGCTATTATTGCTTTTCCTGTCCCCTAAGCCTGTTAGGGGACAATGTCATGCAACTTCATCATACACCTGCCTTTTTCTCTGGGTCCACCCCAGGGGTAATGGAGCTATTGATGAAGATAGTTTATATATCACTTCTACCTGCTCACACTTGGGCTGAAAATTCTATCATGCACCTGCAAAATGCAGGAACAGTACAGACCACCCTGCTCCTACAGAGCTCTTGGGGGGAGCCATACTTGGAACCCCTCTGTAAGGCATTTCAAATCCAGGTCTACTTCCCATTCCCACTAAATCCATGACCAAGAGTCCATGAACGGAATGTCAGAATAATTCAGATTTAGGCCATCTTCTTAAGAGGGCAGTTGCCCTTCCTCGAGCAGCCTTCACAGTCTGTTCTCGGTATTTATGAGTCTGTTTGCGTTGTGTTTGTTTATTTGTTTATATTGTTCTTTAGAGTCCACATATAAGTGAAGTCAAATGGTATTTGTCTTTCTCTGACTGACTTATTTCACTTAGCACAATACCCTACAGGTCCATTTATGTTGTCGCAAATGGTAAGATTTACTTCTTTTTTACAGCCAAGCAGTATTCCATTGTGTAAATGTACCACAGCTCTTTTATCCACTCATCTACACAAGGGCACTTGGGCTCCTTCCAAATCTTGGCTATTGTAAATAACACTACAATGAACACAGGAGTGCACATATTCTTTCCAATTAGAGGTATTGCTGGCGAACCAATATTGACTCTAAATTGGGCTGGGAGAGACAGCATGTCCATGGTAATTTTTACTTGATCCTGTTTTTGGCAATGAAAGATTCTGTTGCTCATTTGTCAGACTTATTTTTGGGGGGTGGGGAATGTTGCTTCTTTCAGTTGTTTCTCTGTAGTCAATCATTAGCGAGGGAAAATTAAACCTAATGAATTCCACTTTGGAGCTTATAATTATTGCATATTCACCATGGCAATCATCATTCTATATTCCCTCCAAACTTGACATTCTTGAAGAATATAGTTCTATTCCCCTAATGGCTATATTCTAACTAATAGGATAATCTAACAAATGATCTATTCTGTATCAAATGGGAGAGCATCCTATAAATTACATCTTTTCAAAGGTCATATCATGATTATTATTACCAGGCTTTACTCTGTTACTGCAAAGGATAAGTTAATTAGTTTTCTTTGATAATAATTTTATGAAGTAGGATCATATTGTGAAGGCAGCAGTGAAAAGGCCTTTATCATAGCATTGAGGAAAACTAGGGTGGGAATAATGGTCATTGTTGTTGCCTATAAGGCACCTAGTTCCATTTCCCTCCCCTTCCTAACAGTATCCTGATTCAGGTATCAGTATGACTCTTACATACATCAGGGGAAACTCACACCCAGCTCCAGAGAAAGATTGTTTTGAATTAAGATGATCCTATCTCCTTGGTTACAGTGATGGAGCTGGAACTCTGAGCTGATCTGCACATGCATTCCTCTGGCCACAGGGACTGCTTCAGGAGCAACATGGAAACGAGCTTGGATGAAAAAGGATGAGAAGAGACGTGCAGAACCTTCTGAGAAAGAGTTTCCCTCATTCTTACAAGAGAATCACAGGAAGAAACACCCTCTTTTTCTCTGGACCTTGAGGAAGGCAGATTTTGCCATGGGAAAAGTCAGTGTAAGGACGAATCCAACAAACAGAGGAATAACAAACAGTCTTGGCAGGCAGGATTAAGTTAAACCTGAAGCGTTCTCTGCTCTGGAATTCCGTTATGTGGACCCGTGAATTCCCAGTTACTGAACCAGTAAAAAATTAGTTCAGTCTGAGTTTCTGTTACTTTCAAGCAAAAGTATCCTAACTGCAAAGGTGAGTTATTTTTTATTTTATTTCACTTTTTAAATATTTTAAAGCTGGAAAAGTGATAAGCACATGGTAAAATTTAAGCAATATGAAAGGACAAAGTAAATGTTCATCTCATTTCAAACATTATTCACTTCCCTAGAGTCAACCACAAGTAAAGTTTCACAATGGATGTGTGTGTTCTAGTTTCTACTCAAATAGAAGCACAATATACACATTGTTCTATATCTTGCTTTTTATTATTTATGTATCTTGAAGATCATTAAAATCATATATATAGATTTATCTCATTCTTTTTAAAGGCTGTACAGTATTGTGTGAAAATACCGTAATTCAAAAAAAAAAAGAAAATACTGTAATTCCTTTCATCGATTCTACTTTTTGTCACTATAAATAATGATGGCATGGTCATGCTTAAATTTACATATTTGAATAAAGATGTAAGTATAAACTTGAGGATAAATTCCTAGAAATTGGATAGCTGGTTCAAAAAGTATATGCATTTTATATTTTAATAGATATTACCAAAATGGATAAAAGGAATTTTGGTAATAGCTATTAAATTATTTTTCTCCTGTTTATTGATCTAAAATTTGATATCATAATAAAATAGATTGTTTTTCCTTGTGCTCAAAATTATGCTGTATTTTAGATTGATTAATATTTGAACCACAACTTTATTTCTGTTTTTTTTTGTTTTTTTCTAGAATTTATAATTGCCTTTTCCCCCCTAAGAAAAGTAGCATGCCTTCTTCAGCATGCTCAAATATCTTCCAACACCTTATTTATTCTATCTGTGACATAGAATCTGTGCCTTTCTTATGACAGATATTCTTTTTTTGGTCCCCACTGAATTCTTGTTCTATTTTGGAAAGATATTTCTAGGCCTGCAGCACTCCAGTCATTTGGTATTTCTGCTCATTGATCACTGGGTTAGGTCCATGTTTTCTGTATTGCAGGTCATTTTCTTTCTGATTTTCTTCCCTCTTATTTTTTCTCAAATAAATACATCAAGTAACTTCTAAGAAAGGAAGTTCCTGAGTCCTTGGCTATTGTTATCTTGTTCTGTTGACCAATTGACAGTTTGACTCCAAGTTTCCAACCCCAGAATATCTCTGAGGGTTTACTAGACAGATAACTCCTATGGTCCTCCCGATGGTATCTGGCTTGTGGCTTCCTTCCCTCTGTTCAATCCATCACATGGTTGCATCTCTTTTCTGACGTCCCTAAAAAAAAAAATCTTCATCTGTTAGTGATTCTCATCTTATTCTTTTCATTCTTGGGATTTCATTTCCTTTTTTTTGATTTTTGTTCCTTTACTTTCATTTTAATTGCAGCCAGATCAAACACATGTGCACCGTCTGCCATTCAAGTGGGAAGCCTCTCCTTAATTTTTAGAGTCTCAGAATAATTGTGTTGGTTGTCATCATGCAGAATAATTTACCTGCCTACTTTTTCTAGCTCATGGTGAGATCTAACCTCTTATATAATTATAAGAAAGTGAGCTATTTAGGTGGGAATGAAATGTCACCTTTCAGAAATATTAGTTACATAGCACTTCAGGGTGGTTTTAAAGTACCAGCACAGACATTATAGGAATCCAGTTGTCTATTTACTACCAAAGCATTTAAGGGAATGAAGCAAACAATGAATGGGTATTCCTATTAAGCATTGGTAACAGCCTGAACTTTTTGTAGGCTGTTGGAGTGTGACTCAGAATGGAGTCATACTAGTCTGGAATTAAGTGGGTGTGAGTGAAATGAAATGATGCATTATTCATATTTTCTTACTAGCAATTCATTATAAACATATAACCTATAAGCAGTGTTGTGCTAGTAAGTTTTTAATAGCCAACTCTACAGGGGTAAAAAGTGTGTGTGTGTGTGTGTGTGTGTGTGTGTGCGCGCGCGCGCACGTATTTAGTATTAATTTTATAATATAAAAGATGTGTGGCATACAATTTACAAATAATATAACATATACAATATTTATTATAACTCCCATATAGTCAATGGATTCTTACAGAATTATTTTGTTGACTTTTGCCAAGCTTTTGTATCTGTAGCCAACATATGGTTGCAATTGAACTATGATTTGACAAATGGAGTTACATCCTAATATGCTAACTCTTTTCCTAATAAATCTATTGTCATTATACCTGACATATGTAGTCAATCTTTTTATGACCAGCTTGAAAAATTCCTGAAAATTTAAGTTATCTCTTGCAAACTGGCACAAGCCAACTCCAATACACCACTGCCTATAAATTCCACTTCTCCAACCTAGGGCTTAAAAGGAGAACCACTCTATTTTTGTTTTTCAAATAATACCCCTCCGATATCATTAAAAAATGTCTTTCTTCTCTGTAAGCCCCTATTTCTAACCAATGCCCATCTCCCACCATAAGAAATCCATATACATTAGGGACTGGGCAGTTAGCTTTACTTACCTCCAGAAGAGACACTAGAAATCAGCCGGTCAACTAAGGTGTCATATTGGGCTAGGGCTAGGCTGTTGCTGGCATCACAGCCACATGGTGGCGCAATTGAAACACAAGAATTGCAGTTGCCTCAATACCCCCTCCACACACTCTCCACCCCCACCTCACCCTACACCCACCCCGGGCTTGGCCCCCAGTCATGCAGAACTTTATAGTGAATCCGCCTACATCTCCTCTAAACACATAGCATCCCTCTCCCCTTTCACACACTTTTCCTTTCAGTGCAGGAAATTCCATCACTGTCAACAAGCCCATGAGCTTTCTGCTTGCCTAGAAGTTATATAACAAGACCTTCCTGTTTCATCTGTCTGGGTAGATGACCTACTTGTTGGCCTCTAGTTTTTAAAACCTGTTATCCATGTCTCCAGGGGCCTCCCTGTCTCAGATTTACCTGTGATGCAGGTAAATCTTTGAATACCAGTCCAGGGCCTGGAGAAGTTCAAGGCCTTTTTATAATATGTATGTCCTTCTTTATTTGTGTTTTTCTATTTTTTCACTGCCCACTGTATCCACAGGGCCTGCTAGGTTATGTTCCACTTTGGACCCCAAGGGGAAAACTCCATTCTTTGTCATTTTTTCATAAGAAATCCAACAAAAGTCAGGGTTTTTGTGTTTGAGCAACTTCATTGAAATGTTCTCAATTTTATATAAATATCCCTTGGATGGGCTCTGATTTACCTAGTTTGCATCATGTGCCTAACTCCAGGCCAGTGTATGGTTAGGAGGATGGGATAGTATGACCTAGTATATCACATCACAACTTCAATGTTGCAGGAGTATGATTGGCAGCTCAAAATTGCAAGGAGTGAGGGAAGTGAAATACTCCAAAGAAAGTAAGGAAATGTTACCGAAAGATGAAAGACAGAAATGTGGAAAGAACAAAGGCAACAAAAATCCACCTTTGGTAGAAATTTGACTTTTCCTCATAGTTAGTTCTCTCTTTTTGGATGTTTTTATCATTCCTAGAGAACAACAGGGAAAAGTATGCTTTGTGGGAAAGAACTGTAAAGTGAAAGCATGGTTAGCATAAAGTAATGCTGAAGGATATTATTTGAAGCATTCCTTTGAAATATTAGCTTCTCTATTATGAAGCATAGATTTTTGTTCAATTAGTATTCTCCAAGTAAGGCACAATTTTTGCACGCTTTCAAATCCTTTGACATGTGGTATTACTTTAAGTTTTTGTTTAATGTGATATAATTTAGGACCTTCAGTGGAAACATTAAATCAGAAGATGCCTCCTACTAGTTAGGTAGAAGCAAAAAATTCAAAATAATCTCAGTGCTATTTACTCACCCCACTATTCCAGCTCTACAAGTTTGTGTCGTAGAGGCTTTTTCATCTCTAAAAATTCATATCTAAACATGAGAATTAGGTCTTGGACTGTGAGCTGTTACATAAGGAGAAGCATTAATAAAGGAGTCCCTTTGTCATACTGAGTTTCTGGAATGCCTCTTGCTGTTTGATCGTCTTCCCATAGGAAGACTATCTTGTATTCTGGGGTCTTTGTAGCATGTGCATTCTCTTTTAAAAAGGGTTTAGAATAGCAGACTTCAACCTGGGCACTCATACTCCTAGGGGACATGAAGACTTTCCAAAAACACATCGTGATTGGATAGTTTTAAGGCAACCTACTTTCAGATTCTCAGCTCCTGAGTCCTGCCAGTACCCCCCTTTCATGTTCATCCTTCTCCCCTCACACAGAAGAGAGACATCTCTCTCCCAACCTGAATCTTGTCTTGGTGCGTTGCTCCAGGCTACAAAAATCTTGGAGGCAATTCAAAAGGAATGATTAAATGTGTACTGCCTCTGAAGAAGAATTCTCCCATTCCCCACCTAAAAATGAAGCCAAGAGAGAGCCTCAGTAAAAAGTACTCAATTTCTTATTGATGGCAACTAAATGGTGTTTGTAGCATTTTTATCACACAGTAGATTCCATGCATTCACTATACTTTTCTAACTTAGTTGTCCTACATGCAAGTACATGTTTTTAATGTTGTCTGTCTTCTGTGCTGTTCCTGTAAGTTTGCTATTAAAATACATTAAACTATAAAAAAAAAAAAGTACTCAAGTCTTATTTTATCTAGGCAGCCAACTCTTGGCAAGTCTCCAAGCCTTCTCTCTGTATCTCTCTCTGTGTCATTCAGGTGGAATTAGGATTCAGAATATATTATCCCAATCGTTTAAATTTTAAAATGATAGACATTCAGTCTGATTTAGCTGATGAAGATTGGGTTAACAATAATTATATGGTGGACTTTTTTAATAAACTGAATGAGCCCCAAGGATTTGATAAAAACAAAGTTGGAGTATATATTCAGATTACAATACACCAGGAAGTACATTCTCTGCAATGATTTAAAGTTAAAGATAAACCATCTTTAGATATCAATGTAAAATTTTCAAGGGACCCTATGTTTTCCAGAATTCTTTCAGAATTACATATGCAAATAATTTTGAAGACCCCTGGTCTAAAGAACCAGGAAATCACCTCAGACAATTTAAATTCTTCATTAGAAAAATATAATTGTATGACTTACAACTATAATTAACTATGAAAATTGTCCTATTTAAAAGAAGAATGTAAAAGAATATACCATTTTAGTAAAAACTCATACTTAACTAAGCTAACATTTTTCTTAGGTTCACTTAATTTTTGTCACCTTAAGTCTAATCAAATGTGGGTTTCTCCCTGTTAAATATAGTTTGGTCAGAGGGCATATGAAAGCTTTCCATTCCATCATCTTGCAGCCTGTTTGTTTAGGTTGTTGGAGGGGATTGGCTAGTTCTTAAATTCTATCTTCCCAATTTTAAGCCTATTAAGCCTATATTTGAACCCCCACAGACTAAAACTTTCTGATTATAGTTCTCCTGATGGTGGTTCCCCTCACCCCCATCCCATCTCACCCTAACCCCCGCTAATTATCAAAGAAGAAGAAAATAGCAAATTTTCCAGACTCTGGTAGCTCTCATGACTATGTCTACCCTATGAAAAAGGAAATTACAGAAGCACCACTAACTTTTACCCCTCCCCCCTTTCACCTCTGCTGCTTAGATACCTTAGGGTCATTGAACACAATACGATGCAAAATTAATGACTGAGGTTTGCTTCTATTAAAATGCCAGACGGGTTTACTGACCCAGAGCCAACCCAATTTTCTACTACCAGAATTTTCCTCCCTGTTTCTAATAACTGAAAAATGTTGAAACATATAAAGACATTGTAAACACTTAGCAGCACCGTTTTCTAACTTCTTACCCATTAATTAGCTGCCAACTGAGAGCAAAACTTAGCCAGGGACATGGAGACCCCTGAGAACAAGAGGGAGAGAGAGTAGAGGTGACTACCAAGGGCAAAGGGAGATGTTTGGAGAGTGAGTGTGCCAGGGACAAACTTCCTATTGAACAAACTTGCCTCTGGCAGGCCAGTCTTTGAGGACAAGGCCCTCTTTAACACCACACTTAGACTGGCATAACCTTGGTTTCAGGAGAAATAATTTCTTAATGTACATTTGTAGTAGAGGGTTCATTTTAATTTTGTGTTTCTGTGTTTAATTTTTATTTTCCATCTGCGCTGTAAACTTAAAGTTACTTCCTATCTGCACTGTTACTTAAAGCAGCAAATTGGCCCAACTATATCTTTGAGCACAGAAATCTAGTTTTCAGAAAGATAGTCTACCTTTAGAATTTGAGGGGTTTCTCTTATTTCCTCCAGTTTCCACAAGATTTTTAATGTTATGCCTGTTTCATCTATAATTTGTGTTTGTATCCTGTAAAGATGTTTTTCTGTTCACTCATTTGGGGAGTAAAAACTCCATCAATTTTTTACCCCCAAAAAATAATCCCCAAAGGGTAATTATGTATTCCCTGGGGTGATAGGAGCATGTTCTGGTCTCATCCACGGAGGCTGCGGAGCACAGTCTGTGCACAGTGAGTAATTGTTTGTGACGATAAAGCCATAAATAAGCAAAATTAAGAAAGTGTGGATTCATTATCATTAGATAATGCAATGGTGAACTTGTTACTGGAAAGAAACGACTTAATTATTCATGCAATATATTTTAAAACGATAAGGGAACCTTTGGTTTGTAGAGTAACTCTTCGCCAGCTCAGACTAAATGAAGATTTAAGTGCAGTTAAGGGCATGCATATGCCCTGGAGAATAGCCAGAGTCATCTCTTAACTGGCTCATGCTAATAAGGATACGGAGGTCACAGAGGAATTCACTGAGACTTTGCCTACACAAAGCCCTAATGTGGTCAGTTTTGAGACAATGCCTTACAAATATGTTCTCGGCATCATGTAGGAATAATCTTAATTTTAAAATATCAACATGGTCTACTTTTTAAAAAAAATATATGTTTTATTGATTTTTTTAAAGAGAGAGTAAGGGAGTGGGATAGAGAGATAGGAACATTGATGAGAGAGGAACATCATCGATGGGCTGCCTCCTGCACGCACCCCTACTGGGATCAAGCCTGCAATCCAGGCATGTGCCTGACGGGAATTGAACCAATCAAACCGGTGACCTCTGGGTTCAACATGGTCTATTTCAATTCCCACCATTCCTCAGCAGGTACTGCTATCTTGAAAGCTTCTGGTTTCCCCAGCCTTCTTAGGTGAAACTAACAAATATTAAAAGATACACTGGATTACTTCTTCAAAGTACTAAATCTACTTTCCCTCTGAAGAGTAATAGGATGATGCATCAAAAAGCAAATTGCAAACCAAGGGACTGACTAGACATTTAAGATGAAATGTGGAATGAGAAAGTAGAGACAAGGAAACATATGGATGAGGAATTATCTTGTTTGGAAACATAAATTTAAAGCATTTCCTTGATGAACTTCAGATCAAGAGTGAGTTCACTCAGAAACAACATCCAACTCACTCAACCCACCTCCTGCCCTCCCCCCCTGGCATAATGGAAAGAATGTTTAATAAATTATATGTAAAAGACACCTCCAAGCTTCAAAATGAGATGGGTAAAATGGGATATAAAATGATATGTGTCTCTATGTATGTGTAGAGGAATAAGAAAAAGTTAAATTCTTATCTTTCGCCTTATAGGCAAGTTTATGATATATTAAGTGAAAATAGTAAGTTCTGGAGTAATGTATATAATAGGATTGTATTTCATGGGAAACAAATGCAAAATTCAATCAGTCTCTCTACCTTTCTTCTTTTTTTCCATCTATGTGTATGTGTAACCTATATAATTGTGAACAAATTATATAGGTTTGATTATACTATATAGTTTGTGAAAAGATGCATGCCAAGCTTTTAACATGTTTACCTTAGATGACAGGGACAGAGTAGAGAGATAAGATTGGCTTTTTGATATTTATAACTTTGTATTATTTCAATTGTTACAACCAGCCTTTATTAGTTTTATAAGGGGGGAGGGGTGGTGAGAGTCAACCCAAGGACTTGTATGCATGCATATAAGGCAAAACCCATGGACACAGACAGTAGCGGGGTGAGGGCATGTGCTGGGGGTGGAGGGAGGTGGGAATGACCAGGAGAGGTCAATTGGGGGAAAAGGAGACATATGAAATACTTTAAACAATAAATAATTTTTAAAAAATTAAGTAAACTATATAAAATAACATGAGGCTGGCCCTGGCTGGTTTGCCTCAGTGGGTAGAGTGTTGGCCTGCGGACTGAAGGGTCTCAGGTTTGATTCTAGTTAAGGGCATGTGTCCAGGTTTCGAGCTTGATCCCCAGTGCCGGGGGGGAGGGGGGGATGCAGGAGGCAGCTGATCAATGATTCTTTCTCATCATTGATGTTTCTCTCTCTCTCCCTCTTCCTTCCTCTCTGAAATCAATAAAAAAAATATTTAAAAAATAAATAAAATAACATGAGGCTGAGTTTTACACAGTGTGTGGATTTAGTGGTAAATGTCATACCAGTTCAGGATTCATATGTAAATTTTCTAAATTTTATCTAAAAAAAAATCCATATTCATTTTATGGAGATTAAAAAGTATAGAAAACCACATACACACAAAGAAAATAAATATCATCAATAATTCCAGTCCCTAGAGATAGATGTTATTAATGTTTTGGAGTAATTATTTTCTGGCCTTCTTTTCTTTCTGTGTGTATCCATGTGTTTATGTGTATTTTTAAAAAAACACAAAAATGTCACACACTGTGCATAACCTACTTTTTAAAGTCTAACAAAAGTAAGTTTTGTGAATAATCAAATATTGCTTCTTGAGTTTAGATTTGACAAAAACTAAATAACAGTAATTTAGACACAAAAGTAGGCAGTTCACAGGTGGTGGGTTGGTTTCACAAAGTTAGAACTGTCTACCTAATTGTGGGGCCCAAAGAAAAAGAGAAAATGTGGGACCTCTTGCTTAAAAAGTAGGGTATGCCTGGCCAGTGTGGCTCAGCGATTGAGTATCGACCCAGGAACCAAGATATCACTGGTTCGATTGCTGGTCAGGGCATATGCCTGGGTTGTGGGCGCTATTCCCAGGAGGGGGTGTGCTGATCAATGTGACCTTCATCTTTATACTAATGTCAGTTTTAAATGCAAATATAAGAACATGTAATTTGTATATGGAATCCCTGAATCCCATGATTTGTATTTCATTAGCATGTGCATGCATCTGTACCTGGTTCTTACCAAAACAGTAACAATGCTACACAGAATGAAATCAACTATTTTTATTTCACTTCTTGATACACATGCAGTACGTTCTACCAACACTCTGACTTCAGCTTACTGATGAGTAAGAAAGAAAGACTGCAAGGAAAAGGAACTATGGGTTGTCTATCTTTTCCTTCTCCATGTCACCATTTACAGGATAAGTTGTTGACTACTTCAGGGAATTAACATGAGTAAGAAATGATACATGTTTCTGGGAATACCATTGCCTTCTTTCTTGGTAGCAAGTTCTGGTTCAAATGAGAAGTGTGGCCTCTAGGAAGTGTCAGGAACCCAGCTTAACATGTTAAGCGCCATGTCAGTCACCGGTGACTGAAACGGAAAGGAAGACAAAACAGGCTTAGCGCTTAACATGTTAATCACTTTTAGATATAACACACTTTTCTTGTCCTTGCTTTGAGTCTCGCTGAACTCTGGCTCATTGGGGGACCACTGGAATTCCGAGCTCATGGGGATATAGGAATACAAATGGAGCAACAAGGAACAACAAACAAGCATATTGCCTGTACCCCTCTTCTCACACCGATGTTCTGTCAGACCTCACAACACACAAGTTCAAAGAGAAAATTAAGAATTTCAAATAGCAACAATAGAGCATTAGCCAAGCAAAAGGCCCTTCTGAGCAGGGGTTCTTGTGTAACTGCATAGTTTGCGTGCCTGTGAACCAAACATCCAGCAAGTGCAGTGACCGAAAGTAACCTCCCAGGGTGGTGATCGGATCATAAATTCCTATCTGCGTAGGTCAGGTGATAGTCACGCCCAGGCCTATAACTTTTAAAACAAAAGGTTAGTCTTTGCCTTGAACAAGCCCTGTCTGTTGTTCTTGTGCTTCTAGTTTAACACATCTTTGAAAGGCCAGAGTAATCCTCTTTTTCAGACCCCTCAGAGGCATAAGCACCCTCAGTGGAGCACATAGTCTTGGGAACTATCCAGAAATCCAATCATAGATATTTGCTCACCTTGCTTTTTTCACCTTCATGTAAATTTTCCTTACATTCCTGCCTTAATTCCAGATGTATAAAAGAAACTGCAAAACTGTCATTCTCCAGAACATTTGAGATCTTGCTTCCCAGTGTGTCCTCAGTTTGGCTCAAATAACCTCTTTTAAAAATTCTCTACAGATTTGGATGTTCTTACATCAACATGCCCATCCCATCCTGAATGAAATTAGGAAGTTACTAAGAAATATAGGTTAGTTGATATAGATAGGCAACTAATTGTCTCTGCCTTGCCAACCTAAAGATAAAATTTATTTAAACAAATTTTTTTTTCTTTAATCCTCACCTGAAGATATGTTTTTATTGATTTTTAGAGAAAAAGGAAAGGAGAGAGAGAGAGAAACACCTATGTGTGAGAGAGAAACATCAAATGGTTGCCTCTTATATGATCCAATCTGAAACTCAGATATGTGTCCCAACAGGAATCAAACCTGCAACCTTTTGGTGTATGGGATGATGTTCCAACCAACTGAGCCACCCAGCCTGGCTAATCAAATCTTAATTTTTATATATGTGGGTTGTTTCTTTTTACCATTATCAATATACTTTACAGCCCGGCTGGCATGGCTCAGTGGTTGAGCATCCACCTATGAACCAGGAGGTCACAGTTTGATTCCCAGTCAGGGTACATGCCCGGGTTGCAGGCTCAATCCCCAGTGTGGGGCATGCAGGAGCCAGCTGATCAGTGATCCTCTCTCATCATTGATGTTTCTATCTCTCTCTCCCTCTCCCTTTCTCTCTGAAATCAATAAAAAATATATGTGTGTGTGTATATATATATATATATATATATATGTATATGTATATTTTTTTAAATATACATATGTCATTTACAAACTTTAAAATTGCATCTTTAAGTTTTTAAAAACTTATTCCTAAAGCATATTTCTTTGGAAAAAATATTTCCATGAACTAAATTAAATTAAACACTATATACTTAATTACAGTTGCAATAATAACGACTGTTGTTTTTCTTTTTAAAGAGGGCAATTAAACATACTGATATTTGTCCTGACATGAACACTGTGTGGATGGCTGAAAATAAACACATGTCAAAGTATATACCCAAATAATCTGTCAATATCAGGATGCACTGTATCATCCTATACTAATATTATCTATTGCTAATATTGAATATCAGGATGCCTTCTATAATTTGATTTTAATGTTATCAAGTTTCTAGTATTGAGTATACAGATGCATCATGTCATCTTGAATTAATATTATCTATTTGAAATATGCCAGAACATAAAACCTAAGTGAAAACTATTGTTTACTTTTGCATTAACATTTGCCT
Organism: Myotis myotis; assembly: GCF_014108235.1. Lineage (NCBI taxonomy): Eukaryota > Metazoa > Chordata > Mammalia > Chiroptera > Vespertilionidae > Myotis > Myotis myotis. The sequence goes on along the minus strand of NW_023416315.1, from coordinate 21,289,184 downwards.
AGCATATAATCAAGCTGTTCTTTACTTGATGAAAACTAGTTCTCTGTTCAGTGTTAGTAACTCAAGACTAAAATAACTTGAATGTTCTTAGCTCATTGGTCACATCTTTGCCAAGCTTATCAAATTATTTCCATATGAAATGTAAAAAAAGAGTTTACCAGCCTCCAAAACATTTTTATTTGAAGTAAATAACCAGGAAAGAATTTACTTATTCTAACTATTTTTAACCAATTCTTAAGTGACAAGAACTTGTAATTTATTAAACAGAAAGAACAGTTGTCTGCGTATTTGGATTCTAGTATGAGGTTTTTCTGAATGAATTTGGGTACAATTAGATTTCAGAAATGGAACCATTAAAATCTGAGTATTACGAGCAAACTGTTATTTATAGAGTATAGTTCTACATACTCTAACATTTTGTCCTTCACATATAAATATCTGCATACATGCACCATCTGAGTGTATAAAATTAAACTACCTGAACACCTTTAAAAAATTAAAGTAAAACGTTAAAATGTCTATAAAAAGAAATTCATTAGAGATTTCAAAATATCCGTAAGTGCTAAATAAGGTTTCCAGAAATCAGTGATTATGCTGAAACGTGTCACAAGGGGAACTGTTAACAAGAGTTACTTTGCCAATGGTAGGAAGATTGCCAACCTTTAATTGGCTTTAAAGTTGGTGTTCTATCAATGGAGTATTGTAAAAGGCAATAATGCCCACATTTATGATTTAAGCCTGCACCGGGAACTCTAGATTTGACTAAATGTGGCAGTATGCATTAGTCCTTCTAATTAAAAATATTCAAATGCCCACCTTTTACATTTGGTTAGGATGTTGATTATCATGTTTTTATTAAAAAACAGCAACAAAACAAAAGATGTTTGTTTCCACTTTACAATATACCAGTCAACACCCCCCCCTCTCCACCCCTTGCTTTGCTATGCATTAACTCTTTTGTCCTAATCATGTGGACCTAATGGAAATACTGAGAATAGTTCTGAAATAGGCTGCTGGGAAGATGGGATTCTACTGAATGAAATGAAAATCTGGCATGGCATTATTCTTTGGATTCTATAAGGGAGGTGTCCTTATTCATAAATGGAAATGAGAGATTATATTGTCTTTAATAAGCAGAGTAAACAATGCTTTCTCCATTGGTTTCTAGGTTTCTGTGAATTCCTAACTCCTGGACCCTGATCCTGAGGCAATGCAAGAGGACGCATGAATAACAATCTGAACAAACAAATATCAGTACACTTCCAGTCAAACCATTAAGAGGGAGGCCTCAACAGCAAGATCATTTTCCAAGTGTGTGGGGCTTCAAGAGTGGGGAGAAGATCCAGTGAGCCTTTCTGAGGGCACTCTGTTTAGTATTCAGTATTCGGCTTATTAACCTGGCAGTCCTGTCCTTCTGACTTGAATAGTTTTGTGAGTTAAGGATAGTTTACAACTTTTCTGACTCTTGCAGGTGACTCATTCATCAGATGGCCTTTCTATACCAGCCACGTGTTTCCCACTCCTCTTCCTCCTACTTCGTGTGACGTTGCACATTCCACATTTTAGCTCATTGAGCATAAGAAATAGGCAAGGCACATGCGGTGACCATAGCTACCAGGCCCCTGTGGCAGACACTGTTGGCTGTCTTCCCAAGGTCATACCAAGTTTCCCAGCTTCCTTGCTGGCGTGGCTGTCTCCCCCAGCAGAGACAAAAAATGCCAAGTACTCGCATTCTCAGCCTCCCTGGTGACCCCAATTCTGGCCAGTGATGTAAAGGGAAGTCTGCTTGGAATTTATGAGAAAGAAGAAAAGAAAGAACGGTTTGTCCTCACTCCCCACCCGCTGCCTTTCTGTTTTTAATGTGATTGTGTGAAGATGTGATGCTCAGAACCCAGGAGGCCATGTTGTGACAATGGGGGTCAAGATCAAGAAATTGTAGTGCTGGCCTGGGTAGCTCAGTTCGTTAGAGTGGATATGCCAAGGTTGTGGGTTCAATCTCTGGTCAGCGCACATACAAGAATCAGCCAATGAGTGCATAAATAAGTGAACAACAAATCAATATTTGTCTCTCTCACCAATCTCTCTCTCTCTCCTCTCTCTCTCTCTCTCTCTCTCTCTCTCTCTCTCTCTCCTCTCTCTCTCTCTCTCTCTCTCTCTCTCTCTCTCTCTCTCTCTCTCTCTCTCTTAATCAATTAAAAAACAAGATCAAGAAATTGCAAAAAAAACAGTGAAGGGAAACAGAGTTTGCCACCCCAAAGTAGGCCTCTTTGCAATATTATTTTGAGCTGATCAATTTTAACAAACGGCAGACATGGGCAAAGCTCTGAAAACTAAGTACAAGTAATCCTTTTAAAGGACATTCACATTTATAAGGGAAATCTCCATTCGTAAGGGTGATTCCCACACTGCCAGAACTTGAAAGGCAGAGGATAATTTTTCCGCCCTAACACCAGCGTAGAGCTTTCTGGACTTTTGTTCTGTGATAAAAGTAAGTTATTTTTCACTTTAAAATTTTATTTATATTTTACTTCCATCCAAAAACATCTTAACTAATATTTACTCTTAAAATCAATATAGTTTGCCCACATGAACAGACTGATGATTCAAGATGACTTTCAGGCAGTTCATGGTACCTACCTGGTTATTTCTCGATCCAGTTTCTTTGTTGCTATGGAAAAGCAGTCCTCAACCAAAGGTATGAGGCATGATAGTAAGAAGCTAGGGAAATTCCTTGGCAAGTAGAATGGGGAAACTGAGACAGCTGATTTAAACTGGCCTCATCCAGCACCCAGACTCACTTGCCTCCTTCTCCCTTGCACATCCACTCCCTTAAGCATTAAGCCCTGAAGACAGTGAGGTTCTGATCAGCATCAAATCATCTTAGGAACAAAGCCTCAGGTCTATTGACCACAGACACAGAGTTTTGGTCAAACTAGAGATAGCATCTAGGCCAGCGGTTCTCAACCAGTGGGTCGCAATCCCTTTGGGGGTCGAACAACCCTTTCACAGGGGTCACCTAAGACCATCAGAAAACATATATTGAATATATAATTACATATTGTTTTTGTGATTAATCACTATGCTTTAATTATATTCAGTTTGTAACAATGAAAATATATCCCGCATATCAGATATTTACATTACGATTCATAACAGTAGCAAAATTACAGTTATGAAGTAGCAACGAAAATAATTTTATGGTTGGGGGTCACCATAACATGAGGGACTGTATTAAAGGGTCGCGGCATTAGGAAGGTTGAGAACCACTGATCTAGGCCTTAGTTGTGTTTCAGCTGCAGGCTCATAAAAGCAGCAGAACCAGACAAAGTGACACCAAGGCCGACACCAGGACCAGATGCAATGATTAATGACTCCCCTACCTTAGCACCAACCAATCAGTAGAGACCACGACCCAGATTCTGTCAGTTCATTTTGATGAATCAGCATATTAAAAGACACACCTGCAAAGCTGATGAATATTCTATTGAGATTCTCCCTGGAAAACGCCCCTAAAATTCCTGCCTTTAGAAAACATAACTCTTAAGACCAAGGACCCAGCGCACACTCTCTAGAGCACTCCCTAGCCTTCTTTTTTCAGGTGTGTATCTTTGCTTTCTTTCTCCTAAACTCTAAGGGTCCCTATGAGACTTGCAACCAAGAGGGCAGTGGGCAGCAGCATCTCGTGCTGGGCTAACCCTCTGAACCAGTCTCCAAGGACCCTTCTTTTGCCTCTGTAACTTGTTTCCTGGGTCCACACAGCCCAGATGATTCACTTCTTCTGCTTCTGTGACTTTCTTTCTTGCTGAGTGTTTCCTTCCCACGTCACGCGTGGATCAGTGTAGTAGAGCTCGGGAAGTATGTCTCAGCGCTGTGGCTGTTGCAATGGTGTGAGCACACTCCACCATGACATGCTTCCTCAGCACACCAGGAAGTAGCAATGCCCGCCTGAACTAACTCCTAGAGCCACGTGCATAGTACCCAGCCTTTCAGCCATTGGTCACCTATAGCAATGTGTCTCCCTCTGATTGGTTGCCTATAGCAACGTGTCTCCCTCTGATTGGTCGCCTATAGCAACGTGTCTCCCTCTGATTGGTCGCCTATAGCAACGTGTCTCCCTCTGATTGGTCGCCTATAGCAATGTGTCTCCCTCTGATTGGTCCCCTCATGCTATATATGCCCCTGTAGTTCCTCAATTAAACGGATCTGCGTCAATGAACCTGGTCCCTGGAGTCGTGCATGCAGACGCCCTAGCGCGTTGGGGCTCCGTCGTCCTCACCCCCGAGGGACCCCCTGCTTCAGATCAGGTTTCAGGACCTGGAAGCGGAGCCGCACACAAATGAAAGAAAATACACGAGATAATTTGGAAATATTGGGGGACCAGGCGAGTAAGTCCAACTCAGGAGGAAGGACTTCCACCTGTGCTCAGGTCTTACCAAGCTTTTATTGATCTGGGATACCCCCATAGCATAGCCCTTAGGCAGGCGACCCCCCTAGCCCATCAGCAAGGATTTACATAATAATAAATGGGGGAGTTGTTTCAGCTACCACTGTCTGGAAAAACAGAGGTGGTGCCTAGCTCCAACCTTTGCTAGGGCTTCAAAGGCACCCAGCCTTGGGGGGGGGGGGGGGGAGGTTCTCTGTCTACGCTTATCAGATAGTGAAGACAATAAACTGTTTCCCACACTTTCTTCTTTTTTTTTTTTTAAAACCTCACCAGAGGATATATTTTTATTGATTTTTGAGAGAGAAAGAGAGAGGAAGGGAGAGAGAGGAACATCAATATGAGCAACATGGATTGATTGCCTCCTGTATGCACCCCAACCTAACTGGGGATCAAACCTGCAACATGGGTATGTGCCCTGACCAGCAATAAAACTGGCAACCTTTTGGTGTATGAGATTACGCTCTAGCCAACTGAGCCACCTGGCCAGGGCTGTGACTTTCTTTTTAAAGCACCAAGGCAACTCTCCGAGCAGTCCACTTGAATCTTCTCTTTTAGTGTACTTAAGCTTCGCACGCTAAGTAAACTCCCTCTCATGCACTAGAGCTCTTGGCTCTGATATATATTTTTTTTTTTTGCTGAACTCAAGAACCGAGAGCAACATTGCCAGTAACAGGTATACATGTCATTTGTTGAGATTTAAGTAAAATCTAAATAGAACAATGGTTTGTTAAACAATTTATCCTTTGTGACAAAATTCACCCACCCCAACACTAATGCAATTTTTGTCCTTGATACTTCTATAAACATAAGACAGAATGCCTGTGGACATAAAAATGTGTTTCTCAGAAAAATAGACATTTAAAAATCATGGTGGATAACATCGTTTGTGGAATGTAAAATATGAAAAGACTCCTCACTACTAAGAGCCAAAAGTAGTGATAAGAACTCAAAAAGAAAAACAAAATTGACTTCCATTTTTTTTGTTTATGCAACTCATTCTCATGTAATCACAAACTATAATAAAAATTGTAAGTATTTAAACTTGAGGTTTTGAGTTCATCTCAAGAACATTGGCAAAAGGAATCATTTTCATCTTTTCTTTGAAAAATTGGCAAAAACCTACTGTCTCCCATAAACATAACAATTATTTGTTTAGGCAGGAGGATAAAATATGGAAAGGATATTACATTTGTTAGGAAATTGGCTTCAGAGTCAGATCTATCTATCCTGAGGCTATCACTAAATTAATTTGGAGCTCAGATATCAAACCTTAACTAAATTACCTTGTCTGATAGTCTCTCCCTTCTTCTGTTGGGGAGGAAAAATTATCCTCTAACCTTTGAGTTCTCTGGCAGGACTTATAATCAAATTAATATGAAACAAATTGGAAGGAGAAAAACATTAAAGTTTAATAACATGCATGCCTCTTGTATATACATAAGAGAGACCCAGGAACACTGAGTAACTTGCCAAAATGGCAGAAGCCACCACCAGAAATACCACCTCCAGCTAAAGACAAAAGAAGTTATGGGAGATTACCAGGGAAAGCACAGCAGACAAGGGTAAGATTGTTATTCAGATTTAAGTCCCTGTCTTCTCCTTGATAATGAAGGCAAGTCTGGCACAGAGAGGGAAACTATACAATGGAAATAAATAGTTTTCCTTACAATTGGAAAAGACCTTTACAAAGGGTAACTTTGATTTTTCAAACTATCTCCCATCCCTGCTGTTTGTTAAAATTAACCAGCCTAAAATAATGAATATCCCAAAGTGGCATATGTTGGGCTGGCAAAGTCTGCTCCCCTTCACTGTAACTCAAAAGTTATTTTAAAATTAAAAAGTTTATTTAAAACATTTACTAGGCTTATGTCCTATATTCTCCTAGTGTGTTCCATGTGCTAGTGACTACAGTCAAAGATCAGACTTGCCTGGCTGGTGTGTCTCAGTGGTTGAGCATTGACCTATGAACCAGGAGGTCATGGTTTGATTCCCGGTCAGGACACATGCCGGGTTGTGGGCTCAATCCCCAGTGTGGGGCTTGCAGGCAGCCGATCAGTGATTCTCTCTCATCATTAATGTTTCTATCTCTCTCTCCCTCTCCCTTCTCTGAAATTGATAAAAATATATTTAAAAAAAAAAAATCAGACCACCCTTGTTCATGCTCAAACCATCAGGCCCACATTCCAGACAGGAAACAGGAAGGGAGTGGTTGGACCAGAACTTATTCATATGACTGGAGAATTGTACTCTTTTAGCTGAGCACACTGTTGCCTGAGGGAGGGGGAGGGGAGAGATAATTCTGTTACTAAGAAAGAAGATAAGAATGGATATTGGGTAGGCAACCAGCAGTCTGCACAGACCTCCACGTGACAATGAAAATGAAGTTGAAGCAAGGACAGTGTTCCTCTAGGGAGCATGAGCATGAAGTTTGCAGTCTGGTTAAAACCTGGATTTGATACTACTTCTGCTACTTATTAGCTATAGGGCCTCAGGCAAGCTACTCTCTGAGACCTAATTTTCTCTTGAATAAATGGGGAGAAAAAAATGTGCTTAGCAAGGTTTCTGTGAAAATTAGCTGAGATAATAAGAGGAGTTTTTAAATTATCTGCTGAAAGGTGATTATTAAGAAATATTTTTTATTGATTTCAGAGAGGAAGGGAAATGGAGAGATGAAAAATCAATGATGAGAGAAAATCATCGATTGGCTGCCTTCTACACCCCACTGCACCCCACTGGGGATTGAGCCCACAACCTGGGTATGTGCCCTGACTGGGAATCAAACCCTGACCTCTGACTCTCAGCCACTGAGCCATGCCGGCTGGGCTGAAAGGTGATTTTAAAGGAGGAGATCCAGGGTAGGAGCTGTACCTAGAAGAGACTCCCAGGACAACTTCATGTTGAAAGGAAAAGCTAATTGGTTCTCACAGGTCTGAGAATGGTTTCCAGTGGGCTGCTGACAGTAGGTTTTTGCCTTCTGGGAGGCCCCAGAGTCTTTCTGCCATAGTGGTCAAGTTCTCTGTGATGGTTAATTTTCTGTCTCAGCTTGGCTGGGCCATGGTGCTCAGATATACGGTCAAACATTATTCTAGCTCTTTCTGTGAGGGTGTTTCTGGATGAGATTAACATTTAAATAAGTGGATTTTGAGTAAAGAGACTGCCCTCCATAAGGATGGCCTCATCCAATCAGTTGAAGCCTAAACAGAACAAAACCTGACTTCCCTTAAGCAAGAGGGAATTCTGGCCTTTGGACTTCAACTGCAATGTCGGCTCTTTCCTGGGCATCCAGCCTGATGATCTCTGGACTTGAGCTGAAAATTTTGGATTTGTCAGACTTCGAAATTGCTTAAGCCAATTCTTTAAAGTCTCTCTCTCTCTTGCTCGCTCTCTCTCTCTCTCTCTCGCTCACGCTCTTGCTCTCTCATACGTGTGTGTGTGTGTGTGTGTCTTTTCTATTGGTTCTGTTTTTCTAGAGGAGCCTGAATAATACATTCTCTAACAGAAAACCCAGGGATTAACTTTACTGTAGCCTCTTTGAGCCTAGTTTCTCTGTTGGGAAAAATTGCCCTTATTAACACATATCATTAAAATATCATGTATTTGATATTATAAGATGATGACTCAATAACAAGAATACTGGTTATAGTGAGCTTCTGTTATGAAGGGTCAGTGGGGGGTGGGGAATGAACTCTTAGCTGTGTATAAATATACCTTGCCTACTCCAGCTATTTTAGGACAGACAATACCATCACACATAAGGTAGGGACTATATAAATTAAATGTAATATTGACTATATGTTTTATTCATATTACTTTTCAATACTGAGCTGGTGATTTCCTGGAATGCTTATTAATGTGAAAATTAATTGCATTTCTAAAAGCTTTTTGGAGATTTTAAAATATAATTTATTAGCAAATACAGCACAACCACAAACACTTTCCAACTGTGAATACATTTATTCATCATTCCTTGATACTTTTTCATCATACATCTCAAAGTGCATTCTTAGTATTTGGTTGGGAAAACTTCAAGTTGGTGCTGAAATAAAACTATTGAGCTGGATGTGATTTTTCTATTATCTATATTATAAAAACCCTGTGGCCCTAACGCCATAACGACCAAAGACTGGCGAGCATGGGTGGGCGGGGCTGCGCAATTTCGTGCACTGAGCTTCTAGGAAAATATAAAATTCTACATGTAATGATGACCAATTTACACAGGCAGACTAGGTAAGTGAGAAAGAAGTGATATGTCCATTTATTATTCCTGAATAACTACTTTATGACTATATGCAGGCCTTTTGATTATAAAGTAAGAATTAATTTTCCACTAAAGACAATATATAGCTTTTCTGTATTTAGATGCTTTTGATCACTTAAAGCTTACTGCTTTATTTTTAGCTTTTGCATTATAAACAGCTCAAATCATTTTATGAATCATACCAGTACTCTTCATAACATTCCCTTGAGCTATGTTGGGAATAATCTTTGGGGAATATAAGGTTAATGCAATTAATTTATTAATATAAGTATTTACATATCATAAGAGAAATACAAACATACTCTGAGTGTGTTCAATTCTTAACATTTTTACTGAGATGTAGGCTAAGTAACAACGACAATTAAATAAATGTCTTTTATATATTTTTTACCATTGGTACCTCCTATGCAAAACTTCATGTTTATGAATGTCTAAAAATATATGCTGATGATTAAATTTATAGTAAACACATACACAAAACATTACTATATTTTTCCTATGTATGTAAATGCATGTGGATAATCTGAAAGGATGCATGCTTAATTGATAACAGTGAATACCTCTGGAGAAGTAGGTCTGGGATCAGGATTGAGCTAATGTTCTAAAAGGACTTTAGCTTTATCTACAATATATAGTATATTCATTATTTTAATAAAATAATTTTTTAAATGAAGATGTTTAATGTGGTTTTTCTTCTTTGCAAAATAGAATTGCTAACAGTATTAGCCATACCCATCAACTGGGTCCCTGTAATCTCATATCACTACTTGTGACCTTGGTCACCCAATAGATGATATATAGACTCTTCTTACCACAAAGAAATGGACATGAGAGAGATTTATTCCACATGAGGCTTCCCTCATATATAGATAATGGCCAAGACAAATAATTGACCCACATAGCTCTTAAGGCTCTGTTTAGAGTTTTGTTATGCTATGCCCAGGACCAGGGCAAACACGACATGCAAAGATGCATGAAAGTAATCTTGTTCTTAAGGAAAGGCAGAGAGAATGGGCAGACATAAATTAAAGAATGAAGATAAAGTAAGAGAAAAGCGAATGGAAGTCTGAGCCAAGTCCCTGGGAAACACAGAGAATGGGGTAATGAATGATGCTGAGGACTGAGATGAAGAAGGAATCAGGGAGCAATTGTTGGACATTTAAGTGGGTTCTTTTTTACCCCCAGTTCCAGAATTTCCTTTTTTTCCCTTATTGATTAAGGTATTACATATGTGGTCTTTACCCCCCCCCCATGATCTCCCCCACCCTCCCACTCATGCCCTCACCCCCTCCTCCCCGGTGTCTGTGTCCATTGGTTTAAGTGGATTCTTAAATCAAAGTAGATGAGTGCTCGATGCACAGAAGATAATGGGCAGAGAGTCAGGCAGAATTATTAAACTCCCTAATCAAAGACTGCCAGGGGAGCCTATTGATGGTCCAAAGCTGGGTGTGTACATATTGAGGAAGGCAGAGCACAACTATTGCGGCATCTCTAAAAGGAGGAGTCAGGGAAGGTCACTCAGAGGCTGCAGTTAATCATCAGATGGTCTTTGGTGACAGGAAGGGTGGTCTGGGCAGAAGTTGGTCAGCATTTGTAAATGAGGTGAACTGGAAGAGCCATTTGTCCTTTCTATAGAACATACGAGTCTGCAGGGTTAGATTAGTTCATCTGAGGTCTTACTTGGAAGATGTGCATCAAAAGGAGCTCGGGTTCAATCACTTTGATCTTTAATAGTGTGTGTGGCACGTTGTGCTTCAGTGCAGTTGTTCTGTTTTGTGAGGCAGGATGCATTTTTCAAGCTGCATTTCTGTTTCATTTCTCAGGATCCATTTGTGCACATGTACAGGGCACGAAAGGCCATAGCCTGATTATAAGTGTTGCATGAAAATAATTACTGAGATTGGATGTCAGCTCTAAGGCCAGGCAGTGATAGATGTTTTTCTGTTCCTCGTTGCCTAGCAGGTCCCTGGGACTTTATTGGCAGCGGGACCATCCAGGGCTTCAGAGTGTGGCAGGATAGCAAGAACGAATCTGTGAGCGCTCTGATGTCAGAGCCAGAGAAGTGTGTCCAAACAGGTTGTCAAAGCAGGGAAAGCCTGAGATGAGGATGTTGAGCCAGTGTAAGAAAGAACAAAGAATAAGTTGAACAAGTGAGATTCCTAGTGATGTGCTTGCATGTAATACCAGAGGCCAAGAAGTCTGTTAAAAACCCACACACCAGATAAGAACTACATGGTCTCTGGAGTTCTTTCCATATCCAAAACTTAATGTATTCAAAGGATAAAAGACAAAGGATAAAAGAACAAGATAGACCAGATAGACATAAGAGGAAGAGGCGATCATAAAATACATACAATTTTATCAAGAATGGCTTCCTACCCACTCACTGCAACATCCCCTTGATGAGTGGTCATGTGCCCTTTCCATGAACTACTTTGAAAGGGGTCCTATACTACTTGAGAATGTGTCCATTTGTGTGTGGACAGTTTTAATATCACTGGAGGCGAAACTGGATCACCTGTAATTTCTGCTGATTATTTCTGCCTCAGGCACTATCTAGCATATAGCTTATCTTCCACACAAAAGAGACCGGCAAATTTTTGAAGGAAGTGCCCAATTTTATCATCTCACCAGTGTTCCTTATTTCTGGCTAAAATTTATTTAAAATTTTTCTTTCCATTTTTATTCTGATATACACAGAAATAAATTATAAACATACATATAATTTTTGATTTTCTATAGTTTGGATATTGATAGATATTTTTAAACAGTTAATAACCTTTCTTCATTTTAAAATAGTATTAGATTCATAAGGAAAGTTGCAGTAAAATTACAGAGTTGCCATTCACCACACACCTAGTTTTTCCTGTAGTTAACATTATTATGGTAGATTTGTTATAGCTAATGAACCAGTAAAGTCCACACTTTACTCATATTCCTTAGTTCTTACCTAATGTCAAAAAGTTCACATGCCAGTTTTCTGACCTTTATAATCCTGGTCAAAGTTCTCTTTAAATGCCCAGAAATAAACATGATTCTCCAGAAATAATGTAGCTAGGGCAGATCTCTGATAAGAACTAAATAGTGAACAAAAATAGAAAGGGAAGGGTTGGCAAACCCCAAGGACAGATGTGAGGTCAACATCTAGGAGGCTGTTTCTTAAAAGCTTCACACTTCTCATTGGTTAACTTATTTAGTCTTCCCCAACAGGCAAGGAAATAAGTGCTGTCATCATCTCCATCTTTAGAGAGGCTCAGAGAGATTACTTAACCTTCCCAGGGTCACACAGAGACACCAATCCAGGTGTCTCTGACTCAGACACTCAGTGTACCTCTCACTAGTATATATTTTTTCTTTCTTTTATTATTTTTTTTGTTTTTCTTTTACTAGTATATTAAAAAAAAATGCCATGTCTGCTATCCATGAACCACTAATTGCTCAGAAAAGATGGCAACACGAGGGGCATTTAGCCATCCTCTGCAGGTGGGTTCACCTATTTTAAAAAACATTTTAGTTCCTACGATGTGGCAGAAATGGCTGCATTTTGCAGGAGGGACTTTGGAAAGAAAAGAAGGGCAGACTGGGGGATCGGGCTCCAGCTAGTAACCAGGCTTCCAAGACCAATAAATGCTGGAAAACTTGTTTTATCATGTGATTGGAATTGGCAATAAAGAGGAACTATAATTAGGAAACCAATAGTACCCAAATCCATAAATGTGCAATTTGTACTTCTAACTAAGGTGAACAGGACATTTATCAGGGTTCAGAGGTAAATGGGTGACTCTTAGGAACCTCAAGGTTAAAAACCACTGGTTCACGAACTAGAAATCAGGCAAACTTTTTGACTCGAGGGCCACAATGGGTTCTTAAACTGGACCGGAGGGCCGGAACCAAAGCATGGATGGAGTGTTTGTGTGAACTAATATAAATTCAAAGTAAACATTATTACATAAAAGGGTACGGTCTTTTTTTTTTTTTTTAGTTTTATTCATTTCAAACTGGCCGGATCCGGCCCGCGGGCCGTAGTTTGCCCACGGCTGAACTAGATTCTATGTGGTTAAGAAACTATAAAGAAAATCCTTTCTTAAATCTTTTGATATAAATTGCCCATTTAATTGCTCATGTAAAGTAATTGTGATACGATAAGCATGTAGTGATGATTGAAGCCACCATTTATTATGCCTCTGGTACTGAGAGCCAATCTCTGCCTTAAGTGCTTGACATTCTCTCATTTAATCTTCAAAGACTGTGAGGGAGCTATCCTAATCACCATTCCACAAAGAGTGAGCTGAAGCTTAGAAAGATTAAGCACTCAGTGTTAGTAATTTAGTATTGAGCCAAAGTCTGAGGCTGGTCTGTCTGACTCCTGGATGGGGAGGAATAGGGTACACTTTACCTGCTCCAACATAAGCCGTATATGAGTTGGGGAAAGTGTGATGAGTGGCTGACCTTGACCAGGTCCACCACCTGGGTTTTGGAAATAAAGGTGTCCATCAGAGATGAAACAGACAGAAATGGTCAGCTAGTCCTGGGATGTACCAATGTGTTGTGTTATGAGGGTCCCATGGTCCAGGTGCCAGGCTAGAACTTTAGGCAAAGAAGCTAAGCCTCCCCTATGAGTGGATTGATGAGTTTGATATGTTTTATTCCAATAAACTTATGAAACCGTTTTTTTTTTTTCAAAGTAATAGGAAAAGCTGCTAGATACATCCAGGTATGAGGAAATAAGCGTTACCTACCCACGCGGGTAGGGGGAATGTGAGAAAGATTGGGGAGATGGAGACATAAATACAGGGAGAAGGAGGAGGACAAGCCTGGTGGTTGTCTTCTGAAACCACAGGGTGTTGTCTTCCTGCACGAAATAATGATGATAAACATTTTTTGCGTACTTACCAGATGCATGCATTTATGTGAGCACTTCACAACTCTGCCAAGTAGGTGCTATGTACATGAGAGAGTCTCACAGAGGCGAAGGAATTCTCATAAAGTCACTCAGGTTTGTCTGGCTCAAAAGCTAAGAATGTATCGTATTTCTTAATCCATGTATGTATCACCCATTGTTCAGGCTGACGTCTCTCACGGAGGCAAAGAAAGGTGTGGAGAGAAGGGTCGCGGATGATCTGAAATAGAGTGTTTCTGGACAGGGCTCTCAGGGAAACCTATACAGGCAATTGTTTAGCTTGACTATGGGCATGACCTTTGTGTTTTCCTTGCTTACGTTCCTTTGTCTTCAGTCAAGTTTCTTTGGAAAATTCCAGTCTGCTTCCGCTGTACTGAGAGAAACAATGTTCTTTTGTTTATGCTTGAGCCAAAAAGTGAGAACAACACTTTCTCTGTCAGGGGCAGAGGGCGGGTGGCATGGGGTAACAGTTGATACAAAGTGAGAGAAGCCTAAAAGGGAGACGCTGTGCACACACAGTCCTGGGTCCTTTTCTCCCGTGTGTATTGTGGCAAGAGGGAGGGCAGGGAAAGGGGGCAGGTGCCTTTCCACGTGTGTAGCTGTCCTCTCTTGACTGCAGATGCTCTAGGTGAAACAGGCATCCTGTGGATCATATGGAGGGATCCTTGGGGGCGGGGGGGTCTCTATAGAGGAGCTCATCACTGTTTCTCCGATTTGGGATACATGAGCCTGGTGTCTTTTAAAGTCCATCAGTTCCTTCCTCTCTCCCCCTTGTTGGGGTCCTCTTGCCCCACAGGTAGTCTTCTTGGGTCGGGTACCCTCAAGATAGCGCCAACTTGCTTGTACAATCTTTTTCATTGTACACTTGGCCAGAGAAACTTCCACAACCTTGCCATGCCTGTTGGAAATCTGACTCATTGATAAAACAACTGCGTTGTAATTGGCGCACTCATGTTTTACCAGCTAAGCCGAAAACAGTGCCATCTCTGAGAACATCCACTGTTCTGCGTTAGCAAAGAAGCAGGCTGCTCCTCCTTATCATCACCTCCCAATTCCTTTTTCTTCTGCTTAAATAGGCACAGAGAGTAGATGAACAATTCCAGGGCATAATCCTAACGTCAGCCAGAAAATGGCTCTCTTTTTGCAGGAACTTCCCAAATTTATGAATGGACAGTGGTTCTTTCACTGTTCTCATGCGGCCTGTGGCGGATGGGACAGGAAGAAGCAGGAAAAAGCCTGGTGGAGTAAGGGAGCTCACAATCCTGATATATGATTTTGAATTCTTGGTTTTTTGTGTATAAGCTGCTGGTGACAAGGATGATCATTGGAGTAGCAAATCTAGCTTTGCTTTTAGCAAAATCGGAGGGCACATATCTGAAGGCTTTCTTCAGAACTGAAGGTGGAAAGTACAGATATCGGCTTTTGCATCTAATGTTCTCAGCTTTAGGGTTTGCCCAGCAATCAGAGGCAACAGGAACAATTTTGTTCAGCATTCAATTATGTGCGTTACTGCAACAACAAAGGCACAGAAATGTGCTTTTCTCAATTATAGGGTCAATGTGAGAGTAAAATGAAATAGTGTAAGGGCTAACAGCCATGGTAGCTCTTAAATCAGTGGTAGCCATGAGAGTTCGACAATCCCTAATTTGAAATCTGTAGGGCCAACTGTATTCCAGAATTCAGAAGTTTGGGGGTTTTAAATTTGGTAATTCTACATATTATGTAGCACCTCCAGGGGGTCTGGAGCGAAACCTTCTAATCAAATACATTTATATTTCTGCAGTGAAACATATAAATAAGTGGTTTAAATAAAGATATTAAGTAGTCTCATATCAGGTCTAGTGATGACCTGCCCCTATATGTGTTCAGACCAGTATCTGGTTTTGGCATCAAGGGAGTTGTGATTATATTGTCAACTTTCAGAGTTCCTAAAATATCAGTTTCAGACACAACATTATGAACTTGAATGAATAATACAAAGTCTTTGTTCAAGGAACTGAAAACCAACAAAACAAGTCACTGGACTACAGTTATCTTCACTGCCAATTCCCAACAATGCATCATTGATCCTGCCCTTTGCAAAATAAACTGCTTCATTTGACCCATTCATGTTTTACGGAGCTAGCCTAAAACAATGCCCTTTCTAAGTGCATCTACCACTCCGGCTAAAGTATTTGGTGTCTAGCAGACAGACCTCTTGGATGGCTATAACAGTACCGAGATTTATTAAATGGTGCCCTGCTGGTTAACAAGCATTCATACAACTCTGAAACATGCCTCTAATTATAACCAGGGAGCGTCGGGCACAAGGCTAAGTTCATTGGGAATTATACCCACCTTAAAGGACATAGAGTACACCTCTTATTATTAGTCCCTTTAAAGTATTGCATTCTGGCTACTATCAGTTGCTTTATATATGCCACGGAATTTGGCCAAGCTCCAGGCAATCAAGGATTCCTTCTACTTTTGAATGGCTTTTTTTTTTTTTTTTAAGTTTAAAAAAAGATAGAATAAAAACTATAAATTTAATCCACAGAGTTCCCAGATTACTTAAGTTTATTATTTAGCTTGAGATATTTACTACCAATTAATTGACTCATTTAAAATAATATACTGTAGAAAGCTTCATGTTGTGCTAAAAATATTTTAATATTAACTTACTAGAGTAATACGAGTGATATTTTTAGCACAATGTTTAAAGGGTCTTAGAGCTTTAGAATTGAAAGACTATGTTCGTAACCTCCATAGATTTGGCATGAAATATAATTTTAAAGAAATATTTAGGATGATAAACACTCAATTTAGATAGTTATCCCTGTAGGGAAGGGAATACAATCTCAATTGTATTGAGAAAAACTTATTCTTTAGACTGGATTAAAAGTACATGGGTATTTATTGTTCTTCATATGTTTTGAATGTCTCAAATATTTCATGATAAGTATATATATTGCATTATCTCATTTAGGTAAGGGCAAGAGAAGCACAAAATATATTTGCATGTCGAATATCTTAAAAATGACCTACTATTTAATCCTCAGCCATCTTCGATGGCTTTGCTTCCCGTGTTCTCTGATATTTCTTGAGTATTGAATGCCCTTCATGCTCAAAATTCTTTATAGGAATTAGTTGGTAGACAGAGGGAAAGGCCTGCAGACAAAGTGTCTGTGGAAAATGATTCCATTCTGAATGTGAAATTTGACATTTTATTCTTACAGGGAGATTGATAGCGCCGGAGGGACCCCCGGCCTCCTCCAGAGGCCTCTGTGATCTCATTTCTGCCTCCTTGGTCCATCTGCTCTTCTACGTCTCCTCCAAGCCTTACCTTTACATGATGCAGAAATCCGTCATTGGTCATGCTATCTGCATCTCTTCTTGTTTGCTTCCTTTCTCATGGAAGCTATTGAAGTAAGGCATCATTATTACATGAGAGAGGCCTTTCCCAGAATCCCAGGCTTTTTCCCATGAAACGTCATATGCTGTAAGAACCAGAGTCGACATCAGTCATCCTTAACAAGATGTGGGAACCCAACTATGGGCCTATTTGACAGACAGAAAAATCTCCTTCAAAACAAATGGTAAACAAACATTATGAAAATGCTTTTTTAGCATGGGTGACACAAATTTAGGATATCCAACCGTGTCTCATATTAAAATTTTTTTCTCTTTTTAGATATCATCCCAGTAATTATATAACATTCCATTATGAGTGTAGTTCAGATAATAAAGGCCTTTGATATCATGTACATAGGTGCTCTGTATAATGCTTGCAATATGAGTGTTCTTAGGATCTTAGAGAAGTATGTTTATTTCTCTGAAGTGAAATGTGCTAAAATTAATATCTTCAAATAAACTCATGATTTTCAAAATGTGTTGCTTCGTGAAGAGGAAACCTAGGTGTTGTTGGAGCTGCTTATCCTTCCGCCTGTGGTCTGCTCTTTGGGGAATGGGCCGCTCTAAGTCCTTTTGGCACAGTAGCTGTCTCTGCTGTTAACCCCCCAAAGAGGTGTGGAAAACACCAGGAGCAGAATCAAGGAAGAATAAGAAATCAAAGTCTGGTGAGAGTGTCCAGAACTCACAGTCGAGAGTGTTGTCACATTAAATAGGGTAAAGGAAAGAGACTCAGGGGCTGTGTTTTGCACAGCTCTGGTTTGGTGAATGAAGACAAGACCCTGGTTTTATTGCTTCCATGGACTGGTCAATTGTTTGTGAATCTGTGTAATGTGTTCTGAGGAGGTTGGACCTACAGCTCTAAAGATCCCAGAGTAAATTCATTTATATTGAAAAAGCAATCCAAAATTATCTCCTTCAAAGGATAGGTTGGTTACATATCTCCAGCAATGAAATACTCAAGCTTGGAACTCCCAAGTACACATCCAGTAATTACACACCAGAGAGGAGACTTCATTCAGGGAAAGCATAATTTATTCGTATTTAAACATTCCTTTACTGTTTGACAATGCAGTGATACCAACAAGGGGTACCAGGGATTTATAAACATTTGTCTTCATGCCATCATGCTGTAGAAAGCAGCCAAAGTGCTCACCTTAGATTCTCTTAGCCCCTTCCTCACAGACAGGGAGGCACACACATTGTCAACGACACATGTAGAATTAATGTGTCTCATATCGCTTGGCCTCCTGTGAGAAAATCACAGATTTCATGGCTCCTTCTAGCAGTTTCAGGAGTCCTGGCAGCTCTTGCAATCTGTAAATGTGGAAACTTCATTAATTCTAATTAAGTGTCAGAAATGAAAATCGAAAACACACAAAGAGGCTTTTCCTTAATAAGGAATGTTAACAACATGTGACCTTAGCTGTGTGACAAAGACAGTACTTGTACTAGAGGCTAAGGTGTGGGGACTGTTGTGGAGAGTATTAAAAGTGCTCTGAAAAGGAAATTTCATTATTTTTAATGATAAGTGTCAGGTGGGAGAAATGGGTAAACTGCTTTTTGTTTTTACTTTAAATACATTGAATTTAAAAAAACCCATAAATATACTACTCTCTTCATAATGAAAATGAAAATTTATAAATCACCCAGAAGATATGATCAATGTAAATAAGCTGGTGATTTAGACACCTTTACTTTTTAGCTTATATTGTCAATCGAATGTCTATCCTACAAATCAGATAATTGCTAAATCTCCACCTTAATTTCTTCAGATTAGATACAGTGTAAATCATTAATCCAGGCTACAAGGTAATTTTATTATATAAATTTAAAAATAGCTTATAATAAACCAATTAAAGAAGTCTTTGTGTGCGTATTAAACATACATAAAATACTGCCTGGTGTTTTGCTAGAATCACTCTCAAATTGCTTTCAACGCTGTATTCTCCAGAACCTTCTCATTGAACCTGCAGCATCTGCTTTGGGCCTTGCAGTATGGGTGGGAGTTTGAAGATAGTGGGGGTGGTGGAAGCATTCCAGTAGAATGTACAGATGGGAAAATGTGAAACATATTTTAGAACGTGTCGGTCCAGTTGGAGTTGTGGAAGAGGAAGTGGTGAGAGCTGAGGTTGAAAAGTTAGATTGGAATCAGGCGGTGACAGTTCTCGATTGCTATTCTGAGTTGGCACAGGACTCAGAAAATAGTGGGAGAGAAATTATTAGGCATGTGCATCCAGCCTTGCTCAGCTCTCTCACTCCATAATGTGGTTCTGAGCCAAGGAAAGAATTACTTCTGATATCCAACCTTGATCTGTTCCTTAAGCTGGTTAAAAACAAGACTAACAAGTTGTGTGTGTGTTTGGAGAAACTAGAAGCCTGAATCCTTGAGGTCAGGGACCTTGTTCTATTTATTTTGATATGCTTAGCACCACACTTAAAGTTGGCATGTGATTATACTGCTTATTAACTGTTCATTCTGGTTTTTATCTTCTCAATCATTATGTAGAAAACAATAAAGGTAGGACCAAACCCCATATATTACCTTATTTTTCTTAATTGTATTTTTAAATTACAAAAAGACACTGAACATGTATAACCAAACACAATGTGTTGTATTGGACCTTGGCTTGAAAAAAAAGAAAAGGTACAAAAGGTATTCCTGGGATATTTGGAGAAATTTGAATATGGTCTAGATAGATGAGGATATTATGAAATTATTACTCATTCTTTTGGTGCCTATAACTAACTTTCAAATGTTCAGCAACATGTACAGAAATAAAGCAAACATATCAAAATGTTACTAATTTTTGAATCTGGGTGGATGATATGTAACTATTCATTTTACTATTCTTTTCCTTTCCTAAATGTTTGAAATTATTCATAGTAAAAAGTTCAGAAACCTTTTAATTTGAAAAATATACTCCATCAGTCAGTGTTCTTGGTTTCTAATAAAGAAACCAACTCAGGCTAACTTAGGGGGGAAAAGTCTTTATTAAAGAGATAGTGGGTAGCTCACAGACTCTTTGGGAAGGCTTGAAAATCATACCGCCCTACAGGTCTTATGAAGAGCTCCTTGCCTGGCCCCTAGTGATGTCACAGCTGGTTCAGGTAACCCCACCTGAGTGCTGCAATTTCTGATATGTCTTCCTCCGGAGTAGGGCTATAGCTGCCAGCCAGCTGCTGCCTCTCCTGGGCCAGATTGGATTCTGTAAGCCCCTGACTCATGTAGCCCATGCCCTGACCACAAGAGACTATGGAGCCTCCTTCCCTCCCTCCTCCCCAGCGGCGCTCCCCCCTTGCTCCCTCCCTCGCCTCTGGGGAGGAGGGAGGGAGGAAAAGAGGCAGTGCCAGCATCTCTCCTCTCTCTCTCTCCTCTCTCTCTGGGGAGGAGGGAGGGAGGAAAAGAGGCAGCGCCAGCATCTCTCCTCTCTCTCTCCCTTCGGCTGGGATCGAACCTCAGGCCCTTGAATCCCAAGACCAATGCTCTATCCACTGAGGCAAACCAATCTGCACTCTGCTTCTCTCTTTTTTTTTAGGGCCTAAAGTAGAGGGTTTCAATCAACTTCTTTTTTCCGGTAGACTACGACCACTTGTTGAGCTTAAAGCCCTCACATTTGCCTCTTGTTGATCGCTGAGAGAGAAAGAATTCGACAGGGCCCCTAGAGTTACATTGTGAAATCCCTACATGAGGAGAGAGAAAAGGAGAATATGTCGTCTTTTTCCACGTCTCTAATATTGAGAAATATTCCCCCGAGAAAATTGGGGAGGACAGACAGGGACTAAGGTTATGGGTGTCTAGCTCCTGATAAGCCTTCTCAAACTCTGAAAGAACAGGCTAACTCCCTGTGGACTAAAAGGCATCTCTGGTCAGCCTCAGTCTTGAAGAATGTCTTGGCTTAATAGTCCTTTTCCAGAGAGCAGATTGCCTGACTTAGTGAAGAAGTTGCACCATGTGTATGTTTTCCATCCCATTCCTCTGACCTCATCCTCTTAGATTTCTTCTCCGCAAAGCCAATTGAACAGTTGTATCTCAGACTCAGGCTCAAAAACCAGGTTCATTTATTTGCTTCAACATAACCCCTCAATTGAAAATTGAAAACAATTCAGGAAGGAAGACTTGCAACATAAATGGCACCTATGAATGCTCTGGAAATTAATCCGTTATACACATCATTCTTTTTTGAGGTTGTTTTATCTTCCTTCTAAAGAACTCAGAAACTCAATGGCAACTTGAAACAGAACCCAATTTAGTCCTGTCATTAGACCAAGAGGGTTTTATTCTCCCTGGTCCTTTGTCAGATTTTAAATGGATGTGGTTTTATTCCCCTTCTCATCTAATACTGGAACATATCCATCTACAGAAAGATCTCACTTTTAAATGATGTTCTTGTATTTCAAGAGACCTTTTACAAGGGAAAAATAATAGCTCCCCTCTAAACAAAGCTCATGGCTGGAAAGTGAGTCTATTTATCTCCAAAGATTCAACAAAATCTTACAAAGTGTCGGGCCCAAATTCTTGGTGGCTAAAGGAGGTGGGGTTCAGAAGGTGGACATGACTTGCTCAGAGTCACATAGCTGGGTTAGTGTGTCACCTGTGTACTTTCTTTCTTCTCATAGCTATTGGGTACTTTTCCTCGAAGTGAGACCCAGACTCTGGTTGGAACAAGAATTCCTGTCCTATGCTCTTCTGAGATATAGCACCCTAGAGAATTAAAATGTTCAGCTGTTGCCATTGTCTGGTGTAAATCTCTCTACATTCACCTGTTTCCCTTAGGAGAGAGTGGCTCACTGGACCGTGGCTGAAACCCCCACATAGTCCAAACCTTGGTGATCTGTTTGGTTTATTCTCTCAATGGACCTCTTCTCTGTACCCACACACCCACTCTTTCCATTCCTTGTACTGTTTAAAGTGCCTCCCATCACAGGGTCTGTGCATTTATGTATTTCCCACATTCAATCATCCTAGCCCAGTGGTCGGCAAACTCATTAGTCAACAGAGCCAAATATTAACAGTACAATGATTGAAATTTCTTTTGAGAACCAAATTTTTTAAACTTAAACTATATAGGTAGGTACATTGTTAATAACTTAATTAGGGTACTCCTAAGCTGGCCTTTGCT
This sequence comes from Myotis myotis, assembly GCF_014108235.1. Lineage (NCBI taxonomy): Eukaryota > Metazoa > Chordata > Mammalia > Chiroptera > Vespertilionidae > Myotis > Myotis myotis. Next base: position 21,267,072 of record NW_023416315.1, on the reverse strand, counting down.
AAAAATGTCCTCAACCTGATTGAGGTATGCTCGCTGAGGTCGACCCCTTCCAACTCTCCCATCCACACTCGTCTTGTATACTGGTTTCGTCTATCTCCTTTCGTTCATCCTCTCTATATGTCCAAACCATCTCAACATACCTTTCTCAATCCTCGACACTACATCTTCTTTCACTCCACAACATTCCCTAAAATTAACCTAATAAACTTTACTTAAAGTTTTAAGTCTTAGTTAAACTATAGGTACGTTGAATAAAACTTGATATCATACTTAAAAACAAAACAAAAAAACAAAACAAGGGACTATGGGAAAGCACGTAGCTTGCATTTCAGTTTCTAGAGTGGAATGCTTTGCCTGCTTCATAAGGTGAGGAATTATCCAGGAATAGCAAAAGTGATTCAGATGTGTTGGCCAAGAACAATAACAAAATTCAACTGCTTCTTCAATGGAAATAGATGTCTATATTATTAAAGGTAAAAGTTATACTTCCCAGAGGAAGTCACAGTTTGACATGCAGGCATGGGTGTGTGTATGTATCTATTGAAAATATTGATAACATATATAGATTCTTTACATAACAATAATGATGGTAGTAGCTAATGTGTACAGAACAATTTCTGTGTACCAGATACCATTTTAATATATTTTTATATGAATTAAAGTATTGCTCACAATAACCCTATAAGATAGATACAAACATTAATATTTTCGTTTTTCTATGAGGAAACTGAAGTTCCAAAGGTTAAGTAAATATTTAAACTATGCAAGTTCTCAGAGCTAGTAAGTGGTGCAGCCAGGATTATGAATCCAAATAGAGACTGTGCTCTTTAATGATAGCCTCTCTGATAATTATTGTTCTATTGTTGTGTGTATTCACATATCCGTATATTGGAGAAGGTGAAGACAAAAGGCAGTAACAGCTGGAAGGAAATACAGATCAAGGGAATTTTTAAAAAATTAAGTAAAGAATCTAGTACAATGTTGAAAAGATACTCGGAAAAATTCAGTGGAGATGGAGGGCTTGAATATATGATGATACAGGATTCCTGAGAAGGTGGGAGGGGATGGGATCTGTGGGAATAAAACCACATTTCAGCCTAAAACTTTGATTCCACCTTTGTTAAAATTAAAACTTTTAATATTTCCTCGAAATAACTTTTATTAATTAAAAAACCCCACATTGGTATGCAAGTGACTCAAAAAATAAAGGTATGTGATGAGAAACACAGAGGGAAGAAGGAACCTTATTGACATTAAGTGCCTAAAGAATTCAAAGTACTGTGTTGGCTATTGCTCTTCTCAATAAGATAAGGAAGAGAGGTTATCAGGGGTGGGCAAACTTTTTGACTCGAGGGCCACAATGGGTTCTTACACTGGACCGGAGGGCCGGAACCAAAGCATGGATGGAGTGTTTGTGTGAACTAATATAAATTCAAAGTAAACATCATTACATAAAAGGGTATGGTCAGGGAGAACCAAGATGGCGGCATAGGTTAACACCGGAGTTTGCTGCTTTGAACAACTACTTCAAAAGTGAAACTAAAAGACAGAACGGACATCACCAAGAACCACAGGAACGCTGGCTGAGTGGAAGTCCTACAACTAGGAGGAAAGAGAAACGCATATGGACACTCAGAGGAGGCGCAGTGCTGAAGTCAAATTCTGAGGTGCGGAGTGCGCGGAGCGGGCTGGCGGCGGAGGGCGCAGTTGGCGTTTTCAATCGGGAGGGAGTCGCAGACTCTGAGCTCCAGATACGGGCGAGTCTCTAGGGACCCAGACTCAAACGGGAGAAGCGGGACTGTCTGGCTTCGGTCAGAGCAAGTGCAGCTTTCTCTCTGAGCTTTGCAGCGGGTGCTGGGACTCAGAGAGGCAGAGCCCCTGGGGACAGGACTGAGAGCCGCCATAACTGCTCTCTCCGGCCCACCCTGTTGATCCTGTGCTACCCGCCCCGCCCAAGCCCTGCACACAGGCATTTGCCGGATAGCCTCAGGCAAAGGCTAGATTAGCACCTCCCTAGAGGACAGAAGTTCTCTCACTGCTGACACAGCTGATTCTCATAGCCAATTGGCCTGGAGGTCAAACCCTCCCTGGTATTAGCTACAACAAGGTTTAACTATAAGACTGCGAACAAAGACCACTAGGGGGTGCGCCAAGGAAGCATAACAAAATGCGGAGACAAAGAAACAGGACAAAATTGTCAATGGAAGATATAGAGTTCAGAACCACACTTTTAAGGTCTCTCAAGAACTGTTTAGAAGCCGCCGATAAACTTAATGAGATCTACAAGAAAACTAATGAGACCCTCGATGTTATATTGGGGAACCAACTAGAAATTAAGCATACACTGACTGAAATAAAGAATATTATACAGGCTCCCGACAGCAGACCAGAGGAGCGCAAGAATCAAGTCAATGATTTGAAATGCGAAGAAGCAAAAAACACCCAACCGGAAAAGCAAAATGAAAAAAGAATCCAAAAATGCGAGGATAGTGTAAGGAGCCTCTGGGACAGCTTCAAGCGTACCAACATCAGAATTATAGGGGTGCCAGAAGATGAGAGAGAGCAAGATATTGGAAACCTATTTGAAGAAATAATGACAGAAAACTTCCCCCACCTGGTGAAAGAAATGGACTTACAGGTCCAAGAAGCGCGGAGAACCCCAAACAAAAGGAATCCAAAGCGGACCACACCAAGACACATCATAATTAAAATGCCAAGAGCAAAAGATAAAGAGAACCTCTTAAAAACAGCAAGAGAAAGAAACTCAGTTACCTACAAGGGAATACCCATACGACTGTCAGCTGATTTCTCAACAGAAACTTTGCAGGCCAGAAGGGAGTGGCAAGAAATATTCAGAGTGATGAATACCAAGAACCTACAACCAAGATTACTTTATCCAGCAAAGCTATCATTCAGAATTGAAGGTCAGATAAAGAGCTTCACAGATAAGGAAAAGCTAAAGGAGTTCATCACCACCAAACCAGTATTATATGAAATGCTGAAAGGTATCCTTTAAGAAGAGGAAGAGGAAGAAAAAGGTCAAGATACAAATTATGAACAACAAATATGCATCTATCAACAAGTGAATCTAAGAATCAAGTGAATAAATAATCTGATGAACAGAATGAACTGGTGATTATAATAGAATCAGGGACATAGAAAGGGAATGGACTGACTATTCTTGGGGGGGAAAGGGGTGTGGGAGATGCGGGAAGAGACTGGACAAAAATCATGCACCTATGGATGAGGACAGTGGGTGGGGAGTGAGGGCGGAGGGTGGGGTGGGAACCGGGAGGAGGGGAGTTATGGGGGGGAAAAAAGAGGAACAAATGTAATAATCTGAACAATAAAGATTTAATTAAAATTAAAAAAAAAAAAAAAAAGGGTATGGTCTTTTTTTTTTTTTTAGTTTTATTCATTTCAAACTGGCCGGATCCGGCCCGCGGGCCGTAGTTTGCCCACAGCTGGGTTAGATAATATGAACATTCCAGTGACCTCTCAGTTGCACAAGGAACAAAGAACACTCTTAGGAGCCAGGTGGGGCAAAGGTCTTACTAAAGTATAAACTTCTGTAGGGTCGGTTTCTTTTTTTTTGTTAATCTTCACCCAAGGATATTTTTCCATTGATTTTTAAGGAGAATGGAAGAGAGAGGGAAAGATAGAAAAACAACGATGTGAGAGAAATACATTGATTAGTTGCCTCTTGCATGAGCCCTGACCAGGGCCGGGGCTGGGGAGGAGCCTGCAACCAAGGTACACGTCCTTGACCAGAATGGAACCCAGCACACTTTGGTCCACAGGCCAACACTCTATCCACTGAGCCAAGCCAGCTAGGGCTCAGTTTCTTTCTTTCTTTTTTAAAAAATATATTTTTATAGATTTCAGAGAGGAAGGGGAAGAGAGAAAGAGAAAGAGGAGAGAGGGAGGCAGGGAGGGAGGGAGGGAGGGAGGGAGGGAGGGGGAGAGAGAGAGAGAGAGAGAGAGAGAAACAACGATGAGGGAGAATCACCAATCAGCTGCCTCCTGCATGTCCCTACTGGGGATCGAGCCCGAAACCTGGGCACGTGCCTATGACCAGAATCGAACCCAGGACCCCTCAGCCTGAGGGCTGACATTCCATCCACTGAGCCGAACTAGGCAGGGCTCGGTTTCTTAATATCATAAGTTATATAGTTTCTTTCTTTGATAGTGCAAGAAACTTCCCAAGACACTCAATTTTAACATCAAAGTTTTTGCATAGTATTCCCAGACATCACCTTTAGTGACAGAGTATGTGGTGACCACAGGGTCTATAACATGGTTGTTACAAGATTGCACTTTATTTGTAAGATTAAAAAATCCAGGGAATTTAGGGTATTGGAAATAATATTAATGAAATGATAGTCCATGGACTCTGAGTTGGATAAGGAGGGAAGTATTAAAAGAAACTTTAACGGATTAGAGATCCTGATGAGTTTGAAAAATAGACTGGGCATATTTTTTTGTTTGTTTTTTCTTTTTTAAAAAATTCTTTATTGTTGAAAGTATTACATATGTCCTCTTCCCCCTACCCCCATTAACCCCCTCCAGCAAGTGGGCATATTTGAATAAGCAAGTTAGAAAAATAGAATGTTGTTGTCAAAGAGCAGGTTGCTTGATTTTGAAGGTGAAACAGTTTTAGGTGATGAAAGGGTCTAAGACTCTACCTTAGACTCTAAGTCTAAGGTATGGAAATAGGTATCTGGAGTGTGGAGTGGATTCGATTATTGGAGATGAGGGATTAAAAAGTTGAAAAGGCCAGAATGTTGGCCTTTTGATTTTAATCTCATCCAAGAAGACACTGATGGGCTGAAATGGAAAGAAAGGTTGGGCAGTACGTGACAGTCTTCAATGAATGAGGAAGAGGGACTTGGAGATCAGGTGACAGCAACAAGGAGGGAAGAGGGGGTAATAACTGATTGGCATGCACCTCAAAGGAACAGTTTTTTTTACAAACATCTGGGAGAGTAATGGCAAGGAAACAGAAAGAAGCAAGGAGTACATTAAAACCATCTTCTGACATATGGTAAGAGAAAAAAACAACCCTACTTTAGAGTATTTTGAATATTCTTATGTATCATACCAAAACCTGTCATTATTCAAATCTCATACTTAAAAAACTCCTTTTTTTTAAAAAAATTAAAGGTTTACGGATGTATTATTTTGAAAAGAAAGAATCATTTTTAGTAAAGGGAACCTTTCATACAAACTCTAAGGAAAACCACTGTCCAAAAGATGAGAATGGCTTATTTTGCCTGCTTTGAAAACCTGTAATATTTCTATAACATGCCTATTTGAACTTATTTTTTAAAAATGTTCAACCCCGCCCTGACCAGTTTGGCTCAGTGGATAGAGCAGTGGTCCTCAAACTTTTTAAACAGGGGGCCAGTTCACTGTCCCTCAGACCGTTGGAGGGCCGGACTATAGTTTAAAAAAACACTATGAACAAATTCCTATGCATACTGCATATATCTTATTTTGAAGTAAAAAAAACAAAACGGGAACAAATACAATATTTGTATTTGCATGTGGCCTGCAGGCCGTAGTTTGAGGACCCCTGGGATAGAGCATCGGCCTGAGGACTGCAGGGTCCCAGGTTCCATTCTGGTCAAGGGCATGTACCTTGGTTGGGGGCACATCCCTAGTAGGGGGTGTGCAGGAGGCAGCTGATCGATGTTTCTCTCTCATCGATGTTTCTAACTCTCTATCCCTCTCCCTTCCTCTCTGTAAAAAATCAATAAAATATATTTAAAAAAACACACACAAAAAACCAAACAATTCCTATTACATTACCCTTCCAAGGGTCCACATTACCTTTGGTAGTAGCTCCCAAATTTCGGTAAATGAAAAAGTCATAAATGCAAATCCGAACGGACCCTCTTTGGTTGCGACTACGTTTCAGAGCAAAACCACTGGGCCTAAGAAAGGGGAGGATCCGGGGAGGGGGAAAGGCAGGCTCAGACCTACGAGGGTAAAGTGAGCGCCGGCCAGACTGGTGGGGGAACTCGAGTAGGGGAACTCTCCCCTCTCCCAACCCGAGGCGGCGGAAGGGGCGGACCCATGGGCGGAAGTGACGTAGCCGGCTTTGGGCTCTGAAGGGAGGCGTAGCCGGTCGCTGGAGGTGGCATTGGTGCCGGAAGAGGTTCGGCGGTTGATGGCGGCTCCGTCTCGGGAGCCTCAGTAGGACTCCCCGTTTGTCCGGGAGCCCCTCCCTGGGTAAGCGCTTTGCCCAGCCCGGCGCCCTGTGCGCGGGACCCCAGCGGAGCCCTTTGGGGGCTCGGGAGACGCCCCTCAGCTCCTAGACTCTAGGGCCTGGCGGGTCTCGGGAATGGTCTCCGTGGTGACGACGCACAAAATGACGACGCTGTCCCCGTCGAGGACAGCCTTTCCTCCCCGGCCGCGATTGTGACAGGGAGTGGGCGAATTCAGTTGGCAGTGGATTTGGAAAAAGGCGACGGGTGGTTGCCCCACGCCGCTGGGCGGCCGGGATAAGCCTTCGCGAGTTGGGGGAGGCGTGTGGGACGTGGCGCTATGGCGGGGGCGAGTGGCGGGGGACCCCCGAAGCAGAAACGGGCCTGCCCGAGGCTCAGCTCTGGGGCGAGTGGTGTGTGGGTGCTGCCGGCCTAGGTAAGTTTGGGCAAATCTCTAGGTCGAGTCCGGGAAGGACGCTGGGGTTTGCTGGTGCGGACGGAACGCCAGTGTTTTGGTTTGAGTCGCCGGTGGAGGAGGCGGAGACTCCCTGCGCCGCCCACGGTCGCGGCGGGCGGAGTTAGCCCGGTCTCGGGCCGCACCTGGGGTGCGGGATTAGATAACGCTTTTCTCCGGCTGTTTATAAATGGCTCTGAAGCACAGTGTTCCCGGGGGAACTTAGCAGATCTCCTGGGAGAGAGTCACATCTTCCTTTGCTTAGGCAACTGTTGTTGATTTCACAACTCTCCTTCCGGTCCACCCGACACTCCGTTGGGCCGCAGTGTGTTGACACGTCGGGAGTGTGCGCTCCTCGCTTTGGAAAATTGTTGGGGGGCGGGGGGGGGGGAGGGTGGAGAAGTGTGTGTGCGTGTTTGTTGATAAACATATATTACCCTATTCATAATAACTTTGCTTGAAAACACTGTGGCATTTGACCTACATGTAGGTTTCAAAAAGTAATTATGGATTACTATTAAGTCGGGGATTTAGATAGAAAAATCCAAATTTTTCAACTGTCTGCTTTCCGCTAATTGCAAGGTTTCTACAAACCGCGCACGGACAATTACTAATTATAGTTTTGGGGCTCAATTCCAAAAAGATTTTAAAGAGATTACTTGATTAACCAGTTAATCTAAACATGGGTTAGTTGCCTTCAGGTGACATTCGGGTGTAGAGAAGGCCTTAGTTTTGTTCTTAGCAAGGGTGAACTTGATTTCTTGAAGGATTACTTGGTTACATTTCTTACTAGGTTTGGGTGTTTTTTGTTTTTTTTTTTTCAACTTCAAAGAACATTTTGTAATTTTTGTTTTCTATTTATCACATTTTTTAATTGTACACTTCTGTATACAGTTATGGCCTCAGCCATTTATGTAGAATTAACCAGTAAATTCCTTTTCCTTAACAAAATAACAGGTGTCTTGGAATTTTAAGTTTCAACTTTTTTAATGATGTTAAATAATTATGAAAGATCCTAACTACTTTTTTCTATACTACTATGGCGGAATTATCTCAGGTGAAGTTTATTGGATTGTATTCTTTTGCAATTTGCATACTGTTAAGTAAAATTTTGGCTGGATGAACGCCTGGCTTTTTAGTTTATTTTGCCTCAAATAAATCCGTAATAGAAGAGAAAAACAATTCTCCCCTCTAATATAGTATATGGGCCATGATCGTAGCATTTTAGAAACCAACTTTTAAAACAGTCTAAAATAGTAAAAAGTGATGTCAGTGACCCCTGAGCAGAGAACTCACCTGTAAAGAGTTTTGGAGGTAGATCCCTGTCAGAGTGCAAATTAACAGATGGGTGGCTTTTCTGCCTCCGAGAAAGAATGCTAGTAATATTTTTTTGGTGTGTAAACTAGCTGCTAGTCTTTGTTTAAGTTATAGTTTGAATAATTGGAAACTATTAAAATGTCAGACATTTTATCCTTCATGTATTTGTGTGTCCTATAGGACTGAAGTTTGGAGGTAATTATAAATTTTATATATTTTTAACTGAAGATTTAAAAAAATAATTTTGCTAAGTTTGTTAATCACTACTTGTAATGCGTTTTCACTAGTAATTTTTATTTGCTGTGGTTTTACTTTTATTATGGAAAATTTCAAACATACATAAGGAGAACAAAGTAAAAAGAACCATTGTTTTGCTAATCTTGTTTTATTACCTCCCTCAAACATTTTTTCCTCATTGAATTTTAAAATAAAATCCAAGACATCAGGGTATTTTACTTATAATTAGTTTAGCATGTTTAAGTGATGAGAACTTTGAAAAAATACAATCATCATAATCATATCACACAAAACAAAATTACCTTATTCTTGAATTCTAATTGTTAGAACTGGAAAATTATGTAAAATATTTATTTAAAAAGCTTAATTTGATTCTGTATATTTAATGTATAGAAGTTTTTAAATATGGTCTATTTATTTATTTGACTAATGCTTACATTTTTTGGGAGCTAGTCAAATAAATTGAGTATCAGGAGCCACTGGGAAAAATACTAAGATCTGTTTGGGGCTTGAAAAAGTTCCAAGAGGAAGAAGTAAAGATAATATTGAAGTGCTCCCGTTTCCCCAAATTTATTTTAGTTAACTGAATGCCCATTGCATATTATTTACCCTTTTCCTTAAATATTGATGAATCCCTAAATAACAAAATTGGCCAAAGACTTTATAGTATAAAGTTCACAACATAACACATGTAAAGGAACTCTAGAGATGTTAGGACTTTAGAGACTATATTAGGAAACCTGGAAGAGGGCACTGCAGACAGCATTGTTTTTGTTTCCCAGTTAAATGTATCTGGTCCTTTAGTTTGGGGAAATTTTTACTTAGCCTTGGTTTGCATCTTAATGTACCCATGTTTCTTGAGATGTGCTTTAGAGAACGGGAAGAAACATTGGGTATTGGTAAAGCTGCTTCCACTTCCCCTTGTGGATAGTGGCCATATTTCCTCTCCAGCTGAGGATGCAGTTTGTTCTTTTTCTCAGTATGTTAATGAAGTTATACTTCCCAAGCATTACCACAAGGTGATGCAGTGATTTTACACTTTTCCACTGGGTGGTGTATATGTGTGTGCATGTGTGAGCATGCATAGTGTATTAATTTGCCTGTGAATCATCTTGCTGCATTGGCATTCTCAGTGAATTTCAACATTTTAATAAGTTTGGCTATCATTTTACTCCCTGTCATCTGTGTGAGGAGAGAAACAGAACTATATGGGAATTAGAAATTTTCATTTTACTACTTAAAATGGGTCAATTCATGTTGTAATTATATTCAGATTACATTTATCCTTAACTTTTTTGTGACTAGAAGATATTGGAATTTAATTTTAAAAAGTAAGGTGGAAACAAGAGTGGAATAACTTGTAAAATTTTTATAGTTCTAATCACATTGAAATTTTTTGAAAAGGTTGGGGTGTTGGAGAGGGATTAATGAAGATTATTAATAGGATGATCACAAATTATTTTACTCTTCAGGTTTATATGCATCATGAATGTATTTAAAGTCTGATGTTAGGGTTTTGTATTAAAAACTTGAATTTGTGGGGAGGGTTTAAAATGAAATTTGATGTTTATATGTTTATTTAAAGCATGAAAATACATTTATATATGCTGGTAAAAATTCAATCAATATAGTTAAAAGTCCTTTATTTAAACATATGCTTCATGAGTAAAGACTTAACTATATGGTGAGTACTTTTTAATCCCTCTTGATGCATTATAAGCATATCTAAGTATATATATGTATACTTTATGCTATTTTATACCTTGAAAACTTTTCAGTGAAGTAAAAGTGTAAGGTTGGATTTTGGATTTTTAAATCACTATTGTAATGGAGGTTAAATAAGTTTAAACTCGGCTCCCTTGTTTTATAACAAATACAGCTTTGTTGATTTAGTTTACTTTAGGAAATGTGTTAAGTTTTAAGAAAAAAAAAAAGAGGTTTTATTTTTATTCCGCTTCTAATTAAAAACATGGGTAACTCATTCTAAGCTAGCCTTATTTTCTCCTTACTGAATGTCTTCCTCAGAGAATCTTAAATATTCAGTCTTTTCATAGAAAAATGTTACTGATTCACTTGCCTCAGTTTAGGTAGTTGTATCTATTAGAAGTTTGTTCAGTTGATTCAGTTACAGTTTTTCTTAGTATCTTACCAGTAGTGAACATTTTTTTCAAAACTGGAATCTGAATGGTTTTTTTTCCTTTATGAAACCACTGACTTGAAAAGAGGTTATCATTAATGACTTCATTAGCATCATGACATCCTCCTAAACCCAGATTAGCTCAGACAATTCAAAAAGAAAGTAATAGAACTCTAGTTATTTTAGGCAGGGTTCCAGTGTTTATAAGTGTGACTTTTTTTAAATTTTCCTGGAGGTTTTGGGTTACCAGCTGGGGAGTATTGACAGTTAAGTGTTTCTGTGAAATAGGTTGCTGGTAATAGAACCTTCTTGTTAGTGCAGAGATAGCTAGGGAGGATTAATCCTGAACACTCTCTTTAGCTCCTAATTCTGGCAAACCACAAGTGGGGAGAGTCTTAACAGACAACCAGTCTGGTATTTTACCACAATGGCTTTCAGGTTCAGGATTGACAGACTCTTTATGGGATAGCTAATATGTTGTTTTAATAAAGCATCACTTTTAACATAACAGAAGCAGAGAAGACACACAAAGAAAGTGCTTGTTGTTTCAAAACCTTAAAAATTTGCCTTAGTATTTTAAACAGGTCAGCAAAAGAAATAGTTGTAAAAGCATATTGTCTTAGAACTTCCTAGCAATAAAAACTTAATAATTATGAAAATACTAGAGGCCCGGTGCACAAAAATTTGTGCACTTGGGGGGGGGGGGGAAGGGGGCGTCCCTCAGCCCGGCCTGTGCCCTCTCGCAGTCTGGGACTCATCAGGGGATGACCACCAGCTGGCTTAGGCCCGCTTCCTGGGGGGATTGGGCCTAAGATGGCAATCAGACATCCCTCTGGCAGCCCGGCAGCCCTCGGGGGATGTCCACTTGCCAGTAGGGAGCAGGCCTAAACTGCAGTTGGACATCCTTAGCGCTGCTGAGGAGGCAGGAGAGGCTCCCACCACCACCACTGTACTGGCAGCCATCAGCCTGGCTTGTGGCTGAGCAGAGCTCCTCCCATGTGAGAGCGACCTGACCACCAGAGGGCAGCTCCTGCATTGAGAGTCTGCCCCCTGGTGGTCAGTGTGTGTCATAGTGACCAGTCATTCCCAGTCTTTCTGCTGTTAGGGTCAGTTTTCATATTACCCTTTTACTATATAGGGTAGAGGCCTGGTGCACGGGTGGGATCTGGCTGGTTTGCCCTGAAGGGTGTCCCGGATCAGGGTGGGGGTCCCGCTTGGGTGCCTGGCCATCCTGGATGAGGGGATGATGGCTGTTTGCAGCTGGTCACACCCCCTTCATGGTGGGGGTCCCCACTGGGGTGCCTGGCCAGTCTGGGTGAGGAGCTGAGGGCCGTTTTTAGGCTGGCAGGTGACTGAAGCTCCCAACCTCTCTTTTTTTTCTTTTTCTTTTTTAATTCTGGGATTTATTTACCTTCTATGGCTGCACTGGAACTGAGAGCCGGCTTTAGCTCTGAGGCTCAGCTCCAGCTCTGAGACCTCGGCTGCTGAAAGCAGGTATCTGGGTTTGTTTTGCTTCTATAATTGAAACACTGTTGCAGCTCCAGCTCTGAGGCCCGGCTGGCTGAAAGCAGGTTTCTGGGGTTTGTTTAGCTTCTATAATTGCAACATTGTTTCTTAGAGTGCAGCTCAGAGGCCGGCAGCAGCAGGCGGGGAACCTTGGCTTCCTCCATCACTGGAGCAAGCAAGCCTCTTGTTCTCTTCAGCTGCCTGGCTGCCGGCCACCATCTTGGTTGGCAGTTAATTTGCATATTGTCCTGATTAGCCAATGGGGAGCATGTCGGAGGTACGGTTAATTACCATGTTTGTCTATTATTAGATAAGATGAGCAGAATCTTACTGTTGTGCTTGCCATGTAGAAACTTCTTTGATTTGTGAAATAAATTAGATAAATTTGGTTAGCAAAAAATGTTGTTCCTATTTTTTTCATTATTTTTTTATTTAAAAAAAAAATACATTTTATTGATTTTTTTACAGAGAGGAAGGGAAAGGGATAGAGAGTTAGAAACATCAATGAGGGAGAAACATCGATCAGCTGCTTCCTGCACGCCCCCGACTGGGGATGTGCCTGCAACCAAGGTACATGCCCTTGACCGGAATCGAACCTGGGACCCTTCATTCTGCAGGCCGATGCTCTATCCACTAAGCCAAATCGGTTAGGGCGATTTTCTTCATTATTATAGTCTTGTTTTGAAAACTCAGAAGCAAGTACCATAGGGTTAGTTTCTTATATGTATTATAGAATGAGTGATGATACCGGTTCTGTGTCACACTGTAGAGATAGCTTTTTGAAGTAAATCCTCAGTTGCTATACTAGTACTTTTGAAAAAAAAAAAAAAGTAAATCCCTTCCCCCCCCAAAAGTATAGCACAGAAAACATTTGGATCATGTAGATTTTTGTAGTCTATTTTAACTATTCATCTGCTATCCAGTGCTTGGTGTTCTGTAAGCCAGTGAGCATTTACTGAATCCATTATAGATTTCTACAGTTTGTATTTAATGTAAAACAATATATTTTTAATCAGTAACTATGTGGAAATTAATGGGAAGAAAAAATGAATACTGGAAGTCAAGGTAGGATTATTGAACCCAGAATGAAAGGGTAGAATTGGTATAGGTAGAGAGGAACAGATAGGCTGAGCTATTTTAAGTATATCAGCTGAGATTTTACATGGTTTGAGAGATCTGAAGAAGCATGTACCAGAAGCCAAAGAAGACAGTTTGGGTCTAGGTCAGCCGTGGGCAAACTATGGCCCGCGGGCCGGATCCAGCCCGTTTGAAATGAATAAAACTAAAAAAAAAAAAAAAGACCGTACCCTTTTATGTAATGATGTTTACTTTGAATTTTTATTAGTTCACACAAACACTCCATCCATGCTTTTGTTCCGGCCCTCCGGTCCAGTTTAAGAACTCATTGTGGCCCTCGAGTCAAAAAGTTTGCCCACCCCTGGTCTAGGTATTAGTGGAAATGCGTGAGCGATGGTAATGAAGACTTAGGTTGTTGGGTTAGGTCAGAGTCTAAGTAATAGTTCTTTGTCCTAATCACATACAGGATTAAGATTACTTGAGAAAGATGCTAAAAAAAACCAAAACAAAGTGTTCACATAAATGTGCCCACACCCAGGTCCCACTTCCAGAAAGTCACTGTCTTTTTCTTTTTTTAAGGCCCCTAAAGATTCTTATGTGTAGCTAGGGGATCGCAAACATGGGTGAGGAATGCAGGCGCTGAGAGATTAGCATCTGTTACAGGAGCCAACAACCTAGGAGAGGGAGGGATGGGTTAGGTTAGGGAGTAAAATGATGAAGTTCAAAGGTCCAACATAGAAGCTGTTGGTTGCAAAAGAAGCAAAGAGCTAGGCTTTCCAAGAGAGTTCATAGTTTGTTTTTTATTTTGGTTTAAAAGCTTTTTAGCTCCTATGTAACTTTCTGAGTCATATTGGAAATTCTTTATTTCCCAATTTGTCTGTGTCTTTATATTTAATCACATTTTAAAGGAGGAATGCCAATATTTAAAAGTACATGTCTTCTCAAAAATTATCATGTAGATATCAATATAAGTTGCATTTAATGATACATTTTCTGAAGATTAAAGTTTTTCTTAGTTGGGTATCATTCAACTTGTGTGATTTACTTGTTTCAGATTCACAATGACATCCTTTCAAGAAGTCCCACAGACTTCCAATTTTGCCCATGTCATCTTTCAAAATGTGGCCAAGAGTTACCTTCCTAATGCACATCTAGAATGTCATTATACCTTAACTCCATATATCCATCCACATCCAAAAGATTGGGTTGGTATATTCAAGGTAAGAAAAACTTTCTTCCTATTTCTTCCATCTGGGTACACTCTATTTTCTTTTACGCAGTTGATCAGTAGCTTTACTTGCTCTATCTTCACTCTACATTCAGGGTCATTTTTATAACGTCAGATATAAAACATTTACATTTGTAAATGTAAACATTTTGTATTTAACAGTGGGATAGTATACAACAAATGTTGGAAACTTGAATCCAGGCTTTGCTCTCTATGATCAAAAGGATTGGCTTCACTCAAGGTCATGTGAAAAAATTTTAAGAATCTTTGTTTTCTTTTTCCATTTTCTCCTTTTCTTACCTGAAAAAATGAGAAGAATAGAGCAGGGTAATGAGGTTGAGGAAAGGACATTCCTGGCAGGAAGATGGTATAAGTAAAGGCACAGAGGTGAGAATGTTTATGAGAATGAGTAATTTTAACTAGAACAAAACTTGACTTAGGTGGTGTAAGATAAGGTTGGAATTAAGCTTCATTCTGTCTACAAAGGACCGAAGTACTGGCAGTGGGAAGTCTTTGTAAATATAGGTATGTAGGTTGATGTGTGGAATAGACTGCATGACCTTTCTTATGTTCTGAATTTTTTACTTAAAATTATAACCACTTTCTTATTAATATAGCTCTGAAACATTTTACCTTGTGGTGGGACATTTATGCTGTTTATGATATTTCTGTCTAAGAATCAGCATTGCATCCTCACATGTATGTGGCATTTTTGCTGTATTTTTCTTTTAAATAGAAAGGACCTTTACTCTTGATAATACAATATTTGAAAACTACAATATATAAAAAAGAAAGTGAATGGCTCTATCCATTGTAGCCTCCACCTTCCCCAGAAATAGCTTGTAGTTAAGTTTGGTATATATTTTTCTAGATTTAAAAATTCATAGGCTCATTTTCTGTATTTCTTTGTAGGTTTTATATTTGTACACATATAACCAGAAAATATATTTTCAGTGCCTTTCCTATTGTGTCGCTCTCCCTTTATCTCCTCCCCCCAAAATAGTGCCCCCCCTGGACCTCAGTATCTCCCTTTCCCTCCCTCCCTCTTTAAAAGTGCTTTAAAAAAAAAAAAAAAAAAATATATATATATATATATATATATATATATATATATATATATAATTGATTTTTTTACAGAGAGGAAGGGAGAGGAGGATAGAGATTTAGAAACATTGATGAGAGAGAAACATCGATCAGCTGCCTCCTGCACACCCCCTACTGGGGATGTGCCCATAAGCAAGGTACATGCCCTTGGCCTGAATCGAACCTGGGACCTTTCAGTTCGCAGGCCGGTGTTCTATTCACTGAGCCAAACCGGTTAGGGCTAAAAGTATGCTCTCTTCACCCTAATGTTTTTCTTTCTCTCAATGTTTCTCTAGAACTTATTAATATCTTTATTTTTGCTAGGTAACCTTGATGTCCTTCTGATCTTCTTTACACTTCCTCTCAGTTTCCTTTATGAGCAGTACATCTTTCTTTATTTTTTAAGAGCAATACTTCTTTTTTTTTTTTTAAATATATTTTATTGATTTTTTACAGAGAGGAAAGGAGAGAGATAGAGAGTTAGAAACATCGATGAGAGAGAAACATCGATCAGCTGCCTCCTGCACATCTCCTACTGGGGATGTGCCCGCAACCCAGGTACATGCCCTTGACCGGAATCGAACCTGGGACCTTTCAGTCCGCAGGCCGACGCTCTATCCACTGAGCCAAACCGGTTTTGGCAGAGCAATACTTCTTATCCAATATGTTTTTCTAACAGATTAATCCTAGTTAAAGATTTTCTTTTTCTTCCATGTTACCCTTGCTTAATTTACTTTTTTGCTTTTATTTCACTATTGCATTAGTAGAAGAATGATGCCAGTACTATTGTACTTTCCCAAACTAAACTATGTGAAACATCCATTGTTTTGGTTCCTTCCTTACTGTAGATACACCTACACCCTTTTATAACTGGATTAAAGTGTAGCTCTTAGGAGCAATACATTCTGAAAGTCATAGGTAACTTTATAACTGTTCCATTGTTCAAAATGTTGTCAGGAGATGGTAGAAGCTCTAGGGGATATGAAAAGAACTGTAGAGTCAGTTCACTGTCCCTAAAAGTCTGTGTGTCTTTGAACTAATATGATAACACTGTGTGTCTTTGAACTAATGATAACACTAACATGATAATGAAATTCGTGTACAGGGTGTGTGTCCCTCAGTCCAGCCTGCACCCTCTCCAATCTGGGACCCCTTGAGGGATGTCTGACATCCCTCTCACAATCCAGGACTGCTGGCTCCCAACTGCTCGCCTGCCTGATTGCTCCTACCCACTCCCCTGCCAGCCTGATCGACACCTAACTGCTCCCCTGCCAGCCCGATTGCCCCTAACTGCCCCTCCTCCTCCCGCTGACCTGATCACCCCTAACTGCCCTCTCCTGCTGGCCTGGTTGCCCCAACTACCCTCCCCTCCTGGCCCAGTCACCCCTAACTGCCCTCCCTTGCCAGCCTGATAACCCCTAACTGCCCTCCCCTGCAGGCCTGGTCCCCCCCAACTGGCCTCCCCTGCAGGCCCGATTGCCCCCAACTGCCCTCCCCTGTAGGCATGGTTCCCCCCAACTGCCCTCCCCTGCAGGCCTGGGTTCCCTCCAACTACCCTCCTCTGCAGGCCTGATCGTCCACAACTACCCTCCCTTTCAGGCCTGGTTCCCCCCAACTACCCTCCCCTGCAGGCCTAATCGTCTACAACTGCACTCCCTTTTGGGCATGGTTCCCCCCAACTACCCTCCCCTGCTGGCCTGATTGTCCACAACTGCCCTCCCCTGCCAGCCATCTTGTGGCGGCCATCTTGTGTGTTGGAGTGATGGTCAATTTTCATTTTACTCCCCCCCCCCTTTTTTTTTTTTTTAGATAGGATGTAATTATCATTGATGTGCTAGGTATTGTGCTAAGTGCTTTACAGGGATTATTTTATTTAAAAAACACACACAACCCTTTGAGATTGTTACCATTATCTCCATTTTAAAGAGGAGGAAACAGAAGTAATTTATTTGAAGTCATAACTAGAAAGAGGTATTTTCTGGTAATCTGACCTATTTCTTATACACTGTGATTAACAAAAATTACCACTTAAGGAGTACTCACCATGGTCAGGCACTCTGCTAAGTGCTGCTTTTATATTTATCATCTAATTTTATCTTCTAATAGTTCAAAGGGGAAAAACTTGAGCCTTAATAGGTGAGGTAAATCACTTACATCACAGATTCTTTAAACTTCCTTCTTATCCGTAAAGAGATGAAAATTATGTCTTTCAAATGTTTTTGACCCTGACACACACAAATTCTGTGATGCGACCTAGCAAGCAAAGGTGCTTGCAAATACATCTGAAACAGATTTTTTATGAAGCAGTACTTAGCTGTCATGTACTCTGATCCTTTTCTAATTCTATATAAATCAAAAAGTTAATGTCATGAACCACTAAATTAATATACTTCCTACTGGGTTGTGACCTACAGTATGAAAACACTCTTTTGGAGACTAAAGATTGTTAAAATTCTTCCAGTGGTCTGCAATCTCTAAAAGTAGGTCAATCAGAATTAAGAATATACTTAAAATTTAACTCGGTGGAGTATTATTTCTTGGAATATTACTGGCAAATAGAAACCTAGTACCTATTTTACACATCTCTAATCCATACTTAGCACGCTACAATTCATCTGGATAATACAGACTGAGATATGTAATGTATACATGTTGTAAGTTGAAAGTGTTTTAGAGATAGGACATAGGTAGTCTATTTTTGTATATAAACATCTTGATAATAAAGGACTTTTTACAAAATTTACCAATTGGCTTTAAGCAAGACTTGCTAAAGGTGAAAGATCAGTGAAGTTAGTGGATTTAAGGGGCAGGGCTCTAATTAAACACTTAACTTTGAAGCATAAGATAATGTTTAAAAAACCTGTTTAATGAATTCAAATTTTAAGCAAAATTTAAGTTTTTCTTTTTGATACTAAGATTTTCCTTGAGAAATTGGATATCAAATTGCATTTTAATACATATTAGAAACTCTACTGTTTGATTTATATAGATTTTTTTATAGCATTAGGTTACAGCTTAATAAAAAACTATAAAATCTGACATGCTGGTTAAAATATTATGATTTGTAAGCATATTAACCCATGTCTTAACTTTAGGATGCAGTAAAAAACAATATGCTATAAGATATCACTCTATATTAAACTTTTTTCTAATAATCTCCATGTTTTCTTTCCTTTAGGTTGGATGGAGTACTGCTCGTGATTATTACACATTTTTATGGTCCCCTATGCCTGAAAATTATGTAGAAGGATCAACAGTAAATTGTGTATTAGCATTTCAAGGTAAGAACTGAAAACTGCAGAACTGGGTGAAACTAGGTATTTTATTGCTATTAAAAGTGATGTACCCATTGTAATTGTCTACTAAGGCATAGCCAGCATACCACAATTGAATTAATTAGTATCTTTTGTTTAGCAAAAGTCATAATGTAAATATCTACTGGCAAAAAGAAACCTAGTACCTATTTTAAACATAGGTCACATGATATTTTATGTAGACATTATAAAGGCTTTTGCTTGTTAACTTTCATTGAAGAGTTGATTTCTTATCAGCTCTTTACCTTTGATGTTTTTTTTCCCAAATGAGAAAACAATGCTATTACTCATGTTAGAATAATGTAACAAACTATAGGCCCAGTGCATGAAATTTGTGCACTGGTAGGGTCCCTAGTGGCTGCTGGCTGCCGGCCAGGGCCTCCATCCCTTCCCCCAGCTACCTGCCGCCACTGGCTGGGGCCTCCTTCCTTTCCCCTGGCCAGCCCACCCCCTGGTCCAACTTCCCAAAGAACTCTGGTGGAGGGGACAATTTGCATACTATACTTTTTTTATATTGGATGGGATTAGAGGTGAGAAAAAGACAGGGATGGGCAAAAGTAGGTTTATAGTTGTAAGTATGTGAAAGTTTATTTTATTATTTTTCTATACAAAAATGTTTCTTCTTTTGGGTTTGTCTGATGCTTTGTCATAATTGCACTGAGGTTGTACATTTTCAGGAAGAATACCAGAGAACTAATGTTGTACCCTTCTCAGTGTATTGTATCAGGGAGCACTATGCCCATATATCTTATTACTGGTACTAATCTTGATCACTTGGTTAAGGTGGTGTCTGCTGGATTTTTCCACTGTAGAGGTAATAGTTTTTCTTTTGTAATTAGTGACTATTATAGGGAAGTTACTTTGAGACTAAGGAAATAATCTTGTTTCTCTTCAAACTTTTACCCACTCATTTTAGTATACATTACTGAATCTTGCTTAACAATAATTATTGTTGTTGTATTTGTCTGGTGATGCTCCTCTATTCTCATATTTCTTGTATATTTATTAGTTGGAATTATGTTAGGAAAAGTCCTCTTCACCGTGGACTCATGGATACTTATTTTATTCTATGGAATAAAGTCTAATACTATCATCATTTTTTTGCTCAAATTGTCTTAGCTTTTTTTGATCCTAGGTAACTCCATTCAGGTCAGCTCCTGTGTTTTTTTTTTTTTAATATTCCCTTCATCCTCCAGTGCTTTTTTTTTTTTTTTAAATATATTTTATTGATTTTTCACAGAGAGGAAGGGAGAGGGATAGAGAGTTAGAAACATCGATCAGCTGCCTCCTGCACATCTCCTAGTGGGGATTTGCCCGCAACCCAGGTACATGCCCTTGACCGGAATTGAACCCGGGACCTTTCAGTCTGCAGGCTGATGCTCTATCCACTGAGCCAAACCGGTTTCGGCCTCCAGTGCTTTTTAAAGGACTTCTTTCTTACTTTCAAGCCCCAGATGATGTTCTTGGCTTACCTTGTGTTTTTCTCTGCCCCTCTCTCTTATTTCTAAAGAGAAAGGCCAACTATTTTTTAAAGAATGAAATCAAATGAACTAGATATCATAAGAATGAGACTGAAAATTTTAAGATATGGAAGAATAACAGCCATAGTGATTACAGATTTCTGTTTAATAGTAACATCCAAGACAAGGTGAATGTATTCATTTTTTGTAGGTTCATTTCATAGTCATTTAATGCTTCCTTTTTATAGGTATTCCAGAATTTTTATATTCTGTATCTGCCCTCAATATTTCTGAGGTCTTGATATAGGATATAAAGCATGTGTATAATGAATGGTAATACAAGGTATATTGTGGAAGTTGTTTTTCTTAATGTAAAAAATACCATGGGCGTTTTGGAGGGAAGGGAACTTAATTTTGAAATAGGATAATCCAGCAAAATTTGAAAGAGAAGGTAACAATTGAATTGAAGAAAGAAGGAACAAATAGTGAACACACATTAGTGGCCTGGATGGTATAAATACGTTATCTATAGATACTTTGGAACTCTAAGATAGATGGCTTGGAGTCTGCTTTACAGCTAAGAAACTCTGGGGCACAAGAGGTTAAGTAAATAATAGTTAGTGGTAGAGCTGGAATTCCAGAATAAAATCTGTGTAGTTCCAAAGCTTTTTTGTTCTACAGCATCAGTGGACCTCATCATCTTTTCTGCTGTTACACAGTTTACACGTGTAGCATATTCCTTTTGTTAATATCTCCCTTTTACATGTAATGAATTGAGGGAAGATTTCTTTAAATGGCATGTTCTCACTCCTAATAATTCTCCTAGATTTTCATGCTTGTTTTTCCCTTGCTCCTCCTCCAGCCTTCCTCTCCTTGAAAACTACATTTTGACACTCTCCCAGATGACTTAGTTTTGCTCTAGTGAAGATTTGGGAAAAGGATATTCTGGGAATATAAGCTTAGATCCAAGGTAGAAAAATTCGGGCATGTTAAGGGAAGAAGGGAAAGTCTAGTTCTGATAATTTATGAAAAAAAGGAAGAAAGACATATCCTAAATGCCTAGAAACAGGGTCAGGAATGAGAGGACGTGACAAATATTGTTAAAGTAACATTTTATAATAGGAAGTTTAATAATTTTTGGTTAACTTCCTCTTAGGATATTACCTTCCAAATGATGACGGAGAATTTTATCAGTTCTGTTACGTTACCCATAAGGGTGAAATTCGTGGAGCAAGTACACCTTTCCAGTTTCGAGCTTCTTCTCCAGTTGAAGAGCTGCTCACTATGGAAGACGAAGGGCATTCTGACATGTTGGTGGTGACCACAAAAGCTGGCCTTCTTGAGGTTAGTACCAACAGTGAGTTAGTGATTCATAGGTAATTTTAAAAACAGAACATGTAAGAACACAGGTTAATTGGCATTTTAAGAATTCTTATGTTATGCAGGTGTATAACCTAAAAAGCAGATGCTTTTAAACTAAAATAATTGAAAAATACTTAGTGTATTTTTTTTCCTGTTTAAAAATCTTTATTATTGAAAATATTACATATGTCCTCCTTTATCCCCCATTGACCCCCACCAGCATGCTGCCAGCCCCTACCTCTGGCCTTCAACACCTTATTGTCTGTGACCATGGATTATGCATATATGCATAACTTAGTGTATTTTTGAAATGCTTTAAAAGTCTTTTTATCACAACTATGTTATTGCTTTCACTGTGGCAGGGACTGTCCCTAGGCTCTAGAAGTGTTTTGTGCATAGTAGATGTGCAATAAACAACTATTGAGAGAATTTAGACCTATAGCTTTCCTAATATTTCCTCACCCCCAACCTTTCTTCGGTGGTGCCTACTCCATTAAGTGTAGAATGGTAGAGATTTGGAAGGTGAAGCTGGAGGGAAAGTAGTGTACAGCAATAAATCTGTCATTGGATGTGAACTTTATTTTACTGTACTATGGAGCATACTCTATCCCAAGTGTGGCAGTGAATCAGAGAAGCATCCCAGTCTCAAGGTTTAAGTTGAATATCTTTAGAATGATTTTTTTTTCCTTGTCATCTGATCAAATGAATAAGCTTGGATTAACCATAACTGAAAAAAGGTGAAAAACTTCTCACTATTTTTTTAAATTGAATATTTGGAGTCATTGCATTGGCTCCAATAGAAATGTACTGTGTAGATGCTCTAATAATGCCTTATGTCTTAATTTTTAGTAGTTACTGAAGAAGAAATTAGAACAACATTCTTTCAAAATATTTCTCAATATTTTGAAATACCCTAAACCTAAGTACTGGAATGTTACATTTGTGTTTCTGTGAAATACAGCTTCTTTAATTGGTTCAGCATCCATTTTTGATTACTTTATATTCACATTTACTGACAGGTCATTGCTTTTCTTTATAGTCAGATGAGCTTTTTATATGTAAATATTTTATGACTTTGATTTTATCTTATTTACCTTAATAAACTGAGATTAGAGAAAAAAGACAAGAGGTTATAGATAACATACTTTATTTTTTTATTTTTTTGTGTGTGAATTCTTCCATATCTACCCTTCCCCCTTCCAGAAATTCTTCTCTTATCTTAAATAAAGAAATGTAACTTTTATAGGCTGACTGAAACATTTTGTGTTGACAACTGCCTGATGATCAAGGTTTTTAGCCTGGTATTTGAATGCTAGTCAAAGATGCTGAAACAAGCCCGGCTCTTAAGAAGAATGCAGTTAGTTTACATTGCAGCTTTTTGAATACTTGCTAGACCACCCTGACTTCAGGGCCACTAACAGAAGAAGGGGCGTTTTGACATCTGCATCTCTTATGCACGTTTTCTAAGTAAATTGGGACACCATAACAATTTATTTCACTTCTTCTTCATAAAGAAATGTAAATTGCTGTCTCTTAGGGAAATATTTCTGAGATAAAATGTTTTTATATTCTGACCAAGTTTTGGACAAGTCTTTTAAATTTTCACATTCAGCAAAATCTTTAATGATTTTATCTAAAACTGCACAAAAATAGTAGATATGTGAGACATTGTCTAGGGTACTATTGACATTAAAAGTGATAAATAAAATATAATGCTTCAGTGTGTGAATCTTGACTGGATCCTGGAGTTTTTAAAAAATTACTAATTTTCTTAACTATTATAATGGTAGTGGTTGAATAGGAAATTGTTCTTATTAGGAGATGCTTGCTCTCAGTAGTTAGGGGTGAAGTGTGCAATTTTGTTTCAAATGGTTTAGTTCCCCTCCTCCACAATTACATCGATAAATTGAATACTGAATATAAAGGGAAATAAAATTAAAATGGCAAAATATTAGTGAATTTAGGTGATGGGTATATGGTATTCATTGTAAAATTTTAACTGCTATGTGCTTGAAAGATTTCACAATACAGAATTGGGGGCAGGAATTTGATTTGTATACATTTTAATCTAATTTGAATTTATGTGCCAATTAAATGAATCACTGGGTAAAAGTGGTTCTTTTATAATGTTCCTTTTGCAGTATATCAAGATGTATCTATATTTTAAGCTATGAGAAAGTTTAGAGCCAAAAGCCATTATAAAAAATAAAATAGGCAAGGTATGAAATACGTTCAGTAAATAAATAAAGTTTTCTCTTTTGAGGGTATTTACTCCTGTCATTTTCATTTGGTGTGATGAATGAGGTAGAAGGGTCATTCTAAAAACTTATAGCCATTCAACTTCCATAAAAACCATTTTAGACTTCAATCAGTTTGGTTCCATGACCCTGGAAAATGGACTTGGGGTCTATTGTTGGGCATACATTTTATTTATTTATTATTATTTTTAAAATACATTTTTATTGATGTCAGAGAGGAAGGGGGAGGGAGAAAGATAGAAACATCAGTGATGAGAGGGAGAATCATTACTGGCTGCTTCCTGCACACCCCACACTGGGGATCGAGCCCACAACCTGGGCATATGCCCTGACCAGAATTGAACCGTAACCTCCTGGTTTATAGGTCGACACTCAACCACTGAGTCATGTCGACCAGGCCATTTTATTTTAGCTAAATGTATACGATGCCTCCTCTGAGTATACAATCTTCCCTCATTAGAGTCAGTGATGTCTGCCTGTAAGAGAAGTGTTAACCATTTTAGGTCCCTTAATTCATTAATTTTTTAGAATATTAGAGTTTAGATTTCCTGAACAGAATAACTATTAGTGTTTCCATAATAATTAATATAATGTTATAGTCCGCATTTTAGTCCTAAAATTTGCATTTATTTATAAAGTTTTTTTATTTATTTATGCCACATAAAAGGCATCACATATTGAAATTTATTCCTAATACCTTATTTAAAGAACCCTTTTAATAGTAATCCCTAGGTGAAGGCCTTATGTAACATAAGAAAGTTCTTAATAGATTCAACGATTTCCCATAATTTGCATTCAGGAAGAGGTATACATTTTCTTCCAAATTATTACTCAAGATATGCCCAGAGTTAAGTCACTTATGAAGCCTTATCTTTAGTACTGACTTGAAAAATGATCAGTAGGAAACATCATAATAAAATTCATTAGCTGTACTTTTAATTTTTTTCTTCTTTGCCCAACCAAAGGAGGCTTCATGAACTTTTGATTCATGAACTTTTCTACCTGAATGCTAAATAAGGCTATTTGATATGAAGTAGAATGTAAAAATTCTTTCTGTGAATGTCTTTACTATTTTTTTGAAATGGGAAATCAATTTGTAACATTATAGGATTATTTAAAAAAAAAGACCCAGTATGAGTTTTTTTGTTTTACAGTTGAAAATGGAGAAAACCATGAAAGAAAAAGAAGAACTGTTAAAATTGCTTGCCGTTCTAGAAAAAGAAACAACACAACTTCGAGAACAAATTGAAAGAATGGAAAGAGAACTTAACCATGAAAAAGAGAAATGTGACCAACTGCAAGCAGAGAAAAAGGTTGGTTGAGTCTAAGGGAACTGATAGTAGTTGATAGCCTGAAACCTACTTTTTACAAGAACTGAACCAGTTACAGTGAGTGAAAACCCTGTGTTGAAAAACAATAGCATTTAGACAGATATTTATACAGAAACAGATCAGTTTCTATCAACCTTCTATCACAACTTTTTTTATGTTGTAAGTGATTAAAATTTTGGATTTTTTGTACCAGGCTTGATGACATAGTGCCTGACAACTGTTTCTAGATGCTTTATATCTAAATGTAGAGTATTTGATTGATTTTGAGGGGAGGGCTTGGAAATACACTTAGGAATGATAAACACTGAATAAGGGAAAATAGAATAAAGTAGTTAAATTACTTTTCCAAAAATCAGAATTCAGTGAAATGAGATGTAGTATTAGACAAACTTTTGAAATCCTTGATGTGAGAAATTACATAAATTATCCTAAAAATATCTAATATTGGTGCAATTTCTTAAGCTAAGAAAAAAAGAAGTGTAAGTATAAAATAGTGTGGTTTCATTAGAGATACAAATGGATTTTAATTAGTAGCTGAAAAAAAATGGGAGAAAAAAGTGAGTGTTAACCTTGGTAGTATCATGAAACATGATTTGTCATTGGGGTAACATTGAAAAGTGCTATGTAAAATATGAGAGTGACTAATTAAATTTTTTTTTTCTCATTTTCGTTGCCTGCCCTCTGGTGGAGAAGTTAGTGAAATCAACAAGAGTGTATAAAAATGCAAGAAAAAAGTTAATTTAGTATATGTAAAGTTGAATGTATGTTACAATTTCTGGTTTAGTTTTTAGTCTTAGTTTATAAACTTTGGAGGGGACAAATTTGGGATTAAAATTTAAGAATACATAGATTTCTGTAAGATGCATATTTTATCATACTAATTATGTTTCTCAATACTTTATTGTTGTTCTTTCTTAGGAACTTACTGAAGTATCAGAAAATTTAAAAATGGAAAATGAAGAACTTAAGAGGAGATACAATTATGCTACATCCAAAGCTGTCAAGCTTGAGGAAGATATTCTGTTAGTGACAAATAAAGCAATTGAAAAAGAAACTGAATTAGACAGGTATTTCTGACACTTTTAAAAGATATCTTTATGTTCTAAAAATGTTTTAACAAAGTTATTTTGTCTATATTAATGTTACATGACCTTAACCCAGTTTAAAGGACAAACTCAGGAAGGCCCAGTGTGAAAGAGAACAACTTGAATATCAGTTGAAGACAGAAAAGGATGAGAAGGAACTTTATAAGGTAATTTATTCTTTCCGTTTCTGTTACTTTTCTATTGCTGTATAAGAAAATTACTCTAACACTTATTTAGTGGTTGGGAATTGGGAGCAGCTTAGCTGAGTTTTTACAGCTCAGGATCTCTTGTGTAGTTGCAGTTCAGGATGCAGTCACCTTATGGCTTTTTTGGAACAGGAGGTTCCATACATTTAAAGAGTAAAGTGCAAGAAGTATGCTAATTCATTTATCTCTGGTACTCTTTTTTTTTTTTAATATTTTAAAATTTATTTTAGAGAGGAAAGGAAAGGGAGAGAGAGAGATCGAAACATCAATGATGAGAGAGAATCATGGATCGGCTGCCTCCTGCATGGCCCCTATTGGAGATTGAGCCCACAACCCGGGCATGTGCCCTTGACTGGACTTGAACCTGGGACCCTTTAGTCCTCAGGCCAATGCTCTATCCACTGAGCCAAACCAGCTAAGGCATATCTCTGGTACTCTTAACCAAAGCAAGAGAACCCTTTATAGTGGAAAGTAGTTTTGATTTGTATATCTGTTGTGAGCAAATGAACAGCCACAGCCAAAGTTTCTGGGAAAAATTTATTGGGTTAATTAACAACATATATATTTTCAGGCATACAGAAAATAAGTGATATAGTAGTTTTCACAAGCAAAAATTGAATTGCTTAAGATGTTTTCCAGAATCTCATTATGCTTTTATATCTGAATCTGTCTGTAACCTAATGTTTTGCCAAAAGAACAACCAAATCCATTTGTGATTTTAAAGAGAAATTAAAATCATTAAATCAAAGGAAAAGACCTTAGAATTATTATTATTATTATTATTATTATTATTAGTGTCTATGGAAAGTTAAAAAAAAAAACTTAGAAAAGCTGTGTTGTTAATCCACATAGTTAGCTAGTCACTTGGCAGAACTTGTGTCTCCTGACTCCAAGTCTGGTAAGTCTTCCCATTCCTTAATCATATTTGGGTTAGAGATAGACAGTGGTATTTTAAACTTGGACTGACTTAGGTTATGGAGTTAGAATATTCTTGACATTTTTAAGCACTGTTACAGGTCCATTTGAAGAATAGAGAAATAGAAAATACCAAGCTTGTGTCAGAGGTCCAAACTTTAAAGAATTTAGATGGGAACAAAGAAAACATGATTACTCATTTCAAAGAAGAGATTGGCAGACTACAATTCTGTTTGGCTGAAAAGGATAGTCTGCAAAGGGCTTACCTGCTTACCACCTCAAGTAAGGTAAGTACTTTTGCAACATGTATTTGAAGATTGTAAAACATTATCTCTGTTAAATGTATACAATATGATGGTTTATATTTTTAATCTTCTCTCCCCCAGCCCTTTCTTTTGAAGAAGTTCAAACTTATAGAAAAGTTGGAAGAATGAAACAATGAATACATATTCTCAAATAAAGGCAAACTGTCTTTATCTCCCCCATATATATGCCTTTTCTGAGCCATTTGAAAGTCAGTTGCAGGTATTATGACCATAATACCATTAGCACACCTAAGAAATTTAACACTGATTTTTAGTATTCATTTTGTATATAGTTCTAGTCTACATTCAAATTGTCCCAAATATGTTTTTATTTAACCTTTAAAATTTCTTGATCCAGGCGTGGTCAAAGATCATATATAAATTTAGTATTGTGTTCTTGGTCTGTTCTAATCTATAGTAGTGTCCCTATACTTTTTGTCTTTTTTGACATTGATACTTTTGAAGAATTCAGGCTTGTCTGAGGGAATGTTCCATAATTTAGATTTGTCTGTTGTTTTCTCATGTCTAGATCAGGTCAAACATTTATTTTTGGCAAGAAAAGGCATAGGTGATGTTTTGTACATTCTGTTGCAGTCATACCAAAGGTCACAGTGTTAATTTCATTCTTGATCATGTTAGGTTTAACTCATTTGTTTAAAGTTATGTTATGTCTGCCTGTCTCTTCATATATCAGTGCCTTTCCCTCTGTGATTATTGAGTAAATCTGGGATAATACTTGAGATCATGTGAACATCCTATTCCCCAGTAGTCTCTCACCCAGTGTTTTTTATCCCTTGATGATCCTCACCTGCATCAGTTATTACTTTAATGATTGCAAAATGGTGACTTAAAAATTCTGTCATTCCTTTCACATTTATTAGTAGGTATTCCTTTATAATGAGGAGAGGTTCACTATTGCCATCTCCCCCTTTATTATATCACTATGGTCTTTGAATTCTTTTTTGTTCAGTGTATTATGTTATCATCATTCTTTTTTTTATACCCAAATAGTCCCATATTTAGCGAGGGGGAATCTTTCAAACCTGCTTTTGTGTCTTCTTGATTCAATCCCTTAATGCTTTGAGTGCTTTTTGTTTTGTGGCACAACTGTATGTTAACAGCTTTAGGGATTAGCCATTTTTCCAAGGAGCTCTGTTTTTTTTTTTTAGTAGGGAATGGTATTTTGAAACTGGATCCTGTTGCTACTAGGGGTGGTTTCCTTGTACTTTCATTAAACATTTTGTGTTTAATTTATATCTTTACTTCAAATCTAGGACCTTCCATATCTTTCTCTATTTTATATTAATACTAGAGGCCCAATGCCCAAAATTCATGCAAGAGTAGGCCTTTACAGCTCCAGCTGCCTCTCGGCCCCATCTCCTACCTGCACCTGCCTTGGCCTGGCACTGCCCTAATCGGCTGCCACACACCCTGGTTTCCCAGTTCTCTGGAGCCCCGCCGGTTGATGGTCCCACAGAGGGTGGTCTGGGCCGCCTCCTTTGGGGCGATCGTGGAGTCTCCCCATTGATCACCCTGCCGGCCGGTGGCCTGGGCCTCCCTCTGCGGGGTGATCGTGGGGCGAAGTTGGGGCCCCCTGACCAATCGCATTGGCACCCGCCTTGGCTGGCCTGGCACTAGTGGGTGTCATTGTGGTTGTCTGGACGGTTGTTCCGCTGTTTGGCCATTCGGTCGATTTGCATGTTACACTTTTATTATTATAGATCTCTTATCAATGTGAGAACCCTTTTTCCAAAACATCATTATATTTGTTTTCTACCCAGCTATATATGCCAATAAATTCAGAATTATGTCAATGCCACTTCCAACAATAAGTCTGCTAAATAAAATTAAGATCTATTCCAAAACTTTTCATAGAGTATATTTCACTAAGGAAGTATAGGACACTATGTTCAGATTACTTGAATTAAAATTTTAAAACTTCGTTATGAATTTGTAGTACAGTTCAGTGTATTTGTATATATTTAAGCTTAATATTAGTTTTTATAATCTTAACCTTTTGATTTAATTTTTTGAATATGTGAAATAGTTGCATCATACAAAAGTCAAAATGATATAAAAAATTTACTCTGATGTCTCAATCTCTTCCTTATAAAATCCCTGTTTTAACTTATACCCATAGGTAAACATTTTCTTTACTTTCTGCTTTTTTTTGGAAAAATTAAGCTTATGTGCAGGTGTTGGTGTGCACATACTCCTTTTGATCCCTTTCTTAAAAAAAGATGCCATGCTATATATATTTTGTACTTTGCTGTTTTTCATTTAACAATATAAACTGGAAATCATTCCATATTAACTTATAGAGATCTTTCTAATTTTTAAAAATGGCTGTGTAGTACTATTTTGTGTAGGTTTACATTGATTTATTAATTTTTATGGATGAGTATTATGTTGTTTTCAGTAGTTTGCTGTTAAACACGCTCAGACATAGTTAATATAAATGTCAGACATACATGACATTTATATTTAACTAGAGGCCTGATGCACGAAATTCTTGCAAGGGGCTTGGCCCTTGCAGCCGCAGAGGCTTGCCTTGGCCCTCACAGCCCTGGCTTTGTCCGGAAAGTCATCTTGAAGGACTTCCAGAAGGACGTCCACAAGGTCGTTTGGCTGTCCAGTCTAATTAGCAAATTACGCTTTTATTATTATAGATGATTAAGGTCCAAGTTACTTTTCAGTGTATTTAACGTGACAGATTGCAAATGTAAAGGTGAAAGTGTATTTGATTGCTTATTCGTTGTTTAATAAAATGCTAAAAATTTCTCTAAATATCCTTTTCTTATTAAAGCAAGACTTCTGTGAGGAAAAACATACAAAAGGAATACCTGGAAAAATGATTATTAATTGTTAAAACTTTTTTAAAATTATAAAAGCAATACAGTATCATGGTAATAAGAGAATTCAAGTAGTACATGAAGGTACAAAGTAAAAGTAACCCTCTGGGAAGAGATCAACCAAAGAACTTGCATGCATATATGCATAACCCACGGACACAGACAACAGGGTGGTGAAGGCCTGGGTTGGAGGGTGGGATGGAGGCAGGCTAGAAGAGATCAATGGGGGAAAAGAAGGGGACATTGTAATACTTACATCATTATATAATTTTTAATTTTTTTGGAAATGTACTTAATGAAAATGTGGTTATATGATATTTCAGAACCTATAAAAAATTGAAGGAATGTCTGGGCATCTTGCAAAAGGAGTAAGCATACAGATCTTTTCTCCTTCATTGCAACAGCTGTGTAGTGTCTCTCTTTTACAGCTACTTAGTATGTAATCAGTTTTAATTGTGTATAGTCTTTATTATAAGCATATTGCAATAAAAATTATTATACAGATATCTAGACATACACATATAAATCTGTAGCGTAAATTCCTCCAAGTGCAATTGCTGGGTTGAGTGTTAAAATATTCAGTTATTTAAAAAAAGTAATATACCAGCAGTATATGATACATGCTACTGTTTGTAATGGCTGCGTAGACTTTCATTGTGTGGAGGATGTATCAATTTATTTGTAGTAAATTCTCATATTTTTAGACATTTAATAATTATTCATTATATTAATATTTTATTGAATTCCTGTAAAGTTTAAACCTATGTTCCTACCCGTTATTAATTTTATTAGAAACTCATGAAAAATTGCTACATTAAAAGCCATGTGCTTTTTAAAGGTGTTCATGAATGTTGCAAAAA
The DNA here is from genome assembly GCF_014108235.1 of Myotis myotis. Classification (NCBI taxonomy): domain Eukaryota; kingdom Metazoa; phylum Chordata; class Mammalia; order Chiroptera; family Vespertilionidae; genus Myotis; species Myotis myotis. The sequence continues at coordinate 21,235,876 of NW_023416315.1, read as the reverse complement.
TCTGATTAGCAAGGTTATACCACTTACAGATTATGTAAGTCCAACTGTTTGTAAATTTGTTGATTTTGCTAACCCCATCCTAATATTAGAGTATTACAGTTCTTTAAGCTTTAACAATTTGAAAGATGATGAATGGTATTTGTTTGAATTTTTCTATTTTATTGTTCATGAGTTGAGTATTTTCGGTTTGCATACTAGCCATTTCTTTTTAAAAAATACCATGTTCATGTTTTTCTCCAGTTTTATTTATTTATTTATTTATTTATTCATTTATTTATTTATTTATTTATTTATTGTTTGGGGTTTTCCTTATTGATTAGAAAAGCCGCTTATACCAGTGGTCAGCAAACTGTGGCTCGCGAACCACATGCTGCTCTTTGGCCCCTTGAGTGTGCCTCTTCCACAAAATTCCACGTGCGGGCGCGCACGCACAGTGTGGTTGAAACTTCGTGGCCCATGTGCAGAAGTCGGTATTTTGTGGAAGAGCCACACTCAAGGGGCCAAAGAGCCGCATGTGGCTCGCGAGCCGCAGTTTGCCGACCACTGGAAAGTATTATTATTCCCTTCTTCACTACCCCTTTTTTCTATTTTGGTATATGAAAGCTGACAATATTTATATAGTTAGATCTAATACTGTTACACCTACAAAGATTTTCTCCACCATAACATTACATAAATGATCATTTACAATTCCTTCTAAGGAGCTAACAGTTTAACAACCAAGAATGGGTTTTACTTTTTCTGAGCTTACAGTATTTTTAGTACAGAGATGAAAATAGGAAAGTTGAATGAACTAGATTTTTTGAGCTCATAATGTCTAGTTAATAAAGGAAATAATTTTATGGCAATTTTAACTTTTAACGATATTTTTAGGCTTAAGGAATGCTTAATTAACTTTTCATTTCCCCAGTGCCTCATCTTTTCTATTTGCATATCAATATTTTTTAAAAACTTAAGTTTTACCAAAACTTAAGTAATGGTATATTAATATATTGGTTATTTTTTAGGTTAGATAGTAGAAACATTGTTTAACGAAAATTTTTTTAGTTACATCCTGGCTGGTGGGGCTTAGTTAGTTGGGCATCGTCCCATGCACTGAAAGGTTGCCCGTTCGATTCCTGGGCACATGCCGGTTTGTGGGCTTGATCCCCAGTAGGAAGTGTGGGTGAGGCAGCCAATGTATGGTTCAATATCTCATTGATGTCTGTCTGTCTCTCTCTCTCTCTCTCTCTCTCTCTCTCTCTCTCTCTCTCTCTCTGTCTCTCCCCCTCCCCACTCCCTTCCTCTCTCTCAAAAAAAAATTGAAACAAATTTTTTTGAGTTATAAAGTTTTTGAAATTATTTTTATTGGTGATTGTAAAAAATGAGGGTCAGTACTTCCAACTGGAGAGATTCTGGGGGACAAGAGCTTTCATTCTGGTCTCAGTCAGGCCATGAAAGCACTGAATATGTTGCCTGAACTTCCTATACTTCAGTTTACTTGTGTATAAAGTGGTATTAGTGATATTCAGTGCATAGGTTTGTTATATGTGTATTCTGTGAGGAAACTTAAGTCACATCCCTAGTTTTTTCTAGACATATGCTTTAAGTTCTGAATAGAAGAGCAATATTTAACTTAAAATTTTTGATTTGTTGAAATATGAGTAAAAATAGTTTCTGCTTGTATTTTTTAATTGAATGTTTTAATTACAAATATCCTTATCTGCATTTCTTCAGGAAGATACATTTTTCTTAAAGGAGCAACTTCGTAAAGCAGAGGAGCAGATCCAGGCAACTCGACAAGAAGTTGTCTTTCTGACTAAAGAACTTAGTGATGCTGTAAATGTGCGAGATAAAACGATGGCAGATCTACATACTGCACGCTTGGAAAATGAGAAAGTAAAAAAGCAGTTAGCTGATGCAGTGGCAGAACTTAAACTAAATGCTATGAAAAAAGACCAGGTAAAAGCAAGTTAATTTTGAGTTTCCATTTTGATCAAAACTTATAAGAGTGAGTTACGTTAAAATAAATCAAGTCAGATTCCTGATCAGAATTTTAAGTTTCCATTCATTTTGTTTAGTCATTGAAACCTCTTGGTTTGAAATTAAGGTATGCTTTAAGAAAAACTGCTGTAAGCAAATTCCTAATGGTTAATAAAAGCTGGTCTATTATTGCTAATTAAACTTTCTGATGTCAGGCATATATTACTTTGTTGGAATTTCTTATTTACTAGCTGCATAAAAGGTATTATGGTTATTTAACAGAGTAATACTTGCTCCTCAGGAGGTGGATTATTCTTCTCTAGTTTTTTAATGAATCTTAGTTGTAAGAATATAGAGCTGGATTTATTAGGAGAACTAATTAATATGGCCCTATAGCTAAATCTCCAAAATAAAAACAGAAGCCTGGCCCGTGTGGCTCAGTGACCTATGAACCATAAGGTCACGGTTCAAGTCCCAGTCAGCGCCCATGCCTAGGTTGTGGGCTTGGTCCCCAGTAGGGGTGGTGTGCAGGAGGTAACTGCTGATCAATGATTCTTATCACTGATGTATGTTTGTTTGTTTGTTTCTTTCTTTCTCTCTCTCTCTCTTTCTCCCTCCCTCTTCCTCTCTCCCTCTCTCTCCCTCTCCCTCCCCCCGCCCTCTCCCTTCCTCTCTGAAATCAATAAAAACATATTTAATGATAAAAAAAGCCAAAAAGAAAAAAATGAAAATGAAGTTTGAATTTACTACTGTTATGATAGAAAATTTTTATCTTTTTCTTAGAGGAGTTGTTTATTTTTTTTTTTAGGAAAAAACTGATACACTGGAACATGAACTGAGAAGAGAAGTTGAAGATCTGAAACTTCGTCTTCAGATGGCAGCAGATCATTATAAAGAAAAATTCAAGGAATGCCAGAGGCTCCAAAAACAAATAAACAAACTTTCAGACCAATCAGTAAGTATAACAGAATTCATACATAGTGAAACATTTCTTATCAATATTTTTGTTTGCAAATCAAATCATCATATAAAATAAAAGCCTAATATGCAAATTGACCAAACGGTGGAATGACCGGTTGCTATGATATGCACTGACCACTAGGAGGTAGATGCTCAATGCAGGAGCTGGCCTGCAGGCCCCAGGCCAGCCAAGTCTGGTGCCAGCGGGGCCCCCCTGATCTCCCCGCCAGTCTCCCCACAGATCGGCCCTGACCGCTGGCCAGGCCTAGGGACCCTACCCATGCACGAATTTCATGCACTGGGCCTCTAGTTTATTATATTAAAAATACCATTCTTTTTAATATAATTTACCTCTGCTTGATTTCAAGTCATTGGCCTAATACTGTAATGATTAAAATTTTTTTTTTAATCCTCACCAGAGGGTATTTTTTACATTGATTTCTAGAAAGAGTGGAATGGAGGGGTGCTGGGGCGGGGAGAGACATCAGGGTGAGAGAAACGTATGGTTTGGTTATCTCCCACATGTGCCCCTACCAAGGGCTGGGAAACGTGCAACTGAGTTATGTGCCCTTGACGACTGGGAATCGAACCTGCAACTCTTCATTTTGAGGGCTGACACTCTAACCACTGAGAAAAACTGTCCAGGACTGTAATAATAATTTTTTAATATCTGGTATTTTTATTTACTGGAGAACCAATGAAGGAAGCAAGGGCAATAGCAGGGGGAAAAAGAGCCTTCTTTTCACCATTTTCCTCTTAGGTTGATTAAATGTATATTTCACTTAAATATTCATTACATACTATCGAGTCCCAAGTCCCTCTTTGTGACAGTGACGTTTGTCTTTGGTGTGGGGTTCACCATTTACAAATTGTCATTGGTGAGTTCTTTCCTCCTATTCATATCCACTAGATTAGGAAGAGTTAAAAATCATCAGCTAATTGTTTTATATTCCATTTGAGGGTGGGAAGGCAGATTTAATAAAATCAATTATAATGCCCCTGCTTTGATGTCTGTGTGTTTTAATGTGGGTCCCCAAATTGTGCTTAAATACAAGGTTTTTTATGTAATGGAGTCTTGGAAGTGAAGAAACACATTTAAAACCCGCAGTTGAAAAGCACCACAGTTTTCTTTACTAACCACATTTACTGTAAAGACAGTTTTATTTTCTGTCTTTTTTGAAATCTGAAAGGAGACAAAAGAAGCAAGAAATGCATGAGATAAAGTAGGAAGGCTTTTGTAAAGAAAAAAAAATTACACTTTAACTATGAACCAAATGTATAGATTTTGGTTTTGGGCCTTTAAATATATTATGACTTTGTAGTAGAAAACTTGTGAGATTTCTACTTTGGTGGTCTTTTGATGTTTTGACAAGTAAAAACATAAGGTTTTCTCTTTTGTAATATGAGTAAAGTGGTGTGTGTAACTTTAGTCTTTGCTGGCTTTTAGGACAGTTAGTAGCTTTGTGGACTTTCAGGATTTTTTGATATGATTATTTACAGAATGGCTGAAGGGTGAAAATAGAATTCATTTAATAATTTATTGTTAACATTTTGAATAGGCCATTAACAATAATGTCTTCACAAAGAAAATTGGAAGTCAGCAGAAGGTGAATGAGGCCTCAATAAACACAGACCCAGCTACTACTACCTCTACTATAGGTGTAAAGCCACTATCTTCTGCAGGTAAAAATGTTTTAGACTTTTTGTGTAGTGTCCTGCCTTAAAAAGTATTTATACTTACTTATATTGCCTTATTCCAGGAGTAAGAATTTTAGGGAGTTTATAGAAATCTTTATAGTATATTTAAGGAATTGAGGCAAAGGGAAAGTAAGGATCTAAAAGTTAAAGTCATGCATGTGGTGAATATATAAAATGTGAGTGTGAACTAGTGTTTATCTTCATGAGAATATTCACAAGTGTTAAATGACCTGGTGTTTGTAAGCTCAGATTTGTATAGCTTTGGGCTATAGGACAAAAGCCAAGAATTGAATTTTTAATTAACATTCCACTAAAATCTATGGAATTTTGAAACATTTCTCGCACTTCAGTTCAATTCTGTTAGGGGGAATAACTTGTAAATCCCGGTTGGTGTGTCTCATCTCTCTCTCTCTCCGGCTGCTTTGGATCAGTAGGGTACTTTTCTCAGTGTACTTGTCAGTGGATAAGATAAATTTTTTTATTAGTTTATTAATTTATAGAACAGAATAGAGAGAAATAATGAATACATGAACAACATGTAAATTTGAATTAACTCTAGGATTTTACTTTTCCTCATTTTTTTTTTCCACCCTGTGTTAATGATTTAGCAATAATGAAGATAAGTACTAGAGTATCTAAAAGTATATTTCCACATGTAATGTTTGGGCAGTTGATGTGTTATACTTTTAAAATGTATTGTAAATTTCCTCTATTATTAAATATTTAATTAGCTTCAGCTGCTACAGAACAAGATCCTGTTTTAAATTTCTGTACGTCCTCTTAGTTACCTACATGGTGTTGTACAATATTTACTTAATAAAGACCTAGTGAATAGTGATGAAAGATTGGAAAAATGATTTAAAATGTTTTCTCAAAGAGTACGACTTTTCTGCTTATCCTGTCTATTCAGTTATATAAATTTTTGTGCCATTTAGAACTATTTTTAGCTAATTAAAAAAAAAAAAATGATCCTTTCATTACTGAACATGAACTTGGTTCTGGCCAAACTGACATTTAAAGACTTCTTACCTAGAGTTTATATATATATTATCCTACTTTGTTTGTTTAATGTATGAATATATATTTTTTAAGTAGGTGTTTTTCTTCTTCAGTATTCCATTTATTATATTTCACAGTATCCTGATCTTTAAGTTATTCTGAACAGGAAAATAATATAAAGAGAAAACTAATTTTTAATGACCTTATTTTCTGCCTTGTTATAGCCGAGACAGATTTTGACATTGTAACAAAAGGACAAGTCTGTGAAATGACCAAAGAAATTGCTGACAAAACAGAAAAGTATAATAAATGTAAGCAACTCTTGCAGGTAAGCTAGCCACCTTGTAAGTGAAAGACATATTTATCAAATGTAATGGCTTAGGTTACCTTTATTGTTTCGATTGATGGGCGTCCTAAGGTTTCTTTTTTATACAGCAGGTACATGTACTGGTATTTCGTTTAGCTGTTGAGAGGGCGTTGTTGTGTGTGCCTTTTCATGTAGATCTGTATGTAAAATCATGGTCCTAAAATTAGTTTTTGTTCACCTAACGTACTTCTCTTGATAATGGGCAAGTGATTGAGGTTGGATATTGTTTGTCTTATTATCAGGATACATGGAACTTTATAAAAGAGAAGTGCTCCTTTTACATTTACTGTAATAATAGTAAAGATTTCTACCAAATCTTAAAATGACCAGATTTGCAAAGTGGAAAGGGAACATTAATCAAATGAGTTGTTGCCTTTACAGTGTTACTTACTTTGATGATTTTAAACTATATTATTAAAATATTTCAGTTTTGTAACTGTCTTGGTAGCATTCACTTCTAGAGTATGTAAAGGACAAAGGAAAAATGCTTCTCATTTATATCTGATTTGGAGAAGGAGGAAAAGCTATTTTGTGTATGTGATTTTTGTTTGTTTAAATATTTTTTTGTGTCAGTTTCTTTGCATGTGGAGAGGAGAGGGATTATTTTTCAGAGCTGGAGAAGTGCATATATTAGCTCAAGGTTACTAGAGTAATTTAAAATATTTTATGCTACTGCCTTGTAAATAATATTAATGTGATTTTTTAAACCAGATTTTAAACTGAATGTTTATGTTGCTTCAGATGATCTTTCTTTCTGTGGAAGTGTTGATTAGTACAGTTTATGCTAGAGTTCAAAGTAGTTATTTATGATAAGGGACTAAATTATTCATTAAGTAGAAAACAATTCTGGATGAATATTAAAATTTCATCATGTACTATTGAAAGGAAGATAGATTGTTCCATGGAAAGTAAAACCTTCCTCAAGGTACATTATTTTCTTTTACAACTGTGTTGAAGTGCAATTGAAATCCAATAAACTGCACATATTTAAAGTCTGTAATTTGATCACTTTTGCCTATATAGTTGTGAAACTTACAACGTCAGGGTTCTCTTTTTTGTATCTGTTCGCAACTCATCCCTCCCTCTGTCCCCATCCCTGGGAAACTATTGGCTTGCTTTCTGTCACTATAGATTAGCATACTGTTTGTACAGTTTCTGTAAATAGAATCATATGGTTTGTACTCTGTTTCCTGTCCTCTTTCAGCATAATTTTTTGAGACTTGGGTATGTTGTTGCTTATATTGGTTCTTAACTCCTTTTATTGCAAGAATTCAAATCTTTACTATTTTAAAAATTGGGTTATCTTACTGAGTTTGTGTTCTTTATTCTGGCAATAAGTGCTTTGTCTCATATATGTGTAGTAATTATTTTCTCCATTCTGTAGCTTGCCTTTTCATTTCCTTAATGGTATTTTTAGAAAAAGTTTTAATTTTGATGAAGTACAGAGTATCAAAAATTTTTTTTACTGTTTTAGTCTTTTTATGTTCTAAGAAACATTTACCTAATTTAACTTATATTTTCTCTTACCTTGTCTTCTAGAAATTTTATAGTTTTACATACAGATGTATTAGCCATTTTAAGTTTATTTTTGTGTGTAGTGTGAGGCATGGTTTGTATAGTATGGTTAATCAGTTGATTTAGCATTCTTAGATGAAAAGACTTTGTTTTCTCCATTGACTTGCTCGAGTATATTTTAAAACTTTTCACCTTGAACAAAAATCTTCAACATGAAGTTGGCCACTTTACCTTTTTGTTGTGTTTGTAACTCCTCCCTTTTAACATCTGAGTTCCAGAGTAGAGCAGTGTATGACAAGTCAACCTAGAAGTTGTCTTGGTCTGGAAATCCCAGAGTTTTATTTATCAGTGTCAGGAAACAGTGGCACTAAATTTTTACTACCTTCCTTTACAAAAGTAATACATGGTTATTGTGAAATATGGTATTATAGGAATAAAGAATAAAGATGGTAAAAAGTACCATCATGACCCTGATACCCAGAAATGAGCAATTAATTATTTCATATTTTTCTATACAGTACTACATAGACATCATATAAAATTGTTAAACAACTTTTGAAACAAAGATAGGATTACACTATGTATTTTGTTTTTGCAACTTGCTATTTTCAGTTAATGAGTCTTGACATTTTTCTTTGTTAATTCCATTATGTGCAAATAAAGTGATTTATTCGATCTTCCACTGACAGACATTCGGTTATTTCAATTTTTATACTGTTACAACAATATACATTTAGCATATACCTTAGTATTTTTTTTATAATTTAAGTTCTTTATTGTTTAATATATTACACAAATCTCCCCCCCCCCCCCATTGTACCTTAGTATATTTGTGTGTAGATATTGGCTTTATATGGATTTAAAATCTTTTGGTAATTTAATAATTTTATTTAGGATGAGAAAACAAAGTGCAATAAATATGCTGATGAACTTGCAAAAATGGAGCTGAAATGGAAAGAACAAGTAAAAATTGCTGAAAATGTAAAACTAGAACTAGCTGAAGTAGAGGACAATTACAAAGTAAGTTTAATATTCGTATAACTTAAGGCATAGTTGCTGGTACTTTTGAAAATGTGTTATCTATAATTTTTATCAATCCAATGCACTTTTTATGTTTTATAATCCTCACTTGAGGATACTTTTTTCATTGATTACCAGGTCCAGGGATTGAGCCTGGAACTGAGGTATGTGCCCTTGACTATGAGTGAAATACTGTAGAATATGTTTTTGCCAGTGTAACATAAGCCAACAAATAAGCCTGAATGGTAAATGATATTTGTAAGAATGTTAGAAAAAAATTAGCAGGCTGTACAGCTAATTTATAAGGAAAAAGATATTTTTCTAAGGAATAAAGTGTAATCTTATATATTCTAAGATATATATGTGTATGTATTAGAGCAGTGGTTCTCAACCTTCCTAATGCTGCGACGCTTTAATACAGTTCCTCATGTTGTGGTGACCCCCAACCATAAAATTATTTTCGTTGCTACTTCATAACTGTAATTTTGCTACTGTAAACAATATGTAATTATATATGTGTTTTCCGATGGTCTTAGGCGACCACTGTGAAAGGGTCATTCGACCTCCAAAGGGGTCACGACCCCCAGGTTGAGAACTGCTGTACTAGAGGCCTGGTGCACGAATTTGTGCACCATTGGGGTCCCTTGGCCTGGCCTGTGGGATCAGGCCAAAACGGTCTCTCCGACATCCCCAGAGGGGTCCTGGATTACGAGAGGGCTCAGGCCAGGCGAGGGACCCCACTGGTGCACGATTGGGGCTGGGGAGGGATGCGGGAGGTTGGCCAGCCTGGGAGGTACTGCAGGAGGGCGCCAAGGCATGTCTGGCCCATCTTGCTCAGTCCCAATTGGTTGGACCCCAGCAGCAAGCTAACTTACCTGTCGGAGCGTCTGCCCCCTGGTGGTCAGGACATGTCATAGTGACTGGTCGACTGCCCCTTGGTGGTCAGTGCATGTCATAACGAGCTGTTGAGCAGTCTTAGCATATCATTAGCATATTATGCTTTGATCGTTTGAATGGACCAGGTGACCAGACACTTAGCATATTAGGTTTTTATTATATAGGATAGTTTGGCATATTTTTGTGTGTGACTAAATAAAGGAAGTTCTAAATTATTTAACTTTACTAAGGCATAACTAATTGTACCTATAATTTAATTTTGAAATGTAATATTCTTAACGACACCAAGAATTCCTTTAGGTTTCCCCTATTGGGATTGGAGCAGGTGGCACATTACAGTGTAAGGTAACTTTACTGGTAGTCCTTTTATTATCTTACTAGAGGCCTGGTGCACAAAAATTTGTGCACTCGGGGGGAGGTGGGGTCCCTCAGACCACCTGCTGGCTTAGGCCCGCTCCCCGGGGGATTGCGCTTAAGATGGCAATCAGGCATCCCTCTGGCAGTCCGGCAGCCCTCGGGGGATGTCCAGTTGCCAGCGGGGAGCAGGCCTAAACTGCAGTCGGACATCCTTAGCGCTGCTGAGGAGGCAGGAGAGGCTCCCACCACCACCACTGTACTGGCAGCCATCAGCCTGGCTTGTGGCTGAGCAGAGCTCCTCCCATGTGAGAGCGACTTGACCACCAGAGGGCAGCTCCTGCATTGAGAGTCTGCCCCCTGGTGGTCAGTGTGTGTCATAGTGACCAGTCATTCCCAGTCTTTCTGCTGTTAGGGTCAGTTTTCATATTACCCTTTTACTATATAGGATAGAGGCCTGGTGCACGAGTGGGATCCGGCTGGTTTGCCCTGAAGGGTGCCCTGGATCAGGGTGGGGGTCCCGCTTGGGTGCCTGGCCATCCTGGATGAGGGGATGATGGCTGTTTGCAGCTGGTCACACCCTCTTCATGGTGGGCGTCCCCACTGGGGTGCCTGGCCAGCCTGGATGAGGGGATGATGGCTGTTTGCAGCTGGTCACACCCCCTTCAGGGTGGGGGTCCCCACTGGGGTGCCTGGCCAGTCTGGGTGAGGGGCTGAGGGCCGTTTTCAGGCTGGCGGGTGACTGAAGCTCCCAACCTCTCCTTTTTTTCTTTTTTTTTAAAATTCTGGGATTTATTTACCTTCTATGGCTGTCACTGGAGCTGAGAGCCAGCTTTAGCTCTGAGGCTCGGCTCCAGCTCTGAGACCTTGGCTTCTGAAAGCAGGTATCTGGGTTTGTTTGGGTTCTATAATTGTAACACTGTTGCGGTCCTGCTCACTCCAGCTCTGAGATCCCGGCTGGCTGAAAGCAGGTTTCTGGGGTTTATTGAGGTTCTATAATTGCAACATAGTTGCTTAGAGTGCAAGCTCAGAGGCCAGCAGCGGCAGGCGGGAAACCTTGGCTTCCTCTATCACTGGAGCAAGGAAGCCTCCTGTTCGCTTCAGCTACCTGGCTGCCGGCCGCCATCTTGGTTGGCAGTTAATTTGCATATCTCGCTGATTAGCCAATGGGAAGGGTAGCGAAGTTACAGTTAATTACCATGTTTCTCTATTATTAGGATGTCAGAAGAAATTTTGAAACTTTTGTTTCATGATATTACTGTTTCTGAAATTCTTGTGGATATTTTCAATGGCTGGCAACTTCACTTACCACTTATAAAGCTGAATACTGAATTTATATGAAATTTTATTTTTGAAGATTGACAAAATGATTTGGTAAAGACTTATTGAAGCCAGTTATTTGTAAAGGACTATATTAGCTATTAGTCTGGTGATCTTTCATAAAGTAAGCTACAATGCTATTCTTAAGGAGTTTGTGAACTAGTAGGGATTTTTAGAAGTGTAAAGGTGATATTCACATTCACAGCCTAGGTTATCATCTGCAAACAATGGGGAGCTAAATAGTATTTTCACTTCATTAATGACCAAAATGAATATATTTAAGGTTATAACAGCTGGTAAAGGTGCTTGGCTTTTTGTTTAGTGCCCTTACCCTTATTTTTCACTGTTTACAGACAAGCACTCATACCAGACAAGGCAAACCGTGATGAATAAGTCGGAGTTCTTTAGGACTATTTTGAATTAAGAGTTAGACATATGGAGAAACCAGACCTTTGTAAGACCCAGTGGAGGGGAGAAGAAGCAGAGCTAGGAAAAGAAAGCCACAGCATTCTAAGCCAACAGATAAGCGTTGTTATCCTGTATAATAAAAGCCCAGCAACGGAATGGCAGAATGACCAGAATGACCAGTTGACCAGTAGCTATGACGTGCACTGACCACCAGAGGGCAGATGCTCAATGCAGGAGCTGCCCCTTGGTGGTCAGTGTGCTACCACAGTCAGTGTGCCGCTTGACTGGGTGAACGGCTGCTCCTGCTGTGAACCCTGGGCCACGGGCAGGAACCCGGGCTGAGATCGTTGACTCCTCACCCCCTAGCCTCCTCCTCCTTGCTCCTTGCTGCCTCCTCGCTCCTTGCTGCCACCTCTGGGCACCCGCAGGCCTCACAGTGCTCCCTCCGGGTTCGCAGAGCTGACCCTGGAGGCTGGGAGGCAGGTTCATGACCACCGTGGGACTGAGGCCTACTCCGCTGCCTCTCAGTGCTGTTGTCCCTGAGCCTGGCCCTGACTGGGTCCCCTGGAGGGGTGAGTGCTCCAGCTCCATTGAAGCTGCAGGACCAGGGAGCAGCCGCTCAGAGGGTGGGTCCACAGCTGCTTGGCTGACCGGGATGAGCAGCGCTCCCACAGTGGGCTGATTCCCGAAGGTCACGCTTCCCACCAGTGCATGGGATTTGTGCACCAGGCCTTTAGTATAAGTTTGGAGGTCAGAAGTAGAGAGCATCATCTGGGAACTGTAGTGGAGTAGATGAGACTTAAAAGACAGATCAAAGCCAAATTTGGGTGCATTTTGCTGTTCAGACTTTTCTAGGGAGAAAATGGACCCAACTAGAGTGAGTCTGGGAGTGCAGAGAGGATTTATAGGTGGGAAGGGTTTTTGAAGGCAAGAAAATGAGGTGGAAATATTCTTAGGATGAATTGCTACCTTCCTTGGTCACTTACCATTGAATAGGACATGAGTTTATCAAGGAAACCTTTGGAAGACATTCTTATGGGACAAACTGCTGAAGAGTAATCTTATTTGTATTTGTATCTATAATGTTTATGCTGTAGTAGATGAACAATGGGTGGTTGAATGAATGAATAAATGAATGAGAATCTGAAAATTTTGGGGAGGGGAGGAAGAAGTGAAGGGAGAAGCATTCTAACATAATTCCTAGCTTCAATCACAGTAGGCTCTGAGATTGATAATATCAATTAACAAAAATAAAATTAAAAAAATAGGAAAGTAGATTTGAGACATTTTGCCCTTGCAGGGCAGAAAGATAGCAGTGAAACATGTCTAACCATCAATTAAAAAGGCAGATTTGGAACTTAAGAGTGTGGCACATGAGTTAATGCTTGTGATTTATTCCCATGAGGGTTATAGTTGAAAGCATAGAAGAAAGGGAGTTTTCAGAGAGAATATAGAGAGGAGAAGCCAAAGAAGATACTTTGGGGAATAACGTATTTGTAATTGTGAAGAAGTGGACACACAGAGCATGAGAGAATGACAATGTTGGTGCAGTTTCATATAAAAAGGAGAGAAGTTTTAAAAGTAAGGGAAATTGGTCAGTAATGACAAGTAATTCACAGATGTAAAAAATAAGAACCAAGGAAAACATATGGATATGGTAATAACAGTATAATATTTCTTGAAGTTTAAGGAGAGAGTAGATAATGAAAAAATTAATTACAATTTTTTTTCTTTATTCAGCTTCAATTGGCAGAGAAAGACAAAGAAATAAATGGTCTAACTTCACATTTGGCAAACCTCTCCAGGGAGAAGGTATTGAACCATGCTCTTTAAAAAATGTTTTTGTATGTAATACAGCTTTATGAAGAGACAGTTTTATAGTTCATGTGAGGGTGGTTTTTTAAAAAAATAGTTAATGAATAAAGAAAACACTGTCGAGACTCTTAGATGGAAAATGTTTTTTTGTTAAGTATTTTAAAATATTTTACCTCATAGTTTGAGAAAATGCTTACATGTTGAAACTTAGCTTAGTCTTTATATTTAACAATAAAACAGATTTTACAATGTTCAAATTTAGGAAAATAGTAAAGAAATTTTAAAGTCTATATAATGTATTCATCTGGTTTTCTTTTGTAATAGGAAATGCTTTAGAAGTTGTTAAATGATTTATAGCATGACCTAACATTCAATCAGAGCATACCTTTGTATTGTAAAAAATGCTTGTTTGTGGTCCTTTTGGGGGGATGTTTCTATTTCCTTTTAGAAGTCTATGAAGATAAAACTCTTTTTATAATACTACAATATTATTTTCTCAACCCCTCACACCCCACTCCCACTGTGTTACATTTGCACACTGTGTGCAAAAGGAGTGGTGGGAAACTGCTGACATACTAATTTATGCCAAGGCAGTAGCATTAATAGTTACTGTAGTCATCCCACCCATGCATTCACAGTTTAAAAGAAAAAAAAGCTGCTTTATTAAAGTTTGATCCTGGGGTATACATCTTTTAAATATTCCGTGTGATGAAATGGGAAGTACCCCCAAAGCACTTCTGTTGCCTAATGAAGTACAATGGTTATTTTAAGGTAAAGCACTTGGGCAATTGCTGGAGTTATAGGCTGAACTAGCCTCTTTTTCATGGCATATTATTTCTATTTTAAAGAATAACTAATAGAATTTGTTTTTTTCAGACTAGGGTATATGGCAGACATTACTTGAAAAGAAATGAGTGAGCTTGTTACTTTAAGGAAAAAAAATTGATAGTATTTGTGTCAATGATAAAGTTCAATCTTTTGAGCAAACTAGAATTTTGGGAACCTTATATCTGCTATCATAAGCTCGATACTTCCCAAGGCTTACAGACTTACTAATGAGATTGGTAATATTAAAACTCTGAGGTTAAATAACTATTTAGTGAAATGTGTCAGCATTTGGAAGATCTTCATAATTCATTGAACCAATCTGTAGTTTAAGTGACCGATGATAATATTCCAAAATGGTACGTGGTAAAAAATACCAACAAAACACCACTCAAAAGTGCTAGATAGACCTCCAGGTTGGATGACATGACTGTGATAGGTGCAAAATTATGACTTTTCAAATCCATCACTTTCCTCCCTACATGTCCCTTGGCATTCCGTAATGAGGAAGAACCTTCCTTTGCCCTCATTTATGTTCCAGCAACAATTCTCTGACATCAGTCAACTGGATAGACTACAATTCAGTTCATCTTGGACACCAACTATTCAAGTTATTGCAGACCCAGTTAAGGGTTCAGCCCCACGTGCTCCCTGCTCCCCCTTCGATATTTTGCTAGAATGAATCACAGAACTCAGGAAAATACTACTTATGATTATTACACTTTATTATAAAGTTGTATTATAAAGGGCACAACTCAGAAACAGCCAAATGGAAGAGATGCATAGGGGCAAGGTGAGGATGGAGAGCTGCAGAGCTTTCATGCTCTCCAGGCATGTGGCACTCTTAGCACAGTGATGTGTTCATCAACTGGAAGCTCCCCAAACCTAGTGTAAATGCTTTTAATATGGCGTCTCAGTATACAAGTGTGATTAAATTGTTGGCAAAACAATTTAACTCAGTCTTCAACCTCCCTCCCATCTCTGGTGAGTGCTAAAATTTCTAGCTCTCTGTAATCATGTGCTTAGTCCTTCTGGTGACCAGCCCCTCCCATGAATCTATCTGAGGGTCCACCAGTAGTCATCTTGTTTGCATGAATTCAAGATGGTCTCAAGTTTAAAAGGACTTGTTATGAACAAGACACTCCTATGATTTAGTAAATTCCAAGAGTTTTAGGACTTGTGCCAGGAATTGGAGACAAAAACCAAATCGATTTTTTTATATCACAAAGTCTGTATATGTATGTAAGTATATATGTCTTTTTAATTTTTTTTGAGGGCCTGTGTCTATCCATCTCTATCTGCGTACCTACTTTCCTGCTTTCCTACCTGATAGATAATCATCAGTATAAACTCTTTTTAAAAAGTCAGTGGATTAGAATTTGTTACTGTTCTTAATTTGATGTTCCATAGTCCTAGATTTGGTTAGGGAGAGCACCTTCAAACTGTTTTCTGATATGTCTAGGTATCAAAAGAATGCTTTTGGTTTTTTGAGCACTTCATTTCTTTACAACACTGCAAGATAGTCTAGCTCCTCTTATACATTTCTTACCTCATCTTTGGATTGGCCATTGTTTTATAAGGAAAAAGCTCTGGTCTCACTCTGAAAGCAGTTATTTCCTCAAGGAGGTGTGATTCCTTACTAACGTAGAAATCAAAACAATGGCCTAGGTGTGCACATTTTTACTGGTTTTTATTGCTTCTAGATTCTTTCAGTGGACAGAAGTAGGAAACATTTACATTTTAGATAAGAGTTTTAGTCCAGGTTCACAGGGTTCTTCCTTGCCTTCCTCGATTGCTATTTGTACACCTTGTCCACAGTAAGAATCCTGGCACTGAACAGTGTCAATATATCTATTTACTTGCTAAATCCAGTAATCCATGTAAAATAGTTTCAGAATTGCTCGCACCATACCACTATGAGAAGGAAACCTACTAAAAATAGAATTCAAGATTGTTTGCAGTTTTTTGTTTTTGTCCACTAGGCTCTCAGTATATTGTGTTCATGTGTTACTTGGCATTAGTTTTCTCTCCCCCTCCCTCATCTTTCTCCCTCTCTTTCACTTTCAGTGTGTGGTAACACAAAATAGCAAGTGGGTTAAAAAAAGACTGCAGCAATTAAACTGTGGATTAAAGATAATTAAAGCAATAGGAACACAAATGAAGAGTAAGAAAATTTTTATTTCTGGTATAAGTTTTGGTCAGCTGTACTATAAATTTAAAATGATGATCAAATCAGATGTGATAAGTTGAATACATATATTCAAATGCTTAGGACAGCTTTTTGAAATACGTATTTGCTTTTGTTACCAGCATTCGGATTCTTGGGTTCCCCAAGAGAGAAATAAATCAAAAGGAGGTCCTAGAGAAATTTCCAGATTTATTAAGATTATTTTCAAGCACAAGGGTGGCAGCACAGAAGAAAGGAAGGCCCTGAACTGACTGGCTCCATGTGGCTGCTTTTATAAGCTAGGGACAAAGCAGGCTTTCATGAAAAGACAGGCTTGTGGGATTTTTCATGTTAGGGTAGGAGAAGCAAGCAGTTGGAAGATAAAATTCTGCCATTATTTTTGAGCAGGGAGTGGAGGGGTGGTGACATTCTTGTGGTTGGCTTATCTGTGTTTCTTCTGGCCATCTGGTATCCTTGGGATCCCAGGTACAGGTCTCTGCTGTCTCACTTCCATGATTGTTAATAAGAAACCTAACTTTTAAGTATATATTGTGCTTAGAGATAATACTAGAAGCAATCATGATACTTTATTTTTATACATTTACATATCCTATATAATAAAAGGCTAATATGCAAATTGACCAAATGGTGGAATGTCCAGTGGCTATGACATGCACTGACCACCAGGGGGCAGACACTCAATGCGGGAGCTGCCCCCTGGTGGTCAGTGTGCTCCCACAGGGGGACCACTGCTCAGCCAGAAGCCAGGCTCATGGCTGGTGAGCGCAGTGGCGGTGGCAGGAGCCTCTTCTGTCTCCATGGCAGTGCTAAGGACCCCTTGGGGCATGTCCGACTGAAGGCTTAGGCCGGCTCCCCGCAGGCCTAAGCTGGCAGTTGGACATTCCCCGAGCGGTCCCAGACTGCGAGAGAATACATGCCGGGCTGAGGGGACTACCCCCCACCCCCACACACGAATGTATATTTCATATATAAAAATATATATAAAATATGTTACATTTTACATATTTATATATATATATATATATATATATATATATTTATTTATTTATTTTAAAGTTTCATACATGATTTTGAAAGAGAGACAGTCCTGAATGATTATAACCATTTATAAATTTTGTGGTGCTATAAATGGCTAAAATCACACATGGAAAGTAATATGATGATTGTATTAACCAAATGGTGTAACAAATTGCCCAAAAACTTAGTAGCTTCAAACAGAGACTTTCAATCTTTTTCATCTCATGGCAGACATACATAAACTAATTACTAAAAATCATGTGGCACACCAAAAGAACATATTTTTTGCCGATTTGACAACAAAATAGGTATAATTTTTCACACCAGATGGCAGTTGTTCTGTTGGCTGTTATTTTTTTACTAGAGGCCCGGTGCACGACATTCATGCACCTAGGCATGGGAACGGGGTGGCCCTCAGCCCAGCCTGAGCCCTCTCGCAGTCAGGGACCCCTCAGAGGATGTCTGCCTACCACGTAGGTGGGAGAGGCTGTTGCTATCACTGCTGCGCTCACCAGCTTCTGGCTGAGCGGTGCTCCCCTTGTGGGAGCACATTGACCACCAGTGGGCAGCTCCTGCGTTGAGCGTCTTCCCCGGTGGTCAGTGTGCGTCATAGCAACTGGTTGTTCCTTGGTTCAGTTAATTTGCATATTAGCCTTTTATTACATAGGATATAGGATTTGACAGTCTAAGGGGAAAAGTCAGTGCCCTTGACTAGATAGTCAAGTATTGCATGTTTTAAAAATTCTTGCAGCGTACCAGTTGAAAATCACTGGCTTAAAACATTTGTAATCGCACTTTCTGTTAGTGTGGCTTAGCTGGGTCCTCTGGCTTTAGATCTCACACAAGACTGCAATAGTCAGGGTATCACTTGGGACTCAGTCATCTCACAGGTATAGATCTACTTCCACACTCACTGAAGTGATTGTTGTCAGGATTAAGTTACTTGGGAACTATTGGACTGGGGGCCACATGTCCTACACTGCCATCCTCCATGCCTCTGTTTTTGACTCAGATAAAAAAGTTGTATAAACCATAGGCAGTGTAACCTTTAAAAATGTAAAGCTGACCGACCACTCCTAATGGTCTTCGCAATCAGAATATAGGCCAAAATTTGTAACATAGCCTCTCATATTTTATATGACTGGCTTCCATTTATCTCTAGTTCCACCGTAAGCCATAATTTCCTGTTTCACTATCTTCTATGTAGAACAGTGGTTCTCAACTTTGCACATTAGAATCACCTGGGAATCTTTTTAAAATCCTGATTTCTGGGCCTCATCCTCCAGAAATTCTGTTTCTTTGTTACTAATGTTGTGGCCTCACCCCATAACAAAGAAACAGAATTTCCGGAGGATGAAGCCCAGAAATCAGGATTTTAAAAAGATTCCCAGGTGATTCTACTGTGCAGCCAAGGTTGAGAACCACTGATGTCGAGTCTCTTAGTAGTTCGCAAACTTAAACTTGCATCAAAACCACTTGTATTGCTATTAAAACACTGATTTCTGGCTCCCATTCCCAGAGTTTCTGATTTAGTAGGTCTGGGGTGTGGTTTGAGATTTGCATTTCTAAAAAGTACTTGGTGCTGCTATTGTGGGACCACACCGTGAAAACTGTTCTGGTCACCCAGGCCTTATAACTCTCCAATTGCTTTCTCGTCTCAGGACCCTCATTTATGTCCTTTGCCAGGAATAGTCTTGTCTATAATTCTTTACTTTGTTAAAACTTTTTTTTAAAGAAGAGTTTAAGCATATATGAATATAGAGAGAATAATAAATTCTGTTGAACTTCTCACCCATCATCAGTAATTGTTACTTTTGGCCATCTTACTTTATTTATCCAACCGTAATACCCTTCCCTCCTTTCCTCAGTGATATTTTTTCAAGTATATCCCAGAATTCAAATTATTTCTCTCTCATTATTTATAACTATTCCTACCACTCTTGACTTACCCTTAAGTTCCAGATTAAATGACTCTTTCAGAGAGGCCTTCTTTGATCTCCCAGACTAAATTGGTTTATTCTAGGCACTCTGCCTGGGTCTGTTTTCAATGCTGAACAAAAAAGACTTAGTCCTAACTTTGTAAAGAATTGGGGTAGAGGTGAGGGTTCTGAGAAAAACTAGGGAAGAAGACAAAATTAAGCAAGGCCTTGGAATAGCACATAGAAATTATTTTAAAAACAATCTTTTGAAGCCCTGGCCGGTTTGGCTCAGTGGATGGAGCGTCGGCCTGTGGACTGAAGGGTCCCAGGTTTGATTCCGGTCAAGGGCATGTACCTTGGTTGCGGGCACATTCCCAGTTGGGGGTGTGCAGGAGGCAGCTGATCGATGTTTCTCTCTCATCGATGTTTCTAACTCTCTATCCCTTTCCCTTCCTCTCTGTGAAAAATCAATAAAATATATTTCAAAAAACAAACAAACAAAAAAACAATCTTTTGAAGTAATATAACACTATAGTGTCACCAGCAAGAAAATCACTAGTAACATAAGACAGCAGATAGAAAGTAAACTGGCCCTACCTTTGATGCATTTTATAGGGTGGGGGTATTAACTGACAATAAACTGCTGATTCCTGTACATTTCTTATAACAAACGTTGTTCTAAGCAAATGCTGTAAATTATGTTTGCCCCATTTTGTTTATTCATTCAACAAATATTTAACTTCAAATAAATAGACATAATTCCTGTCTTCATGGACCTTACAATTAAGCAGAAGAGGAGGCAAATGTCCGATAAGTAAGCACATAAATATTAATTTCAAATTATAAATAAGTCCTATGAAATAAAAATACAGGTCCCAGGTATAAGTTTAATAGAGGAACTTAAGTCCAGCTGGTGTGGCTCAGTGGTTGAGCGTCGTCCCATGAACCAAGAGGTCACAGGTTCATTTTCCGTCAGGGCACATGACTGTGTTGCAGGCTTGATCTCCTGTAGGGGGCGTGCAGGAAGCAGCCGATTGATGATGCTTCTCTCATCAATGTTTCTATCTCTCTGTCCCTTTCCCTTTCCCTTCCTCTCTCTCTAAAAATCAATGAAAACATATTAAAAACAAAACAAATATTAAATTAAAAAATTTTCAAATGTTCCTTAACACTAGATACCTGATTAGTGATTTTTCTGAATCATCATTTTTATATTTCCAGATGACCTACTTTCCATCTGAGAATGGAAGAGTTTTCTATATATAGTAATACTTAAAAATAATTAAAATATATATATATACACACACACGCACACACACACATATAGATGTGGAATATATACTTACTAGTATGAATCACTAGAGGCCCGATGCACTAAATTTGTTCAAGGGGCTCGGCCCTCGCAGCCGCGGTGGCTTGCCTTGGCCCTTGCAGCCCTGGCTTTGTCTAGAATGATGTCTGGAAGGTCATTCAGCTGTCCGGTCTAATTAGCATATTACGCTTTTATTATTATACATCAGTAGAAATACAGCATTTCTACTGAAATGCAATAATAGCATGATGATTAAATAATGACCCCGAAGAACTGATCTTATAAAAATAATATAGACGACCATTTGTTTACCTTTTTGCTATAACTTAGAGGCTGCCTGGAAGTGATAAAAGAAAAAATTAGGAGGATTTTATACCTTGAACAACTTGTTCAGAGTTGAAAGTAATTCAAAACATTTAATGTCTGTTCTCCCTTACTCTCACAGCATCACATGTGGCAGATAAGAGCAATACATTGTTCCTTCTATTTAACAGTTGGAGTACGAATAATTTGTAAAACTATGGCTACTGTGAGACATTTTGGGGCCCTGAAGGAAAAAAGAAAGATTTAGGCACTCTCTCTAGCAAAGGAAAACCAGCAAAGCAAACTTGTGTTCCCTGGAACTGAAATTGTCAAAGAGGACTTCTAACAAAATCTGTTTCTTAAATTGTGGAGGCTTTTTATTTTAGAGAACTGCAAATCAGCTTAATATTGTTTTGCTCAGGTAAGATAGCTACACTCATGTTAATGATTGTTTTTTAAGATAGGGGAGGAGATCCCACATGGGTTCTTTTTGAAAAATATTTTTTATTGATTTCAGAGAGGAAGGGAGAGGGAGAGAGAGATAGAAACATCAATGATGAGAGAGAATCATTGATTGGCTGCCTCCTACACACCCCCTACTGGGGCTCGAGCCCGCAACTGGGACATCTGCCCTTGACTGGAATCGAACCAGGGACCCTTCAGTCCACAAGCTGATGCTCTATCCACTGAGCCAAACCAGCTAGGGCCCACGTGGGTTCTTGACCAGTTTTGTTGCAAGGGTATTTTGACAGTCTGGTGAAGTCTGTTTTCAGAAAATACTTTTAAATGAATAAAGCAAAATATATAGAACCACAAAAAAATAAATTCTAAGAAATAGTTATCAAAATATTTTTTAAAATTTGTGATATATGAGTATATGTGCTTGCTTATTAAAATGTTAAATAAGGTTTAGTATGTCTATTTACCATAATTTCAAAGTAGTGATTAATAGAATGGCTGTTTTGAGACAGCTGCAGTGACATATGAAATGAATATATCTGTGACTTCTGTAGGTGACAATTAAAGGTACAGCAACAATTGCTGTATTTTTTTTTTTTGGCTACATTCATAAAGAAAATGCTAAATGTCAGTCAGAAGTTAGTGAGAAGATATTAATTTTCCCTCCCTTCTAAGTTCATGGATCTCCTGAATTCTAAACATGGACCCTTTGGGGGCAGGGGTGTTGTGAATGCAAATTTAAGAATCTTCTCTTAAGTCAAGAGTTGAGACTTCCAATTTGCCAAACAACCTAACCATAGCTATTTTGGCCATGTCTCTTTATCCCGCCTCCAGTTTCCCCCATGAGAAATCCAAGCTGCTTATTACTGGTCCTTTTCTTACCCTGCATCCTACTTGCAGAGGATTTATGCATTTTTTTATGGTAGAGGAGAGGATATTAACTTAGAGTAAATTCTTTATTAGGTCAGAACTCTCAATGAAGTTGCTTGACTGTACCAGTGCATGCATATAAATCTTTGCTGAAACCCTTGACTCCATTTAAGTAGTTTATTGTTTGCCCACAGAATAACTTAACCATACTCCTCTAATTAATTTGCCTAAACTTTTGCAGAAGTATTTTATCATCTCTAACTTTTTTGCTCCTTTTGTACCCTTTTTCTATTTTCTCAAATCATCTTTGAAATATTTTTTTACTTTCTCTTTTTTTTCTATTCACAATTCTGAGCTATTATAAATAGCATGTTTGCAATTTTTGAAACATAGCAGATGAGGGAGCATCTATTGAGGGACTGTTGTGTTCTAAACATCCCTGCATTTATCAGTAGCCCTCTGAGGCTTGGAGAAGATTAGTTTCTCAGGGTTATTAGTGCTGGAACTGGTGAGCAAATTAGGTTAGTCTGATGTCATGCTCTATCTCCCCTGCCCCCAACTTTTTAGTTTCAAGTATGCCCAGTATAGCTTTGCTAGATTAACCTTACAAAGACCAGTTTACCATGTTGTTATTGTTCAAGAACCATTAGGCCCATTGTAGTAAACTGTATGACATAGATTTGGCACATTTGACCACCAACCTGTCTTTTTAGCTACATCTCTCCTCCTCTTCATGCATCCTATGCTCTATCCATATCATTCACTTACCAATCCTGCAATATGTTACACATGTCTTCTGTACTCTTCATGTGCTTAGGAGGAGCTTTACAATCCTCACCCAAGTGTATGTTTTTATTGATTTTTAGAGAGGGAAAGGGGGAGAGAGAGAACATCTATCAGTTGCCTCCCATACCTACTCCAGTCATGCCCCAGTTGAGGATTGAGCCTGCAACCTAGGTATGCACCCTGATTGGGAATCGAACCCCCAACCTTTTGGTGTATGGAACAACGTTAGAAACCAACTGAGCCACCTGGAGGAACTTTATTTTTTTTTTAATCTTTATTGTTCAGATTATTAGTTGTTCCTCTTTTTTCCTCCCATAGCTCCCCTCCACCCGGTTCCCACCCCTCCCTCCACCCTCATCCCCCCCCTCCCACTGTCCTCATCCACATAGGTGCACGATTATTGTCCAGTCTCTTCCTGCATCCCCCACACCCCTTTCTCCCCCAAGAATAGTCAGTCCACTCCCTTTCTATGCCCCTGATTCTATTATAATCACCAGTTTATTCTGTTCATCAGATTATTTATTCACTTGATTTTGAGATTCACTTGTTGATAGATGTGTATTTGTTGTTCATAATTTGTATCTTTCTTTACCTTCTTCTTCTTTTTCTTCCTCTTCTTAAAGGATACCTTTCAGCATTTTCTATAATACTGGTTTGGTGGTGATGAACTCCTTTAGCTTTTCCTTATCTGTAAAGCTCTTTATCTGACCTTCAATTCTGAATGATAGCTTTGCTGGATAAAGTAATCTTGGTTGTAGGTTCTTGGCATTCATCACTTTGAATATTTCTTGCCCACTCCCTTCCAGCCTGCAAAGTTTCTGTTGAGAAATCAGCTGACAGTCGTATGAGTACTCCCTTGTAGGTAACTGACTGTCTTTCTCTTGCTGCTTTTAAGATTCTCTCTTTGTCTTTTGCTCTTGGCATTTTAATTATGATGTGTCTTGGTGTGGTCCTCTTTGGATTCCTTTTGTTTGGGGTTCTCTGCGCTTCCTGGATCTGTAAGTCTATTTCTTTCACCAGGTAGGGGAAGTTTTCTGTCATTATTTCTTTAAATAGGTTTTCAATATCTTGCTCTCTTCTGGCACCCCTATAATTTGGATGTTGGTACGCTTGAAGCTGTCCCAGAGGCTCCTTACACTATCTTTGTATTTTTGGATTCTTTTTTCATTTTGCTTTTCTGGTTGGGTGTTTTTTGCTTCTTCGTATTTCATTTCTTTGACTTGATTCTTGCGATCCTCTAGTCTGCTGTTGGAACTCTGCATAATATCCTTTATTTCAGTCAGTGTATGCTTAATTTCTAGTTGGTCCTTTTTCATAACCTCGAGGGTCTCACTAGATTTCTTGAGGGGCTTACTACATTTATCGGCAGTCTCACCAGATCTTTTGAGGGTCTTACTAAATTTATCAGTGGTTTCTAGAAAGTTCTTGAAAAACCTTAAAAGTGTGGTTTTGAACTCTATATCCAGTCATTTGCTTTCCTCCATTTCTGTCATTTGTGACCTGTTTCTTTGTCTCTGCATTTTTTATGCTTCCCTGTATTGGTAGAGTGGCTTTGTGTGCTAGGTGTCCTGTAGGGCCCAGTGGCTCAGCCTCCCCAGTTACCTGAGGTGGACACTCTTGGTGCACCCCCTTGTGGGCTTTGTGCACAGTCTTGTTGTAGTTAAGCCTTGATTGTTGTAGGCATCACTGGGAGGAATTGACCTCCAGGCCAATTGGCTGTGAGAGTCAGCTGTGTCTACGGTGGGAGAACTTCTGTGCTGAAGACACCCTTATGAGGCAAGACTTGCTTCAATGGGGCTTTGGTGCTGACTGAGTCTGCCCCCTAAGTGTGTCCCTTATGGATCTGAGGAGTTGTAATTGGATGGTCCCACTCTGACCACTGGGTACATTGGCTCTTGGATCTAAGGAGGTGCTAATTTAGCCTCTGCCTGAGGCTACCCAGCAGGAGCTACGAAGAGATCTGCAGATTCCCCTTCCTTGTTTGGGGTTTGGAGGTGCCCAAATGAGGCCCAGCTGTGAAGCAATGCAAGCTGCTGTGGGGCCTTGGGCCTTCTCTTGGAAGTTCTGGGTCTGTCTGGCCCAGCTGCAGTTTGTTAGGTAATTTTCAGATTGCAAAAGCCTCTACCGCAACCTGGGTGGGGCGGGGTCTCAGGGAAACAACAGGGCGGAGCAAGCAGCTATGGCTGATCCTCATCCTACCCTAAGAGGCCCGGCGTCTCAATGTCCCTTGGTAATCGCTGCAAGCACCCCCGAGAGAAAGCTGCTCTCGAGTTCCGAGTTCTGCCCGCTGCCAGACAGTCCAGTTTCTCCCTGTATGAGTCTGGGTCCCCAGAGGCTCACCCGGAACTGGAGTTCAGAGCAGTCGGGGGCTTGTGACTGCCTCCCGATTCAAAAAGACAGCCACGTCCTCAGTTGCCGGCTTTTGCCACGTGCGCCTCCGTACCTCTGCACTTCTGCACCTCCTCTGAGTCTCAGTGTGCTTTTCTCTTTCCTTCTAGTTGTAGAATTTCCACTCAGCCAGCCTTCCTGTGGTTCTGGATGATGTCCGTTCTGTCTTTTAGTTGTATTTTTGAATTTGTTGTGGGAAGCAGCAATTTCTGGTGTTGACCTATGCCGCCATCTTGGTTTCTCCTGGAGGAACTTTTTTTTTAATATATTTTATTGATTTTTTACAGAGAGGAAGGGAGAGAGATAGAGAGTTAGAAACATCGATGAGAGAGAAACATCGATCAGCTGCCTCCTGCATATCTCCCACTGGGGATGTGCCCCCAACCCAGGTACATGCCCTTGACCGGAATCGAACCTGGGACCTTTCAGTCCGCAGGCCGATGCTCTATCCACTGAGCCAAACCGGTTTTGGCTGAAGGAACTTTTAATTCCTGTATTTCTTCTCACACCTAAATTGACTTGCATTTTTCATGTTTACCAGTTTTGCTCTCAAAGATGAGTTATTCCATTTTAAGAACATTTATATATATAAAAATTTGTTAACATAGAGTCTTATCTCTACTCCCAAGGGATGGCAGTCAGCAAAATCAGCTTAATTTTACTTTACAGATGAAATTATTTTCTTATTTCCTTTATTAATACATATTTGTGGTTTTTTTTTAAAAAAAACAGGTTTATTGAGGTACAATTTACATGTAATTAAAATGAATACATTTTACATGCAATTTGATAAATTTTTGGCAAATACATAGTTCTATAACTACCATTACATTCAAGCTATAGGATGTTTCCATTACTGCACAAAATTCCTCATGTTCATTTTTATACTCCTCCAGCAACCCCCAGTCCCAGACAACCACTGATCTGCTTTCTTTTACCATATAGTTTGGCCTTTTCTAGCATTTCATATAAATGCAAGCATGCAGAATTGAACCATTAACCAGTTCTTGGACATTAATTCTTTTATCAGCTGATGGACATTTGGATTATTTTGTTATTATGAATAATGTTGCTATTAACATTCTCATACAAGAATGTGGACATAGTTATTTTTCTTGAGTAGATACCTAGGAATTGCTGGCTTATATGGTAGGTGTATGTTTTTAAGAAGCAGCCAGATTGTTCTTCAGTATGGCTGTATCATTTTGCATTTTCACTTCAATGGATGAGCATTCCATTTCTCCATAGCCTCACCAACACTCGGTAATGTCAGTTTTTAATTTCTGTCATTCTAGTGGGTGAGTAGTGTTAACTCATTGTGGTTTTAGTTTTAATTTCCCTGATGACCAGTGATGTTGAGCATCTTTTTATATACTTACATTTTTATGTAAGAATATATAAGAATCTATATTCATATATATTCTTTGGTGAAGTGTTTGTTCAGCTCTTTTGCCTATTTTTTAATTGGTTGGTTGTTTCTTGGTTATATTTTGTTTTAAAAGTTCTTTATATATTCCAATACAATTCCTTTGTCATATATTTTGGAAATATATTCTCCTAATTTGTGATTTGCCTTTTCCTTTTTAAAACATATATTTTGAAGAGCAATAGTTTCTACTTTTGAAGTAGTACAGTTTAGCAATATTTTTCTTAGCGATTCATGCTATAAGTGTCCTATCTTAAAATTTTCCCTAGCTCAAGGTCACAAAGATTTTCTCCTGTTTTTTCTTTCAGTAGTTATAGCTTTATTTTAAATATGATGTATTTAAAATTATATTTTAGGTATGGTATGACATAGTCAAAATTGGTTTATTTCTATACAGATAGCCAGTTTTTTAGCATCATACGTTTAAGAGACCATTTTTTATCTCCATTGAATTACTTTTGCATCTTTCTCGAAAATTAACTAAAAGTATGGGTATATTTTTGGACTCTGTTAATAAAAAAGATTTATATCAGGGGTCAGCAAATTAAGGCTTAACAAGCAAAATAAGTCTTGTGGCCTTTTTCTTGTAAATAATGTTTACTAGCACATGGCCATGCCCATCCACTTAGGTATCCTGGTAGATTTGAATAGTTCTGACAGAGACTGTGTGTCCTACAGGCTGAAAATATCTAGTATCTGACATTTTATGGAAAACATTTGCCAACCCCTGATCTACATGTTTATCTTCGTGCCAATACTATATTCTCTTGATTACTATAGCTTCATAAGTCTTGAAATCAAGTTGCCTTCCAGCTTTGTTCTGCTTTTAGAAAAGGGGCTATTTCAGGGCCTTTGTAATTTTTTACTATGTTTTAGAAATCAGCTTGTCAGTTTATACAGATGCCTCATAGGATTTGTGATTGGGAATGCATTGAATCTATAGATCAATGTGGAGGGAATTAAAAGCCTAAAAATACTAAGTTTCCTATCCATGGATGTGGTATATTTTTCTAATTGTTGAAGTTCTCTTTAATTTCGCTCAGTAATGTTTGTTTTTAATGTATAGGCCTTCCAAATCTTTCAGGAAATTTATTCCTAAGTAATTTTATTGATGCTAAAATGGAATTGTAAAAATTTTCCTTTTTAAGTTGTGTGTTGCTTATATGTAGAAATAGAATTGATTTTATATATTGACCATGTGTAGTATTCACCGTGCTAATAAATTCATTCATTCTTCTAGTTTTAATAGATTCATTAGAATTTCCTATGATCATGACATCTGTGAATATAGTATTACTTCTCCCTTTCCAATCTGTCTGCCTTAATCCACTGATTAGAACAGTGATGGCAAACTTTTGAGCTTGGCGTGTCAGCATTTTGAAAAACCCTAACTTAACTCTGGTGCCGTGTCACATATAGACATTTTTTGATATTTGCAACCATAGTAAAACAAAGATTTATATTTTTGATATTTATTTTATATATTTAAATGCCATTTAACAAAGAAAAATTAAAAAAATGAGTTCGTGTGTCACCTCTGACACGCGTGTCATAGGTTCGTCATCACTGGATTAGAATCTCTAGTACAGTGTTGAATAGAAGTGGTGAGAGCAGACAACCTTGCCAATATTGATCATAGGTAGGATCATTTCGTTTTTCCCCATTAACGTTAACTAGAGGTTTTGTAGATGTCTTTTATCAGAGTAAGGAAACTCCTTTTTATTTCTATTTTGTTGAGATTTTTATTTTTTAAATCATGAATGACTTGAATTTTGTAAAGTATTTCTTCTGCATCTATGGAAATATGTTTTATTCCTTAAACCTATGAACATGGTAAATTACATTGATTTTTGGATGTTAAACTAAATTTGCTTTTTCTGACAAAACCCACTTAGTCATCATGTAGTATTCCCCCCTCACACCTGAAATAGTATTTAAAAAAATAAATTTCTTAATTGTTTGATAGGATTTACTAAGGGAACAATCTGGGATGGTTTTTTGGCTTTTGATTATTAATAGCTAATTTTAAGAGATTCAGTTTTCCCTCAGCTCAATAAAAAGTGCACTTTCTTGACACCAATAAATTTTAAAATTTATTAGGCTTTATTCTGCTTTCTGATTTTGTTATATGTGGAAGAGGCATTTATGAGAAGTTTATAACCAGCCTTTCCAAGTGTACACTTTAAATATATAGTAGTCTCTCCACTTGTCCTCAGGGTGGGGTTGGGGGTACATTCAAAGACCCCAGTGGATGCCTGAAACTTTGGATAGTATTGAACCCTATATTATATACAAAAGCCCTGTGCATGAATTTGTGCACGGGTGGGGTCCCTTGTTCTGGCCGGTGATAGGGACCAATCAGGGCCATCGGGGTTGGCCGGCCGGGGGGACGGACTGCAGGAGGTTGGCTGTGGGAGCGCATTGACCACCAGGGGGCAGCTCCTGCATTGAGTGTCAGTGCTCATCATAGCAACTGGTAATTCAGTTGTAAAGGTCACTTAGCCTTTTTATCTATAGACTAGAGGCCCGGTGCACAAAAATTTGTACACTGGTGGGGGAGGAGAGATGAGGAGGGTGTCCCTCAGCCCCACTTGTGCCCTCTCACAGTCTGGGACCCCTCAGGAGTTAACCACCTGCTGGCTTAGGCCCACTCCCCGGGTGGCAGATGGCAGGCCCGATCCCTCGGTGCCTGCCCCACCTCCCCCCCGGGTCATGCACATGGCAGGGCCGATCTGGGGGTTGGGGCACTGCCCCTGCTTGGGTTGCACACAGGATGCCCAGGTGGGCCAGCCGATCACTGCTGCCCCGCCTGGCTGCCCTGGGTCGGGTCGCACACGGACGCCCGCCGCCCCGGGTCGCAGATAGCAGGCCCAGATGGCGGCAGGGCAGGCAGGATGGCGCTGTCCCGCCCAGCCTGCAGTATGCAAATTAGCCGCCATCTTTGTTGGTGGTTAATTTGCATATCACGCTGATTAGCCAATGGGAGGCGTAGCAAAGGTACGGTCAATTACCATGTTTGTCTATTATTAGATAGTATAGTGATAGTTGTTTCCTATACCCATATTTCTGTGGTAAAGTTTGGAGCCATTATTAAGTAAAGTAAGGGTTACTTGAACACAAGCACTGCAGTAGCATAACAGTCTAATAATCAAGATGGCTACTAAGTGACTAATGGCAGCAGTGGATATGCTGAAAAGAAATGACTCTTGTACTATGCAGTACAGAACAGGATGGAGTGAGATTTTATCATGTGCAATTTAAATCTTATGTATTGCTTATGGAATTTCTTCTTAAATGTTTTGGACAGTGGCTGACCATGGGTAACTAAACCACAGAAAGAAAAACTGGATAAGGGGGAACTACTGTAATAGGGAAATAATTTTACAGTTATATTTTGGCTAAATATTTAATGCTGCCCTTGTTATAAAGTATTTGATTACTTTGCCTATTGCCTTTGTTTTTGTTAATTTTAGGAACTTAAAAGGACTCTAGAAAATCAAGCAGAAGGAAACATGGAAGGTCAGAATTCCCAGAGTCCTCAGCAGGTCTCACAGGGGCTGCACACATGCTCTGAGCAAAATGGTCATGTTTCTGCAGTACCAGATACACAACCAGTTCTGCAATATGGTAATCCTTATGCAACACAGGAGACAAGAGGTTATTAAAATATTTTTAGTTTGGGGTTAGCTGAATTTGGAGGCGGTTTTTTGTGTATATCTTTGTGGGATTAGAGAACTACTGGTACAGTCAATTCTAATAGAAACATTATAATGAGCAGTTTTAATGCTTAATACTAACTGGCT
Source organism: Myotis myotis (assembly GCF_014108235.1). Taxonomy (NCBI): domain Eukaryota; kingdom Metazoa; phylum Chordata; class Mammalia; order Chiroptera; family Vespertilionidae; genus Myotis; species Myotis myotis. The sequence continues at coordinate 21,205,265 of NW_023416315.1, read as the reverse complement.
TCATCCAGAAGTGATATGCCATGAATGAATAATCTATTTGCTTATTGCATATAGTTCTTATTTTGAGTCACGTGGGTTAAAAATATATTTTCTTGATGAGCTAAAATGTTTTTTTGTATAGTTTGTCATGGCTATACACAGCAATTCTAATTTTAGTACCAGCTTTTACCCTTCCCTTGCAAAACATTTTTTTCAGATGGAGCAGATGGTGCTTTTTACCCAGATGAAATCCAAAGGCCACCTGTGAGAGCACCTTCTTGGGGACTGGAAGATAATGTTGTCTGCAGCCAGCCTGCTCGAAACCTTAGTCGGCCTGATGGCTTAGAAGACCCTGAGGATAGTAAAGTAAATTGAATTTCCATTTTCTGAGCCTGTTCCTTTTTTCTCTCCTGTATAGAGAGTTATGTGGTTATGTGTATCTTGAGAAAATATGTGCTTGTGTGTACACATGATTTTTTAAAAAAGCATGCTTGTATTTAAATTTGAAAGATCAACCTTTAATATGCTTCATATTTATACTTTAGGATTATACTAAAATAAAATATTAAGTTTGGAGAATGACCTCAAAATGTTAACAGAAAGTTTAATTAAATTTTTTTTTAATTGAAATGTAACTGACATATGACACTATATTAGTTTCAGGTGTATACATGATAATTCGATATTTGTATATATTGTGAAATGATCACCGTTAGTCTAATTGACATTTGTTTTTCTTAGTTTTTCCCCTTGTTATTAGAACTTAAGATGTACTCTTAGCAACCTTCAAATATACAATACAGTATTATTAAGTATAGTCACAGATACTTTAATCTTTATTTTCATGAAGTAATTTACTCCTTTGATGCAGATGTAGTAGACCGGAAGAAGCAAACTATTATGATATTATGCTGCAGTGTACATCTTTTCATTTTAGCACTTACAGCCTACTTTAAATTTTAAGGTGGACTCTTTAGTTAGCTAGAAAAAGAGGGAAGTATATGTATTATTCTTTTTCAGAGATATATTCTTTTAGACATTGTTAGTATTTAACCTCTCAGCAGTACAATACTGATAATTAAATTAGTTTATGTAGTGTGTCACTGTTTTTATTTCATTTAAGGGATTTCTTTATTTAATAAATAGGTTTTTATCCTCATAGCAGCTCCTTCTGAATTTCCTGTGCATTAATAAGAATTTAAAAGAAATGCTTTATTGTGCTCTTTGCAAGTACAGTAGTATCATGACCTGTTTCTCATTTAATCTAGTTTGCTGCATTTAATTGCTATTAACCTTTGCAGAAACTGATCAGTGTTCAGACAGACATGATTTTAGCCCTAGTGCTCAACACTCATAATGGAGAAAAATGTATTTCTCTCTTTTGCCTTTTGGCCTCCTATGTCCATTACTGGGAATAATTAGGAAAACTGTCAGAACTTTTGTAGCCCATTTAAGGTCTAGAGTATCATTTTACTGCTTTTTCAAACCTTTATTTCACACTTTGCATATTTAATCTGATCATTCTTGGCACAGATGTTACATGTGACAAGCCCTTCTCTCCCGTAGTCATCTGCTTCAGTTTAATTAGCAGAATGTTCTTTCTGATCTGTGTGCTTTGCCCTTCTGCAAACCCATGAGAAGCAGTGTTAGAAGCTTGTGCTCATTTGCTGACATGCTTATTAGATTTGGTAATGAGATGGAAGGACTCTTAATAGGCACATCTTGGGTAATTGTATTTTGCAATCAGAAGATTTTTCACATTATACAGAAATTTATTTTTATGTACATTCAGACCTTTTTTTTTTTTTTTTTAAATTGTCATTAGAACAAAAAACACACACATCGCTTGCAACTAAAGTATTTGAGTTAGTAATTTTAGTTAGAATATAGAAAACAGATTTGGGTTGACCTGTTCCTTTTCTTTGGTTCTCTTCCCTGGGAGTGATGAACAGCCACAGGACCCAGCATCTTTGAGTCAGGGTTGAGGTGGACTGCTCTTACGGCCTATTCTTGCCATATCTCCTCCTGTACCAGAAACTGGTCAGCTTTCAGATCAAAAACCTTTTTTGACTCCCTCTTACCTAATTAATTGCAATAGCAGTAACAAAATTATCATGAGGTGATGGCAACAAACATTTCTATAGCTCTTTTTGCCAGCTAATGTTTAGCTTTCTAAATATATTAACTCATTTGTTCTTTGTAGCAGTCCTGTGAGGAACTATTCCTGTTTCTATTGAGAGGCATTATGAGCCAGCTTAACTGGCTTGCTTCACACTGCTGGTAAGGTACAGCAGGATTTGAGTCTAATCACTTTGGCTTATAGAAGCTGTGGTCTTTAACCATCTATCAACTACCAACCAATCAAATAGGCTAAAGCAAAGTTTCCCAAACTTTCTTCTTTCAGGGCATCTTTACCATCAGTACCTCATAAGTGGAATCTTTTTGTGATTTACATGTTTCATTTAGCATAATGTCCTTAAGATTCATCCCTGATATAACGTGTCAGAATTTCCTTTGTTTTGAAGGCTAAATAATAATCCATTGTATGTTTATGGTATACCTTGCGTTTATCCATTCTTCCATCGATAGACATCAGGTTGTTTCTACCTTTTGTGTATATGCTGATGTGACAATAGGTGTACAAATATATCTGCTCCAGTTCCTGGTTCTTTTGGATCTATAGATAGAATTAGGATTGCTTTGTCATATATAGTTAGTTATATTTCTACAATCATTGCATTTTGAATTCAGTATAATTAACCCTGTTTTATTGTCCAAGAGATTAACCCATTTTAATATTATTTGTTTGATAAGAAAATAACTTTTTTCATAGACTAGATTTTGAGTTGGGCATCTAATGAGAAATGTGCAATTCAAGTAGAGCAGTTTACCATAGCTTGTTTCATTTGCTTAATAACCAATTTGTGGTGGAAATAGTATTGTGCTGATGGGTCTAGAGATTGATGAACAAAGTAAGTGGTTTAGACTTTTGGAGAAATTAAAATTTAAGAAAATTAATTATTTGGAACTGTTCATAAGTAAATTTAAGTATGGTACTCCCAATAAAATTTGCTTACAAGATTATTTTAGTTTAGCTAAAGTACTAGGTACTAACACTTTAAAGTTCTTTTGGGTTGACATCTTTCAGTTCTAAAACTTGAGTACTTTAGTTTTGGGGTGGAAATCTTTCTAACCTGCAATACCTGATTCTCTGCCTTCTTAAAGAATACCTAACATAGCCTTGATGGCTCAAGTTCATTAACTTAAAAACCAACATTAAAAGTTATGTGTTTTTGTTGTTGTTAAATCCTCATCCAAGTATATTTTTTCCAGTGATTCTAGAGAGAGTAGAAGGGAGGGCATGGGGAGAGAGAAAGAGGGAGAGAGACAGACAGGCAAACATCCATGTGAAAGAGACACATCGATTGGTTGCCCCCTGCATGTGCCCCATGGGGGGCCACTGGGTAGCGAACCTGCGACCCTTCGGTACATGGTCTGGCGCTCTAACCACTGAGCATGCCTGCCAGGGCAAAAGTTAGGCTCTTTTGAGAGGTAAAGGTGTTAGCTCCAATGCTGAAATATTATTGGATGTTTTGAGTTTGTCTCCTTTTCTCTTTTGTCCAGTAGCCATTTTTTTTATTGCTGCTGACAGTGGGCCTGCTTTAACAGCCTCACTTCCCAAACTAATTGGTTATAGTTAATCGCATTTGGAAACTAACTGCTGTTGATAAGTAAAATAGAATAAAAGCAGTATTTGTGATATTTGACTGGTCATTTTGCATGTCAAGGTTATGAGAGACTTTATGAATTGTCTATCATAGAACTTACTGTATACTTTCTGGTTTTGAACTGTTCTCTAAGTGATTTCTTATTTCATGGGAACTTATGTCTCATAACACCTAGAATTCTACTCGAGTCCCTCACTTGTTTTATTAAGTAACAGGTGATAAAAGATATGGAATAATAGGGTCATCATTACCAAATTATATATGACTTAAGACTACTAAATGTAAATTGCTTTCCCCACCCCCTGGTATTTTATGAGCAATCTTAATATGTCTGTTGGCTGATCTGAGTCTAGTGCCTTAGCTAGCAACAAACTATTGTTAGCTGATTGATTTGTGGAAGCAGTAAATTATTGTAAGCTATTAGTCATTATAAAACGGGACATTGTAAGATTTTTGGGTTCTATTATATTTTTGGCCTCTGGAAAGTTGTTGTTTATTATAAATATCTGTGTCATTAAGAATTTTGAAAAGCAGAATATCCAGACCTTTCCTTTTTATCTTTTCCAATTATTTTTTTAAATGCCACTTCAAAGACTTTATTTTTTCAAAGAAAATGAGATTTTGTTCATTATTTGATATATAGTAGTATAAGCAAATTCAATGTTTTAAATATTGTTACTGTCATGCATGTTAAGTTTAGTAGATTCAACTACTATATTATTTTTTTCCTCTTTGTATCTATAGATTTAAAAGGTGTCTGGATCTTTTATCACTTAAAGGATTTTAACTTTTGAAGTCTATGAAGTACGTTTTATTTTCCCCAGCCCCTCATTATCTATCTTGTTATTTGTTGCCCACATATATCCTGAAGGAATGATAAATGTAAACAAGCATTTTCTCATGTGATGAACAGGAAAGAAGAAGCCTCTCAAGCCCTTTATTGGACCATTCAGGAGGGGATAATTGTCAGAATAATAGCCATGCTCCCCATCCCCCTAAAAAAAATCATTTGTCTTGTTTGTTCACCAAATACACTTTTTGGGCACCTCTTCCTGGGACAGACTTGACTACTTAGCCCATTAATAGCAGCCTGGGGGCAAGCATGACTACCCAGCAATGTAAGAACTCATCAGTGCCAGCTCTACCTGTTTATGTGCTGTTTGTTTAGTACATGAGAGCAGCTAACAGCTGCTCAGAGGAGGGAAGCAAATGGGCACCTGCCATGATGTAGCTGCTTTTGATGTAAAGTGAGAATCTGTGTTTGGCTGTTGATTTAGCATGTACAGATCTCTAAAATCTAAATCCATGACCACAGGGATGGGGGCATGGAAATTGAGCAATATTTTCTTTCAGATTGAAACTCAGGTTTACAGGTTTTTAGGATTCTTCATTGACAATCAGTTAATCAAATATTTGATTTTGATTTTTATTCTTTTACAACAGGGTTTTGAGGCCTATAGTTTGGGGCTTTGCTTTAACTTGGTTTTCCAGTTGGAATTGTCTGTGTGTACGTGTGTGCCCAAGGACGTATGTGTGCAAACTCGTATTTAACTAATTTTCATTTATGTGTAATTTCTGTATATTTTGCAATGAGTGTAAGTTGTCAAAGATGATACTGTCTGTCTTGCAAATTAAGTTACTAAATGAGAGTAACAGGGAAAATAATGCAGTGTTAAGATTTTTATGGAATCATAAAAAGAAAGTTACCTACATGTAAGTTCAAAAAAGTTCCTGATCTCTATTGCATTCACACATACAGGTGTGGTATACTCTCCATCCCACTAAATACTGCTTTTCATTTCAGGACAGTAATACTTCATCCACAGTGAAATATTCTGTAAGAAATTATACTTTCAAAATCTAAATAATTCGTAATAGAAGTGAAAATTTAAAAAGTGCAGTCTTAATTTCTTTATACTATGCTTGATTGAATTGAAAAACTTGTTTGGTTTCATTTTTCTCAAAAAGTTGCAAAATTATTTTTTGCTAGGAGGATGAGAATGTGCCCACTGCCCCTGATCCTCCAAATACGCATTTGCATGGGCATGGGACAGGCTTCTGCTTTGATTCCAGGTAATTTTTCTCTTTCTTATGTAAAATGTGGGTTATATAGAACATGACTCTCAAAGTTTGGTTTCTGCAAACTTGTTAGAAATGCACGTGATTAGGGACCTACTTCATTCCTTCTGAACTTAAAACTCTTAGTGTTTTAACATGCCTTCCTGGTGATACTGATGCACAAAATCCTTTGAGAACCAGTGCTGTGGACACACTCAAATGAACACTGTTGGGAATGATAAGATGTATTAATTATAGGTTTACCAGTAGCATTTGTTGTTAGTTAAAAATTGAATTCTTGTCAGTAAGCCTTATTTCACATAATATAATTGTATTTGGGGGACTTTAATGAAAAAAGGTTTTTCTTTGTCAATCTAAATGTAAAAGTAAATTTAGAGGCTTTATAAATGGTTTACACAATTGTCAGTAGCAACCATTTAGAAGCAGAAGGTTTCTGGAGTAACTGAAGACTTTGAAGGTAAATTGTTTAGTATGAATATCAGCTTAACTAGATAAATGTAGCCTTGTCATATTCTGAAGACTATTGTTAGATATTTATTAGAAATATGTAATTCTTTCATTTTCCTATTTCTTTAAGCTTTGATGTTCACAAGAAGTGTCCCCTCTGTGAATTAATGTTCCCTCCCAACTATGATCAGAGCAAATTTGAAGAACATGTTGAAAGTCACTGGAAGGTGTGCCCAATGTGCAGCGAGCAGTTCCCTCCTGACTATGACCAGCAAGGGTTTGAAAGACATGTACACACCCATTTTGATCAGAATGTTTTAAATTTTGATTAGTTACTTTTTATTATGAGTTAATAATACAGTTTAGCAGTTTAAAAAAATCATCTCAAATAGACCACTAGGAGCCCACAGGTAATCACTTCCATGCACCCTCTCCCATACTCTTCTGACCAAGATCTACTTTGAGTTTGGTGTTACTAGGGTTGGGGGTCAATGTTTGGCTTATCGATAAATATAATTTTAACTTCTTTTAATCTTACCTGCTTAAGAAAAGAAGCTCTTGGGTGTTTGTATTTTCATTTATTCCCCAGTTTGAAAAATTATATGACTAAAGGAAACAAGGATTATTCTAATGTTACTGCATTGGGAAGAAAAAGTATTATAGTTAATTATTTAGCAGAATATTTACAAGTTTCTGTTGACCTTGTTGGTTGAGCATGACTACTAAATATTATGTAATAATAAAAAGCATTTATCATAACAGTCTTGCAAAGTAATTCTTTGAATACAGAAATTTGCATAATTTAGCCCATGAAATGATGTTTTTTTTAAGCCTCTTAAGAAATGGAGCTCTGTGTAGAATGAGATCACATGCTTGCAGTATGGCAAATATTCTTTTTATATTTGAAATATTTGCTTTAGGAATTAAGGGAAGGCATATTTTACTAATTTTGTGACTAAATTTTTTTTAGAATAGCCAGAACAGTTATGTTTAAGCCATCTTAAAGTTATTATTTCTATCCAATGGGAAAATGGAATAAGGTATGTTGTACAATTGTTTCATATTATATGTTCTACTAAATAGTGGTGTTTGTGGCATAAAATCACAGGAAATGTATCCTTATCTTTTTCACATTTTCCTAATTAGAGTATAACTTTGAAATAACATTCTCAGTGATTAAAAATGTAATATGTAAATAAGTTGTGTTTCTGCCATGTATAGTATTCTCATTAACATTAAAGAGGACACATTTTTGGAGGTGATTTTATTGTCAAATTTATTTGTGATCGTTTTTCATTAAGTCTAGCATCTTGAACATCTTTTTTCATCTGAATTTTTAAAATGTTTTTGGAACTGTATTTCTCTTTTATACTATCAATATTAAGAATTTAAAGTATTGGTTTGTTTATTCTGCTGCTGAAAATACTCAAACTATTTAAGATGTTAAGTCAACAGTCAGTGTGGTTGCATTTGGGGTGCTATATATGAACTGTATCATACATCTGTATTTGTTTCTAGGAGCGGAATTTGTAAGCGTTTCAATAGCTCAGTTGGTAGAGCGGAGGACTATAGGCTATGTCTAGGAGCAGAATTTGTCTATTGTTGGAATCCTTTAAAAAGGCGTTTTAGTCTAGGGAAACCAGATGTTTAGGACTTCATATTTTAGCTTCCTCAAGGTCACATGATAAGCAGAATATTTCAGAGAAAATGTTCAGTGATAGAGCATTTTTATTGCATTAGTTAGTAATTATGGACCATGATGACCTAAAAGTCTTTGAATATTATAGTACTACCACCAGTGAAATAAGATTATTCATCTTAGTAGTCTTGGACTTGAGTAGCTTTTTACCTCAAGCTGGAAAATATCAAAATAGGTTCAATTCCACTGTGGTCTGAGAACATGCTTTGTAGCATTTATATTCTTAGGAATTAAAGTGTGTTTTGTGGCTTATAATGAATGGTCTTTCTTGGTGGATGTTCTGAGTGAACATTGTGTATTCTGTTGTTGGATAAAGGATCAGTAGGTCAAAACAATAGTTACTATAACAGTTAATTGTTGATGCTGTTGAGTTTAAATCCTTACTGATTCTCTAACTGCTGCATTGCTAGAGTGGTGTTGCCATGTCAAAGTAAAATAGTGGATTTCTTTCTTTCTTCATCACTTTTTGCCTCCCATATTTTGATGTGCTGCTGTTAGGCAAATATTAAGCAAAAAATTAAATACACTTTACATGCTGAATTCTGGGGGGTGGGTGGGGAAGGAAAGGCAGCCTAAGGTAGAACAAGGCACTGAGGAGGTAGAGTAGTTTCCGTGGTAAACTTGATACTGGGTTTTCATGATGGATGCTAATGAAAATAAAGAGCCATGTTTATTTTGGGTCAGAGACAGTTTATTTAAAATGCAATTTCATCTACATTTATAAGCAGCTTTTCTTGACAGGATTTTGATTCATTCAGTTGTCTTCAGTTCTAAAACCTCTGTCGCTTTCAAACTTAATGTGCTCTGTCCCAAACAACAAAACATATGAAAATATAATTTAAAGCACAGTTTTCACAGACACAGTACAATACATTCACTATACACGGTATAACAAAATATTCCCATCCTTACCTTTAGTAATACTGTCACAATGAATAAGCAAGTAGAAGTTGGAATTTGTTTTATAGTTGAAAGAAATGTTAACATGCACAATGACGATTTTATGACTGTTTAGCTGTTGAACTGCTGATCCAGCCTGCAATTTCTTGCACTAGAAAGAGCAAAAGCTAAATAACTGATGGCCTAAAAAATTTTTGGTCAATTATAGGTAAATGTGTAATAGCCAGTAGGGCCTTCTTATGCACCAACTAATGGCTTTTTCTGTCTAGATCACCCTTTTCAACATACAGAATAGCACTGTATATCAGGACCAAGACCATGCTTCAGAGATCTGAGGAAATTTTTAAAGGGCAGTGTCTTTATAAATACTTAAAAATCCCTCATTATGAGGGATTCACAACTTAAGAATATAGAAGCTTACTCATCTGGCTAACAGAAACATGGGAAGAAAGTTATTTTATAAGCAATGCAAGTTTGCGTTTTACCAGTTTTGTGAGCAGTTGGCCACCTCAAAGCAATTTTTATTGCATAATTAAGCAACTGGTAAACTCATGTTCAAGGAATAGCACTTGGGAGAAAAGAACACTCAAGGCATGACAGTATTGTTGGTGAGAAAAACTTCAGGAATGGTCCAGACGTAGAGTTATTATAATGGGTCATATATTAGTCATTCTTTGACCACCTGCTGCAAGAAAGCACTTAATTCTCAATAAGGCTCAATTTCATTTCGGCAAATTGTTTTATAAAGCTAAACAGACGTTTCCAGTGGAACACAGACATCTACAATGTGATAGGAAAAGTGCCTTTAAAGTCTAAACACAACGAACATGAAGAGGAGGCAGTAGGGGCCTAAACAAAAATGTTCCCCTTTGAACCATGCTTGGAATTTTCTTATTTGTAACTCACAGGTTTGTTAGGGCAGTGGTTGTAAGAATTGGCAACACATAAAACATTAAATCTGTTGGCAATAGAGAACTACAAAGTGCTTTAAAACTTCACCTAAAGATGAAGATAGAAATAAATTTTACACAAAATTTGTATGTATTTCAAAATGTTTCCTAACAGATTTCAGGGAAACATATTTCAATAAATTGGTACCTTGTTCTGCAAGTATCAATAGACATAAATGGAATCCCTTGCACTCAATAAGTGTTAAATTAATGAGTGAACTGAACAGACTATTTATTGTACAAAAACGCCATTTATAACAAATAATTGGTAAGTCAGATGGCAAGATTTTCAGCTTTTTAAAGGGCAAAAGGACTTGCAAGATAATATAAAACACAGAAAAGCATACCTTTTATGTATGTTATTTAAATATGAAAATATTTTTAGCATATGTTAAACATTCTTTCTTAATTTATATTTCAATTACCTAAAGTCTTTCTACTCACAAATACTCCATTATGTAAGGCATGATAACCAGTTTGATAATGAAGGTATTATTTTGGTTTTGAACATAGTTAATGTGTTGAAAAAACCTCAGTCACACTACAAATCTTGGGGGTGGGGGGAAGCAAACCTCTGTGCCAGTTCTTCCTCCCCCAACTGCTATCACTGCAATACAACTGAACAATATGCAACATGCCCTCAACCATATTTGTTTTGGGGGAAATGTGCTGAGAACCTAGAGCTTTTTTTTTTTTTTTTTTTAGCACCTTATATCAAAGTAATGAAAATGGATATGATGATTACATGTGCAAATGTACAAAATCATTAACTCTACAAAGATACATCATTCCAAAATTACAGAAAAATTTAAAGCATGCATTTACTTCTTTAAAGGGTGGCTGAATGCTTCCCCTGAAAAAAGGTGGCTGTTTTCAAAATCAGCAACTGCTGGTGAGGATTCCTTGGCACAGTTATGACCAGCATGTTATTGCTGCATCTTCCTGATAATCTCAGCCGACACCGGGGGATGGAAATTGATTGTGTGGTGCCGCAGGCCCTGAGCTGTCTTGTAACTCTTACCACAACGACATTTGAATGGTTTGCGGACACGAATCTGTGTTCTGTGGCCATTCTTAGCATGGTACTTTATGCCATTCACATTCTGTGGAGAAGATAGAGATACCACCTATTAGATGGAGTCCTATAATGTCCGTCCACGTGGGAAAACGTCAGTGGCTCTCGGATGCAGCTGTGCACATGGGGTCACCCCCACAGCTACCTCAAGGTGATTCAGACACGCCTCACTCTGAAAATGAAAGGACTGACTTCACATTGTATATAAAATATGTACTTGAGACTCAGAGGCTGTATAGAAGCACAGTTCCCTCTGCATCTTTTTTCTACTCTGAAGAAAGTTAACAATGGGCAATTATATAAAAATATCCTCAGGCTGCTCCAAAAAAAAAACAACTCTAAAGGAAGAAAACAAGGCAGGGCAGTAGAGTTGCAGACATGTATAAAATGACAGCTGGGGTGCCGGTCCCTCCTTTACTGGAATTCCTGTCCGTTTTCTACTCTGCGAGAAGTCAGTGTCTCTGCCATGGTGGGAACTCCATGCTCACAGTAAGTAATACTGAGCAGACTAGTATGTACTGCATTCCAGACTTACAGTGAACTTGAACATCTTCAGATTATGGAAGTCTCAGCACAGAAGAGCCCTAGACTTCAGACTGGCCTGCAGATCTTATGTGGCACCCAAAACATCTAAATGCTTTCTGCTAATTGGTTTTGCTCACTTGTTAGCATATCCTATGTAAGACTCCATGGCTAGAATCACTCTACAGATGTAATAGCTACTATTGCTCATCCCATTAGATGTGAGTAAGTGGGCCCAGGACACTGACTCACTGATGGAAGATTTAAGAATAAATGGCAGAGGTGATACTAGAGCACAAGTATTGGAAAATTCCCATCAGCTGTTGCCAGATTAGGGCCTAAGAGGGGAGAGGACCTGAGATGAAGTTGTTGAGCACAGATCACCGGGGGAGTGGGCTGTTTCTGAATCTAGTCCCACTGAGCCCGGTCCTGTGCCCAGCTAAAGCACTCCAGCACCGTCTTCTCTACCTTCACAAGTGGTCCTTGGTGAGCTCCCAGAGAATGGGACGGACTGTCCACTGCTATTTCATGAGCATCTAGCACAGTCTGGTATTTGAGTGAATGAATTGGTTGGAATGTGCAATTCCTCTGGGAAGAATTGAGAGTTGCCATTAAACAGTGGTTACTACTACTTACATTTCCTTCTTAGAGTTTCACAGTGCTCACTGGTACCTTTAAAAGTTTTTGGTAGAGAATCCTGCTTGACTTCGTTGAGCCCACCGGTGCCAAATAGCAACCAAGTGGTGGTGCTTGAAGTCTGAAGGTTGTCCAGTGAGTTGATCACAAGGACCCTTTGCCCTGAACACCTACCTGCTCTTGGCCTTCAGTCCTTGGCCCTCCTGCATCAATCCCTGTGTGCAGGGCGAGGAAGCACCTCACTAGTCTTCTAAAGGGAGTAAGAGCTCACTGCAGTGGGACAATGGCAGATCAGACCCATTAAAATAGTTACAAGGGTAGATATGCCGTGTCAGTCCCCTGCTGGCCCAGCCATCCCTCCAGACTCCCAGGCACGTAAGGAAGCCAACTTCCAGCTCTAGCCCCACCTGGTATCTTGCAGTCATGAGAGACCCAGGTGAGAACTCCCCAGCTGGAGCCAGGCAACCCAGAACCATGGAAGGTAATGGGTTTAAGCTATTCGAAAGAGGAAGAGTTAATAATACATTTTTATGACCATTAGAGAAAGATCAACTTTCCAAGTAATAGTAACATGTTAGGCAGTCTCCTGGCTCACAACTGCCAGAAACTTGCATTTGCCTGCTTCATAGCCTATTTATTAGCGCAAGATATCACTGAGTGCCTACTAGGGTCACTCTCTGTGGATGGAGGTTACTAAAACATTTCATGTCTCTGCTCTCCCAGGGAACTTGTTACAAGAAGGATCTTTAAAAATCTAACTACCCCTGTGCCCAGCAGTACCACGTGCACCTCGTCAGGGAACAGAGGACCAATAATAAACATTGAGCCAGGAAGCAAAAAGGCATAGCAGTGCCCAACAGGATCCGGGCCTGAGTGTTTACAGTAATTAGGTGAGGGAAGCTTTGAAATCAGATTACCAAAGCAGGTCCAATACAAAGCCAGATGATCAGCGCTCACCAGAAGGGCAAACCCAGGTTCTCTGCTCCCAAATGGAATATGTATGTGGTGGTGCATGTCTGCCTGTGAGGAAAACAGCCAATTCCATACATCAGGCTTATTAATCTGAAAAGATGAGCTGCACTTTTGGGAATACATGGCCCAAGAACTTAAGACCTACCTTACCACCTTTTTCTCTGTTGCTGTCATTTAAAATTTTCACAAGTGTCAGAGTACACCCTTACCACAAATGTTAGTACTCAGACTCCAGATTTCCACATTCTATTCACACACAGAGGTGGGAACTCCCACTTTATAAGACTTTAGAGTCTTAAAAAGATTCACTTAACGTTTCTAATTGCAGAGACCTTAAGCTGAGTTTGGTCTTTAAAAGTTAACAAATAATGACAGGCAACTGGAAAATGAAATGCTTAAATCCTCTGACCTCTGAAGAGAGGAAAGGGAATTTAGCTTCAACAGGGTGTGGAAGGTAGCTGACATGAAAGTCTCCTGCTGATGGCTTGCTGCCTCATTCAATACCAGACACGATAACTCCCTGGAGTCACAAAGCTGCTGGACGACAGAACTGTAGTGGGACCCGGGGGTGCCCGATACCACAGTCGGCATTTCCCCCCACAATTCCACACCTACGTAAAGTGCCAGGTGCTCACTCCTTAGTGCAACTGGATGGTAGGCTTTGGAAAGTCTTGGGAGTTGGGAAGGGTTGGGACACGCTGTCTGGAGAGAGCTGCCTGTGGAGTACAACAGTCTGCCTCAGGGCCAGCGTGGAAGGGAGGAAGGGGCAGGCCAGTGGGTACAGGGCTGTGTAGGTGGGCTGGGCAAGGTTGGCATCAGCTCATTTCCATGCCAGGAATGACCTGCCCAGATGAGGGAACTGGGCCCGACAACAATTTAGAGTCTTTTCTCAAAATTCCACTTCAAATCAAATCATGAAACCTAAAGTCAAGCTTGGCCATCGTGTCCTTAACACGTTAAGCGCCATCTCAGTCACTGGTGACTGACACTATACTTTCTGTCCGGACCGGTCAGTCACTGATGCCGGCAGCATATTGTGAAGTCGGATATTGCGGGCTAAACAGAGGAAGACAAAACAGGCTTGGCGCTTAACGTGTTAACTGTACTTGATCTTGCTGTCTGAGGCTGAGTACGGTATGTGACACGTGCCCTTGATAGAAAAACCATCACTGAATTTCCTGCAGCCCTTGATGTTCTACAAGCCCTTGAAGTTGGGGATTTGATGAGGAAGCAAAAGCTGGGGGTCATGGTGGTGAGTTTGGAATTAGAAGTAAACAGCATATGGAAAGGTCAAGACAGCTTTAGCCTACGAGCGGGGAGTCGGTCTGGGAACCGGCGGAGGTGGCATTTGCACCTTGAAAAATGCGGCGAAGAGGGCATCCTAGGCAAAGGAATTAACATGGGAAACTGCGGAGACTTAAGTGTCCTGCGGGTCCCTCTCTCTTGTCCTACTCAGTATGAAGCCTGGGAAGTGAAGATACTTGTCTTTAAGTTCTGCAAATGCCCATGAAAAGGTGAGGAAAGCTGATCCTGAGTCAGTGCCCAAGACACTGTTAGAGAATCCCTGACAATGGGGCCGATAGCGGAAAGATGTGATGTTAGCCTTGGGAACAAGGTGGCAGCACTTCGGAATTCTGCCCGACGCCACAGCACGAAGCACCCCGTCCAGCCATCATGCAGTAATAAGGAGCTCCACTGCCCGCGGCCAGTCACTGCCCCGCAGAAAGAGGCGGACGGAGCTTCAGGGGAGATGACACGCATTTCTAGCACTTGGTTAGGAGGAGTTACATGTTTGTTCTTGTCCCCTCTATCTTACTAGACATTCTGGTCAGAAAAGGAAACTCGTACTTCCCTTGTGGAACTTAGGACCGTGAATTGCTACCACCCCTGTCATCTGTCAGGGATGCTGAAGCAGTCCAAGGGGTCCCTCAATTTTCGTTTGGCCTTACATGGAGAAAAAGCACCCCCAAAAGCCCTATGCCCAGACCTGGACAAATACTAGAGGAAGTTACTAGAAACCCAAGAAAAATAAAAGCAGAAGGATAGTGACAGAAATGTCCAGGGGGGAGGGTATAAAAAAGGAATGAAGCTGGAGATGGGAAAGGGAATGCCCCATCCTCGAGCTAGAATACAGGGTGTAGCGTTCACTGCAGGTGAGAGGAGCCTCTGGAAAGCAGGCCGCTACAAGGACAGTGTTCCCTGGCAAACTCTACTCTTGGAAATGAAAAAAGGGAGGGCAAAACAAAACCTCTTTCTGCAATGCAGAGCTGCCTCTGGGAAAAGAGCTTGTCTAACAGTCCCTGGGGTCTGGCATCCTGTCCTCTCCCGCTTCCCACCACCTTCTGAGACCTGTTCTGACCTGAGCAGGGCACCCCCGTGCGACTCCTCTCCATTCTGGAGTTTCATTTTAGTCTAAACACAGCGCATCTGAACTTGCCACAGGGAGGTGTTCACAGTCCACAGAGCCGGTGAAGTCTTGGGCCACTTACCTTGCGATACATTTGTTTCATTCTTTTGTCAGTAGGTGGTATAAAAAGTACTGAAATAGATTATTTTTTAATGTTCAGAGACACATACTTAAGAAAGAGCAATGTAAGTGCTTATGCTATCACACAATTTTTAAGCTTTTTAAAAAAAGTCAGTTGCTGAGCTCTGGGAAATTAGCATATCAAATGCACCAGATATGTTTCTGATTCTTATAATTCTATCTCAGAGTTGGATTTTAAAGAGCTGCTAACAAAGTTTGCATTAAAAAAAAAGTTTGCATTAAAAAAAAAAGTGTCCTCAACCCACACTGGCTTGCTGTGGGTGTTTTTCTCGTTTTGTCTCATTGAGGTTTTTAAATAAAAAATTTAGTGCCCAGGCATCCTATGACACCAGAGTCAGGTCCTCAGAGACATGGCCCTGTGCCATCGACAGAGAAGAGAGGATGCTGAACCTGAAGTGGGTGGTTTGGTGAGAAAAATATCAAAGGCCCCTTTTCTCCTGATCTCCTTTCATGCCCCTGGGGGGCAGGCAGCAAGAGCTTTCTCAGCTGGAAGCTAAATACCCGACAGCACTTCCCAAAAGGGCTCTGTGAGCCAGGCCTTTGTGACTTCAAAGTGGTCTCTGTGAGCCACCTGGACAGACCAGCACTGGGGAAGGTGTTTGGCAAATAAATAGGTGACACGTTTTGTATTCTGACTGATACGGCATGAATCTGAAGAATATCAAAGGTATGGTCCTCTTACCAAGAAAAGCTCTTGGCCTTCAGCTCCACATGTCAGTGGAGGGGAAAACCCACTCAACACCTAGAGGGCAGGCATGTGTCCCAGTGGGCACCGGGCACCCAGCGGGCACAGGAGAGGGACGCTCTCAGGACTGTCCACTCTTCACCAGGAAGAAGGGGCTGCTGTCTGACATGGGACTTGCCCTCTCCTGTATGGTCAAGCCAAGTGAGGTGGGACCTTTACCTTGTATCTCTTTTTACATCCAGGAACTGGGCAGGCAAAAGGCTTCTCCTCCCCTCCGTTCATGCACATGGAGCTGAGGATGGCCTCGGAGCTGATGGCGCTCTCTGTGGTCCAGGACTCATCGCTGTCCGACTCCTCGTAGTCCACCTCCTCCTCGTCGTACTCACTGCCTGCAGGGCCACAGAGCAAGGCCTGTTAGGAGCAGCCACCTCCCCGCAGGTGACTCTGGCCCCAGAGGACAGGAGGAGCCAGGGACCCAGGGGCAGGATGAGGGCATTCCAGGCACAAGAGCCGGCAAACATTATCTGGTCCTGGGACAGGCCTGGTGGGAAGGTCTCTGCATTCCCATCTAAGAGACCAGGTTAAGGACTTCCCACCAATCCATGTCCAGGCATTGGCTGAGCAGGAGCTTGAACTCGGTTCTGTGGCAGCCCAGGCTGTGATTGCAAAGGTGCTGGGAAGCCTCGAAGCCAAAACCAAAGTGATCAATGACAACAAACTCCTCCTACCCCAACACACACAGACACAAGCTGCACCTGACATTGCCCCCTTAGTTTGATCCTTTGTTGGTCTAGTCAATGCAGGAATCTGTGGGAGGGGTTACATTTTACACTTACTAGGTATTTGCCTTTAGTGGGGATGAATTTCAGATTTTTTTTTTTTTTTTATATAGGTTATGCTGGAAAGACCATGAGGAAATTTGGAATTAAAGGGGGTTTATCCAGAGCTAGGGGACAGAAATGCCTGGAGCTCTGGGCAAACTGTCAGGGTCAGAATACAGCTCCAGCCCAGGGAAGACCACCCCTGACCCCAGGGAGCTACCCCACATTCCCTGGGAGGCAGGGAGGGTAGGCCCCACCCCAGTCAGATGGCTCAGGCAGGAGCCGGGATTCTCCGTATTGCTGAGGTGAACAGCTCTGCTGGTAGTTGAAGTTAAAATCTACTTCACTGACTTCTCCGGGCGGCAGGGATGGGAGCCACTTCACCAGCAGTCCCCTTTTGCTCTTTTTAAATGAGGCCCAGAGCCATTTATTTTGAGCTTTTGCACAATACAACCCCGAAGGACATAATTCTACAGATCATAAACAGTGTAAAATAATATGTTGACAAGTCCTAATGCATTTACAAGCCCGGTGGAATAAATAGGAATTATAGCACAACATTAATAAGACTTATATGGTAGCAATTACAGTTGTGAAATTCATCCCCCAGGTGTGAGGCTAAATTGCACCAGGGGCCTGCCTGGGTGCTCCATGGGCTCTCTGCTACATCAATTATTTCAACACCAGATATTGGCACTTTTATTGGGTTTCATTTTAATAGGCATTAATAGGATTGTTTGAAGAGCCTGTTGAGCCAGGAACAAGGACGCCAGCATCTGAGGCTAACACTTAAAAGAAGGAGCCGGGGAGGAAGGAAGGGACCTCGGGTTGACTGAGTGCCTCTCATGTTTCACGCACGGTAGACGCCTTATCTCATTTAATCCTCAGTGACTCTGTGAGGTGGGGATGACTGTCACTTTCATATGTTTGAGAAAACTGAGCCCTGAGAGGCTCAAGAGCTTATGCATTCTCAATGAGCCATTAAGGGTGGTCGCTTTTCCCCACACCACTTCCTGGCCCCCAATACCAGCAGCTCTCTGACGGGGTCCCAACCTCGTTGCTGGTTCTTCACCATCTACCACTCAGATGGAATTCAAAGTTGTCTGTTTTGAAACTCATGGATGGTGTAGAAAGAAGTTTGGCAAAAGTGAGGCCCTGGAGTTAACTGGGTTTTGGTGAGCCCTGCTGTACTTGGCTGTGGCCCCCAGGAATGAGATCGCTTTGGAAACACAGGAGACAGCACAGGGTCCGCGCCACATGAGTTTGAGCAAGTCTCGAAATGTGCTTTTAAACAGGGCCTTGTTTAGGACGTTTCACTCAAACAAATGCCACATGCTGGCGCCCTTTAAATTGCTTGTTAGAGAACCAGACTCGCTATTTCGCAAAACTCCTCCAGCAGGGCTTCGGGAGGTCAGAATGACTCATTTATCCATCTCATTGGGCTCATTTGTTAACCTGAACACCAAGAACCATGCAACGTTTACGATGGCGGGAAGGCCTCCGACCGAGGAGGGCTTAATGAAGCCCAGCAGAAGAGAGAACCTCAGAACTCCACCGGATCAAAGGAGCCAGGTCTGAGGGGTTGGTGCTTTGGGTACAGCCACCTGCAAGCCACGTGGCATCCACAATCATTTCTGCAAAATTTTGCGAGCAAAGATGATAAAAAGTGTTTCCTCTGTGGGAAAGAGGGAACGCAAACCCAACACCCTGTCTGTCGATGTAAGTAATTGGGGCAGGGAGTTAGGTTGGAACAATTTGGAGTGTGAGAGTCACAGGAAGCATCTACTACCCAACTGGGGCCCAGAGCCGGTGTCTGGGGACTGCCTGGCAGGCACCCCCAAGGCCACCCGCCTAGCAAGCTCTGTTAGGGAGCTGGGTCTGGAGTCAGAATTTTGGAACTAGGAGGAACTTAAAGGGCCACTGAACACACATTTTAACGTCTCAGAAGTCAGCCCACGGTCACAGTGACAGCCGTGTGTTTGGGGCGTCCTTCCTTCAGGCTACTTGGCTCAGGATTCTAAGCAGGAAAGGTCACTTTGGCACATACCCATTCATCTTCATCAACCCTTCCTCCTCCTCCACCCGCCTCCTTTCTGTAAGTCAGCCCTGAATCCTGGTGAGTGCCACCTGGGTGGGACTGGGTGTTCACAAAACAGGAAAACCTGCTCTCTGCCAACACCCCTCCCCACATTTTAATATTCGAAGGGTCCAGAGGAAAGCTTTCTCACAACTAAAGAGAATCCACAGGCCTAAATTAAGAAAAACAAAGATCCTATGGAAACAGCTTCGTTAGAACAACGGTGCCGGGTTAGTGTCACATACCCTCTGAGTTGAGCCACCTGGGAAAGCTGACAGAGCAGGGACCAAAGTGAAGACATCCCCTGTATTTAAAACAGACCGAAGGACTGGCTCAGGTTTCTCATTCTGATGAACCCGTTCTCGATTAGAAGACAACTGACCCACATCTAAAGGGGCCCAAGGTCAGAGGACACAGAGGACCAATGGGCTGCTGGGATGCCGGAGAACACCCTGTGAGGTAGCCAAACAGTCATCCTGGTAGGATGGTTCTTGTTTTTGCTGAGGCTCAGTTACAAAATTCCATGGCTCTGAGGCTTTGCCCCAACCTTCGTCCCATAAATCCTGGGATTTTTAGTGCGCCAGCGGGCAGAATAGGATTTCAGGAATTCATAGGTGGCATGATAGCCCAAATGCCTGGTTTTTAGATTTGCCCTCCTTTTGCTTTAAGCCATTTGTTCCTTAAATTCTGGCATTTATCTGCCTACCTGAACCTACCTGCATTTACTTGGATTTATTTTTCCAGTGGGAAATTGTAGCTGCCCAAGAATGAGCAAGTTTTGAAGTTCTGGGAGCAGGAGGAGTTGGGAGATGTCGCTGCCATTTAGGTTTGGGTGGTGGGGGTGGGGGCTCCTATGGTGCTTGGATAGGACCCAGTTTAACAGAGGCCAAAGCTGGGGTTCAGGAGGTGAGGGGTTGCCAAGGTCACTGGCTAGAAATAGGCAGACTGGACTGGTACTTGGGTCCTTGGTTCCAAAGTTTGTGCTCCTTTGATTTCTTTTACAATTGACCATGGCCAGTACCAGGGAGATAAAGATGCAACGCAGTCTGAATCACTGGGGAGGGAGGGAAATGGACACATCGGGTAGAGCCACCCACAGCCGCACGTGGGGGCAGTGTCTGAGCACGTGGAGGTCCAGTCTTTCAAAGAAGAGTTACCTGAGTTGTTAATTTGCAGACTCTTAGACATTATTAACCAACTTTAAAACGACATTGACCAGTGTTAGAGTTTCTACAGGAAAATGTAGCTTCACTGTCACATGTAAATATTGGTGGCCACTAGCTTCCTTGGATTGAATTTTCCATTTTCACACTCCACAGTTGCACTGTCCCCACAGGGGGGCCTGAACTGGGCAGAAACAGCGGCTGAGAGGCACTGTGGGGGCCCCAGGAGCTCATTTCAGCATTTCAATTTGGGAAATGAGAAAACTTAGCTAGGACTTCATGATAAGACAAATATATTGCTCAAAAATGCCTACTGGTTGTCAACAAAAGAAGTCAACACCAGAGCTGGTTTCACGAATCACATGAAACTGCAAGGCGGTGCGGAACGCCTGTCCACGCACTCACCCACCTGGCCTGAGTGCCCAGGAGCCTTCCAGTGCTTCTGCCGAGCTCACTCTCACCTGTCAGAGCCATTTCCAATCTTGTCCCCTCGCCTCCAAGCTCTGCCCACCTTGCCTTTTGCTCACCCTTTAACCTCTGCATTTGGCTGCAATTCGTTTTAGCACCTACACTATTCTCACTCTGTATTCATAAACATAGTGACATATAGATAAAAATAAGTCAACCTTTTCCAGAAACCCAACACGCCACATTTGTCTTATAACAGGTCATTAATATTCATGAAAAAGTGATAACTGCAGTGACAGCAAATTAAAACTCTCCTGGGGTGTCAAATTCTGGCAAATACATTAGCAATGAGTTGCCTTTCTGCCTTATAGATTTATCACTATAAATTAGCTTTAATTGGTACTGACCCACTTTATAGGAGCTGGTGCAACAATAGTCTAAATGAATTGGCAATAGACAATTATGAGGGAAGACACACTAACGGCTCCAGGAACCATGAGCCAAGTCTTAAATTCCTGGCCTCCTTGCTCCTGGCCTCAGCTCACTCCTGGAATGTCGTTTCCCCCACCCCCTCCTTGGCTATGGAATGGGTCCTTGCTCTCCAAGCTGGAAGTGATGTCTCCTTCGTAGGACTAAACACTCTAATGAATTATTAGCTCTTAGTATCCCATGGTGCCCAGGGTGTGCATACATTCAAGGCGCCAATGGACATATGTTTGTTGAATGAATGAATGAGAGAATACCCTTCACAGACTTTAGTGGGGGATGGGATGCAAAAGTACACAGCCTCCCCCAGTCTTAAGAAAAGAATACTAGATTATCTCGCTTGCTTCCACCCACAATGGCTTCCCACAGCGCAGAGCAGCCCAACGTTTTCTCACGACCTCATTCCAGTCACAGTTGCTTGGATCTTTAATATCTGGAGGACTTTGTTTTTTGATAAGAAAACTTAACTACTTATACTTGGTTTAGTGCTAAAATTTCACACTTACAAATCTATTTAACAAACATTTCTAAATATTCAGAATATTTCTTTAATATTTATTATTTAATATTATTAAATAGGAAGGTAGTTTAAAATTTTTTATTGCATTTATTGGGATGACATCCTATATAAGGCTAATATGCAAATAGACTGAACGGCAGAACAACCGAACAACCAGTCGCTATGACGTGCGCTGACCACCAGGGGGAGCGCGTGGAACACGGCAGGTGTCGGCAGCAGGTGGCAGAGCGCGCAACATGGCAGGCATTGGCCTTGGCAGGATGGTGGAGCAGGTGAGCAGGGGCTCCAGACCAACAGGGCACCGGTCCCTGTCATTGGGGCGAGCATCTGATGGTTAGTGAAAATTCTTTGCTCCTGTGCACTGTAGTCCCGCCCAGCGCTTACACCTGCTGCTGGCCCTGCTTGCACCCACTGCTGGTGCCAGCCTAAATTGTTCCACGCCTTCAGCAGGAGCAGGACTGCCTGCAGACAGGGGACTGGGGGCTGCAGTGGGAGGGGCCAGGTGGGAGCAAAGAGGATGGGCCGAGACCAGCCCCTGTGCCCACTGCAGCCTTGCAGCCCCCAGTTCCTTTCAAGGTGCATGAATTCGTGCACTGGCCCCTTCATTGGTTAATAATATAATTTTATTATAGGTTCCAGGTGTACAATTCTAATACACCATCTGTATATTGTATTGTGTGTTCACCACCCAAAGTCAACTCTCCTTCAGTCTCTGCCCGCCCCCCCTTTATCCTCTTCTACCTCCCCACCCCCTTTCCCTCTGGTAATCACGATACTGTTGCCTGTGTCTATGAGTTTTTAATGTGTTTTTTTTTGCTTAATCCCTTCACCTTTTTCACCAGCCCCCCAATCCCTCCCTGTAATAGCTGTTAGTCTGTTCTCCGTATCTATGAGTCTTTTTCTATTTTGTTTGTTCATTAGATTCCACATATAAGTGAGACGATAATGGTATTTGTCTTTCTCTGACTGCCATAATAAAATAAAATGCTCATACAGATTTCAACAAAATTATGTCAACGTTACCATTTAGGTAGTTAAGCTTTAAAAAATATCTTAAAACAGAAAAACAGCCCTGGGGGCCAGCTCAGTTGGTTAGAGCACCTGTCTGATTCTCCAAGGCTGCACTGCACGTTCCATCCCCGTTCAGGGTGCATTCAAGAATCAGCCAATGAATCCATAAGTAAGTGGAACAACAAATCAATGTTTCGCTCTCTTTCAAATCAATACATTAAAAAAAATTAAAAACAAACAAACACAAAACAAGCCCTAGCTGGTTTGGCTCAATGGATAGAGTGTCGGCCTGTGAACTGAAGGGTCCCAGGTTCAATTCCAGTAAGGGCACATGCCCAGGTTGCAGGCTCGATCCCCAGTAGGGGGCGTGCAGGAGGCAGCCGATCAATGATTCTCTCTCATCATTGATGTTTCTATCTATATCTTCTCCCTTCCTCTTTCTGAAATCAATAAAAATATTTTCAAAAGACCAGACAGATAATAACAAATTATTGCACAAGTTGGTCCTATAGCTTTGAATTATTTTTTTCATTATTTCTGTTCTTAGCTTTGACCTTCCTGGGGTTACAAGAATCTGGAGAAACCTAAAAGAAATGAGGTGATTGTGGTCTTGGGAAGGCGGGGCTCTGGGTGACTGACCAATTGACTCTTGGTCAGGACACTCAGAACAAGATGACTCCAGAGTGAGCCTGTTGGCAAGAGTTCATTCTTTTAGATTTGTGACAACATGGGTGGATCCAGAGAGTATGACGCTGAGTGAAATAAGTCAGACAAAGACAAGTACTATATGATTTCACTTATATGTGGAATCTAAAAAACAAAACAGAAACAAACTCATAGCTACCCAGAACGTACTGATGGAGGGCAGATGGGATAAGGTTTGGGGGAGATGGGTAAAAAAGGTGAAGGATTAAGAAGTACAAACCGACAGTTACAAAACAGTCACGTGGATATAAAGTACAGCGTAGGGAATATAGTCATAATACTGCAATAATTACCAGCATCTGTGTGTAATCTACGTACTGTGTACTTAGGAGTTACACTAACTTAATACGATGCCAATGTAAGGGGTCGCAATCTGCGATGTGCACCACACAACAGCTTCATCCTCCATGGGAACCCGGTCAGCGTAACTACACACCCCACACCAACCCTGTCCAGGCCGAGCCCAGGGGGTAACGCAGGGCTGGGAGCAGGCTGCCTGGATTAGGACTCTGCTGTGCTCTTACTCCTGGCGCCTCAGGCCAGTGATTTTACCTCTTTATGCTCCATGTTGTACCTGCAAAGGGCAAGTCACACCAGAGCTGACCTCACAGGGCTGCTGTGAAGATGGCATGATCTGATACGCAAAAGCGTTTAATTCCTGGCACACCCTTATGTACCATATTAGCTCTGCATGGCATTATTTTAATCAGTAATTTAAAAAGGTCTAGACTTGAAGGAAATGACCAGGGATCTACAAAACCTCTCCAGAAATTGCCCGGTGAGTCACCTTCCTAAAATGCACTCACGAAACTGTCCAAAATTAGCGTACATTTTCAATACAATGGATTAGGATACGGGTTTCTAAAGAGAAGGGTGTATCACTTCTCTTACTTCCACTGATTCATTCACTGCGCCGAGACCCGGGGATGGGAGGCACGTGGCCTCCTGCCCTCGCGGTGGGCAGTGGGGATGCGGGCCCCCCGACACTTCATGGTCACATCGCCAACCCCTCCACTGGGGGCGCGCCCTGCCTTTGATAACGTGAACTCAGGCAACACTGGGAGCCAAGGCCCGTCTTTTCTGAAACAAGTGCCACTTTTCTCTGCAGCATCGAGGGCTGCATCCGGTGTGCGTCCCCCGCCTGACTGTGAAATTAACGTGCGATATTTCCAGAGTGCACCCACGGACAGCGTGAAGGCCCTGCCAGGGCCAAGTGCAGGGCGGAGGGCTGGCGCGCGGAGGGCGATCGATCCGAGAAAAATGCGGCCATAATCAAGATGAGCGATAAGGAGGGACCGCCAGCCGAAGCCAGTTTCCGCCGCAAACGCAGCGCCGGACACGAGATGTCGCCACGGGAGTGCCGGGCGCTGGGGCGCATATGCCCCGAGATCACGGAATGTTCACACCCACAGCGGAGCCCCCGTAGGAGCTGGGGCTCACACTTTGTCCCGCGTGGAAGCTGTAGCCGGTGCCGCATGAAAAGCAGGTTCTATGGATCTTTCTGATTTGTCAGAAGGCTGCTGGCCTCCTGTCAGTGCGGCTTCCGAAGGTGGCGGGCACCTCGTGGGCACTCACTGTGCCAGCACCGCCCTGGAATCCCGTGGGATGTGCGCGTGGCAACCCTTCCCAAAGGTGACGGGAGAAACTGCGGGTGCAAGGACCCCCAGTCAAAGAGCGCGTGTGAAGCAGGTTATGGAAACGGGCGGCGTCCTAGGCTCAGGCTTAATGTAAGGGCTCCGGCGAGAAGTGGGCCTCGCGGCCTTGGCGCCCGAGCAGATTCATTTCCTGCAGCCGCCCCTGCAGCCGGTTTTGGAAGGCAGGGTCTCCGTGTGACCTTGCAGTGACCTTGAGGATGCTTTCCCTATTATTTCTACTTCAGCAGCGTTTCACGCTATCGCAGAGGATACTTCTAAGCCCGACAGCCTGGGTCCTCACACCGGCTCCATGACTCCCTCCATGACCCTGGGCAGCTCACTCTTTACGTCCCAGGGTTGAGGGCCTTAATTCGCAGGGGAGGGCTTCCCCCTCGGTCTGCCCCACAGCACTGTCTGCTGTTAGTAACATCACTGGCTGAGCCACACGTGACCTCACAAATTAGAGTCAACCAGGACAGATGTTGCTCAGTGCCCCCTTTTTAAAAAAATTAAATATATTTTTATTGATTTGAGAAAGGAAGGAAGAGGAGGAGAGAGAAACATCGATGATGAGAGAGAATCATTAATGGGCCGCCTCCCTCATACCCTCCCCTGGGGACCGAGCCCACAACCCAGGCATGTGCCCTGACTGGGGATCCAACTGTGACCTCCTGGTTCATAGGTCAATGCTCACCCACTGAGCTACCCTGGCCTGGCCTCAGTGACCTCTTTAAGGCCCTGGGTCAGTGATGAACCCCAGGAGCAACGAAGGTCAACAGAGATGCCCAGTTTCCCCTGCTCGGGGCAGTCAGGTCGGCGTGGCTGGTTCCTGCCCCTAAGTGCCTGTCCCCGTGCAGTTCCCATGCTCTGTGCTAGCTGGCTCGGCACCCCACCTGCCTCTCGGCTCGCCTGGCCTGCCTGTGCTTTACTCCAGCTCCTCCAGACTCATCCACCCACGTGCTGTTGTTGGCCACCCTCACTGGGCTTTCTCTGGAAGCACCCAGAGAAATGTGGAGGCTACTCTGGCCTGGTCCCGTTCCACCTCCTTGTCCCGGCCCATCCTGGCACCTGTTCTGTGACAAAGACATGGTGGCCCTTCCCTGGAAGACTGCATTCTTCTTTGAGATGGGCACAGGTGATTTCAAAAGAGGGTTGAGTGTTCCCTATTGCCACGACTTGCAAGCATCAACCCTGGCCATGAGAGGTTGCCCCGTGACAGGAGGCGGGCCCCTGGAGTCAGACTGCCCAAACTCACGTCCTGTTTGTGGGGTCTTAGGAGACTCAACTCCTCAAGCCCTGGTTATCCACCTGAAAACTGTGACATTTCTACCTGAAGCCGCCAAGGACTGGCCCGCATACAGAAGAGACTTTGCCTGGCAGACAGCAGAGTCAGGACAGACCCTGGACGGGTGGTCACACGCACCGCCAGTGTGACGTCCGTCTTCCTCGCTCAGAATAGACGTAGGTGGGCGCTTCCCTTTCCCTCACCCCCGTCCGCTCTTCAGTTAACTTCAGGGTCTCTCTGAGGGACATGCATTGTTAGCTGGAAATCCTGCATTTATGGGCCATCTCTTCTCATGTGTTTACAATACATTATGCCTCACAGAACGATGCCCTATAAATGCCACATGACGTTAAACAAGAGGTATTCCCAGGGCGCAGGAACAAGACTAAGGGTTTATTACTGGACATCTATTGAAGGCTGAAGATAATTACAGTCATGGGCTATCAGTCCGCAGACACGCTGCAACGGAAATAACCGAAGACCGTCATTCAGCCCAAACCCTCATGAGGAAATGGACGGTGATCTCTCTAAGGGTCGGACTCCCATATCATCAGGCGCTTAAAATCTGTCCCACCTGAACTGCCCGTGGCCAGTCTGGATGGGGTGTTTAGTATAATGAATGAGGATCACCAGATGTTTTGGAGGCTTAGACAGCTGTGTCTTGATGGCACCAACCCGGAGGTGCCAGCGTCACAGCGTCAGCTCGGCTTCCCCCTTCTCCCCGTATTTCCTCCCCCATGTTCCCAAGACAGATGACCTGAGGGGCTGCTCTGGCCTGTTTTCCAGAATCTTATCCGGGAGAGGACAGGCCAGAAAGACGTGGGAAGGAAGTAGGCTTTGTCCATAAACAACAACAAAAATCACTACCTGGGCACCATTTTCTTTCCTTTGAGAGTTAGGAAATGGTATTTCTGTCAAGATCTGACTCTCTGAGCCAAGTCAAGGAAGAATTTATTTTGGATTTCTGTGCTCATGTTCTGAGACCCTCCTAACTGGCCCCAGCTCTGTAACCTCCTTTATCAAGCCCTTCCCCACCATGAGCTCCCGGGCCTCAGTCTCATCCTCTGTGGGAGGGGAGGTGGACACAGAAGACAGGTTCTTTCCAGCCTCGCACTTCTGTTATTTTATGACCCAGTGATGACACCACAGCAAAGTCAAACCTGGGCATTTTAAAAAAAAATATAATTGATTTCAGGAAGGAAGGGAGAGAGGGAGAGAGAGACAGAAACATCAATGAGAGAGAATCATTGATCGGCTGCCTCCTGCACGCCCCCCACTGGGGATCGAGCCCACAACCCAGGCATGTGCCCTGACTGGAAATGGAATCATGACCTCCTGGTTCATAGGTCGACACTCAACCCCTGAGCCACGCTGGCCGGGCTGAGCTAGGGCGTTTTTAAATCAGTCCGAATGTATGACCTGCCATGAGCTCCTTTCTGCTGGGCCCTCCCAGGAGGTTTTCACTACTATGTCCCTCTTGGGTCCCTCTTCTGCCTTTGCTCTGCCCTCCACCTGCCCTCAGGATGCCTTCAGGGCTACCCAGTTCCAAGAGCGCCTGGACTCTGTTTATGCTTTTCTCAAACACCCATAAGTCCCAAGTGCCTGAAGTCATACATTCGGACTGAGTGGTAAACGCCCGAGCTCGGCCTTGCTGCGGGGTCATCACTGGGTCATAGAATGATAGAAGCTCCGGCTGGGAAGAACTCAGTCTTGCGTGCCCACCTCCTCTCTCACAGAGGGAGAGACCGAGGCCTGGGGAGGTGACCGTCCCTGGTCACTCAGCGAAGGTCCAGGCAGGGGTGGAAGTCTGCACCCCAGTCCTGGATGCCCCTCCCCTGCCAATGTCCAGCCAAGGGCTTCCTGGGCAGGTAAATGGGAAGCCGGGCATTTGCCAGCCAGGTGACAGGGACCACCCCACATTTCACACATGTGGCACATAAAGGAGTGGCTCAGGGTCACACCCAGTCCCCCAAGGTCGAGTCCATCCAAACAAGAGGCCTATGTGCTTTTCAGAATGTGCAGTGAAAGTGCACTTGTTCTGAAACACTGCAGGTTTTTCCTACGCCGTTTGACCACGTCTATGTATCCCCAGCTATGATCTGTACACACAAGCCCAGCTTCATGAATATACAAGGAATAAGAGGTTTAATCACATCTCTTCAACTGTCCCTCTGTGTCAAGATAGGAGGGAAAAACGAAGGTGAGAAGTTTCAATCCTAAGTTACCACATCACTGGATAACTTTCCTGCCCCAGCCTCCTCCTCCGCTATGGTTTCAAGTTTGATCTGTGGCCAACATTAAATCCAAATGGTCCATTTCTCACATCCATCCTGGCCCAGAAGTGTAAAAGTCAACCTTGAAGAAACAGTCCTGTGGGCGAAGGGCGTGGTGTTTGTAATGCGACTATGACAGCCCTTAGCCAACCTCCGTTTATCAGCCTGCTTCTCTTTGCTAGTTTTCCCCTTGCTTTTGTTTTGCTTTGTAAGGAGAACATTCCTTTTTATCCAAAGACAAACAGCGACCCTTTGCAAGTGCCGTTAAGTCATATGTCATCCGCAGTTTTCCTAATGGGACAATCCACGTGTCCCGGACGGCGAAGGAAGCATTTTCCAGCTCCTAAATGAGGATAAATGAACAGATACTCAGCAAGCCTTCAGGGGACACAGAAAGCCTCCGGAATGGGCCATGTCAACGAAGTCCAAGCAACCTGCACAGCTTGCATTTGTAAGTGGCCGTTTCAAACTACTTTGGAGGCATCATTGTCAAGGTTTGGCATCCATGAGAAATGTTTTATGTGATGACATTTTTTCTAAAAAGTGGATATTTAGTCCTAGCTGGTTTTGCTCAGTGGTTAGAGCATCAGCCTGCAGACTGAAGGGTCCCAGGTTCGATTCCAGGCAAGGGTACATGCCCAGGTTGGGGGCTCAATCCCGAGTGGGGAGTATGCAGGAGGCAGCTGATCGGTGATTCTCTCTCCTCATTGATGTTTCTCTCTCTCCCTCTCCCTTCCTCTCTGAAGTCAATAAAAATATATTAATTAAAAATGTCTTAAAAATAAAAAATACATGAAAAAAAGAGTAGACATTTAAAAACCCAAACCACAAATATGTATAATATGATGCCCGACTGTTTGGGGGTGGGCCCTCAAATTAGAAGGTCGGGAAGATAACGTGGTTGTCCCTTTGCCACCTGTTAGAGGCGACTCGTCCTACAGGCACAGGCTGCCGCGTGCGCTCTGTTCAGCAGGACTCAGGTTGGGAAACGCAGCCAGAACCCTTCTGAGGTGTTAAAGCAAACTTTGTAATGTCGCCGAGTAAAGTGCAGGGGAAGCTTTACAGCCGCCGAGTGCCCGTGGTCTCTGGAAGCCATTCCGAATTCTTACATAAACGCTCTCTCCCCACCGCCCCTCGAGAAAGACTCTGTTCCCCACAGAAAAAAGGCCTTTCCATCATGAACAGCCGTCTGTTCCACAGAGCACAGGAAAAACCTGATAAACCGAGCCGCACAGCCTGGGCCGTAAACATATTCTCCCCCAGATTTCCACACCGCCGCATACACAAAGCACCAGCCCTTAGCCACTTGCAGAACAACAACAACAAAAATGCACTGGGTTTCCTGCAATTAAGCCGCGGGGTTTTACAGTGCAATTTTATTTATAAGGAAAGAGTAAATAAATAAATATATCAACGGGCGAACAGACCCCTCCCGCCGAAGGCCGATTCTGCAAATTAACTCCGAGGCCATAAACGCCGTGCCAGCTGGAGCCGGCCCGCGCTCCGGGCACAGGCCGCCAGGCAGGTCTGCGGCGACAGAAAACAAAGTGGGGCATTTTCCACCTCGGCCGGCGATGTTAATTGAACTCTGGCAAATGTTTAAAGATTTCGTTCTCCGTGTTCAAGAAAGAATTAAAAACAGTCGAGCCGGGGAAAATGAACATCTGTTACTGACTTACACTCGCAGCCACAATGAGAAACAATCATAATCAAAGTGATTTTGCTTCCTTGCTAGTGAGCTCTGTAATCTTAGGTTAAAAATACAATTGCGGACGCTGCTTATTGTCTTTGGGGCTTCTCTTCTGATGGCTGCTTGTAAAACGTGGTTTACGTGAGCCGAGTTTTCTTCCGTTGGAAGAACAATATGAGGAAACGGGCTTGCGTAGAAAGATAGGGGCTGACTGCCGGGAGCACCTACGCAATCGAGCCTCGTTTTACGAAGCTATGAAACAGTAGTCGAGAAGTGTTTTATATTTCGGAGTTAAATACACTTTACAGCTGTGTAAAAAAACCCAGAGCCATACTGGGCCAAACATAAACATTCCAATGTCTGCAAGGTTTACTCCTGCGGGGTAAGTTGGGCAGGCTCCTATGGCCTGGGCGGGGCTGGGGAGCTACGCAGAGCAGCGTTGAAAAGCCTTTCACATTAAGTCATTTCCTGTCCCACATGCAGAAATGTCATCAGGAAAGCCAATCTATTGCCATAGGTTCACCCCGGCTATTGAAACAACTTCCTGACCTGCCAGCCCGCAGCCTCTCTGCCCTCCCATCCATCCTCCTCCCGCTGCCAAATTAACATGCCCCCAAATAGCTTTAATCCATAATATCACTCTTCTCTGATGGCATTAGTTCCTCCTCTTATTAAAAGGGGCTCCCTACCGCCAACTCTATTAAATGCAAACGCCTTAGCCTAGCATTTTAGGTTCCTGTATCTATGTGAGCGCTTCCTGAATCCAATGCACAGCCTCACTGGTCCCCAAACCACCTCCCTGCTGTCGGCTAGGCCTGGGGGCGTGGAATACACAACACGACACCCATGTCATTGGCTCCTCTAACCTGCGCATCCTTGGAGACCTCTCTCAGATGCTACTTTCCCAAGTAGAATGACTTGTCCTTCCCCTGCCTATTGTAACCCTCGATGTAAGGCTCTCGGGTTCAGCATCTAACAGGAGCTTTATTTGCACACTTGGCTTCCTCCACAACTAGAGCCTCGTGCCCCCGAGGGTGGTGGTTCTTTCCATGCATCTCCGCAGCCCCACAGCATCAGCACTGGGTCTGCAACCAGTCATCAGACCCAGGCCTTGCTCGTCTCTCCTCTGGAGTTGGTAGAACACTTTCTGAGGCTTGTCCGATACGCTGCTGCCAACGTAGGTGCAGATACTCTGAAGCAATTACATGTGGACTAGAGCCAGTCATGCCCACTTCCATCAATATAATGTGTAATTTGGCTGAACGGGTTCACCAGGCGTGGATTCCAACTGGAATGGCCATCTTAATCGGACCCTTTTCTTGGTCAGGGCAAAAGGGAATTCATTGCTACTCATTACTTAACATGGTTTTGGAAGCATCTTAAAACACAGTGTAAATGAGCTTACCGAAGTCCAGCACCGCCTTGTCTGCTAAAGGTCTGAGGCCACTGCCCGAGGAGGCCAGCCCACCTGGAACCTCTCCTTGAGCTCCAGCCAGCTCTGGCCCCTTCCCACACCAGGGACTTCACCCGGGTACAGGTGATGAGGCTGGAAAACCCCCACGAGAGAAGACGGGACAACAAACCGTTATACCCTCAGCAGAACGTGAGGCTTTTTCTGAGGTTTTGGAAAATAAGTCTGGACACTTTCCTTTCAATGTGGTATTAGTTCTGCCTACCTCTCCCTTCCCTTACTCCCTCCACCCTCCAACTCCCCCCCCCCCCCCCGCCTCCCTCCCCCACAGGAACAAAAACCAGAAATGCGGAGGGAGCTGCGATGTTATTCCTGGCCCTCATGTGAGCAGAAAGTGCCATAAATCTCTCAAAAAAGCTGAGGCTCATGGGGTTTCCAGAACCAATCCTCCAATTTACGAGGATCCAATCACTGAGACAGACATCAGAGCCTTAGGTGCTTCTGAAAGACGGTTCTGTGTGGGAACCTTCCTGCC
Source organism: Myotis myotis (assembly GCF_014108235.1). Lineage (NCBI taxonomy): Eukaryota > Metazoa > Chordata > Mammalia > Chiroptera > Vespertilionidae > Myotis > Myotis myotis. The sequence continues at coordinate 21,173,026 of NW_023416315.1, read as the reverse complement.
ACTTAGGGCAAAGCTATTCCTTTCAGGCTCCTCACCTGTTAGGGAAAAGCATCAAAGAGGCATGGCCTGAATGAGGGCAGGCGGCCCACCTTCACTTCAACTTCAGTGACGTGTCTGGGAAAACTGCTCGTGGTTCCTGGGCAGTGACACATGGCGAGAGGCGGTGGGTGGTGCTGCTCAGCACCTGGGAGGAATGCTGCTCAGGCTCAGGTCACCGCGGCCGGCCTTGGATGGTGTGGGGCTGGTGGTGTGGCATCGCCTGGGAGCTGCTGCCAGCACCCCGTGCCCGGCTCCCCTCCTGGACTGTGACTCACCAAATCTAGGGTGGGTCCCGGAGGACCATCCTTTTAAGATGCTCCCAGGTCACTGGGAAAAGGTGGGGTACTACAGCCTCTCGTGACAGAGGTGGTTCAAGGTCATGGTTCTAAGAGAGTCCTTGTGTGCATATTGCCTTAAAAACCTGCTCCTGCTCCTTCATGCTCAGAAAATGGCTCCATCACCCACTCAGCTGCCCCGCAGAGAACCCAGGAGGCACTGCTCTTTCCCTCCAGGTCCCCACTCCCTCCTGCAGGCTCTTCCTCCACGTATCTGAGTCCACCCACACCTGCACCCTGCGGTCCCAGTGCCACTACTGTCACCCCTGATCTGCTGTATGGATTCCCCCAACCCATCAGCCATTCTCAGTCCCACCGCCCAGCAACATTCACTCATCAGGCAGAATCATCACTTTCAAATGTAGGGCAAACCACCACATTCCTGGTTAAAATCCTCTAACAGCTTCCCGCTTCACTTAGAAAGCAGGGCGCACGCTTGTCCTCCGGGCACTTCCCCCCTCCCCACCCATCTGAGCCAGCCAGACTCGCATATCCTCTTCTTTCCCTCCATCTAAGAGGTACTCATTCTTAAAACTCAGTTGAGTATCACTGTCTCGAGGTCTGTGACTTCGCGCCCCAAGTCTGGGGCCCCTTCCTTCCCTGCATGCGCAGAGCTTGTCTCTGTCGGGGAACTCAGCCTCCCGTGTGGATTTCATCATCTGCCTCCCCCCACTAGTCTCTGAGCTATGGGAGGACCAGGGTCATGTCTCCTGTCTCTGCACATTCATTTGACGTGTAGTGGGCATTCGCATGTCTGTCCTGTGTGCTAACAGACTCCCTCTCCTAGTTATGCCTGGAAAATCATCGTCCCAGGAGCATGGGATGCACTGCGTGCTCCCGAAGGGCACATGGAGCAATTCATGTTTCACTCTTTCAGTCGTCGGGGAGGAGTATGCTTTGGAGAAGGCAGACCTGGCTTAAGGTCCAGGCACCTGAACTTACTAATAGAGCAGTGTGGCCTTGCGCAAGTTACTCAGCCTCTCTGATCCCCCTCCCCCGCTCCCCCCCCCCCCCCCCCGCCGTAGTTTCCATTCACATATGATACGGGGATTGAAGAGCATGGTTAGCAAAGCACCCAGCATGTTCTAGCTGCCCCACATGGTGTTGGACAGTCACTCTCACTCCTGCAGGCGCGCAGGTGCGCACACCACAGGCGAGCTTCAGTATCCCTTGCCAAGTGGGGTAGGGGGCAGAGGGTCTCTCTTCAACCGATTTCAGTAACTATTCCATAAATCCTAACTCCTGATGTATTTGGCTCCTAAGATAATCTCTGTTTTAACATCATTTCTGAAAAGTTTACTCTACTGGACCCAGTAAAGTTCAGTCACCTGACTTTGCCTCTACCCTTAGGAGACTCAGGGCAGGCCCTGCCCTGTCCACCCTTTCCCTCCCGAGTTCACACGGTTCCATTTTCCAGCCCCAGCTGTGCTATCATCATGACAACGGCCAACACTCTAAGTACCTCGAGAGGAGAGAACGCTGAGTTAGAAGTCTGAATCCTTTTAATCTCTCACTGAGTAAGTTTGCCAGCCTAGTTTCTTTTATTTTGCTTTCTTTTTTAAAAAAACATGTTTTTTTATTGAGATTTAGAGAGGGAGGAAAGGAGAGGGATAGAGAGAAACATCAATCGGCTGCCTCCTGCTCACCCACTACTGGGGATTGATCCTGCAACCCAGGCATGTGCCCTGACCAGGAATCAAACCAGTGACCTCTTGGTTCATGGTTCAGTGCTCAACCACTGAGCCACACCAGCGGGGCTGCCAGCCTAGTTTCTTAAAATATCATACATTAAACTGCTTTTATCTCATTAGTCAATAATTTGGCAATCAGGAAGTTGGACCATTCTCAAAATAAACTGTAAAAATAAAATCCCAGGTAGTGTCCCAGGTGTGAAACGCAGGAGATGGAAGGCTGTGTAGAAGTCGAGAGCAGGGAGTGTATAGAAGGCTGTGTAGAAGTCGAGATGGGTGTCGGTTCTGGGGTGTGGAGTCGGTGGGAGTTTCCATTGCTTTTCCCAGAGAGAGGGCGGGGCCCAGGTGAGAAGCGCAGGCTCCCACAATGAGCGCTCTGTACTCCAAAGCCCTTCAGCGGTTTCTATTGCTGCTTTGTAGCTCGGGAACCCCAGCTAGTGATGACTTTACGGGTTTGTACGGTCTAGACAAGGGGGTTACTCCTTGGTGAGATCGGTCCTTGGGGAGGTTACTGCGCAGATTCCCACACAAGTCATTACCACTGCGAAGGGCAGGCTCCCAGAGGGCGCTAGGCTACGGGGCTTTGGGGCTTTGGCTGCGGCTGCGGTTGGAAAGCCAGTCAGTACTCTCCGCTTTATCACCCGTCAAAACAAGGACAGGAAAGGGAAGAAGAGCGATGGTGAGAAATACCAGCCGAGATGCTCAGGGAGAACAAACACTGCAGGCTGCCCCAGCTCCGACTGAGGGCCAGTCCCTCTGAGAAATGAGGAAACTGACCATCTTCTGCTCCATGTTTCCTACGGAAGAGATGTCAGTTTTCTCAGCAACCGTAGCGCGTTAGAAGCAAGCATGCAAAGATACACGGGTTTAAGCTGGGGCTGGGTAAAATGCTTCCAAAAATATCAGAGGCTCGTGGTGCTAAAACCCAGAGGAACTCACAACTATTTTCGCCTCAGGTTTACGGGACCAGGAGAGGTAGGTGGCTGTACGCGTTCCTTCCATACTTGCAAGAAATAATTTTCACCAACCCCAGAGAAAACACTCGCGTAGGAAACCTTGGATTCTGGTCAGCTGACTCTCTGGGAGGGGAAAAAAAAGGCCTCCTGTAGAGAGAAAGCGGGGCCTGCACCCCCAAGCTTCACATCCAAATGCCAAACAAGTTCTGGTAGGAGATGGTCTTCTCCACAGGCGCCTTCCCCACACCTGCGTGCGGGCCGTCTTCTCTCCTCCCTGCCTTGCTCTCACTTCCTGGCACAAACACAGGCTGCTTTCTCACTGGTCTTGCTGCTGGGACACGGTCTCTTCTCTTTCCCACTGCGTTCCTGAGACTGTGTCTTCTCCCACTTTTACTCCATTCTGATGGACCTAGTGATGGTCTTGCGTGCTAAGTGCCTAAGATCAATAGCGAATTTCACAAAGGAGAAATTTCTGCCAAGAAAGGCCTGTGGAGAAAAGGCATTTCCCCCTCCTTGTGGTTAAACTCTAGTGAGGGACCTTGTGCTCATTCTGAGCATGGGGAGTCTGGGGACATCCCAGGGTCCGCAGGCCAAGAAGAAACTGTATGGGTCAGGTCTAATGAAGTCTCATGAATGGAGAACTAGGAATATAACACAACTGATTATGAAAGCACACTCAGTGTCTTGTAAGAAGCCTGGACTTTGGTATTGTTTTGACCAATTTGGCTACATGACCTTGGGCTTGACACTACACTCATATGAGGGAGTCTAGATCATTGGCTTTCGAATGTCTGACCATGACCCAGTGAAAAACTAACATTTTATATCACAACTCGGAAAACCACACACAAAACTAAAAGTTTCCCCAGGTAATACTTATCGTTACCAAGTGTGAAGCATCTATTTTCTACTTTTTCTTTAAATAAAAAACATGCTTTCTTTTTTTAGAGAGAGAAAGGGAGAGGGATAGAGAGATGGAAACATCAATGAGAAACAGTAATTGCCTCCTGTATGCCCCCTATTGGGGATCTAGCCCAAAACCTGGGCACATGCCCTGACCAGGAATTGGACAGGGACCTCTTGGTTCATGGGTTGATGCTCAACCACTGAGCACATCGGCTGGCCTCTACTTCTTAAAAAAAAGAATGCTGGTCACCACTTACGAATTTCAAGAGCCAAGATGATCTCTTCCTAGCTCTGATGCTACCTGCCATTGTGTTTTTTCTCCTCTGCTTTCTTTAATTGGAAGGATTTGGGGCAGTAATGCACCTCCTAAATTCAGGGATGTTAAGAAATGACCACTTACATAATGAAGCCACTGTCTCACCCACCTGCTACTCTTGCAGGAATTCTTTCCCACGGGTGGAGGAGGAGTGGGAGCAGCTCTCTCTCTCTCATCTCTCTGTCATTTTAAAGAGAGCAGTAAGTGGAACTGGCCCCTTTCCATCCAAGTCATCGAATCTTTGTTCTTTCTAGGCAACAAAGTGGTTTGAGGCCTCCCCAGTCATAAGCCAATGACTTTTACCAATTTGTATTAGTCTCCCATTTTTCCTGAATATTCTAAAGACATTTGCACTGAACACAAAAGGCCACGAAGACACACATGTTACAGCAATACTGCTGCTTTGTCACTGAATAAATTGAGGCCATTCAGAGTGCTTCACAGACATGTGGCTTTGAGGTTTTTGGTTTTTTTTTCATACTCTTGATATTCTCACACTGACCTTGATCCCGTGGGCACATCTCTGAGAACCGGATTGGCCCTTTGTGTGTTTCCCATATCTCCCCGATCCTTTCCTTAGAGATTTAAAGGGACCACCCTACCTGGTGGTTGACATTCAACTTGCATGGTTCATGGCCCCAGGATGGAGCAAGTGAACTGGCTCACATGGGAATTAAACCCATGACCTCAGCCTTATTAATATCATGCTCAGGCCACTTGAGCGAACTTCAGGTCATGGCCTTTGGGCTGGTGAGCACCATGAACACAGAGGGAAGATAACTGATGATAAGCCTCAAAGAACAGGTGTGCGGAGCAGACTCGAGCATCTGTCTCTGAACAGGAAAAGAATCTATAACAACCATTAGTTGGGCACCTACATAACCCTGTGGTTTAGCAGGTTAACAAATTCAGGCCCCTTAGATCACCTGCTAGACAGGAACCTGATATCCCTCCGAAGAAGCCACGGACTACCATCTTCTGGAAGCTGAAAAATGAGGCTGCTGGTAAGTGTTCTGGGAAAATATCTATTCGCTTTTCAGTCCTGTCCCTTTTCCAAAATATACTAGTGTATGATAGAGAATACAGACAGTGTGAACCGAAATCCCAGGAGGCTGTGCGATGCTATTTTTAAAGAGGCACAACCACCACGAAGTTGAAGCTCCTTCAAGTGTACGTTTAGCATAATTCACCTTCCAGTTTGCCCTGCTTGCCTGACAGAATGAAATGGCCCTGGGTATCAGAATGCCACCTTTACAGCTCTAGCCCAAGGGCTCTCACGGGGCGAAGGACAAGCTTTCTAGTCTTAGCAAACCTTCCTCTCCAGAGGATGCCAGGAAACAGACCTTTGTTGAGAAGCAAAAAAGGAAGGGGAAAAATCCTTTCTGGAATATTTATTCCTTATTCATTTCAGGAAACACGGCCCTATAGCTTATTTACAAATGTGTTAACTGGATTCTATTAAACTTTTAATTTGCTATTTAATTGCCAAGTAGCATGTATTAGTTACCAAGGATGTATTTATGTGTCTGTAATGCATACTCATTATATAGTTATTCCAGAAACTCTGACTTATTAAAAAAAATTTTTTTTAAATCCCAAATTTTATATTTGCAGTTACTTCATAATTTTAATTTTATGGTTTTCGTTTCCAAAAGGGGCTTATTCATCTGCGAGGGGAAAAGCCCCGGGGGCTGAGGGGTGTGCCCACAGGTGGTGGTAGGACCCTCTCCAGCCTGTCACAACCAACCCCCAGCCAGAGCCCTTGGCAGCTCGCTCCCAACGGAGCGGCAACATTTTCATTTTCTGCTTTTAAAAGTGAATCATTTGTCAAGTTTTGTTAGTCTTAAGAAAATAATTTTCCTTCTGGTACCACATAGCCTGTTCTAAATTGCACACTTCCATTACTGAAACCAAGTGGCTTTAATTAAACACTTTTTTCAAAGACTGCTTCCCTCTAATGGCAGTGAAACACTGTTCACCGCATTGAGTTCTGCCAAAACTCACTTCATTGGGTGACTTTCAGGGCGACTTTCAGCACAATAAAGGCTTAGAACATTGTGTAATAGGAGAAAGTGACCATTTAAGGGGGTGGTCTGGGGGCCTAGTTAAGGTACAGGATCTTGATCATGTCCCCAAACATCACCCTAAATCGGCTGCCCGGCATTGTCCACATAATTGCTAGTGCATTAGACTTGGAAGGCTGCACATTCTGCCTGCAGATAGAGCCTTGGACAAGCCAATGGGCCAAGCTTGTCCAGGTCCCTCCGCCCCTGGGCTGAAGATTCTACGCAACTGCTTTCCAAGCACTGTGGCTGGAACTTTAACAGTAACTGTTACAGCATAGCTCAGAGAGTTCGCAATGGCTCACTGGAAACCATGATGTTCACTATCATGGTTTCTACAAAAGAAATCTTCTCTACATGTATTTTTATTATTTGAAAATTATGCTAATTTTTTTTAAAAAATATATTTTTATTGATTTCAGAGAGGGAGAGAGAGATAGAAACATCAATGATGAGAGAGAATCATTAATCAGCTGCCTCCTGCATGCCGCCTGCAACCCGGGCATGTGCCCTTGACCAGAATCCAACCCGGGGCCCTTCAGTCCACAGACCAACGCTCTATCCACTGAGCCAAACCAGCTAGGGATAGACAATGGCAGGCACTATTTAGCTACTTTACCCCAAGTTATCCTGATAAGCAGAGAAGCAGTTTCTCCCAGCATAGCCTGCTCTGGGGCCTGTAACCACCTGGTACACCCTGGCTGCCCTTTCTGTCTTTAGGAAAAAAAGGGATATGTAGATAGAAAAGACAGCACACGGGGGCATTATCAGATGTCAAATGCCAGGCGTCCCCCCTTTTGATTTCTTGGGGGTGATTTCCTATGTGTATTTCCATACCAAAGAGAGCATTACTAATTCAGCCCAGCGGAGTATGAAACACATCTTGGACCTGATGAGATCAAGCCGACTCGGTGCTGGTTTGATGAACAGACATGAACAGGATTTGGTGGCACAACCAGCAACCCTGCCTTCCCCGACACCAGACAGGACCCAGCAGCCCGTCTCTCCCTCCTGTCACACACCACCCCTTCCCTTCGAGTGCGCTTGCGAGATGTCTGAACACAGCCTTGGGAAGCAGCAGAAGCACAGAGATTCTGTACCTTGATTGTCTTTTCAGCAAGAACAAATGAGCTCAGAGCATTCCCAGTTCTCTGCAGATTCTTTCTTTAATGCCGTGCGGCTGGGTGTGCCTGGGGATCATTCCATTGTTAAAACCAGGCCCACATGGAAAAGACATTAAATACGTTCACTGCCGTGATACCCACCAAGTTGAAAGGGCTCCTCCGATTTTAATATGCCGGGTTTCAGAGGGGAGGGGAAAAGAGAAAGGTTCTTTGGAGACACACACATTTGGTCCAGCGACGAGTCCAGCAGGCGTTAAATCTCCATCACCTTCCCGGCAGAGGCGTGCTGGGCCCGAGCGCCTGTGGGTGTTTTCAGGGGCATCGCACCATTTCCCCGGCCAACAATAGGCCGCTCCCTTGAGCGCTCACATTTCGGTGCTGGTACTCGCATTCAAAGGAAAATGACCGAGAAGTGTGCACTGATGGCTGTTGGCATGCAAGTGAGCGCGGGGCCTCGGCTTAAAGAGACTGCGTTCTTTTTTCGGAGAGGGTGTGAGCGGCACCGTCTGTATGTGTGCCCTTTAAAATACCTTTGCCTTGTGATGGCTCTTGATATTTTTTTGGCCAGTGCAGAGACCCCTGCTGGGACACACACACACACACACACACACACACACACACACACACGGCAACAAGGTTCGAGGGCTAAAGCCTTGCCATTCACGGTGTTTCCAGCACCAGGCGAAACATGACAGGAAAGACCTTCGAGACTCCTGGTGGGAATGCTTAACAGTATTCTCACTATTTTCACTGAGTTTGGTGAAACAATAACTGTGAATAGTATATGTGAAATTTAGGGTTATAACTAAATGTCAATGGTTAAGTGTGGTACTGCTAAAATGGCAGGCCTCAAAAATATCTTCATCAGAAGGTAAATTATGGGCACCTTTCTCTTACTGCAAATATTGAATCAGAAGGTAAGCTGCTATCAAGTGGCTGCCTGTTACAGAACCTGAGCTTGATGCGGGCTGAAAATGGGCAGCGTTCACTTTAAAATTCTCAACATTGTGAAGCATTCTCTACATTTTGAATATTGGGAGACCCAGATGCTATGATTTTCTATCAGTCATTCATCAACTCTAACTGGGACCTAAGACCCAGGGTATGGCAACTAGCTTTTTCTCCTCCTCCTCCTCCTCCCCCTCCTCCTCCTCCTCCTCTCCTTCCGTCTCCCTCCCTCCCTCCCTCCCTCTCATGTGTATGTTTTGCAATTGTTTTATGTGGCTGCACGGCTGTTTCCTGCATGTTCCTAAGCTAAGAAAGCGGACACTAAAGGATTCCGTTTACGGTCTTTCTTTAATGGGGAGGAAATTCCAGAGATTTGCCTCCTCTAACTACTGCATTTATTTACTTCCTTTGTTCTTAATGACTGTTTACAGCAGAGGAAATGTACTTGCCGGGCCAAGGAATGGGTGGAAGCTGTGGGCTCTGGTCCCTCATTTCTGCCTGGGCCACCAATTCCTTTTTTTCCAACTGAGGTAAATCCATACAGTACAAGGCACAGATATTAGTTACATAATGAGATGGGTCTGATCGGTGTCTGCCTTTGTGTAACCAAGACCTCAGTCAAGGTCTGGACTGCAGCCAGCACTCCAGGGAGCTCTCGTGCACACCTTTCCCCACTCCCCTCCCCTCGAGTCCACTGCTGTGCTGATTTCTATGGTCACAGGTCGGTCGGCCTGTACTGGAATTTCATATGTGCCCTCGTGTCTGCTTCTTTCACTCAGCATTATGTTTTGGAGATTCACCCATTTTTCTGTGTAGTAGTACTTTGTTCCTTTTGACTGCTAACTAGTATTCCATTGTACAACCAGATCCCATTTGTTTATCCATTTACCAGCAGATGGACTACTGAGTAGGGTGGGCTACTGGGAACAGAGCTGCTGCATACATCCTTGCACCTGCCTCGGAGCAGCTGGGGGAACAGCGCCCTCCAGGCAGCTCTGAGAGGAGAGGCATCAGACCACACTGTTCCTCCTCCCAGCCGAGGAGACGGTCACACGGCTTCTTCAGGCCCCAAGACCAAAATGACGTTGGCCTGTAACTCCCCTCCAGGCATTGACCCAGGAAGAATGAAAACGTATGTCCACAAAACACAGGTACCAGGTGTGAGGCCATCTAGCTCTCAAGCAGCAGAACCAAGGTCTGGATCCAGGTCCTGCTGAGGCCAGAGGCTCTCGCCACTTTACCTCCCTGCTCCCAAGTGCTGGAAGGCGGCCCAGGCTTTACATTCCACTCACTGTCAACATATCCAGGGCTGCTTACCAATCTCCAAGCTGACATTCCCAAACGACCATGGCCTATAAAACGGGGCCCCAAACCACTTCCCCACCACTCTCACTTTCCTCCTTCTCCCTTGAAACGTACATTTGTCTTACAAGATCTAGACATTTTCTGAGTGTGAAGATACCGCGTATCGCCGCACTAAAACAGCAGAGAGAGAATGACCCCGTGTGTCTGCCTTGCCTTACTAAACATCCATGCTGATAATTTAGTCCATCTGTGTGCAGGTCACATTCATGAGGTGTCTGTCCTACACGTGAGTAAAATGCTTCTACCAAGAGATGTAAATTCTAATTTACAAGGATTAGAGCAGTGGTTCTCAACGTTCTGGCCCTTTAAATACAGTTCCTCATGTTGTGACCCAACCATAAAATTATTTTTGTTGCCACTTCATAACTGTAATGTTGCTACTGTTATGAATCGTAATGTAAATATCTGATATGCAGGATGGTCTTAGGCGACCCGTGAAAGGGTCGTTCAACCGCCAAAGGGGTCGCGACCCACAGGTTGAGAACTGCTGGATTAGAGAAAAGCTGTTGGCTTTTCTGTGTCCCTGCACAGTGCCTCTAACAAAATAGATGCTCAGTAAATTATGCCAAAGGAAAAGCTGCCAAATCCTGGTGGTGTGGAAACCAGGATCAACTCCAGCTGGGCACCACATGGACTTAGGCAAGTTATCACTTCCATGAATCTTCATTTCTGTGTCTTAAAAAAATACGTTTTAATTGATTTCAGGGGGGGGGGGAGAGAGAGAGAGAGAGAGAGAGAGAGAGAGAGAGAGAGAGAGAAACACCAATGATGAGAGAGAATGTAAGTCTTCTCTGAGACTTTCTGCCTCCAGCATCCACCACACTGGGGATCGAGCCCACAACCCAGGCATGTGCCCGACTGGGAATCGAACCTCCTGGCTCATAGGTTGACTGGGCAGTTTCTGAGTCTTTAAAGTGGGCTACGATAATGCTTGCCCTGTGTCCCATCAGGGTTAATAAGGATCAGCTTAGACGGTGAATATGCATGTTTCTGTGCACTATAAAGGGCTGTAATCTATTCTATTATTAGTAGTAGTGGTGGTAGTATTACAAATCACTGATTTGATGGTTTTCTTCAAGTAAAAACAACATGTTTTGTTCGGAAGCTCTTACAAATGAAACAGTCATTAAAATACTATTTTGAGGTTGCCATCCTTACTCTACCAACACTCTGAGTAGCAAGTGGAGATTAAACACAAGTGGCCACCTGAGATGGTGAGGAAGGAAGCCAAATTAACCACAAGACACTCAGGAAGCAGGATAAAGGTTTTACAAGTCAATCAACAAAGAAGATGAAAGAACAATGATTAGGACAAAGTGGAGAATAAACAAACAAGCAAACAAACCTCAGGCCAGGAAAGGGTGTGTTAGAGACCCTGACCCTAACTAAGCCAGATAATACTGCAACTGCTGGACAGGGAACCATAAAGCTTTTGAATAGGAAGGTTTTAGAAATGTTTCCTAGGCCTCATGCAGACATTCAACTCTTCAGGGCAGGACCTGCTAGAAATACCAAACCGTGGCCTCAGGAATTTCATAAATAGGTCACAAAATTCAGTGAGGCTGAAATAGTTTGCTTTGCTTTTCTCATTTTCCACCATTAAACCGGGTAGGATTTATCTCTCCACGATTTTTCCTATTTCATTCTCTTCTTTTGGATGAGTGGGGGAGGTATGTTATTTTAGATCTTACCTTAATTTATCTTTTTCTTCTCTGAGACTTTCTGCCTTTACTAAGCCTATTTAAGTTTATTTTGCCTTCTAAAAATGAAGGCATACGCTTCTAAATGTCAAGCATAATTCCACCAGTTCTATAAGTCTGTGTTGCACAGTAATTTCCACCCTGAGGGAAACATTTACTTTCTAAAATGACTTGCTATATGTCAGTCTCTCCTGAAAATTTCAAAATCCTTATAATTTGAATAATGTATTCCAAGAAGCCATAAAAGCATGTTAAAGGTGTACTATAAGGCTAAATAGCAGGAGACACAGGGATATGACATGAAATAACACAATATAGAAACTTAAATAATGCATTAATAGATATAAGCTGTGACTTCACTGTTATTATAGGTAGCTTGGACTAGAAAGTGCACGTGCGCGCACACACACACACACACACACACACACACACACAGATTTCATTTCCTTGGGTGCCTTTCTCTGGTTTAGTACTTGAATTTTTCCCCCCGAGTCAGCCAAAATATATATACAAATATTTTCCAGGAGAGACTATGCAACGCTATTATAACCCGAAACCCGGCCAACTCTTTCCATGGCTTCTCCATTAAGACACAAGCGCGCATCTGTTCAGTCCCCTTGGACTCATTTCCAAGGCTAAGCGAGTGGCTGCAGTCACCTTCTCCAGACAAGGTGGAGATATGTTAACCCAAGCAAGAAAATACAGCTAGGACAACTGGACGGTCACACTGCAAAGCAGTGGTTTCCCAACTCTATCTACAGGTGAGAGTTAACCCCAGAGAACTTTTTAAAACCACCAGTGCCAAAGTCCCGCCCACCAACCAAGTCAGAGTCGCGGGGTAGATCCCATGCAAAGGGTTGAAAAATTCTCCAGGTGATTTCCATCTGAGAGTCACTCTTTGAAGAGGTCCAGTGGGCAAATATGGGAACAGGAAAAAAAGAAATTACTTTCTCAGCTAAACTACAGACTCTAATAACCAAAACAACCTGCTGGCTAAAGGCCCTTCCTAGAGAATGACCTCCTTCCCCCTAACCCTGAAAGGCCATGAAATTAATCTGAAGGAAATAAATTGATTAATTTCTCTTTTTGAGGGGACAGGGAAGCAGGGTCAGAGCCATTTTGTCTGGATCTTCTGGTTCTATGTACTGAACAGTTGTTTTAGTTGCAAAAGTAATACAGGCTCATTTTAGAAAATAGGAAAAAGAAGAGTACCTGTTTTCCCATCACATTAAAGTAACCACAGTTAACTTTTTTGAAGTAAAAAAAAAAATAAGATTGGGATCATACTTCATATGTAGTTTTATAACTGGATAATGTCACTACACAACCTTTGTTGTGAATGTCTGTGGAGCAATCCATTGTTTGCAGTGGCCAATATTTATTTATTAGTGATTGAGTTTTGCTTTAGGATGATTCACAGACATAGTTAGGCCCCTGATCCCTTGAACTACAAACTAAGTAAGAGTAATCTGGTAAGTATTAAAAGGAAAAGAGAGTGGTGAACAGGTAAAGTGGGGCGTGTGGAAGTCTGGATAGGTAGCATTTGCTAATTTCACTGGTATAAATACTCTCCCCATGGCCAATTTCAAGCTAATCCTTTAACTGGTTTGAAAACCGGAATATTTAACAACTAGAGGTCCAGTGCACAAAATTCGTGCAAGGGCTTAGCCCTTGCAGCCCTGGCTTCGTTCAGAAGCTCGTCTGGGCGGTCTTCTGCTGTTAGGCCATTCGATCGATTTGCATATTATGCTTTTATTATTATAGATTGGCGCTCTGGACTCAGCTCCAGCTCACCCTTAAGGAAGACTCTGACTCAATGAAACCAGCAAATTCTTCAGTTCTAACAAGCTGACGGCAGCATAGTTCCTGTGAGTGAGGGTGAACCACAGTCCCAGTGTCCTAGCAGGTGCTGTATTTCGGGTTTGGAGCTGACAAGTAGTAATTGGGGCAACTACAGGTCTGAAGGTCCAATAGTTTTTAAAAAGGTCTGAATGTGGACAGCAAGTGTGAGTCCACTAGAAAGACCACCTTTTTGAACAGGTAAACATGAGGTTTAGTGCAAGTTGACCTTCCTAAGCCTCTATATCTTTGATCTGTACATGGAAATTATAGTGTTGTCTCACTGGGGCCGGTGTGAGGATTAAAAACAGCACCATACCTAAAGTATACGGTAAGCACAGCCAGGAAACACTACAAATGCCAGCTGCCACTCCTCCTTAGAATTATACTCCAGATATTCCCAGGAGAAAGGTATGAATTGTTTTAACATTTTATTTTCAGGGAATTCAATTATGTTTATCTTTCAATTCTATATCTTTATGATTTAAATCAGAGATTTGCAAACCATGGCCTGTGGGCCCAATCAGGCCTGTGTTTGTAAATGAAGTTGTACAAAAACTTTTAATGGAACACACCATGCCCATTTGTGTGTGTAATTCTATAGCTGAATAGCTGAAACAGAGACCCTATGGCCCGCAGAGCATGAGACATTTACCATCTGGTCCTTTATAGAAAGTGTGCTGATCCATAATTTTAACCATTCTAACCTTTGCTTAAGTGAATACTTTTAAAATACAGATATATATAGATATAAAATCAAGCAAATAAGGAGAGGAAATGAAAAGGAAGAGATGACAAGACCCTCCTAGGATTTGGAAATTCCAAACTACATCTTGGTTCCAAGAATACCTAAGCAATACCCAAGACTCCAGATGAAGCTGAGCTCGGACCCAGTCTCGTCACGACAGTGAACTGTAAAGAATGTTTTGTAGCCCTGACCGGTTTGGCTCAGTGGATAGAGCGTCGGCCTGTGGACTGAAGGGTTCGGGTTCAATTCCGGTCAGGGGCATGTGCCTTGGTTGCGGGCACATCCCCAGTGGGAGGTGTGCAGGAGGCAGCTGATCGATGTTTCTCTCTCATTGATGTTTCTAACTCTCTATGCCTCTCCCTTCCTCTCTAAAAAATCAATAAAATATATTTTTTTTAAAAAAAGAAATGTTTTGTAAATGAAATGTTCCAAAGATGACTTACTTCTGGACCAGGAATGTGCCTTGAATATGGAACTGGGGAGAGTAGATTCAGAAGGCAGAGACATGGGCTATTATTTATAACCTGGCAGCGAAAGTGACTGAAACCACATTAGTCAGGAAAAACAAGCTGATCTCTCTAACTACAGGTAAAATAACATTTCCAACATTGAAAAATGTACACAATCAAAATTGTACAGGGTAGGGGTTTAAGAAACCATTTCCCCTGCTAATTTTTGATGTTTACATGGAACATTCTTCAAGCAGCAAATAACTTACCAATGATCTTGACAGATTGAAAGTGATACATCTTTACCACAACATAAATTAATCCTCCCAGTGGGAAATTGCTAAAATAGGCAAGGTGTCAGAAAGATTTCTTTAGGTCTGAGGGAAAGGAAATGAATGATTCCATTTCTCCCGAACATTCTTACATGAAAAATAATAAACTCTCACTTTTAAACTGTCTTGATTTTCCTGGGGTTCTAAGGAAACTTACTGACTGAGGCAGCCATGGTTATCTGGTGCAGGGCACGAGCCAGTCAGTATTAAGTCATGTATAAAGCACACCCAAGCCCTGGCCAGTTTGGCTCACTGGATAGAGCATCAGCCTGGGGACTGAAGAGTCCCAGGTTCAATTCCAGTCAAGGGCATGTACCTTGGTTGCAGGCACAACCCCAGCAGGGGGGGTGTGCAGGAGGCAGCTGATCGATGCTTCTCTCTCATCGATGTTTCTAACTATCTCTCTCCCTTCCTCTCTGTAAAAAATCAATAAAATATATTTTAAAAAAAGCACACCCAGGTGCATAACTGCCCCTTAATTCATATTCTGTATGAATAAATCTTCATAGAAATACTCAGAAAAGACGATCACAGAATTACATTCTCACAGCATGCCTTAGATTCACACAGTAAATGTTACACAACATGCTGGAAAGTAAATCTTCACAGAATAAAGTACAAGGGAAGCATGGGGGCCGATGTAAGGAGGGACAAATGCCCAGCACAAAGGAACCGACTCATCTTCTATGGAAGAATGACCCTGATCTGTTCCTGAAGCCACCAGATGAAGACTCCAGATGGCACAAACATTTATAGGACGCCAGGTGCATACATGGGCTATGACGTTAGACTGGTACACAGAAATCTATGGAACAGGTGTACTTAGTAACTGGTGAAGGGAGCTGTTCAGGTAGGAACTCTGGTCCATCTGCCTCTGACACCAATCCTGTTTCCACAATGCCCAACCCTGACAGAACACAGGGTGTCTGTCCGCCATGAGCCCCCGAGATGCCCCCAGGAAAAGAGGTCCCAGAATCAGAGTCAACTAAGTTTGGGAGATTTTACTAAATTCTCCCACTGGAGAATAACAATGTATACGAAGGCCCTGCCTTAGAGAATCCAGTTTTCCTTCATTCAACCCAGCATCTCCCCACACGCATTAGGGAGTCCTTTCCCAGCTGCTCCTTCTCTCTCTGGTCACTGCCTTGCCTCCCACTCATCATTCAAGGGGAGCCTTCCCTGATCCGCCAGGCTTCTCTCTGGGTGCTTTCACATCACTGAGTGCCTCCACAGAGCACTTGTCATGGTGACAGTGTCATAGTTATTGGTGCATTTA
The DNA here is from genome assembly GCF_014108235.1 of Myotis myotis. Lineage (NCBI taxonomy): Eukaryota > Metazoa > Chordata > Mammalia > Chiroptera > Vespertilionidae > Myotis > Myotis myotis. The sequence goes on along the minus strand of NW_023416315.1, from coordinate 21,156,939 downwards.
TTTGGTTAATACCTGCGCCTATACTCCAACTGGGGAGAAGGAAAATATATTCCCTGCTTCCCAGTTGGGAAAAAGAAAAGGAGGGACCTTTCCAGCTTCTTTCTACCATCTTTCCTCACTCCTGCCCCCGGGGAGCAGTGACTCAATGGATCTCTGAATTGGGAGAAGTACGGTGCATGCTCAGTGGAGGGCCGGGGGCCCACAGATCTGCGCACACTGCGGGGCAAGCTCACAAGGGTGATTTAGGAAATAAGTTAACCTCTCAGGAAGACCTACAATGAAGCCCAATGGCTACGAATCCACACTCCATCCAGTAGGCTGGCTTTCAGCACTAAGTAACTTGATTTTGAACTTCACCCTGATTGCTGTTTTATTTTTCAGTGACTTGCACTTTGGGGAGGGAAAGACAAGAGTGTGCTTGTGGGCCCCCTAGAAGGCCAACATCTTCCATGAGGCCCAAGCTCTTCGGGACAGGAACGGGTCTCCTTTGCCTGGCGGGAGAGGCGCTCTAAATATTCTTATAATAATCATTTTATTATGGGAACTATTTTCCAGAAGCAAAGATTGGGAGACTGGTGTCCTGAACCACTATGCACTCATCACCCAGCTCCAACAATAATCAACACGTGGCCATCTTTTTTGTCTACTCCTCCACCTGTGCAAACCCAAGCCATCCTATCCCTTTGCACATAAGACATGGTAAGGGCATGAAAAGTATAAATCCATTATTGCATACATATGATGAACAGTAATTCACAAATATTTCTTCAATCGTAAGTAGATGAATGAACCAACAAATTCTACCCGGACTAGTAAAGGGTCAAACAGGTGGGTTTGAATCACCACCTATCCCTGGCCCCCAGCACACATCACACACACACACACACACACACACACACACACACTCACATTCCCTCTTCGCCAGGGGGTAGAGCCAAGCCACTCACCTGTCGGGGTGCTGCTGCGGAATGAAGAGGAGGGCGTGATGGGCGGGGTCACGGGGGGAGTAAGGCTTCCACTGCTGTGGCGCGGCGGCGTGGACACATTCCCCCGAGACACGGAGCTGGACAAGGTCAGCGAGAGCTTCGGCTGGATCTTCTTCTTGAGGGACTCCTGCTCCCGGCGGGCAGCGTCAGTCATGAATCTGAAGGGACAAGGGCAGGTGAGTGACCGGGCCATTTACAGAGCAGGAGGACTGTGACAACTACCCCGAGTCTGGCAGATGCCCCCTCCTGGGAAAGGGGCTTGTTCACAGGTCTGTCCCACTCTCAAAGCTCACAACAGACCCGTTCTCCTGCACGATGAAAGCATCTGCTAGCTGGTTGGTTTAAGGTCCCTCAAAGCCAGGCCCGTTTCTTCCCTAGGCAAACCCTCCTTGTGGGAAACTCACATACAGATTCCACCTGCACCCGCAGCAGTGCGTCAGTGACAAGCCCTGTCCTCTCTTGGGAGGTCCTCTCTCTTCCAACCTGCGGAAAGCCCACCCATTCTCAAGCTCCCTGCCACGCCCAGGGAGAGAGGGCTCTCTTTGTAGATAGGTTAGCATCATGGTCACATGAAAACTGATTCTTGTGTCTGACTCTGGGTTCTCATATTGTCCTTCGGGCTTTTTAATGTTTTTCACTGACGGAAGGCCTTGTCTCCGCAGCCATTAGCTGAAAGGAAGGAGCCCAGTCCCACAGATGTTACTAGCACACTGCAGACCCATTCAGCGAGCGTTTACGGAATGACCGAGTCAGCCAGCCCAGGAACATTCAAGAGGAAGGGATGAGCTCAGTGCAAGGAGGAAGAGCACTACTGAGGATCTGTTCCTGCTGTGATTTTATTGCCCATAAAGGCAAAGGTGGGCTTTCCTGACAATTTCATCTTGGGAACTTCAAAATTATTCTTTCAACACTCCTCTTAGGTTAGTAGTATTCAAACTGTTCTTTCCTCACTGTATAACTTAACATTTCATAAATTCATCCTATATAATAAAAGCCTAGGTGGCGTCACGTGCGATGTTATCACAAGATGGCTGCCACAGATGGCCACCCTCACATCATCACAGGATGGCTGGCAGGAGAGAGCAGTTGGGGGCGACCAGGCCAGCAGGCAAGGGCAGTTGGGGGTGACGAGGCCAGCAGGCAAGGGCAGTTGGGGGTGACGAGGCCAGCAGGGGAGGGCAGTTGGGGGTGACCCGGCAGGCAGGGGAGGGCAGTTAGGAGCAACCAGGCCAGTAGAGGAGGTAAGTTGGGGGGGGGGAGGGTGTGATCAGGCTGGTAGGCAGAAGCGGTTAGGGGCAATCAGGCAGGCAGGCAGGCGAGTGGTTAGAAGCCAGAAGTCCCAGATTGTGAGAGGAATGTCCGACTGCCACTGGGATCAAGCCTAAACTGGCAGTCAGACATCCCCCAAGGGGTCCCGGATTGGAGAGGGTGCAGGCCGGGCTGAGGGTCACCCCCCCTCCCCATGCATGAATTTCATGCACTGGGCCTTTAGTGTAATATAAGATTCAAAACAATCTATGAAATATCTCTTACCTAAAGAGCAAATATCTTTTTTGTATTGTTATTTTTAAAAATATATTTTTATTTCAGAGAGGAAAGGAGAGAGAGAGAGATAGAAACATCAATGATGGGAGAGAATCATTGATTGGCTGCCTCTTACATGCCCCACGTTGGTGATTGAGGCCACAACCCAGGCATGTGTCCTCACCGGGAATCAAACTGTGACTTCCTGGTTCATAGGTTGATGCTCAACCACTGAGCCATGCCAGCTGGGCTGTATTATTGGCAGGCAGACTTTATCAACTGCGTTTTTGAAAACTGCAATGGAAAGCCTAATGAATTGAGTGTTTGAAAGCATCTGGGTAATAAAACTGGCAGCTGTGCCCACTGCCCAGGCTAAAAACAGAACATAACCAACCCCCTCAAGTCCTCTATGTACCCTGTCCCCCTCCATCAATTGTGTTTTGACTATTTCAATACAATTCATCATAAATGCCACTGCACTTAAACATGCTGTTTCACTCAACCCGTTTCACATCCTGCCTACAAAACTCCCTAACATTTGTCTTCCTCACGTTCTGAACTTTGGGACGTCAGCAGATAGTTCCGACGCCTGGTAAAAGCTGAGAGTTGATCAAACACCCAATGAAACAATATTACAGTATCGTTACAGTGTCTTAAAGCGCCTACTTTTGTACTTGGAGCATGAATGGCACATTTCTTGAATGGCTTCTGCAATACAATCTAGATATATAAACTGCATTTTATATGCAGAACTGAACTGCAGTAAAAGCTACATGCTTCGCCTTGAGCGCTTAGGTTGGTGCTACAGGATGGTGGTGATTTAAAAAGAAAGGCACACTGCACAGCAGAATTGTTTGCACCCGGTAGCAGGTACTCGTTTCTTTTCAGATGGCTCTGCTGCTCTTAAACCTGCCTTTTTATCCCCTCTCCATAAACTTCTACTCAAAATGTGGGCTCTCAGAGAAAAGCAAGGAGCTAGTGCTGTCTTTATTATCCTACTAGCGGCCGGTGCTGAGCTTCTCAACATGGGGTTAGCAGTGTGGGCAAAACCACAGGCCAAGCCTATGCTTCTTCCAGGAGGACCAGTAGTTCTCAGTGTCGGAGTTCAAGTTCCTGTTTCAAATAGTCAGATAAACACAGATATGCCATGGGAGAGAATGAGAAACCTACATCTCACATTTTGGTGAAAAGTATGGGACTTGGAGTAGGCCAGGGTCAAGTCCCGGCTGGGTTACTGACTACGTGATTGAGGCAAGCTGAGAAACCGCTCTAAACCTCAGTGTTATTTTCTGTGAAATGGGACTAACAATTATAGGTGAAGGGTTGACATACATCTGTTCCCTTTCTGCAGGAGAATTTGATCTTTGGTTAATTTGGGTACCCTGCTAAGATACGTCAGCTGTGCTCCTCAGGATGAGACTGATCCAAGACTGGTCCGTCACACCTAGGCCGGGAGGAAGGAGAAGTCCACGCGAACTGGTAGGAAGACAGAACCCTGGGCTTCCCGAGCATGGGGATCTTATCCCAGACACATCCCGGTGGGGAACTGGGAGCGTGCCCCTGGAATGTTACCGAGCCCGACCCCCTCTTCCACCGGGGCAGCTCCCACCCCTGCCCCAGGGCCATCTGACTCGCATCTGAACAGCCTGCCTGCACAGGACTCCACGGAGGCGGACACTGCCTGACTGTCAGTTGTGGCTCTGCCCACCACCCCTCTAAACAGACCCAGTGCCCACTGTGGCCCTGGTCGTCTTGTGAGTCTCAGTGTTCACGGTGTGAGAGGACCGCCTGCTGGGGACCAGGGCAGTGGGAGTGCTGACCTCATGGGGCTGTGGTGAGGCCTCGGTGCCTGTCACACAGGAAATGGCTCAACACCCAGAGCTGTTATCATTACAGAAAGCTTTATAATGAGGTTTTATCTCCACCCCTTACCCGACTCCAGATTGCCTGAGGGCATGCTGCATGTCCATGGCTTTCATATAGCATGGACTATGCAATGGCTGACCTACTGGGCATCAGCCCAGACAGTCACAGGCGCGTCAGACAAACTCTTGTCAAAGGTGGGGGTTCCCTCCATGTCTTCTCCCACTCTGGTTAAAAACTATCAACAGCTCATGCTTTTTATTGTAAAATAAATGCTCTCCTAAGCACAGATATAAAACAACAGCTACAAATAACCACAACAACACACTCGTACCCCCCACCTTGGCCTCCAAGCGCGTTAGGTTGGCTGTGGGCGGCAATCTGTTTTGCCATGTGTCTGCTGAGTGTTTTCTGGCCGCGAGAACGAGGCACCGTGTTAAAAGCACTAAACATGAAACCCCTGAAGCACTCTGCCTGCCTTTCTCTCCCTCCACCTCCTTCCTTCTCTCCTGGATGGGTGGCTATGAACTTGCAGCTAGCCCATGAGTCATGGCAACCTTGCCCTGCCACGACCCATGGTGGCATGATTTACTGTCGGTGGGAGCACGCACAGGCCTGGGCACATGCGTGCCGTGGGAGCACGGCTGAAACTCACCAGCTCCTCACTGGCTGTGCTGCCCTGCTCCTCTTCCTCCTTCACTTATCAACCAGGACTCTGCCTGCTTTTGGACACATTCAACCCTAAAGTTTCAAAGCAATATTCCATCAATACAGGTTTTTGTCAAGACCATCTTGTGAGAGTGAAACCTTACATTTTCAGGCATTTTGTGAGCCCCCATCACTAAAATTAAATTATGTTAATTTAATTAAACACACCAACTATTAAAATTTAAATTATGTGAACTTGTAATTAAAGTAAGTATATTAAATACAAAGGCAGTAATACTCAAAACTTGTTGGTTCTTAATTATTTTACTTCATTTTACTATTATTTATGTGGTTGAGGTTATTTCCTTTAGTATGGTCTCTGTTTGGTAGAATTACTACCTAATGGTGGGCTACTGTGACTGCTCTCTCTTCCCTACTCTGCCTGTGGACTTCTCCTTCAGGTTATGTCATGTGGTAGCTTGACATTGGCCATGGAGGGAGTATTGCATCATGGAAATTGGCAATTATTACAAATCAGGGCTTTCCCTCTCTCCAAGAGTCAATTATCAAACACTGACCAGTACTTTAACTTTGTAGTTATTTTTTCTTTAATGAAAAAAAAAAAAAAAAAAAAAAGCATTTGAGCCAGGCTCCTTGCCTCCTCACTAGTCGGGGAAGGAATTAAGAATGGATAAGAAAGGCTTCTTTTCTTTTTAAAAATTATAAAAACAATTCATCTCAGTTTATAGAAAAAAGAATTTTGAAGTTTCCTGGTTCCCACATACAACTATGGCTGATTTTTCAGGGTCTCTTCCTTCCAGTATTGCTTTTCCACAAAAGGGGAAACTGAATATTCTTAAGGGAACAACCCCGTCACCTACGGGTTCATTCACTGCTGACTAACCGCCGGGAACCTGTGGCCGGGCAAAGCCGTGTTTTCGTTTGGAAACTGAGACTGCCGAGGATTAATTTGAACTTTCCTATGAATCAGAAATGCCTAAGTTACTTTAATTTAATATGGTCATTTGTAGTAATATTTGTTATTGCTCGGGGAAGTACATATTCCTTAAGTAAATTTTCAAGACTCCGTTATAAATCTCTGAAATCCTCAGACCACAACGCTCATTCAGTCCGACATGTTAAAGGTGGAAACACGAATGTAACACCACAGGGGGAAATGTCAACTGCCGGTCCGGGGAGACCAGCGTCAACCACAGACTCAGGAAATTTACGGAACTTGCTGGAGCCTGGGCAGAGCCCCCACTGGCCCCGCATGCTGTGGCCGGAGTCCTGGGCCTGTGTCCTGCTGGGGGAATCCACTGATGGAAGTGACCACTCAAAACCTGAGTCTCTCTCACAAACACCTGGAAAGAATCCAAACTCTGAGACGTGTGGCGTGGCTGGGTGGCTATTACAGGACTCCGCGAGGGTGTGTGATCCCCGGGCCTGTGCTGCGTGGCAGGTCTCGTTCTGGGAGGAAGAGGTGGTGGCCTTTGGAAGAACCCCTCCCCATTCTGGCTGTGGGTTTTCTGCTTGTTAAAACATTGGGTTTATGGATATAGGGAATATATCACCCCTATTCCTCCCCACCTCCAATGGAAAATGATTCCAGCAATAGTATCATGCAGTGTTTTCCAGACTTTTTTCTTCTTTTTTTTAACCTCAACCCATTATAAGAAACTAGAGGCCCGGTGCACGAAATTCGTGCAGGGTGGGGGTATGTTCCTCAGCCCAGCCTGCACCCTCTCCAATCTGGGACATCCCTTTCACAATCCAGGACTGCTGGCTCCCAACTGCTCGCCTATCTTCCTGATTGCCCCTAACTACTTCTGCCTGCCAGCCTGATCACCCCCTAACAACTCCCCTGCTAGCCTGATCGATGCCTAACTGCCCTCCCCTGCAGGCCTGGGTCCCCCCCAACTGTCCTCCCCTGTAGGCCTGGTCCCCCCCCCCCCCCCCGCAACTGTCCTCTCCTGCAGGCCTGGCCGCCCCCAACTGCCCTCCTCTGCTGGCCATCTTGTGTGTTGGAGTGATGGTCAATTTGCATATTCTCTCTTTAATAGACAGGATGTTTCCCTAGTGGGAGGCTGTACACACCTGAACAGAATTAGGTCTGCAATTGCAATTCTGACATCTCCAAAGCTCTAAAACTAAACTTATTTTCTTATAAGTTCGGCAGTAAAACTCACTGGGAGACAGACCCTGACATGAATTACTTACAAACGACTTTCAACTTTATTTATTGCATTTACTGTGACTATTTATATGCTTCATGGCACAAATATTAATGTGTTTGATTACAGGGGGTGCCTCCAACCCTGCAGGGAGTGTTTTGTAACATGAAGTATTTGTATCATATTACCTTTCTGAAATCAGACAACTTGTGAATTACAAAACCTATGTGGACCCAAAGATAAGATGAATTTTCTGTAAACGTCTGGAACAAAACGTCATTAAACAATCCTTACTGCATGTGATATAAGCTGATAGTTTCCTAGTCTATTTCATTTTAACAAACTCTCCTGGTCATGACCATCGCACTGATTTCTTGACCTGCTAATAGGACATGGCCTGCAGATTGGAAATAGTCAAGTAGCAGTTGAGACAGTGGGTTTTCGAGGTAGATCCTATAAATTGAATCTCTGCTCTATGCTCTCCAGCTGTGTGACCTTGGGTATGTTATTAACCTTTCTGTGCCTCAGCTTTCTCACTTCTCCGTGATGACAACCACGGGGCCTGACTTGGAGCTGTGGGGGAGACTGAGTTGATGCACATGAAGCACCTGGAACAGGGCCTGGCACGTCATGCTTGACAAAGGTAAGGTTCCTATTGCATGGTAGATACTCACAATGCTTGTTCTGGAAATCCTAAGTCACAAATGTTTCATCTCCAACACTCACATCTCCCATTTGGTTTCTTCAGAGCTGAATCACTGGGTAGCAGGATAAATACTGCCCTCATGAGTTTGGCTGTTCTGAAAGCAACGAGCCGCCTTTCCTGCTTCTGTGTGCATTTATTAACTACCACTGTAAGCACAGGAAACCCAGGAAGGCAGCTGTAGCAGTGAGAATACAGACAGAAGGTTCTCTCCTTGGGGACAGCATGCTGGGGGCCATCTATAAACCCACACACCTCCTCTTCTTTACTTCTTTGCCTTGACTTTTAGAAGAAGAACCAAACTGTAGAGGGCCTTTAGGGCAGGGCGGGCCACAGGTGATGGTCCATGTAGCGAGCTGACAGAAAGCGTTCTCTCTGTGCAGTTCAGGCCTGGCCCCGACCAGAGAGACCCATAGGCTGCTCCGGTTCCCCCGTGGTCCACAGCCAGACCTCTGCACAAAGCTTCACATCCTTCGGCTTTATCTCAAGTTCAAAAGCTTGGCTCTGCTTTTTCAGTGGCCCTTTGGGCATTGCCATTTTTCAGTGAAAACAAGTTTGTGCAACCCACACAGCCTTTGAAGGAAGCTGCCGGGAGCTGGCTGGTAGACCGTGAGATCCCGGGCACTCCCAGACCGGGTAACGCCTCACTCCAGAACACAATCCATCTTCCCGGTAGAGTCCAACCTGTGCGTGATGGATCGCTCTCTCCTCCGACAACTACTACTACGTGCAACCCAGGGCGAGGATGGACAGAAAGCCAGCGAGGAAGCAGAACAACCCGCAGGGCACTGGAACAGAGGCTGTGGGAACGGCCGTGGGAACCATGGGTCCACTTCAGTGTGTGCTCATGTGTGGCCCACATGTCAGAGGGTCTGGCTGCTCTAAGTCTCAATGTAATGGTGGCTTTCAGAACGCACACCTGCTAATAAATTTACGGGGTGGGTCTTCTTGTTTTAGCAGCAACTTAAAGCCACAGTGGAGCTGAGTGGGTATCCGGTGCAAACAGCTTGCCAGGGAAACGTGACCCGAGAGGGCCAGGGGAGGAACCCGTGTCTGCGTCCCGTTGTTGACATCGGGGGTCTTGTCTGGTGATGTGGGAACTTCATAAGTGCTCTTCTCTTCTTTTCAGGAGACGGAAGAAAAGTTAACACTGATTCCAGAAGGTTTCTAGTAATGTTTTGAGCAATCCTGTTTCACTTCTCGTCCAGAGCAGCTATTTTTGACTTCACGATCTGAGGCCTGTGGGGTAGGTTTGGAAGCTCCATAAAACCTCTGCAGTGTCACCGAAATGCTGAGCCTCTTTCAACATGTTGCTGTTAAAATTTTAATGCTAAATAATAAAACCAAAAGCAGCGCCAGGAAAAACCCACACCGTCTGATCAGATCAGCTTGACACTTAGCTTGGAAGGGTTTTTATGTTGTGTGAGTTTCATGATATTCACGTGGGTTGTGGGCATAATTTGCGAAGTACCCAGCCAAGGAATCGAATGTTGTGCTTGGGTACCAAACCAAAACTGACAGATTTCTTGTGTTGAGGCATTATTTTTTTTTCTTTTATCCTTTCCTTACTAAGTTTATATCTGACACCCCCCAACCCCAAAGGATATAGTTCTGGTCTAATTTGCATAGAATAAACTAACATGAAGGAAAGCCAATTTCACATCAAATCTTGTAGCTAAGGTTGCTTGTAAATGTTCACTTTCTTTTGGGGACAGGGAGACGAGAAAAAAAGAGGGTAAGAAAAAAAGACAAGAGGTGATCTTTGTCTTATCTACTCTCTTGACAATCATATTTTATTTCTTTTTCTTTTTTTAAGGGGAGCCACAGTTAATTTACATTCTTTATAGTACAGTAGGTCCTCGGGCTATGTCGGGGATCCGTTCCTACAGCACGACGTGACGTGATTTTTGCCATAGGTCGGAACCCACCTACATAAGCACCTGTGTCACTCACATGGCGCACATACACAGCAGTAATGAAGTGAAACAGTAAAAAAAATTTAAAAGAAAGATAATTCCTGACCTTTACTAGTATTAAATAAATAATAAAAAACATAAAGCACATATGTATATATGTCGAAATGACGGAACTTTTTTTTTTTTTTAAATAAATGGGAGATGGAGACGTAACCACAAAATGACGTATGTCAAGTCTGACGTAACCTGAGGACTGTCTGTATACTATAGCTTGGATATTCTAAAACTCTTAAAAATGCCTGTTTAATAACTAACATCGGATTGCCAATTTTCATTGCCTAGTGGTGCACCTTATCGAACCTCTGGTGGTCTTTACTGACAGGTATGAAGACATTTACCAGGTTACTAGCTACATACTATTCTAGGGGATGTGTTTTTTAGATCCAGTGAAGGAACCACATCTGGAACAGGCTACAAATGGAGTCTTCCACCACCTTACTACCTTTATGATAATCCTCTGTCATTCTCCAAGACCCACCTGTCATCTGCACAGTCCAAAGAGATAAACTGAATGAGGATGTGATAGGAATCACTGTTCCTACACCTTTCAAGTCTTTGATGGTGGAGCAAAGCTCATCAATTCCTCCAGGAACACAGTATTAATTTTGGGCTACTCACTATCTTCCATTACTAGTCTCTCACTAAAAAGAAAACCATTTGGCCGGGGGTGGGGTTGGGTTTGGGCTAGAAAAGCTCAATGGGGGAGAGACGGGGACATATGTAATACTTTCAACAATTAAGATTAAAAAATATAGGATAGACATAATCTTGGGAAAAAATAATCCTTTCTTGAGAAAGACTTCTTCATTCTGAGATTATGATAATAACTAGAGCCTGGTGCACGAATTCATGTACGGGTGGGGTCCCTCAGCCTGACCAGTGATTGGGGCCAATTGGCCAGGGGAAGGGACTGTGGGAGGTTGGCTGGCCATGGGAGATTGGCTGTGGGAACACACTGACCACCAGGGGGAAGCTCCTGCATTGAGTGTCTGCCCACTGGTGATCAGTGCACATCATAGCTACCAGCCGGTTGTCCGGTTGAAACAGTTGCTTAGGCTTTTATACATATAGATAGCACAAGACAGGAAGCATTTTACTTAAATTAGCTTTAAGATGCAGAGAAACTACAATATAGAATTTTATCATTATTTTGTAATCACCTCTGTACATTGTAAAATATTTATAATGATATACTGTTTATAATTATTCTCCAGATACAAGTTATTAAAAATATCCAACTTCATTTTCTATCATTGCTGCAGCTAAAAATTGAGTTTTAAGAACGTTGACCAAAATGGAACTATTATGTTTAGGAGGAATCATTTGCAATGTTCTGGGCTGACTGAAAGACGACAAATACAAAAGCACCCACATCCAGTATCTGCTGCTTTCCAAGAGCTGGGGGAGGTGAGAGTAGCCAGGGTCCTCCTGAAGGAAGTGCACACAGTGGGGCAGATGCTGGGTGCTTCCTGTCCCTGGCCTCACCACCCCCTCGCCCCCAGGCCACTTGGGGACTGCAGACCAACAGAAACACATTCATGAACAGCACCATTCAAAGACTAGCAGCTATTCTGTGAATAGTACTTTGGAATCACTTTTTTTTTTTTAACCCAATAATCTCTTTTCCAGAATTTTAGCACTCATATGAAATTCGTGCATGGAGTGGAATAACTGCAATAATGAACAAAATCCCATTCCCGAATATCATGACTTTGTGTATTCCCAATAAATACCGGGCATTTGCTCACAGCTAAGGAATGATATAGTTAATCTACCTTAATGAAAGCTCTGGTTCAGATGCCAGCAACCACTATTTAAGCCACAGGTCAGCATAAATTATCAGTGAGGCAATTAATTTTGATTTACTTTAGCCTAGCTAGAGTAAACCAGGGTCTTTTTTTCATGGTCAATGCCAAGAAGAAAAACCACTTCTGAAAACTATACCCACAAATCTTCGGTTTGGAGGCCAACTGGAATACCCCTTTTTTTGGCAACTCTCTATCATCCTTTCCATTCCCTTTCTGCTTTCATCTAATTAGGAATAATGTTGGCCATTTCTTACACATGGTTTTCATTGCTAATTTGACATCCGTGTAAAAACCAATGAACAAAACAAAGAAGTTGCATTTTATGAGGTTTTGTGGTACAAGCCTACAAATAGCTTTTGAGTTTTTCTTGTTTTGCCTCCTCTGGAAGTAAATTAAATGAGTTATTTGAGGTTTCCATGTAAACTGCTAATGAGATGATGCTTAACTCTCCCCATAAGCTGGGAGAAGTTTAAAAACGCAAGAAAAAAATTAGACAGAGTCTCTGGAGTTCTTGTGCCAGTATCATTAACGGCTCTGAACACAGTCTGGCAGTTAAAAGTCTAGGTTCTATCTAGAGACAAACTCTCCATCTGACTTACGAGGTATTAGAGCTCGAACAAATTGCTTACCCTCTCTAGTCTTGGGATTCTCATTTACAAAACAGAGGTCACCCTAACACCTACTTCCACGGGGATTTGTCAAGATCTTATTAGATAAACACATGAAAAGCACCTGGGTCAGCAATATTCCCACATATGTCAGGAGGCCACTGAGTCTTGGTCTTTCCACTGGTGTTGGCTCTATGCTCCTGACTCCCACCTAGGTTAAACATGCAACAGCCATCTGACTGGTAATTCCCACATAAGATGTTATTGGTGGGTGAAACCTATGCGGTCCAGATGGACTTAGATCAATGGCTCCCAACCTTTTTTTGGCCATGTCCCACCTCAGCATCTCTAAAATCCTGATTGCCCTCCCCGTGACACATAATTCTTATTATTCAAAAAGTAAACTCCTATTCATGTGGAGGAAGCCTAAAAGGCCATTAACTTGGTCTAAACAAGCTTCCCCAAAACATGGCACCCATGAAAGAGAAAAATAAAAGAATGAAAGGACAACTGAAGTACTGAGGAAGAAATCACTAAGAAATTATTTAAAAAATAATAACATGAAGTGATATGAAAAAACAGCAAATAAAGTTTCAAAACATATAACAGAGAACTGAAATGCATAAATATGTCACAATATATATTTATATACTGTATATGAGGCCCTAGGACCATAAAAAATGCGAAAAATTCACTGTTAATAACTCATTCTCGAATTGCCCCCCCTTAAAAATCAAATTGCCCCACATTGGGAACCACTGACTTAGACAGATATCCACGCCTGGGATCAAAGCCTCTGTTCCCAGACAAAAGTACTTCTCGGATGCTCCCACGACAGTCTACTGAAGTGATCTCTTCTGACCAGGTAGGCTGGGTGGCGGTCAACGTTTAGGAAGGACAAGTGACTCCAAGTGAATCTAGCACTGGGTATGGGGCACACTGGAGGGCTCTGGTTAATGTTAGAGCAGGGGTCCTCAAACTACGGCCCGTGGGCCACATGCGGCCCGCCGAAAACATCTGTTTTTTTTTACTTCAAAATAAGATATGTGCAGTGTGCATAGGAATTTGTTCATAGTTTTTTTAAAACTATAGTCCGACCCTCCAACGGTCTGAGGGACAGTGAACTGGCCCCCTGTTTAAAAAGTTTGAGGACCCCTGTGTTAGAGGACTCAATGTCAGAGGAGATCTCAAACGGGGGGGGGGTGGGGGGGTGGTTTATGCCATGGATAGCATGCACAGTGCCTCTAGAGCAGTGGTTCTCAACCTTGGCTGCACATTAGAATCACCTGGGAATCTTTTTAAAATCCTGATTTCTGGGCCTCATCCTCCGGAAATTCTGTTTCTTTGTTATGGGGTGGGGCCACAACATTAGTAACAAAGAAACAGAATTCCAGGAGGATGAGGCCCAGAAATCAGGATTTTAAAAAGATTCCCAGGTGATTCTAATGTGCAGCCAAGGTTGAGAACCACTGCTCTAGAGCCACTTATGATCCACTCTGCTCGAGACAGCCATCCCAAATCAGTCACGGCCCTCTCACCTGTGGTGCTTATGGATTCAGCCTTAGAACCCTCATCACCACACCCTACAATGCCACTACCCACTGACTAAGGTGATACACAGCTGAAAGTTGTTATCCCTGACTTATATATGCACCACTACCACTACTCCCACCCCCTCACACCTACTCCCCACCAATCCACTGATATCTCTACAAATATCCCATTGTAGGCATTTCCTAACCCAACTGGTACATACTTTGTCCGTTTTCAGAGAATTAGGGAGCAAAGATGGCGGAAAATAAACATGGTACCAGAGAGAAAGCTACATCCAAGGCAAGGGCTGTCCCCACTAAACATATTCCGACAGCTGCATGTATTCATAAATACAATGACAAGGCCACCTGCTCATTCACATTTATTTTGGTGTATATGTGACTCACTTATACACAGAGTGGCAGCCAGTAGATTAGCACTGTTTAGGATCTGAATGGAGCCAACAGCCTTCTCCCTTCAATGATTCATCCACTTAGGCAGTGAAACTCCTCTGGGGGCAAAGTCAATCTATACATGGGCTGTCTCTTCACAAAACATATGTCACAAGCTTACAGTCTTCAGGTTTCATGGGCCTTGGAAACTGATTTTATTCAAAGCGATTTTCCCTCAACAGGAATTCAATTAAGCTGCTTCTGGACTAAAGGGTTTGGTGTTCCCTGTTTCCCAGGAGGCTGGCACCTGGTAAACGTGTTTGGGTATTTGGCACACACATCTGAGGGCTGAATAATCATTTTTTTTTTTTTTAAATCAAAGGGATCTGAACTTCTTTCTGAGTTAACCCCATGAGTTTGTGGATTCTAAAGATATCTGGAAAACTGTAAACTGGGTGTAAATGTTGGGGTGATCCCTCACTGGTTTGGCTCAGTGGACAGAGCGTCGGCCTGTGGATTGGAGGGTCCTAGGTTCGATTCCAGCCAAGGGCATGTACCTTGGTTGCGGGCTTGATCCCCAGTAGAGGGTGTGCAGGAGGCAGCTGATGGATGTTTCTCTCTCATCCATGTTTCTAACTCTCTATCCCTCTCCCTTCCTCTCTGTAAAAATCAATACAATGTATTAAAATAAAAAAATTAAAAATATATTGGGGTGAGAGATGAGGGCACTGAGGAGGCAATAATTTAAATTTTGTACTAGAGACAATTTCCAAAGCACACAAAGCTAGAGAGAATAGTATGTTGAATTGCCATGTTATCAACCTTTTGCCATTTTGTTTAAACTTTCTCCCCACCTTCTCCCTCTTTAGGCCATGGTTGTTCAGTTATTTCTCATCCTGTGTTCCCACAATCACTTGAAAAATACATAGGCATAAAAAATGGAAGAAGAGTAAGGGGGAAATTTTTCATCATAAATCTTGGGAAATGCCTAATAGAGTAAAAATTGACTAATCTGGTTATTAACATAACTGTAGGGTCTCTTTCTCTCTCTGACACACATACAAACACAGAGCTAAACTACAATGTTTGAAATATGTGAGTGCTATCAATCAGAGTGTATATTATTGAGTGACACAGTAAAGGTTTCTTAATTTGGAAGGTCTGAGCCGATGCGTCCCAACTCTTTTAGCTACGGGGACTGTTATAATGTCGAAGGGTGTACTGCTTTGAATGTTATTATGGTATCTCTGGTGTCCTTAAAATTAGGGGAGAAAAAGGAATAACACAAAACTACTGTTCAATATGGCTTTGAAATGAATTTGTATTTTACAAGGTCCCCTATGTATCCTTCCCCCACAAGTTCCACTGCAAACTGGAAATTTACAGGTTATTTGAAAACACACACACACATACACACACGCACATTCACACATACACACACACACACACTCAGGGTGTGTGCATGTATGTGTGTTTAAAATTCTGAAGAATGTCACTGTACTTAACTGCTAATGAAGTGTTTCTTGGAGGGGCTTCCAGGCCTTCTGTTGATTTACAACGAGCAGCCTTCATTTGTATGCCAAAAGCATGCACTAATCCTGGGCATCAGCTGCTTCCCAGAAATGCATGTGCCCCTCAATTCTGTTTATCCTGCTGGTTTATTTAGCAGAGCTTTTTTCACAGAGAGTGCAGGCCCCCGTTCCAGTCTGGCCAACCTGATTATCCCAAATCCCTAATTAGTGTAATTAAAGCTTTAATGGATTGCAGCCAGGATATAAACCATGCAAAACCCCTTTAAACTCGGTGCTTGATGAGTGTGCAGGACTGGTCCAAGCCAGAGGGCTTCCTGTTGATGAACTGAAAGCCCTAGACACCTCTGCACCCCAAAGCCAGGCCATTTCTAACACCCACGAAGCCTCATCAGGTACGTGCATGCAAACCAAGCCGCCCCCCAGTATCTACAGAGAGGCAGAAGCAGACACGACACCTCTTGTTCCTATGGATGCTAACCTCGCGGGATTATTCTCCCCTCATTACGTCCTCGGAAGGAACAAGGCTGATGCCCTAATTAAAACAATTCCAAGCAACCTGGGAGAACCTCGTTAGATCTTGCAGAGCTCTCGTGTGTGAACCCTTCTGAGAGGGGAGTGCTCAGTACTTTTCCAATAACCAAACCCCACTGGTCTATAGCTTAGATCCCAGTATTCTTAGGTGTCCCTACAAAGTGGCAACTGACCCATTCCTTAATGGGTCACATGACCTAAGCTACCGTCAAATATCTAGCAGTTAATATTAGAGAAGAAATAAGGGAAAAGTATCCTTTTTTTTTTTTTAATCCTCACCCAAGGATATGAAGTTTTCATTGCTTCTAAAGAGAGAGAGGGGAAGGGAGAGAGAGGAACATCGATCAATTACTTTCCATATGGGCCTGACCAGGGATCGAACCCACAACCTGGGCTTGTGCCCTGACAGGAAATCCCTTCAGTTCATGGGATGATGCTCTTAACCACTGAGCAACACTGCCAGGGCCAATAATTTTTTTTTAAAAGCCTGTTCAGTATGTACTATGCTAACTGTCTTGTAACTACTACTTACCTTATCGTCAGGAGTTATTATCAGTCCCATTTTACAGATGACAAAATTGAGCCTCAGAGACATTGGGTAGTTTGCCCAGGGACTCGCAGCTAATAAAATGCCATAGGAAAGATAACAAGCAAAAATGCAAAAGCTCTGTGATGTCCAATCCAACAGCCACTAGCCCTGTGAGGCTACGGAGCACCTGAAATGTGGCTAATGGGACTGAGGGACTGAATTTCTAATGTTACTTCATTTTGATTAATTTAAATGTAAAGAGCTATCATATCGGGCAGTGCAGAACAAGAGCACATCTTCACAGAAAGTGCCATTGGCCAGTGCTGTGACAGCTGAGAAACACTCAGCTACACTCGGTACGCTGGGCTTGAAGCCGTGGTGGTTCAAGGGGTGTGAACGGACAGATCAGTGATCTAGATTTAGGAGCTGTCCCAGGAGTCACCCAAAGGGAAAAGAGGAGAGAGGACAGGAAGAGCCAGGGGGACGAGGGCTGAGAAGAGAGCTGTGGGGGAACAGGGGGGAAATGCCTACATTGTAGACAGTAACCTTGGAGGAAGAGGAGCCTCCAAAGTTACTGAGAAACAGAGTTCTTAGTGTCTAGTTCTTTTCTACAGTTTCCTGGCTTATAGTTTTTTTTTTTTTTCAGGCTAATTTATTTCTCTTATATTTTTAGGTGAGCATTTGGGGAACAAATATATTGCTTGAGACGGAACATCTTTCTTTCGTAATGAAAAAGTACGCTGATTTATTCATTGGACTGTTTGGTGCAAAGACATCCTCCCTTTGTGAAAGGCGCAGTGTTTACGTCCTCCAGCCCCGCCGGGCACACTGTGTACAGAGAAAGGTTCACACGGGACCCAGCATCACGTGGCTTTGGTGCAATGTCCAGGAAGTGGTTCAAATGCAATTTCAAACTGTCCGCAAACCCCCTTAATAATGAGGTCCCAAGAATTGCTGAAATAAAAGCTTGGATGCAGGTCCCTGCGGTGAGGGGCACCTGACAATGATTTTCACTCCAATGTCCCCAGCAGTTGCCTGTGGGTGTAATGGGGGGTTTTGCCCTGGGTAAAAAATGTCTTCCTGAAGTTATCTGGTTCTGTATTTCTTACCGTAACCAAAGTCACCCAGAGGGAAAGTCTAATCCTTTTCCTTATTGGGAGTGAAAAGTCTGCTCACCATGCCTTGGCCGTGAGGAATTTCACTTTAGTAAGAACTCAGACCGGAATGTTTTCCCTTGGAGGGGGTGAGAAAAACCTAGGTCCAATTTACTCCCATATTCTTTATCTTTGAATTGATAGGGTCTGGAACTCCTACTGACTTCAAAAGGACAAATCTCCCCGGCACCATAGATGGAGATGGGCGAGGCAGAGAGGGAGGCTGGAGGAGGGGTAGTGAGAAAGATACCAGCAAGGCCATAAATCCAGTTAAAACAAAAACCTTGAAAGTTAGTGTTCTGAAAAGCTATTAAAACATTTCCTTTTTTTTTTTTTTACACAGGGCTTTGGTAACTACTCACAGTGCAAACAGCACGAAATGCACAAAGCAGAATTTGTGAGAGAGGAATTCTTGGAATTAAGATACATGAAGCATGCAAACAGTGCCAGCGCTGCCCATTAAAACGGGGAAAGGTGGAGGATGCCGATGTGAAGCGCCCAGTCTCCCCATCCTCTCTGCTGATAGATGCAGGAAGTGTTTGCAATCGGCCCTTCAATGACATACAGCCAGCGTCTGCCTCGGTTACGCAATTAACCACACTTCCCTGCGTCTGCCTCATTCCCCGGGAGAACATGAGGAATTTGTGAGGACACATTACATCTTTCAGGATACTGGGGAGCCATTTAGCAGACGATTCACCGAATGGAACCCCAGTGCTTTTGAAAGAGTTAATTCACCTCCTGCGGGTGACTGAGAACATGACTCATCAGGCCTAATGGGACCAAAGGGAGGTCATTACCCAATAACTTACATGATTTTCTTTTTTTTTAGTAAGCAAATTGACTTTTTCTGATCTTTTCACTTTAAAATTTCTACCACCACAATGCAATACGTTGCTAACAAAACAAAACAGGAAAGAAAAACAGAAGGTGGCCATAGCTTTTGGACCAGTAGGACAGGTGAGGAGAAAGTTGTGTTTTCTAAGGCCTGACTTATCTCACTCTCACGGACAGAGCTGGGAGGGCCGGGCCTGCGCAGCTTCATTGGGGCAGTGAGGATGATGGGCGTCCGGCTCTAACACGTGCTAATTATATGCCTGCGATCCAATTTCCCATTTCTCTGGCCTTCAGTTTTCTTGTCTGTAAAATCGGCATTTTATTTACTCAGTTATTTATTTCCATTGGTTATAGAAGAATGAAAAGTGGCTTTCCAGGATATGCAAAGTGAGATAAACCAGAATGAATAATAGAAAGGGCAGGAGAAGTAAGGCAAAACCAAGGCTGGGGACAGAGCATGGAGGCAGAAACGGGCTGGAACAAGCTGGAGTGAGAATGCCCCATGACATCGTTGTTGTGTGGGTCGAATGTTCCTGACAATCCTTGTACACTGGAGAGTTCTGAACGAATGTGAGGAATTGGGGTGGCTATGGAGTGAAGGACTGTGTGCTATGATTCCACTCAACACATCTGCATGGGGGTGTGCGGCTGAGGGAGACACAGACAGGAGTGAGACAGGGTCCTGTCCGCAGCAGGTCCAGGGAGTCTGAGGGAGGCACAGGTGATCCTAAAGTGAAAGGTGGGGAGCGTGAGGGGAGCAGGAGGCGGCCGGGTATGGTTGAGCCCGGGGCTTGGATACTAAGAACCTCACCTCCGTAGTTTATGTCTACAGGAATTCTGTGTGCCCCTGCTTCCAGCCCATGTTTCTGACTCCCTCGTGTGTTAAGAATGATGGCCAGGAAAACAGCCTCATGCCTCTTACTAAAAATGGAAAATCCTGCTCACCAGCCAAGGACCTGAGGGGCATGCGGCCAACACTGACCTCGCCATTCGCCCATAGAGACGTACTCCTTCTTAAAAAGGACTGCATGACAGTGACTTTCACTTTCACACGGGGTTCTTGTAGAATCTTAGCTGTCTGTTCAACCTGGACTCCATCTCATGCAAAACAGTCCCACAGAAAAGGGGCCTCTGAATTTCCCACAACAAGCACAGGGCTTCTCTGTCATTCAGAACCTCCCTCTGGATGCCATGCAACTCTCTACCTGTGGCAGCAACCAGACCGCCATTTACTTCAAGGATTTCAGCCAGGAGAGAGGAACCAAGATGGTGGCGTAGGTAAACGCCTGTACTCGCCGCCTCCCACAACCACATCAAAATTACAACAAAAATACAGAACAACCCTCATCCACAACCACCAGAAAGCTGGCTGAATGGAAGGCCTACAACTAGAGAGGTAAGGGAGAAGCCACACTGAGCCTGGTAGGAGGTGCGGAGGCACGGGACGGGCTGGCCCGGCACCCACATGGGCCGCTTTTTAATTGGGAGGGAGATCGTCTCCGTAGAGGCCACCCGGAGGAGCAAGGGGTCCCAGCCCCAAACCAACCCCCATCCAGACTCCCAGAGCTGGGAAAAGAAGTTCCTGGAACTAGTCTCAGGCTGTAAAAACCAGCAGGCACTGGGGCTCAGTGACACAGAGGTGCTGGAGACCTGCTGTTCCTTTTAAAAGGCCAGCACCACAAACTGAACTTACAAGGTCCTGCTTCCTCTGAGCTCCAGCACCAGGACGAGGCTCTGGGGGACACAGACACATACGAGAAGGAACTGGATTATCTGGCAGCAGGGCAGGAACTCGGGGGCAGCTTTTTCCCAGGTGGAGGTGCTCCTAGGGATCATTGTTCCTGTGCTGGGACCTCCACAGTCACAGGACTGACTGGCAGCCATTTCTGTTTGCTTCTCTAAGACCCCGCCTCATCCAATTTACAACCCCACCCAAGCTTTGTATAGCAGCTGTTGCACATAAAGGGCCTGTCCTTGCTCAGGGTAAAGTCACTCCAACGAGCTGCAGCTGGGTCAGGGAGCCCAAACCTATCAACAAAAGGCC
Organism: Myotis myotis; assembly: GCF_014108235.1. Classification (NCBI taxonomy): domain Eukaryota; kingdom Metazoa; phylum Chordata; class Mammalia; order Chiroptera; family Vespertilionidae; genus Myotis; species Myotis myotis. The sequence continues at coordinate 21,136,097 of NW_023416315.1, read as the reverse complement.
CAAGACCCAGCACCAGCACCAGCCTGTCTTGCTTCATACCTGGGCCTTGTCTGGGCACTTCCAAACCTGATACACAGAGGAGGAATCTGCAGATCCCTCTGTAGCTCCTGCTGGGTGGCCCCAGGCAGTGGCTGACTTTGCACCTCCCTGGAGACCCAACAGCCAGGGGAAGACATGAGCCCTAGTTCTAAAGCAAGGATTAGATGCAGCGCCAGTAACCAGTAAGATGGCAACAGCCAGCCATTTCAGCTACACATTCCTGGTGAGAGTTTACTCTCAAGATGATCCCTCTGAGCAGGCCCTATTAAAAAAATAATTACCATCTGCTAGTCTCCCTCTTTTTTTTATTTTTTATTAAACTGGTCATTAATTACTGGTAACAACTAATTTTGTCTGGATTTTATTGAGTAATTATAAAATAAACAGGGGAGGATACCAAGCTTCCTGCCTTGCTGAGGGCAGAAACTCTCTATAATGCTACATTTCAAAAGGGCACTGTAATAAACCACCCGATTCCATTTAATATGGTAATTATAATTCTCAAAATTCATCCTTCCTGTGGTTAACGAGTGCCTTCTTTCAGCTTAGCTCAGCCTGGCTTCTGCTTGGGTCATTAAATAGCAAGCTAGTTTTCACCCACTGGTAACAATAGATCTTTCATGGCTTATTGCCTAATTAATTGAGGTGCATAGTGTGATCACTACAACTTTTAAAAAAATTTCATATTCTAGGTATCATCTAACAATACGATATTATTGTAGAGTCATTAAAAATGGAGGGAGTTTAAATGTTTTGATTAGAATAGGTTCATTATTCTGGGTAAGGTAAGGTGCAAAGTCTTACTAATGTTTTTCAACTACAACAGTTAGGTTAAAAACATTTGAAACAAGCTATTAATTTAATAACATGCTCCCCCTAAACAAATCATAACTCATTTCTTTTTGCTGCAAAAGTAATTGAGTAATGAATAATGAAAATCACCTCACTGAAAAGGCCGTAAATATGTTGACTTTATTATTAATACTGAATTCTGGTTAATAAGGCAGCTATTAAATTTGAAACATGATGGACTTGATTTATGGATTATTCAAGAGAACAGGGAAATATTATCTAGTGAATACCAGGGTTCTTGCAAGAGAAGATCTGATCATAAAACAATGTGGAATTCCACTGACATTTCAGTTCACGTTTTTAGAACTATTTGTGCCTCACATGTTCCTTAAAAGAGTTCATATGTGTCTCATGTGTGTGTGTGTGCGCGTGCACACACACATCTGAGTGAGGAAGTGGGGGAGGAACTGACTAGAGCTTCTGCATGCTGGTGAATTGGAATTCTCTGTTATTGATTTGGTCATTCTTAGACTCTTTCTAAAAGAAGTTTGTAGCCGAAACCGGTTTGGCTCAGTGGATAGAGCGTCGGCCTGCGGACTGAAAGGTCCCAGGTTCGATTCCGGTCAAGGGCATGTACCTGGTTTGCGGGCACATCTCCTACTGTGCAGGAGACGGCTGATCGATGTTTCTCTCTCATTGATGTTTCTAACTCTCTATCTCTCTCCCTTCCTCTCTGTAAAAAAAATCAATAAAATATACTTCTTTTTTTTTAAAAAGAGAAGTTTGTAATAAAATACCATGAGGACATTAGTCACACCTAATAGGTGGTCAGTAGCCTAAGTCTCAAATAAAACAATTTAGTGATGGTTCAGGGAAAAAACCACACTCAACCCATTAAATGTAAAGGAGACTAATGGAATTTCCCCCCCTCCTATAAGTAGGGTTGCATTGGATTCTTCAGTTATTCACAGTAGTTATGTTCCATAAAGTTGCTGCAAACACAGAATCAGTGAATAATGAACCACCGTGGTAGCAAGTACTGGGTTTGCAAAGACATTTAGTGAAATGGCAAATTCACAAATTCCGAGTCCACAAATATGAGGAGTGACTGTACCTTATACTATGGCTTATGCTGCTCATTCACTCACGTATTCCATTTGCTTATCTATTATAATTCTTCTTCACTTAGAAGACAATCTCGCCCACTCATAGGCCCTTCAGGCAATGGCACGGGCCAGCGCATACATACTTTATTTAGTAAAGCCTGAAACATTTCTGGGAATTACTAACTTTCAGGAGAATTAGGAAAGTAATTAGAGCTTCAAGTAATATATATTTTGGGGACATTTCAAGTTCTTGTCAGACATTTCCTTATGTATCTACATATTTCAAAGAAGGGCTTCATTTCATGCTAAGAGACATTAAGAACATCCTGGGTTTGTATAGCTCCAAATCATTAATGACATTTTTGATATAAACGATTTCACGAAAGATTTCTTGCCTGTTACCATCATGGGAAGGATATTCACAATGTAATCACAGGGTAATGTGTAACACCTCTCTCTAGGAGAGTTAAGATTCAATTAAAATTTTTTAGTAGTTGCATTGGGATCTGAGCCAAAGAGCACAAATTGATGGCCTTAAAGAATGCTGACCCAAGATTAAAAAACAGGATTTCCCATGGCAACCCAGACTCCCAGGTCCCGTTGGAAACCTGGCATCACTGGGCCCACGTTCTTCCACAGCAACGATGAGCTGCAAGTAGAGAACCTGATTCCCACGCAAGAGCCATGTGGGCTTTCAAATTCACTCCCTATATTTCTAGCACCCTGCCAGCTCCACTTACTGAAATAATTTGTCTGACATTCCTAAGCACTTGAATTTCCTGCTCCTTGGCCTAGAAATACAAAACTTCAGCAACACTTATTCAGCAAATGTTTATTAGAGGCCTACTATGTGCTAGATGGTCTTACCTTCTGAGAATAGCCAAATAAGCCTCCACCCAATTTACAGAACCTGAACGAGGTAGACAAATCAATATCTCAACAAACACAGGAGCAACAAGTAGATCAATGATTCTCAACTGGGGAAGGGAAGAGATGAAGCTTTAAAATGTACTAAAAGCCGGGCGGGCGTGGCTCTGTGGTTGAGCATCCCGTGAACCAGGAAGTCATGGTTCAATCCCCAGTCAGGGCACATGCCTGGGTTGCGGGCTCGATCCCCAGTGTGGGGCGTGCAAGAGGCAGTGGATCAATGATTCTCTCTCATCGTTGATGTTTCTATCTCGCTCTCCCTCCCCTTCCTCTCTGAAATCAATAAAAATATATTTTAAAAAATTGTACTGAAAAGATTTTGGTTGGCAAGGGATTGTAAGAATCAGATTCCTCCATGTGGGAGTTGCCCCTGTGCATAAGCAGACATAAAGTAAAAAGCCACAATGTTAGATGGCGTTTGTAGGATGTGCTGACTATGAGAATGTCACTTTAACTACTTGGATAGGGAAGAAGTGGATTCACTTTGGGAAGGTTTTTTTCTTGTATTAAGTTGGACATAGAAGGCCTCTTGCTTTGCTACATGCCTTCTTTTAAAAGATCCCATGATGCCCTGGTTGAGTGGCTCATTTGGTTGAAGCATCGTCCCGTACACCAAAAGGCTGTGGGTTCAATCAGGGCACATATCACATACTAGGTTGTGGGTTTGATCCCCGGTTGGGGTGTGTATGGGAGGACACCTATCGATGTTTCTGTCTCTCTCTCTCTCTCTCTCTCTCTCTCTCTCTCTCTCTCTCTCTCTCTCTCCTTTCCTCTAAAATTAATTTTAAAGAACACACACCCACATATCCTCATGTAAGGATAAAAAAAAAAAGATCCTGTGATGGTTTTCGAATGGCCTTAAGTTGTTCTTCAAGGCTTATCTGCCCCACGGAACATGTATAGATCCATCTGCAGAGGGGCTAGTTTATGAGCTAATGTGTCATTTTCCTGGGTTTCATAACTGACTTAGTTGACATGTTCTGTTCTAAGGAAGGCCTGGCTATGCAGGGGTGTGAGCACAGACCTATCCATCGATGCTCAGGAGTGGACAACGAACCTGAGCTTGTTTCATATCCTTTCCTGAATCTGGAGCTGTCCCTGACACTGAGCTGACTAGAGTGCAAAAGTGGAGCTTTGGTATGTGAGCTGTGTAGAGCTGGAGAAGCCATGAGCTAGTGGAAAGGGCAACTGCACAGCCAAAGGGGTCTCAGAGTAGAACAAACTAGCGGGGGGCAGTGTTTCAGGCCTGTCTGATCCCCAAAGAAGAAGCCGCCTCCTGGGAACTGTGGCAAAGCATGGAGAACACTCACTGCTGGGGGAGAGTGGCACTGCAGCCTGGATGCTTTTTGCTGCAAGTAGTCTCATTAACACAGTAGGTGTGATCTATGAAAGTGTTGGGCAGAGGTAATTTCAGGATGGTTAGTGAACTCAGTAGCACCCAGGACTTGACTCCATCTATCTTTCTCTTCGATCATCCCTTGCATGTTGGATGCTCGTCTCCTGGTTACAAAAAGGCCGAAGCATCTCCCATTATCACAGCTTTTCATGGGGCCACAGGCTAAAAAAAAAGGGACATTTCCCAAAATGCCTTCCTTCCCCCTGCAAACAAGCATGTTTCCCCTCATGCTTTATTGCTAGATTTGCATCACATTATTAACTTTACATCAATCAGTGGCAAGGAGAATGGATTTCCACCCTTAGCTGATTCAGGTCTGGGGTGAAACCTAAGAATCTGCATTTCTAGCGAGATCTCAGGTGTTACTAATGCTGTTGGTCTGAGAACCATGGAGCTTGGACCATTCAAGATTTACGAGCTGAACAAACTTAGGGCCCTTCCAGCAAATGAAAAGGGGAGGGAGACTTTTGGGTGGAAACCAGCAAGATCTTTATAGCACGGATGGTGTCTGTTGAAACACTGGTTAGGGTGTTTGCAAGCAGAGAGCTTGAAGGAGACGAGCAACTTGTATTCCCAGTTTTCTAGCTGGAAGCTGAAACCAAGCAAATTACTGAAAATCCCCAGAAGGTGAACTGGAGATTTTTCAGCTATGATCGGCTTGTATAAGAGAGAGCTTTATTTACTGAGTACGCCAACCAGTGTATTCCTGCTACAGGTTGGGTCAGTCACTGATGCTGTCCCTACGAGTCTCTGGCTCTCCAGTGTCTGGTCACACAATAGGGCGTGGCCACATGACTCGGTTTGGCCAGTGACATATGCGTGGCAGCGATGCACAGCGACATTTCGTCTTGCTGTAGTGATTCTAGAATGTGAACCAAGATGAAGCCTTCCTCAGACTAGGTGCCTGTGTCACTAAAATGAGCAGAGCACCCCCAATAAGCAAAAAACAAGCTTTTGCTAAGTCACCCAGATCTGGAGGTTACTTGTTAAAGCAGTATAATCAAGCCCATCCTGACTAATAGAAATATATAAAATTTTTGTACCACATTTATACTCTTTGTTTCTTTTAGCCCAAATACCCCTCCCCCCTTTAAAAAAATATTTTTTATCGATTTCAGAGAGGAAGGGAGAGAGAGAGAGAGAGAGATAGAAATATCAATGATGAGAGAGAATCCTTGATCAATTGCCTCCTGCACTGCGGATGGAGCCCTGACAGGAATAGAGCTGTGACCTCCTGACCCATACGTTGATGCTCAACCATTGAGCCACACCGGCTGGGCAATATACCCCCTTTTAAAAAAATACTAATAATCCTCAAGCCCTGGCTATTACATTTTCATCATCACTCCAGCCAACATTTATCTTGTGTGGACACCAATTCCAACTATAAGAAACTCACAAGGCTCAGTACTTGGTGATTTTATAATGGGCTGTATATAGTAATATCACTTTGCTGATTAGGTCACAGTTTTGGAGATCAGAGATCACGTCCCAGCATCTTTTGTATCCTCTTGTGAAAAGGAAGGAAGTCAGCAGCTTACAGATAGAATCTAGCTGAAGAAGGGCACAGTCAATATTTTACAGTATTTGAATTTTTCCATTTATTATTTATAGTTATGGAGTGTATTTTGCCTGCACAGAGTTATATTCAAAATTTAAGAGCAGAGTTGCAAGCAGCCACAGGGTTGCTTCATTAATTACTGTAGTTTTTAGCACCTCTGGAAATTTCCATTTCTCTGAACAACTGGACTCTATATTGGCCTGTTCATGACATCTTCTCCAAATGGACTAAGGAGTGGAAAACAGTGGTGATAATTTAGGGGGAGAAATTAAACTAGTGGGATTTAAAATGAGATGTGCTAAGCTCACATTAAATTTTTGCTTACAAACGGGCAATGGCACTAATTGTTGAAAAGGAATGCTAAAGCATGTTTCGAGCTTCATGAGTCTCAGTAATCGGAATCGGGGACTACGTGAACTCGCCTGGCCCTGCCCCCTGCCTTAGACGCTTGCTTTCAAGCATGCAGAATGTCATAGGCCTTAAAAGCAGATGGTCATAATAATACACACAGACCCGGGTCATGGGCCTCTTTAAATATTCAACATGGGTGGGTGCACGATCCTATGAGATGGGCTATCCAATTACACTTCACAGAATTACAACTTTGGCGCTCTCAGGAGAGAAATATTTTGGACCTTGCTTCAAGCTGTGACTAGCTAGAAACTGAAATGGGAAAGTTTGCAGGGATAAACCAATACGAAATAAAGATCTTTAGTCAATCATGCTCAAACCTGTGATGAGATTTTTTTAAAACCCTATCATTTCATTTTTTAAAGGTAAATGTATTTAGTAGGTTGGGCTCATCTAAGAATCTGCATTTCTTCCAAGTTCCCAGGTGATGAAGATGCCGTTGGCGTGAGAACCCCTGAGCTTAGATGCAAACATGTCAACAGTGCCCTAAAGTGCTGTGGCTGCCTATTTTGTTGTCCAAAACAACTACCAGCACTAGACAGAGCAAGTATGAGGGCACAGCCCATGATAACAGCTGAAGGAACACCAACTTTGCTGAAAGCACACACAGGTTTGGGTGAAGTCTCAGAAAAGAGGGGTGACTTAGGGTTACCCGAGAAGGAGAGGGCTCACCTTCGTGCTGACTGTCTACGGGAGCACTCATGAGGACTCGGACGCCACAGAGCTCAGGAGGGCCAGGGCTGCCAGTGCTCCGATCTTACCCATCAGTTGGAGAGCTATAGGCTGGAAACAGGCTCTGACTCTAAAGACCACTAATGGCATTGCATATACCAGTCGAGGAAAACGTACTCCTTGTTTCCAACATCGAGCTTACTTTCTGTGCCTTTGTGTAGTTGCCTGCCCCTTACAGTCCCCCTTGATGCCGCCCTAAAAAAGCCAAGCAAATGGATGCATCTCAGGTGCAAATGCCTTAGGGCAGGGGTTCTCAATCTTCTGGCCCTTTAAATACAGTTCCTCATGTTGTGACCCAACCATCAAATTATTTTCGTTGCTACTTCGTAACTGTAATGTTGCTACTGTTATGAATCGTAATGTAAATATCTGATATGCAGGATGGTCTTAGGCGACCCCTGTGAAAGGGTCGTTCGACCGCCAAAGGGGTCTCGACCCACAGGCTGAGAATCGCTGCCTCAGGGGAAGTGAGCACCTCCTCACCAAAAACCCCTGGCCCTGACCTAAGACTTGTCCGCAGGATTGTAAATTATAACCAAGAGTGAGGACATTACGGTCATGTTTTCTTATACCGAGTCCTTAGTGTTTAAAAAACTTCAGCCTCATTTGGCAACTGATGCCTTGTGGGGAGCAAAATCACTTACATCATTAAAACTTCATCAAGTAATAATTTTATTACCGTTGTTGACATAAATAACGGCAGGAACCAAGTGCGGAGTGATCGATTTGTTCCTGATATCTCGAGGGAGTAATGATTTAGCTCTGATCTATAAAACCGGGGCAACTATTTATTTGAATGGCAAACGGCATATCAACTACCCACTTGGGTGTGTTTTAATTTGCTTTAGGGTTAGCACATTCCATAGCTGAATATATAAGCAGGTCTGTTTCGAAAAGAACCTCTCACATAACAGCTACGTCTGAATGATGATGTGTCACATGGCATGTCAAATACTTTTCTGCTTTCCTCTGCTTCTCCCCCTCCCCTCAAAACACCCCAAACCTATTCTGAGCTAAAATGAAATTCTGCTAAGATAGGAAAAAGGGAGGGGGCGCATGTATAAACATGAAGCTACCCGCTCTCTTGCAGTCCACGGGAAGTGCCTCAGTATTACAGGACACATTTTTCATTAATGTCCCCCTGCCCCCAATTCTTCTACCAATAACAAAAAAAGATACAACCTGCTAAGGTAGATTCCCATAATATAATGATGGGAGGGGAAATATATGGTTTAATACAGAGTGGTCTAAATACTTGTCAGTGGAAAAAAAGGAGAAATGGCCGCTTTAATTAATCTCCTAATGTAAAACACAGCTGCAGTAACGTTGGCAAGTGTCCCCGGCCCGTTTTAAATTTGTGACATGAAATCATGCCACTTAATTAAGTCTTCATGCACAGAAATATATTTTATTTCCTCTTTTTATGGAATATCAGCATTTAAAGCTTTCTATGTATGTGTGTACACGCTTTATAAATTACTTGAAACGGGGGGAAAATCGGACGACTACTAACCAGCAGGCACAAGGTACCAGTTTCGGTTTCCATAATGAAATGCCTTTTCGGTGGCCTCCCACCGCGGTGTGAACTAGCTGTAGGCCAGTAAACGAATCCGGACAGTCATCCGATCTCAGGCTTGGTCTCAAAACCCAAGGAAAAGGACCTGGCCCACAATTCCTGCTCTGTTTACCAGACTGCAAGCAGCCCGGCTGCTGAAAGGCCTCTGGGCCGCCCCTTCCCCCTTCAGCCTGCACAGCTTGCTTTTTCTAGGAAAACACGGTCTTATGGAGCCCTCTGCAGGCTGGAAGTTTTGTAGGCGCTTACCAGCCCAGTGCCTCTCGGAGTGGCAGTAAAGGGGGAGTCACAAACTGCACTCATCACATCTCATGGGAAAGGTGTTTGTCACAAGGGCAGGCTGACACTGATTCTGCCTAAAGACTCACTGAAAACATAACACGTTTGACAACTCATTTAAGGCACGCTGCCTTGATGGAAAAGTTTCTACAGGCCCCTGGGAACGTAGGGCACGTATAACACACTGCAGAGTGTCTGGGACAGTATTGCAATCACTGTCATCACAGCGATTCTTAAGATTATCCATGAGGCACATGGGACTCGGAATAGCTGGCTCAGAAACTCCGATTCCTTGCACATGTGGGCTTTCGAGCCAGGAACCTGGGAAGGAGAAACTGGAAGTGAGCTCTGTGGACAAACTCCATGACTTCTCAGCCAAGTTTTCATCCTAATGAATGAAGTGCATGCCTAACAAAACTCAGTGACTTTCTCCAGTGTTTCAGGGGTGTTAGTGTGAATTTTCACAGGGCGTTTTATATTGTGTTTTCAGCTTTTTTGGATGGAGCGAATGGAAAACATACTGACAGAAAGCTATATGTAAAGAAAGGTGAGGAAGCACGCTGAAGACGGAACGAAATAAAGCATGATTTTGTTTTCATTTGGGCGGTATTTCTCAAACCACATTTTATGCTGGTTATAAAATATTCCTAAAGTCAGCAAAATAACCAACAACTTTTAATGGGAAATTTTTTCATCATATTTTCAAGTCGGCAAAAGGACTAACAGCTTTTTATAGTGGGCGATTTTATTTTTTCATAATAGTAGTCAAGGGAGTATTAATTTAAAAGAGGAAGTATTTGGCCAAAATATTTCCTTTTTACTGAGTTTAATTTGTGTCCAGAGAACCCAGAGATACATGCTTGTAATGACTCAAAGGGGCCGGGGCTGTCCACCCCCAAGGCTCTCTCCCAGACAGGAAAACAGCCTGGCCTCCAGCCGCCTGGAAGCCAGGACAAGCGGAATCCTAGGAAGATGATATGCTGATGAAACAGAAGCTGATATTACATACGATACAGTTTCTTTCCTCAGGACTTTTAACCAGTTAACGGGGTCTTTCGAAAGACCTGCAGGGAGTTAAGGGAGGCAGTGGTCTGGGACAAGGACCAAGGCTGCTGTTTTCTGCAAATCTCTAGAAGATTCTCAGGGGTTCCCTGGGGACTCTGGCGACAGTCTGACTGACCAACCGTGCGGTATGTCCCACGGTCATTTAATACAGCCGGCGGCTGCTTTCCCCAAGGACACGCATTGAGTGTTGGAGGTTTCCCTCATCTCCTCTACTCAGCGGTGTAGACAAAACCAGCAGGTTCGTAACGTGATGTCAATAAAGTGTGGGTTCCAGTAAAACAGCCCTTCCAAACGAAAACCCCAAATCAAAACGGTGCGTCTCCAGCTCTGTCAGCGTTCAGAAACAAGTGCTCTCAGCAAGAACTGTTGACTAGAGCAGTTGCTGGCGCCTGTGGGATGTTTTCCACACCCCGTCCCAGCCTCACAGAGCCCAGGGTCAGACACCACTCTACCCGCCTGGCGTCGGCTGCCAGCCTCAGCCTCCTTCCCTGGGCTCATCTCCCACGGGGAGGCTGTGGCCCTGGGAACTACATGCTTCTCAGCAGGTGTGGGCCTGGTGCCGCCAATATCTACAGCCATTCCTGGCGCCCCTTCTCCCCGCATTCCCCCATGCCCAGGCCCACCAAAGCCTGGCCTGCACGCAGACTGGGCCCACCGGGAGGGGACAGGTGATGAGGATTAAGTCGAAGGTACTGCATATCTCAGCACAGGGAAGGGAATGGACACCGCACTGGCATGATGTAGTGGCTAAACCTAAACCCGAGAAAGCTCTAGACCGAATTTTGAACACCAGGAGACTGAGGGAAGGAGAGGCAAATGCAACACATCTGGGCGGGATGGGCTCATTGGGGTTCATGGGAGAAACAGGATGAAATGAATTAGTTTGGGTCCAAAGTGCCACTTAAAATTCACCCACACATTGTGCTGGGCGTCATTCCTGGGCACAAGAAGTGCCTCCTTCACCTCATTCTTGTGGGATGGGAGTGGAGGGCTGGGCTGTTCTGGTCACTCCCACGGTCCGTCCAGGTAGCTGTTTCTTAGCCTTCATGGGCCTGAAATCACAGTGCCCACCGTTTGCTTGCAGTCAAAGTGGTCTGACAACTAGGTATTCCGAAACGAAACATTTTATGGCTTTTTCACTGTAAAGCATAAAGATTTTTAAAAAATCTCTCGCAATAGGTAAGAGAATGAGAACAGAATGAACTAGCTTTTCCTTTGGAGAAGCCAGAGAGGTCATATTTTCAATGATTATTTAGACAACTGTCATCTGACAATGGAAAGAGGCAAGAAGGTGGTAAATGTTATTTCCACTTGCTGTCATAGTACCAAGGAAAACAGGTGCCATCCAAAGTGTCTTCTCGCCCTAGCTGGTCAGGCTCAGTGGATAGAGCATCGGCCTGCAGACTGAAGGGTCCCAGGTTCAATTCCGGTCAAGGGCTTATGCCTGGGTTGTGGGCTTGATCCCCAATAGGGGGTGTGCAGAAGGCAGACGATCAATGATTCCCTCTCATCATTGACGTTTCTCTCTCTCTCTCCCCCTCTTCCTTCCTCTCTGAAATCAAATGTATATACATATATATAATTTTTTTAAGTGTCTTCTCACTTTCATGGAGCCATGTGCATCCTCCGGGCAAACCTGCAGTTTTAACCTGCCTTCTGCTAAGACAGGGACAAGCTCAGCTCTAGGTAAACATGATCCCAGAATCGCTCTGGACACAAACAGCACCAGCCACCACGGACACAACGCTTTACAGACACAGCAGGGCTAACTAGAAAGTGACCAGAAAGTTTAAGACAAATGCCAGGACACAACTAAAAAGGCGGGCTCCCCTCCTCACCGCTGCCACCTCAGGGGGCCACGGGCACCTCTCCACGGTGCTGTCATTTCATTACTCAAATATTTTAGACTTCCTCTTGAAAACAACTTTAGAAAACACTGGGGCTATCACTGAGGGTGAAAACTCACTATCACGGAGGCGCCAAAGGCCATTTGTCATCACGTTTGGAGAAAAAGGCGAAGGATTCAGCCTCTAAGACCTCAAAGAGGAAAACTCACACGGGGAACTCACCAGCGCAAACCAGGGAGGCTGGTGGGGAGTGTGAATCTCATAGGCTTGGAAATGGCCTCTGGAGGCCGTTCTGAAAGGCAGCCGCAATGTGGTGTGAGCAATGGGAGACTCACTGAAATGGACCTTCAAACCTCACCCAGTGTGACACTTTAGGGGACAACAGTCATTTGGATGTACACACTCTGGAGAGAGAGAGAGAGAGAGAGAGAGAGAGAAACATGCCCATCAGAGTAGTCCTTAAAAATCATGGTAGCCATGCCCTGACCAGTTTGGCTCAGTGGATAGAGCATCCGCCTGCGGACTGAAGGGTCCCAGGTTCGATTCCAGTCAAGGGCATGTACCTTGGTTGTGGGCACATCCCCAGGAGGGGGTGTGCAGGAGGCAGCTGATCGATGTTTCTCTCTTATCATCCATGTTTCTAACTCTCTATCCCTCTCCTTTCCTCTCTGAAGTCAGTAAAGATATATTTTTAAAAAATCATGGTAGCCTCTCCTATGTCTGGGTGAACTCAACAGAGGTCCCCTCGATGCAGATCATCTTTATTCTAGGCAGACACTTGGTCGTCTTTGACACTTTCATGGTGTTGCCAGGTCAACGACTTAGGTGGATTTTTCTATGAACTGAATCAGATAATGCCCGGGTCTCCTAGAAGTTGAGGGAGGCAGGGGAAGGGAGAAACGGGGAGTCTGACACCCACGCTACTCCCAAGTGTGGGGTCTGTGATGAGTAGCTGAGGTTGCTCCACAAGTTCCCCAAGGTTCCCCGAGACAGCAGCCACAACCCTCTCCTGTCAAGAATTCCTCATGGAGTCCCTATCCCGGTGCTCTCCCCGGAGCTTCTATTTCTACTCTTTAGTTTGGAAATGAATGACGAAGCCCCCATCATTAGGAGGGTCCTTTAGAGACACAGTCAACGGTGCATGGACTCCGGAATCATGCTGTGTGTCCCAAATCCCAGCCTGACCTAGTCCCTGTGTGACCATGGCCAAGTTTCTCAACATCTCTGTGCCTTAGTGTCTTGGGAGTAATAGGATTGCTGTAAGCAATAAGTGATATAAAGTGCTTGAAACAGTGTCTGGCATATGCACACACACACACACACACACACACACACACACACCTATACATACCAATATGTACTCAACAAATGTACTACAGTAGTTTTATTATCATAGTACCACATGTTGCCTTCTACAAGTAGTGAAATTTTAATGCCCTTTCCCCTTAATCCCCAACTAAACTATAAGCCTGCTGAGGGGTAGGGACCACGTATGGTAGAGTCATCAATCCATACTTCTTGTAAGAATAACACTCTCGCAAGACTATCTGTATTTAAAAGAAAAAAAAAAAGAACTATACAGAGAGGTTACAAAAAGAAACAATTCACAGCAGTGAGTTTGGGAACTCTATTGAAGTAAGAGGTCCTCAGCACCTTTTAAATCATTCCGAGTGCTAATGAGTATTCTATAAGAATGTCAGAACCAATTCTGGAAGCAAGAGTTTCTTCCCAGAATCAATTTTCAGGGGCCCTACAATGAAAACTTCTCATGTTACATGCTATTGATAAAATGAAATAATAATTGGATCTACAAGGCCCACATGCAACATGAGGTCATATAACTTCATGTCAACATGTTTACGTATTATCTGAACAGTTCACTTGTGTATACTTAGTCATATATTTATTGAAAAGTAACACAGACTTGCACCAAACTGTGTCAGATGGTATGTAACTGCTCCACTTAAAATGTTCAGATTATTTTGAACGGAGGGATTTATTTTCTTCTCATAGCTTTTGGGAGTCTGGACCTATCTGGTTTCAGTTAGGCAAGTCTTTGGCCAGCATTTTCTGGTACATTTGAAACTGTTGAACAATGAAAAGTAAAAACGTGTAATTGCCAGGGCTGCTTAAGCCTAATGCAGATATAAACACAGTTAAGAGCTCTTTATTTAGGTTCTGCTTTATTATTCTTAACTTTCATAGTCATGTTGAATCACAATGCATTAACAAATTTTTATTAGCTTTCCCAGTGGAAAGCCAGTTGCAGGCAAGGGCTTTTATAACTATCACTAAAGAACGTCGCAGTTGATTTTAGATTTGCCTTCTAACACAGAAGAAAACAGGATTGTTAAAAGCTTGTTTTGCTAAGGTCTAATTTGGTATGCTCTGACATCCACTAATTCTTTCCTTCGATCTTTGCTAGCCCTCTCCCCCGTACTGTGCAACTCTCTGCCTTAACCATCCTTGAGTCATGCATGGCCTCTGAACAGACGGAGCACATGGCAGTCAGCGGCACCAGGACAGGGCCAGTGTGCCCCTGGGGCTCTGAGTCTAAGCATGGGCAGGGAGTGGGGTGCTCAAGATTCGGTTTAAACCGGCAGCTCAGTTTTCTTAAAACTCCTCCCTCCGATCTCTTCTTCAAAACCTGTAATAAAGCAGTCTTCTAGGAGCCAACTCCATTGGAGGAGCCACTACATTCTGCTTTATGATTTACTTAGTGGTTAAAATATTGCCCTGTGATTTAGGGTCAGGTGGCTCCAGTGGGCAGCCAGGCATTGCCCGGTGGCCTGTGGGATGCCCAGCATATTGTGTGCTCTGGCCAGCAGGGGGAGGGACAGAAGTGGCAGCTGGCCGGCCAGGAGCCTCTCCAGCAGCCACAGGCAGCAGGAGAGGCAGACAGCAGGAGGGGAGGGTGATTCTGCAGACTTCAATGAAGACGCTCACTACAGGGTGCGCTGCCGATCACTACACAGTATATTAACCACGGAAGTTCCTTAGCTCAAACTCCAGCTCCTTGACTACAAGCAAAGGTTTGCAGGGAGGAGAGTACAGAGCCTAAGAGTGAGTTTGGGTGCGAGCTGTGTGATCTTGGGCAAATGATTTTAACCTCTTGGGTATTAGTTTTTGAGGTTTGTAATACCTGCACACCAGAGGGATACTGTTAAGAATTAAATGAGATCAGGCATATAAAGCTGTTAGCAAAGTGTACATCAAATCCAATATTCAATAAATGGCAGCATTATTATTATTCATGAGACAGTGTAATAGAAATTTTTTAAAAATCATATACTGTATATTTTTTAAAAGCCTGTAAAGATGTACACCAAAATTCTACACCCTTTTTGGAAACCTACCATCAATCTCTGGGTGATGAGGTTATAGAAAATTTTCCTTCTAGTTGCTTTTTTCTGTATTTTCTATAGTGAACGTATGTATTACTTTAAAAAGTGTTTTTATTGATTTCAGAAAGGAAGGGAGAGGGAGAGAGATAGAAACATTAATGAGGAGAGAGAATCATTGACTGGCTGCCTCCTGCACACCGTTTACTGGGCATTGAGCCCACAACCTGGGCATGTGTCCTGACCAGAATTGAACCGTAATCTCCTGGTTCAGAGGTTGACACTCAACCACTGAGTATTCATATGGCCGGGCCATCCGAATTACTTTTTGATCAGTATAAAGGCATTATAATACTAAAGGGCATCTTACATGAAAATAATAAAGAAATGGCTACATATAAGAACAAGATGAGAAAACGTTACTGCGAGCCTCCCATGTGTCCTCCTGGGTGGCCTCTGGCACACGCTGCCTGTCCTCCCTTCCTCCCAAGAGGGACATGTCGCAGGTGGCCACAATGACGTTAATTAAAAAGGGCACATTTGCAGTGATACAAAAATGGCAGTACAACATACATATGTTCATTTTTGATAATTCTGTTGGTTGAGATATATTTAAAGAAAAAGGGAAGATCAAACTTTTCTTCATGAAAAAAGAAATGATGGTTTTTTCTGATGTTTGAGAACAGCTGGGGAAAGTGCCTTAGGTGACTACCACCCTGGATAAAATGACGTGTGGGTTGCGTCAGTGCACGGATAGTTACAATGCTGTTTGAAGTAGCATAGTCTTATGTCTATGGCGAGTCAGAGCTGAGAAAAATACTGTGCTTGATAAGCCATCATAATGCAGTACCTGATGACAAGTCTTGCTACGTAAAATCAGACATGATCTTCTATAAATGCAGGTGGCAAGTGGCACAGGTTATGGTCTTCCTCATCTCTGAAATCAGCCTGAAACGCTAAATGAAATTTAAGATTCCCAATTTGAATTAGACTTTTTTTTTTAATAAAAGACTAAAAGTGAAGGTTTCAGCCACACATGGTTTATCCCAAACCATTTTAATGTGTATCCATTTACTGCAAACTCATCTTTTCTTTAAATAACTATAGCTAGAACTAAATCATGACCAAAGATGAAAAACGAAGTCTTTCAAGATGTCACAATGAACTTGGGGATGATATATTTAACAAGATTCCTGCCTCGCTCTCCTGCAAACCTTATAGCTGATGAATTTAGCACCATTGGGTGGTGATCTGGGAGGCTACTGAGAAAAACGATTCTTTTCTTCTAGCTTTGAAGTTTACATACTAACCTACATTATTTTTTTTTTTTACTTTTTGTTATGCTGATATTTTTAATATTCTGTATAAATAAGAACATGCTGAGTCAGAGATGTGGAACTCTGATCTATAAGATCTGGCAATGATTACTTTCATTCACTGGGCATGTTACCAGGATGGGCACTCTTAACAACCCAGTGACGCAGCTATTATTACTTCTATGCTCCAATAAGGGAAAGGGGGCTAGAGATGTCAAGACATCCAACAATGACCTAGGTCCTATATAGTAATCTGGGATTCAAATCTGGGCCTGTCTAACTCCAAAATCCATTAAGCCACTCATCCTTCTACAAATGTAAAAAATTCTAAAGTGAACATCAATCAAAAAAAGAGGTAAACATCCAATCATTTGGTAGAATTATTTTTTCTAAGTTCATAATACTATGCTCTTCACACTTAGAAACCTTCAAAAACTCCCACACCCATTCTGATCTGAATAAACGAATACTGTGGAGGCCTTTGAAATCTTAGGAAGAAATACCTTTACTCGTATTCACTTATCACCAGGAGATGATTCAAAAACTTCCCTGTTTTGTCTCATATTGATCTCAGCTCAGATAACTTCTCTGGGGAGAGTCTTATTTTTAATGATTAGACTTATATCCTTTTTTTATGCCTTTCCTTTTGCTTCCGAATTGGACTATTTAGAATCTCTCCTTTTCCTTTTCTTAGTATTCCTAGATTATAAATCTCCACAAACATTTCCATTTACTTCCCTATCTTCTCTAACATGTTTTTAGACCATCAATAAAATTCAACATAAGCAATCAACTACTGAAATTCAAGTCCCCAGTTACCCCTCACGATGGCATTTTTCCCTTCATTTGTTTATCGCCAATGTTCAGGATCCCGGCCACATTACAGTGAAATGAGCTTCAGGGGTTAAGCGGGGGCTCTGGCCACTGTGTAGAGCGCTGTTTCTTTGGAAAGTGCACTATTTTCCAACCAACTGATTTATAAATGGATGTCTGGAATCCAACCCATTAGTAAGCTAGGAGCTGCCTGTAAATGGGAAGTGCATGAAGTAGAAGTTGCCTTTTCTGATTGGTTTAGCATTCTGTGGCTATGCTATTCAAAGACTTCTCACATACTCGAAAGTCACTGGGCCGGTCCTGGGATTGCTCCCATGTGCTAACAAAGAGCTCCTCCCAGTCCTGCGGGTAACAGGGCCCGTAAGTGGATTCACAGGCACAGAAAAGCCCGAGGCACGCATGAGCCAAGAGGAGTCCACGCTTCCATTTCAGTTTGGTAAAAAGCAGGAACACAGAAGCAGAACTGAGACCAAATAATCACCTTTCCAAAAACACCATCTCCATCCCTTGAAACTCTACCTTCTTTCTTTCACATGACACCTTATTTTGGGCTGGGTGGTGGCAGCTGTCTACAAAGTTTCTGCTATAATTCCAAAGAAGATCCTCCGATGGAAGAACTACAATGGAAAACTTCATCACAAAGCTCCTCAGTAACATACTAAAGGAAAAGTCGTCACGATCCTTTCTCGTCTGTTTGTCCTTGGCTATAGCTTCTGCTCCAGGAACTATGAACTCGATTTGATTCCACAAACATTGACTGAGTCCCTACTTGGGGCTGGCACTTGGGGTAATCACAGGTTAGGTATTAAAACAAACCCGAGTTTCTCACCTCAAGGAGTTTACAGTCCAATGGGGGAGAGAAATACATACAAAACTGAATCTAATTTGAGGCAAGTGTAAATATAGCAAAGCAATTAAATGTTCCCTTCAAACATGTAAAAATTTGAAATTTCACTTTTTTCTTTCAGTAAACATACTCAAATCCTCACTCCTACGATTTGTCTTTACACGTGGCCCCAAATGCTCCTGACAAAGTCGGTCAAAGAAGAGCAAATGCTCGCTAGAATGCTCTCCAGTCAGTGGTGAGTACCATCCAACCCACGGCTTAAGAGACATGCAGTGCAGCCTAACTTTGAATTCCGAAAGAGAAGTCAAAGACATGAAATAATCATTAGCTGACTAATAGCTACTAACAATATTTTCCCAAAATGATCCTCTGAGGGCTGAGAAGAACTGATTGACATGTAAGCTCCAAAAAAACAGAAGCACTGCTTCTAAATTTGGAAAAAAATCTACAGTAAACTCTCTCCCCAACCCTCCTTTGGAACTCTCCAGTTTACTAAAAACAATAACACATGAATATTATAATGTTGTATTTTAGGGAAAAGTACAAAGAAAACTAGGTATTCTGGCTATAGATTTTCTTCCCAAGATGGAGAAGTTTTGATCTCTGAGTCACATTTATGACAATAGAGCCATAGTTAACTACAGATTCTTTATGGCGTGGTGCTTGAGGATATACTGTATTTTTGCACACTTGTGGACAAGATGTTGACTTCATTTTACAACCAACATCTTGTCCACATCAGGGGAGCTTTCTCACACAGACACGCATACCATGTGGGCTACCTGCTGAGTTCTGGCAAGCTTGGCAGACTGCAGAGCATAATGGGAAGGCAGTTGGAGTGGAAAAAAACCTTCCTGGGAATTTTTTAAGTGGTTCAAAAAGGGAGGAGGCAGGCTGTTTCCTAATGTCCCATACTGTGAGTTGGCATGGGGAAGATAATCCAGGAAATGAGATGTAAAAACTGTACACAGGTTCCTTAACAGAAGGGGCATTTTGCAAATAGCCAACATGAAGAATGCATTTCTCTAGGAAGCCAACCACTTGAAAGTTTTACTTTTTAATTAGCCACATGGAAGTTGAAAGAGCTGGGAAGCATCATTAATTCCACATGGAGATCTTAACCAGTTGCGCTCCCAGATCTCGGCGTGCTCACTTGATAGTTAAGGCACACGTTCAAAGTAACCAAGTGGGAGAGAGTATGTTCAATGAGTAATATCTTAAAGAATGTAAATTAGATGAGGAGTATCAGGTAAAAGGCACCTAAACGCAGTATTTGATTTTTCTGTTTTGGTGTAATGTTTTCCCTCCAGGAACTAATGTGGCTTACCAAAGCAGAATATAAATCCTCTCCTAGCCAAAATGACAGAAAAGAGAAGAAATGCAACAGCACCACCTAAAGGGCACTTAACAGCCATAAAAACTAAGCAGAGGTTACAAAGCAGCAAGGACTTTTCATGTGGCCTGGAGGCACGGTGGACGAGGCTCACTATGATAAACACAGTTTCTCGGATGGCACATTGCGGGGCAATCTCTAGAGCAGCTACATTCTGGCTCCATATCCTGCCTGAAAAATTGGACAAAATTAACCAATCCACAGAAAAGGTCATTTTGTCAAGTTCAAAACTCAGTTGAATGAACTTAAATGGATCACAGACCTAAATGTCAGAGCTAAAACTATAAAACCCTTAGGAGTCAATCCTCCTGACCTTGGGTTAGCAATGGTTCCTTAGATACAACACCAAAGCCACACACACACACACACACACACACACACACACACACACACACACACACAACTGGACTTCATTAAAACTGAAAATGTCTGTGTTGGAAATGACAAATCAAGAAAATGAAAAGACAAGCCACAGAATGAGAGAAAACATTTGCAAATTATATATCTGATAAGGAACATTTAAAGAATTCTTAGAACTCCATAAAATAAGATAAATAATCCAATTTTAAAAATGGGCAAAGGATTTAAATGGACATTTCTCCAAAGAAAATATATAAATAGCCAATGAGCATATGAAAAAAAATGCTCAACATAATTAGCCATTAGGGAACTGCAAATCCAAACTTCAGTGAGATTCCGCTTCTCACCCACTAGGATGGCTATGATCAGACAGACAGACAATCATAAGTGTTGGTGAGGAATGGGAATCCTCAGACACTTCTAGTGAAAATGTATAGAATTATGGAGTTGCTTTTGGGAGTTTGGGAGATCTTCAACATAGAATTCTATGTGCCTTAACTTGTGA
This sequence comes from Myotis myotis, assembly GCF_014108235.1. Lineage (NCBI taxonomy): Eukaryota > Metazoa > Chordata > Mammalia > Chiroptera > Vespertilionidae > Myotis > Myotis myotis. The sequence continues at coordinate 21,115,773 of NW_023416315.1, read as the reverse complement.
TTGGATAATCAAAATATGGTATGTCCAAACATGGGAATATTATTTGGCAATAAAACAACGTATCTACATGCTATTAACATGGGTAAACCTTGAAAATATTATATTAAGTGAAAGCAGCCAGTCATAAAAGGCCACACATGACTCCATTTATATGCAAAGTCCAGAATAGGCAAATCTATAGAGACAGAAAGTTGATTAGTGGTTGCCTTGGGCTGGGAAAGTGGGGGAATAGAGTGAAAACGAATGTGTATGTGGTTTCTTTTAAGGTGATGAAAATATTATAAAACTAGATTGTGGCAATGGGCACACAACTCTGTGAATATACTAAAACCATTAAAGTGTATGCTTCCAATAGGTGAAATATAGGCTCCATAAATTATATCTCAATAAAGCTGTTAAAAAGATTCAAGTGAAGAGTTTTCAACTGCTACTCACTGGCAAAATTAAAGATGTTATTTATATGAAAACTATAAAATTTCCACAGCCTTTGTGATCCTGCAGGTTCTAAGCCCCACCACCATGTTGGAGGAGGAATCAGTTACTCCTTGGTGAGGTCACCTGGCTGTCAGCAGCAGAAGTGGGACCAGAACCTGGGGGGTGGGGAGGGGTCAGAGTTCCATGCAGACCTGGGGCTAGGGGGTGTGACAAGAGCACGTGGAGCAAACATTTAAGGAGGTGCCACTCTCAGTGCCTTGCTTGCCTGGCCCAGCCCTGGTTCTCTGTGCATGGAAACATGCTCTTGCCACAGAACCTCCCCGGGACATGCAAAACAAGATAATCTGTAAACGGGAACACTTCAATGATTGTTAAAGCTTCAACCATCATTCCTCATTTGTTTTTCCTACACATGTCATAAAAAAAGCGTTTCCCCCCCCTTTGTTTTCACTTTAGGGAAAAGAGAGATGACCCAAAGAATGAGGGGTTAAGCAGAGTTTGGAAGGAAAAGCAAGTGAGAAAAAATGCACGCTTGCCAAGAGGACATGTTTTCTCTGGTGACCAGAAGTAACAGCGCTGCCTATTTTAACTATTTCATTTAGCATGGTCTTCACATGGTTCCTCCAGCCACCAGTGCAAGCAATCATTTGCCAACCCTCTTCCTCATCTGCGTCTATACCAACACGCTTCATTTCCATTGGTCGACTTTCCTTGTGATGTCAATGAATAAAAGTTTCCATTATGGAAAACACAGCTTATCAGTGGACACAGTCTAATGATACAGTATAAATGTTGAGTTATTGCTACTTGGCAGTGCTTTATGTTTTATTTGCACATTTATGCACTCTCTAAAGAAAGCTCAGCACGGACCCTTTACATGTCGCTTGGTTTATAACCAATGCACAGACTCAGGTACCAAGTTTTCCTGAAAGATTATGGAGGCTTTCACCTTTACTGTGTCCACTTGTTTACTTCTCGGGAGACTGATAACAGGGGAAGGCAGTAAAGAGTAAAACGCGCTCCCATGCCTACCTCGATGACCTATCCTGCTTGCTGATGGTCTAGAACGGCCCCAAAGCTCAGCCTTGCTGTTCACATGTTCTCATTGATTTGCTGTTATGGAAGAGACCCTGTTCCCTATCCCCTCCGGAATGAACCGCGTGCTTCAGCTAAACATATTTTCATACCATTCCCTGCTTTACTCATAGCCAAATATTTGTAATCACGACATGCTTGGTAACTCTGAGTTCAGGGATCCCATTACACAGGAAGTTAAATAGGTGCCCGGGCTTTCCTGTTCCAACGTTTAGTTTTGCTCTGTTTGTTTTCGTAGACGAGCACATGACTCATTCCTAAATCTCAATGGGAGGCTCTGCCAAGGGTGTCAGGCTGTCTTCATGCACTTATTGTTGGGTGTCAACTAGAGTTGCTAAAGCTTGGCCAACTTCCCTTTCTGGATATACATCCTACAGACCCAAAGACCTGGGCATTAGGAAGAGAGCTCTTGTACCCAAGCCATTTACTCCACAGGGAAGCAGGTGAGCTTAATGGATAAGGACTCCAGGAGAGGAACTTCAGGCAAAGTTTGAAACCCCACTCTGCCCTTTATTGCCCTGTGTACACTGCTCAGCCTAGCCGGCCTGCTTTCCTTAATTGAAAAATGGGACCAACAGAATGCCTACTCCATTGGGTTGTTGTGAGGATTAAATGAAGTATAAAGTCGATACTCAGTAAAGGAAGCAACTACTTTTGCGGCTGTTGAATGTCTGCCTTTAGGATGCTTCCATGACAGACTCTTGCTCTGGTCTGCTCAGAGGTAAACAAAATATGATCCTTCTCTTCCAAGAGCATATGTACTAATTAGAAAATGAATTACTGCCTTGAAAACACTAAAAAAACAGTAGAATAGGTTTACTACTTACAAATAAGAAACAAAATTAAGTCATCAGTATTCCCTCTTGTTTTTATGGGTATATAACAATAGAATCAATATGCTATGGAAAACCTTTGTATCCTCCATTAGGAGATCTCATACACCTGACTGAATAGGACTGTCCATTAAAACTCGTGTTTGTTGGTTTTTAAATGCTCACCTGATATGTTCCTTTACTGATTTTTCAGAGAGAGAGAGAAAGCGGGGAGGGAGAGAGAACCATCAAGCAGTTGCCTCTCCCACATGCCCAGACCAGGTGCCAAACCTGCAACCTAGGTCTGTGCTCTGACCAGGAATCAAACCTGCAACCTTTTGCTGTTTGGACAATGCTCCAACCACCTGAACCACCTGGACAGGGCCCAAGTTTCATTTTTACTTGTCGTAATAAAAGGCTGTATGCATCCTCAAGTGAACCTTGATATATATTTTTTAATCCTCACCCAAGGCACTATTCCTAAACATATTTTTCCATTGATTTTTTAGAGAGAGTGAAGGGGAGAGGGATGTGTGTGTGTGTGTGTGTGGGGGGGGGGGGGTTGGAGAGAGACACACACATTGATTGGTTGCCTCCCATTTGCACTCTGACCAGGGCAGGGGATCAAGCCTGCAACAGAGGTATGTGCCCTTGACAAGGAATTGAACCCATGACCCTTTGATTTACGGGCTGATGCTCTAGCCACTGAACCAAACTGGCCAGGGCTGAACCTTGCTATTTTATATCTTTTTCTCTTAAGGAAGTTTAGGTGATATTGTACGTAGGAGCATGGCTCATTTTGCCCTTAACTTTTCAACATTAACTCTTTCCTGAAACGCAACACCAAGGCATCTGTGTTCATGTTAAAATCCTCTGAGAACTGTTTCTCTGTCCTTGATCTATACAGCAGCTCTTTGCTACTGAGCCTCCATGGAGATTCAGAGCATGTTAATCTCAGCTTGGCCTCTCACTGGAGCTACAGCCTGGGGCACCCTATACATCTCTGTGCCTTGGTTACCTCACCTGTGAAATGGGGTTAATACAGATGTGAGGATTAAACGGATTAATACAACACAAAGTGCTTTGAACAGTGCCTGGCAGTAAGTGCTCAATAAACAGCAGCCGTTGTTGTTAATAGCTGTGTGGTTGCTTTTAACGATTCTTTTTTAAAGACCTGAAAAACCAATTTCTGCCCCCGCGTGGGGAGTGCGCCTCGCTCTTGTTTCCACCATGGCATGCTGCCTCTTTCACCTCCATCACTGTTTAGCTAAAAACCAGACGCTTGGGCCATGTCTCTAAAACACCCCAGTGTTGCAGAGCCAAGCAGCAGCTGCTGTGCCATGTGGTTTGAGGAGCACAGAGCAGACCTTTCCGCTCCAAAATACACCAACGAAATGCTACAGTTGGAGATTCATTACGTGGGGACCTGGGGAGCCATTTGGTTATCAGGAATCCAGGGCTTTAAAAACACCAGGATTCCTGGGAGGAAGAAAACTCTTCCGTTATCAGCTCACCACTTAGCGAAGGTGAGCTGAGAGGGAGCTGAGCCAAAAGAGGTGGAGAGAGTGGCTCGGGGGCTGGGTAAGGACTGAGAACCGGGGGATAATAGTGGGACGCAGAGCAGGATAGGAGAGAAAGCCTCACTTATTTCCAGGGTCCAGTTCCCAGGCACTGCCTTGGCCCCAGGACTCGGAGAGCGGCCAGCCAGGCTCGAGGGCGCTGGATCTGGAGAGAGGGTGCGGGCCGTAGCAGCTGGCCCTGTGCCCTGTCCTCGCAGCCAGTTCACCTCGGCCTTTCGTTCCCCTCCACGTCCCTCTGACGGCAGTTTCAGCACTGAGCAGGCTTAGCAAAGCACGAAGGCGGCCTTTGAGAGATGGGGTGGCCCTGTGGGTGAGGCCACAGGCTGCTGCCCCCTTGCCAGCAGCAACCCTGATGTTGACTTTCTTACATCTGGCACTCGCCACAGGACTTGTTATACAGGGACTGACTGGGCTGTCTCCCAACTTCATGAGAACCTTTGTGAGGACTCAGATCGGTTTTCATCCCTGTGCTCCCATCATGAAGTCTACATGCTATGTTTACTGAGATGAGTAAATCAGAATTGGGGGCTGTTTCCCTTTTTGCCTGTAATTACCCCCATCACTGTCTAGCTAAGGGTGAAAGCTTATTCTGTGGCCACCAATGAAGACGGGTCTGAGGACTGAGGGACTGAGGCAGGCAGTGGGTCACACTGCAGGGTGGGGCCAGGACCCCCCGTGCAACAGCAGCGAGCAGCTCCCAGGGTCCCGGGAAGAAGGAAGGCTGAACCCTGCCCTGGTCTCCCTGTCTGCCTCTCACCTGCTTGTCAGGGAACACTGCCCCAGTTCTGAGCACCCCTTGTCTGTGCCATTCGAAATGAACCCAGGAACACTGAGTCCTCTTCAGTGTTTATTTGGTTAAGCTCCTTGTGAAGGCTGATGAAAGAGAAGACACCTTCCTGCCATGGCCACCCAACGCCTTCACACCTCTCCTCTCCTCTCGCCTCTCCTCTGCCTGCCCTCAGGCCCAGCCCCCCAGTTGCTCCTGACCTCTCGATGCCTCAAACACCCTTCACCCGGTCCCGTCACTGTCACTACCTTACATGCCCTTTGTGACCTAGACCCACCTCCATTCCCTGCTTCAGTCGAATTCATTTTACTTCTGCAGCTTGCATTCCTGTGCACAGCACACGAGCTCTCTCTGCTTCAGGGGTTCACCTACATCTTCCTACAGAGAATGACAGCAAAGCACCAGTAGGCTTTTAACAAAGCCTCTCTGATGACGGCAGCGATGTGGCTGAAATCCCTCAAGTCTGATGACAGCACCCAGTCGCCAGGACGGCCCACACCAGCCACTGACTGCTGGTTCTGGGGCGGGGCGGGCTCCAGCAGCTGCCTGGGCCATGGGTCTTCAGAGGGGTTTCACACCAGTGTGGCAGCCCTTGAAATTCATTTTCTATGAAAACCCAAGCCTCTCAGTTTGATAAACAAACTGCACATTTACTATGGGTTCTGGATCTGACCTTTCACACTGGTTTTGTCAACATAATTTACTGTATTCATAAATACTAATGTTCTCATTTGCTTCCCTATCTTTAGTGTACTGTAAATTATCAGCAAGTACATAAATGTCTTGGCCTGGGAATACAGTGGGCTGAAATGACTTCCTTTTCCCTTTAAAGACGTTGCATGTTTTTAATGGTAGGTGTTTCTAATTAACTTGAAGTGCCATAAACTGCCCATGTATGAACCAGAGACAAGCGAGTTGCATGAAATTAGAAGTACAGTATCTGATTAATGTTAGCAAATTAGGCACGCCTTCCAGAGGCACAATTTCTCTGTTTAGAGTTATTATCTTATTCATGCAGAGGTACCAAGGCTCCTGGAACAGTCGTGCCAAATGAGCCTTTCAAAATTCTTTTTTTTGGGGGGGAGGGGAGGGCATCAATTAGGAGTAAGATTTCAAGCTTTAAAAAAATTTCCACTCAGGCCATCTCAACATAGCATCTCCTCTCCTCTTCCTTCATAAATGAGCTCGATTTGGGGATCTGATCTTTTTGCCAATATCAGTCCAAATTAGCACTGTAAATATTACAATCAAATGTTACCATTTGGCCTAATTTTCTTTCAGCCTGCCGTTAATCTTTATTCAGCCTTAATGAGTATTTATTGTGCGGCCCTGACAGCTTGCTACTGCTGTGATAAATTATCTGATTCAAGTCCGATTAAAAATGCAACCCTGAGTGCTAATTATCTCAACAGATCTGCTTAATAATAGCATTTCTTGTCAATTATGGACTCTCAGCATGGGTGTCAATAGCAACAAATGCGCAGGCCTACCTTAGATGCTGACTTCCCATAATGCCCTTTTACTCGCCATATGTAAATCAGAGCGCTTCTGTACCTGGGGTGACCTTTTATTAGCAAGCTGTCAAAATGATGAAACTAGCCACAGCAAAACCCCCACCACCGTACAATTAGGGGCTACAGCTTAGGACAACAGGAGGTCAATCAGACACGGCTAATTATGATGCATCTTACTTATGGCCTGTCCAGCAGGAAGAATGAGCTGTTTTTGAAATTTACGCCAGCGTATGCATGACCCACAGGAGGGAAGCCACTGAACGCAGGGGCTGGAGAGGTGGAGACACGGAATTGCACAAGTCTACAATATTTCAGGGCGTCTGGGATCAAATCTGAGTTCAATTTCAGCTCTGTCACTTACTTGCTGTGACTTGAATAAATCACTTCAACTGGAAAATGGAGCTGACCCTGTGCACCTCACTGAAGGGGCTCTGGGGGCGGGGGTGAGGATCAAGAGGTACCAAGTGTAGAAACACTCAGCCTGGTGCCATCACATAGTGGGTGATGAATATGTTAACGTTCTCCCCCTTTGCCTATTTCTGTTCCCAGGACCGAGAGAGCAGGTAACAAACGCTACCAGCAACATTCATGAAGCTCTGGCTATGTGCCCTGATCAATGTCTTCCATGAATCCTGCCTCCTTTGCCATCCATGGTCAGAACTAAGGAGAACAGCTGAGCTGGAGACCATTCAGCTCAGCCTCAGGCTTATAGGTGCAAATGCCTTAAATGACTCACTCCAAGGATGACTCTTCTCAAAGGCTATCCGAAGCACACACTGTGCGCCCTACCTCGGTAACAGGAGTGTTGACTGAATTGAGCATCTACTCCAGGCCAGTCACTGTGGGAGTGCTTTACATTGTTTAATCCAACAATAACCCTCTTCTCACCTTCCCCCTGGAGACCAAGAGATAGTGCAGAGAGGTGAAAGGACTTGCCCAACATCCCACAGCTAGTAGATTCCAGTCCCCAGGCTTGACTTGAGAGCCAATGCCCCCACTTCCCAAAATAGGAGGGACCCCTCATGATGTATTTTAGGACAGATGCTTTTAGTAGAAAGGGCCGGAGAGGTTGACACTGGCCTGAGAATGTCATTCTACCCCACTATGTGGCATCCTATCTAATAAAGAGGGAATATGCTAATTGACCCCCATGCCATCACAAAGATGGCAGCACCCATAGCCAATAAGGAGGGAATATGCTAATTGACTGCCCGCCCTCAAAGATGGCAGTGCCCACAGCCACAAGATGGTGGCACCCAGTCCCCTCAGCCCCCCAGCTGCCCAGGGCCAGCCTGAGGCACAGGCAAGCCTCGGATGGCAGCTGCCCAGCCGCCCAGGGCCGCCCGAGGCTCAGGTGACCAGGGCTGGCCAAGGCTTGTGTTGCCAGCAGTGGTGGCAGAAGAAGTGTGATAGGGCGTCGCCTTCCTCTGATCACCAGGTCGCTTCCCACCCCTGAGGGCTCCTGGACTGTGAGAGGGGGCAAGCCAGGCTGAGGGACCCCCCCTCCAGTGCATGAATTTTCATGCAGAGGGCCTCTAGTTTTAATTATAAGGAAAAATAAATACTGTCTTTTGGCTCCCTGCTGTGACAAACCACAGAGTCCAAGAGCAGGGGCTAAGTCTGAAATAAGCCTCGGTCTTTTCACGGGGAGTGATGTGAGGAGAGCTCTATTTTGTCACAGGACCTCAAGCATTTTCAGCCTTTGGTGGTAATTTTGGGGGCACAAACCTCTTCTCCCCTGGCTTGTACCCCACAGAGTCCTTTTTTAAGTGGAAACAACATCACTGCTTGTCGCCACCTTCCTGCCTCACCTGCGCGCTCTCCACAGGCTGACCTGTCAATAACCCAGAGTTGTACATGGGTTCCAAGCATCACTTGAAGCAACCTCCTCAGAAATGGTTCTGAATTTTCCCAGATTAGAAGGGCACCATCTCAAGCAAATGCCTAAAATACACATGTCCACGTTTCTTACATCCGGATCATGTGGCCTATGTGCAAAGGACAGAAAATCCATCCTGTTTGGTGACCGCCAAATGACATGTCCCCAGTGGCCACACCCAGGATAGCTTGCAATAAGGATTTAGGAGGAACCATGCAGGGGGAAGGACAGCAGTGTAGCACCTCCACTGCTAAGCCAGCCAGATGCTGTGTGGCTGGATGGCTAACGAGGCCCAGATGAGAGTCCCCAGGCAACAGATGCAGAGATGCAAGGGGAGATGGAAGAAAGGATCACGAGCATTTCCTTCTCAAATCATGTGTCCCCTCTTCCCCGACACCTCGAGCCTGGCTCATTATTACTTCCTTTACTGATGATCGAAAATCAGGAAGCAAGTCTTTCCCTCGAGAGGATGCCAAGTTAGTGCCACGAGGGCGTAAATCAAGTGTTTCATAAACAGTGTGTGGGCTAGTTCTCCTTCCAGCACTGAGGTCAGCCACCTCCCCTCACGAGCCCTTGCTGTTTCCCAATAAAGTAAGTGCGCCTACGTTTTCTTTGATGAGTGCTGCCAAGTGTCATTTGGGGTGTGGTCCACAGCACTTTCCCTAGGGTAGGAGCTGAGACTTATCGTGGCCCACAGAGGTCCTCAGTGGCCTAGTTTTCCACACCCTGAGCGTCTCATCACCTTGTTCTGGCCTGGTGAACCCGGATTTCAGCTGGGAATAAAACCTCAAGGGCTATGTCTGTCTCCTGACTTTCACACTCCCTTTGATTCCTATGACACCATGCAATGTTGATGTGGAAATTGCTTGGTACCACTTCCCTCCTTGGTGTGTCCTTAAGCATGCATTTAAATTCCACACAAGGTTTCCAGGAAACTATGGAAACACATCCCCTACAGACAAGCTTCGTGTGAAAATTATTGCCCCACTGGGCAGAGCTTAATGGTCCGACAGCATTTAACTCTCTCTGAACACTACAGGGAGAACTAAATCTTTCCAAACACTTGGTAACAAGGAACAAAATGTAGGTACCCGATCAGCTATGAGAGCCATACTTGTATCCTCCGTATCCAAATCTCTATGCATGAACCCAGTTCATCGGAAAGTGTGGCTCCAAGGCCGAGTCAACAGTGCATTTGGAAGTCACAGGCCTGCGCTTGCCTGCAGACTGATCCCTTATTTCTCTGGGTATCAACCGTTTGCCTTTTGGCTGCCTATTATGAAGAATATGCCTGTCGACACACTTCTACTGAAAAATTAAGTAATCTGAAATACAAACTGTGACTTAAATGGTGAACTCCATAATTTGTTTTGTATGCAGATGCCAGATTTGAGCAGCTATTATCAATTTTCATTTTATAATGTTGACCACATCTTAAAATTTAATTACGCCTGCTATTTATTTCCCACTCCTGGTCTCAGGCCAACAAAAGAGTTCCTTGAACTTGCCTGCAGCATATGGACGCAGGATTTCATTTATTGTTTTTGGTAAAGTCACGTTCGTCCAAAAATCGTGCAGGGGTCACACGAGAACCTTGGGTGCTGTCATTTGCCTGAAGCTGTTTCCATTAGCAGGCGTATCCGTAAAAACACATGTCAGCAGTTAGCCCTCCAGCACTGTGAGCAAAGCCAGCCCAGGGAGCTTCATTTCTATTTTGGGTCCTTACTGTCCTTCCAAGGGGCTGAAAAAGATTGTGGATCGTTGGGCTCTGCAGGAAACCCTTGCCTAATTTCTGTTTTTCTACACCCTTTTTGGAAATCTACCATCAACTATGATGGGACTGTTAACATTTTGCATTTCAGGAAGTAATCTCTGACACCTCCCCACTATGCATTGTCAACAATGTCATCCTAAAACTATCATAAGACCTACAAGACAATAGTCCAGTGATGGCGAACCTATGACACACGTTTCAGAGGTGACACGTGAACTCATATTTTTTTTTGGTTGATTTTTCTTTGTTAAATGGCATTTAAATATATAAAATAAATATCAAAAATATGTCTTTGTTTTACTATGATTGCAAATATCAAAAAAATTTCTATATGTGACACGGCACCAGAGTTAAGTTAGGGTTTTTCAAAATGCTGACACGCCGAGCTCAAAAGGTTCTCCATCACTGCTATAGTCTTTCCATCTCAAATCTTTGGGGATATATTTGAGAATCCAGTTTGGTACTTCTGAGGCACTGAAAAAAAAAAGCTTTTTTCTTTTCTTTTAATATATTTTTATTGATTTCAGAGAGGAAGGGAGAGGGACATAGAAATAACAATGATGAGAATCATTGATCAGCTGCCTCCTGCTCGCCCTACACTAGGAACTGAACTCACAACCTGGGCATTGAACTGTGACCTCCTGGTTCATAGGTCGACACTCAACCACTGAGCAATGCTTCCCTGGCAAAAAAAAAAAAGCTTTTAAAAAATCTTCCAGGGCCAGAGTTTAAACATTCAGCTGCTGGGCTCACAGTTAGAAAAACTAAGTAAAACAAGAAGCTACTACTCTAAACAGAATTAAGGGTGTGGGTCCTGGCTTTATACAAAATTGTGTCAGTGCTAGTGCATATAGTATCCAGGGAAGTCCAGTAAGCCATGCCCAGCAGGAACTTTCTAGATTGTGAAAATCTCTCCTGATTATCCCCACTGAGCATCCTTCTGAGCGGCCCCTCCCGACTCTGACCTTGAGGTAGACCTGCAGAGCCCTCTCTGTCCCAGGGTGCGAGGTTCCCTGGCACGTTGGATCTTTTCAGCACTTTCCCCTCCTCCTCTCTGAAAGTTACCACTGCTTCCCCAACCACGTCTGCTTATACCTGTCCCTTTCTTAGGACTACTCGCTGCTCTCCTGAGCAGTAAGCAACACACATCAGGGGTCTGGTTCATCAGCAGTTTTCAGGATGAGCTGTATCAGCATAGCCTGGGTACTTGCCATGTAGCGACTCTTGGCTTCCACCCAGTCCTATGTGATTGTATGTAGTCTGAATTTGAGAAGCACTGGCCTGGAACTAAGAGACCTTTCTTGAAAGGAACAAACTTTGGAGAGCTCATGAGTGATCCTGGAATCTGGGACAGTCCTCAGAATACTGGCAACCACAGCTGCCTTCCAAAACCTCACAGGTAAAGCTTTGTCTAATCCTCTAGTAAATTTCATTATTCAGTCTAGAAGGGGAATTCAATATGCTAGTTACTACACACCAAGTAAGCATACAGTTTTGAAGACTTAACCCAAAGACGATCTATTTACTATGGCAAACCGAAGGCACTTTGGGATCTTGCAGTGTCACGTCCCAGCTGACAAGGACTAGAGAGGAAGCAGCCTGTTTTACCTGAGTTACTGGGAAGAGAGTGGAAGAGCCTCCATGGTTCCCCATGGTTCCCTCCATAACCACTCCTGTGGCCTTGAGAACACGAATGCTCACAGGGCTGTGCCTTCCAAAGCCCACTGGGAAGACCAGAAAGCGGACGCCCTGCTGCACATCACCCCTTCTCGAGCGGAATCTCTCGAGGCTGGCGCCAGGAGCCTGTGCCTTTAAGATCTCCCCCGGCGATTCAGGCTTGGAGCCAAGCGGCCCAAACGGGAGGGTGCCTCTGGGCTAAGGGCCATTAACTCCCGGGATCCAGGACCCAGGACCGCCTTCCGCCCAGTGGGCGGTCTGGCTCCCCTCTTCCCGGAGCTTCCTGTAAAGCCCCCACACTTAGCCTCCCAAGGGAGCCCTCCGCTTCCAGGGCCCAGGCACCCCAGGTCCTGCCTCTGGGATCCAGGGTCCAGGCGCCCGGGATCTGCGCCACCAGCAACTCGTCCCTGGAAAACCTTCCAGAGCCCAGGACCCCAGGTCCCAGCGTGAGAAACTCTCATATTCTCACTCCCAGAGCCAAGAAACCCAGGCGCTCCCAATTCCCAGCTTTTGGGCTGCGGACCCACCCTGGGGCCTCGGACTCCCCATCTCCAATGGCCAGGAACGCGGGTGCCGTGAGCTCACAGTGCCTGGAACCTCAGCGTTCCAGCCCCCCTTCCCCCCATGGCTGCTACGCAACTCGCAACTCGCAGCTCTAAGGGACCTCGGCGTCCTAGGCAGGCGCCGCCAGCTCTCCCTGCTTCCAGGCGCTGAGAAGCCCTGGGGGCGTTCACTATGGTGGCCGACCCGCCACATGGAGACCCCAGAGGGGCTGGGGCGGTGGAGCACACCGCCAAACCGAAACCGAGCAAACCAGGCGCGGCAGGAGGCAGCCCCCCCTCGAACCCGGTGCTCAGCTGCCTCCGCACCAACCTGCTGCTGCTGATGACCATGCTGTTCGTGTTGGGGGGCTTGCTGCTGGGGCTGGGGATGTCCAACGCCGGCGGCGTGACCATGCTGGGCCCCTCGCACCTGGCGGCCTTCGCCTTCCCCGGGGAGCTGCTGCTCCGCATGCTGCAGGTAGTCATCCTGCCGCTGGTAGTGTGCAGCCTCATCAGCAGCACCGCCAGCCTGGACCCGGGCGTGCTCGGGCACCTGGGCTGCTGGGCGCTCCTCTTCTTCCTGTTCTCCACGCTGATCGGGTGTATCATTGGCATCAGCCTGGCGATGGCTCTGCAGCCCGGCGCCGCCCTCGCCGAGGCCCAAAACGACACGGGTGGGAGCTCCTCCACCCCGCAGGACTCCGGCAAGTCTATGCTGGATTCTATCCTGGATCTTCTGAGAAATGTATTCCCTTCCAACCTGGTGACTGCAACCTTCCGCTCATATGCGACCTACTACGAAGACGGAGATTTCTACGGAACCACGATGAAGGTGCCTGTGGGGCACCAGGTGGAGGGCACGAACATCCTGGGCCTGGTGGTGTTCTCCATGGCCTTTGGCGTGTGCCTGCGGAAGCTGGGGCGGAATGGAGAGATACTCATCCACTTCTTCACCTCCTTCAACAATGCCACCATGGAGATGGTGTCCTGGATCATGTGGTACACCCCCGTGGGCGTCTTGTTCCTGGTGGCCAGCAAGGTCATGGAGATGGAGGACATAAACAAGCTCTTCACCAGTGTGGGCAAATACGTCCTGTGCATCATGCTGGGCCACGGCATCCACGGGCTCCTGGTGCTGCCCTTCTTGTACTTCATCCTCACCAGGAAGAACCCCTACCGCTTCCTGTGGGGCATCCTGACAGCACTGGCCATGGCCTTCGCCACTTCCTCCAGCTCCGTCACTTTGCCGCTGACCATACAGTGCGTGGAGAGGAACGGCATCTCTAAAAACATCTGCAACTTCATCCTGCCCATCGGGGCCACTGTCAACATGGACGGAGCCGCCCTCTTCCAGTGTGTGGCCGCGGTGTTCATTGCGCAGGCCAACAGGAGGCCCTTGGATATAGTGATGATCACCACCATCCTGATCACGGCCACCGCCTCCAGCGTGGGCACCGCGGGCGTCCCTGCTGGAGGTGTCCTCACTCTGGCCATCATCCTTGAGGCAATCAACCTGCCGGTTGACCTCTCCTTGATCCTGGCTGTGGACTGGCTAGTGGACCGGACCTGTACGCTCATCAACGTGGAAGGTGATGCCTTTGGGGCGGGAATCCTCCAACATTTGGTGGATCGGGGAAAGGCTAGTAGTGGCTCAGTGCCCCAGCTGCTCCAGGTGAAGAGTGATAGCTCTGTGGCTGCAATGCCGATCTTCACACACTATTCAAGACCATCTAAGGATACCGGCAGCTCCAAGAAGAGCTTAGTCATGTAAGCCCCAGCAGGGACCTTCCCTGCTCCAATGGGGCACTTTGGATATTCAAGTCACGAGAGATGGATCAACGGACAAACTCATTCTCTAGCAGCCCTGCCCGTAAACTATGGGGAAACACAGGCCCCAGCCTCCCTTCCCAACCTACCTCTTCCCAACCCCATATCTGGGAGGCCTTGCTACTGGGATATATGTGTATGTGGGTATGAATGTCTCCCCAAATCTCCCTGGTCCTCAACTCCTGCCCCCACCCAAGGTTAGGAACAGCAAGATAGAGAAGTAGCATCCTCCACGCCTTATCCTGGAAGCCTGCCTGGCTTCCCCATCTTGGGGCACAGGTCGCCACATGGAATTCTGACCTCTTTGATAGCATGTTCCCACATGTGCCAGCTCATTTGCTGGTTATTTTGGTGGCTGTAGCTGTGTGTGTGTATGCATGTGTATGTGTGTGGGTGTGCTGTGGCTAGATGGTACATCCCACCCTGTCCCGGGAACTCTGGGTAGGGGGAGACTGAGGAAAAACACTGCTGTCACTCCAGAGGACATTTTTTTACCAATAAAATTGTCAAGTATTAAAAAAATAAAAAGATCTCCCTAAGTGACTGAGGAAGGGCCATACATGGGAGCCACTGTTCTAGCCACTGAGTGGCTCCAAAGTTGCTTTTTAATCTCAATCACACATATATTGATACACAGAGATTTAGACTAAGAGGAATTGTGACTCTAAAGGCAAAGGAGGGTTTTGGCTGTGTCAGTCCTTGAGGTTGTAAATGGTTGGTCTATTCATTACTCCAATATGGAAGGGCAGCAGGTCAATTTTAAAAAATAATTATCTTAATTATTGAAAGTATTACAGATGCCCCCCCCCCCGCCCCCATTGACCCCTTCTAGCCTGCTCCCTCCTCTCCCACCACAACCTCAGGCCTTCAGCACACTATTGTCTGTGTCCGTAGGTTATGCACATATGCTTATAAGTTCTTCGGTTAATCTCTTCCTATCAACCCACCCCCACCTTCCCTCTGAGATTCATCAGTCTGTTCCGCGTTTTTATGTCTCTAAATCTATTTTGTTTATCAGTTTTTTTGGTTCTTTAGATTCCACATATGAGTGAGGTCTTTCTCTGACTCCCTTATTTCGTTTAGTATAATACCCTCCAGGTCTATCCATGCTCTCTCACATAGTATTTCATGGTGTAAATGGTCCACAGTTTTTTTTATCCACTTATCTACTGATGGGCACTAGGACTCTTCCCAGATCTTAGCTATTGTAAATTGTGCTGCTAGGAACATAGGGGTGCATATATTCTTTCGAGTTTCTTAAGGATATATTCCTAGAAGTGGGCTCACTGGGTCAAATGGCAGTTCCATATTTAATTTTCTGAGGAAACTCTATACTGTTTTTCATAATGGCTGTACCAGCCTGCATTTCCACCAGCAGTATACTAAGGTTCTCTTTTCTCCACATTCTCAAGCACTTGTCATTTGTTGATTTGTTGGGGGTTGCCATTCTGACAGGTGTGAGTGATAGCTCATTGTCATTTTAATTTGCATCTCTCTGATTAACGACTTTGAGCATTTTTTCATATGTCTCTTGGCCATTTGTAAGTCCACTTTGGAGAAGTGTCTATTTAGGTCCTTTGCCCACTTTTTTATTGGATTGTTTGTCTTCCTTTTGTTAAGTTGTATGAGTTCCTTATATATTTTAGATATTAAACCCTTATCAGATGTATCATTGGCAAATATGTTCTCCCATACAGTGGGCTCCCTTTTTATTTTGCTGATGGTTTATTTTGCTGTGCAAACTTTTTATTTTGATGTAGTCCCATTTATTTTCTCCTTTGTTTCCCTTGTCCTAGGGCAGTAGTCGGCAAACTGCAGCTCGCGAGCTACATGTGGCTCTTTGGCCCCTTGAGTGTGGTTCTTCCACAAAATACCACGTGAGGGTATGCACGTACAGTGCGACTGAAACTTCGTGGCCTATGTGCAGAAGTCGGTATTTTGTGGAAGAGCCACACTCAAGGGGCCAAAGAGCTGCATGTGGCTCGTGAGCCACAGTTTGCTGACCAGGGCCCTAGGAGATGTATCAGCAAACATATTGCTACGAGGGATGTCTGAGATTTTACTACCTAGATTTTCTTCTGGGATTTTTATGATTTCATGGCTTACATTTAAGTCTTTTATCCATTTTGAGTTTATTCTTGTGTATGGTGTAAGTTGGTGGTCTGGTTTCATTTTTTTTTGGCATGTACATGTCCAATTTTCCCAGCACCACTAATGAAGAGACTGTATTTCTGTTTGTTTTGTTTTTGTTCCTATTTATTTATTACCTCCCACCCACCCACTCTCCACTGCCTTCCGTCCCAGATTCCTCACTCTGTTCCATGCTTCTTTGTTGAAGAGACTGTCTGGACTCCATTGTATGCTCTTGGCTCCTTTGTCAAATATTTTTTTTAAAAAAATATTTTTATTGATTTAAGAGAGGAGGGGAAAAGGAGAAAGAGAAACATCAATGATGAGAATCATTGATGGGCTGCCTCCTGCATGCCCCCTGCTGGGGATCAAGCCCGCAAACTGGGCATGTGCCCAACTGGAATCCAACTTGGTACCTTCAATTCTCAGGCTGACGCTTTATCTACTGAGCCAAACCAGCTAGGGCTCCTTTGTCAAATAATAATTGAGGGCAATGGCTTGGGCCAATTCCTGGGTCCTGTTCTATCTATCCTACCTAATAAAAGAGAAACATGGTAATTAGCATACGACCGCTACCCTTCCCATTGGCTAATCAGGGCGATATGCAAATTAGCTGCCAGCCAAGATGGCAGCCGGCAGCCAGGCAGCTTGAAACTAACACGAGGCTTGCTTGCTTCAGTGATGGAGGAAACCAATGTTCCCCGCCTGCCTTGCCGGCCTCTGAGCCTGCAGTTTGAAACATTGTAACAAATATAGAAGCTAAACAAAACCCCAGAAACCTACTTTCAGCAAGCCGGGATCTCAGAGCTGGAGTTATACATTGTTTCGATTATAGAACCGAAACAAACCAGATACCTGCTTTCAGCAGCGGAGGCCTAAGAGCTGGAGCCTCAGAGCTAAAGCTGGCCCAGAAAAAAAAAAAAAAAAAGTAAAAAAGGAGAGGTTGGGAGCTTCTGTCACCCGCCAGCCTGAAAAGAGCCCTCAGCCCCTCACCCAGACTGGCCAGGCACCCCAGTGGGGACCCCCACCATGAAGGTTGTGTGACCAGCTGCAAACAGCCATCATCCCCTCACCCAGGCTGGCCAGGCACCCCAGTGGGGACCCCCACCCTGATCCAGGACACCCTTCAGAGCAAACCAACCGGCACCCACCCGTGCACCAGGCCTCTATCCTATATAGTAAAAGGGTAATATGCCTCCCAGCACTGGGATCAGCGGAGCTGCGAGGCCTCCCGGCACCGGGATCAGCGTGACAGGGGGCAGCGCCCAAACCCCCTGATCGCCCTGCGGCTCTGTGTGTGACAGGGGGCGGGGCCACAACCTCCCTATCGGCCCTGCTCTGTTCGTGACAGGGGAAGGCGCCCCAACCCCCTGATCGGCCCTGCTCTGTGTGTGACAGGGTGCGGCGCCCCAAACCCCCCCCCCCCCCCCAACCGGCCCTGCTCTGCGTGTGACAGGGTAGAGCCATAACCTCCCCATCGGCCCTGCCCTGAGTGTGACAGGGTGCGGTGCCCCAACCCCCTGATCCGCCCTGCTCTGTGAGTGACAGGGGGCAGCGCCCCAACCCCCTGATTGGTCCTGCTCTGTGCGTGACAGGGGGTGGCGCCGCAACCTCCCCATCGACCCTGCCTTGAGTGTGATGGGGGCGGTGCCCCAATCCCCCAATCAGCCCTACCCTGAGCGTGACTGAGGGTGGCATCGCAACCTCCCGATACGCCCTGCTCTGTGCATGACAGGGGCGGCACCCCAACTCCCCAATCGGCCCTGCTCTGAGCCCGACCAGGGGCTGCACCTAGGGATTGGGCCTGCCCTCTGCCACCTGGGAGCAGGCCTAAGCCAGCAGGTCGTTATCTCCTGAGGGGTCCCAGACTGCGAGAGGGCACAAGCCGGGCTGAGGGACCCCCCCCCCCCCCCCCGACCGAGTGCACAAATTTTTGTGCACCGGGCCTCTAGTATATATATCAAAGCCTAATATGCAAAGTGTCCCCTTAGGAGTTCAAGTGACTTGGAGTTCAATTGCTCATTATGATGTGCACTGGCCACCAGGAGTGGCGCAGAAAGAAGGAAGGCCCTGCCAGCAGCCAGGGAAGGGAGGCCCCAGCGGGCAGCCAGCAGCCTCTAGGGACCCATCTATGCAAAAATTTCGTGCACTGGGCCTCTAGGTGATTTATATGCCTGTTCTTGTGTCAGAACCAGGCTCTTTGGATTACAGTGGCTTTGTAGTATAACTTGATATCTGGTATTGTGATCCCTCCAACTTTGTTCTTTTTTCTCAAGATTGCTGTGGTTATTCGGGGTCTCTTTTGGTTCCATATAAAGTTTTGGAGCACTTGTTCTAGATCTGTGAAATATGTCATTGGTATTTTAATAGGGATTGCGTTGAATCTGTAGATTACCTTGGGTAAAATGGACATTTTAATGATGCTAATTCTACCAATCCATGAACACGGTATATCCTTCCACTTGTTTATATCATCCTCTGACTTTTTTTTCCACAATGTCATGTAGTTTACCCTCCTTGGTTAAGATTATTCCTAAATATTTTATTTTTTTCCTTGCAATGGTAAATGGGATTTTTTTTTAAGTTTCTCTTTCTGAGAATTCATTATTGGTGTATAAAAATGCCATTAATTTCTGGGTGTTAATTTTGTATCCTGCTACACTTATATTTGATGAAGTCTTTAGGGCAGTCTATGTACAATATATTGTCATCTGTGAATAATGGCAGTTTTACTTCCTTCTTTCTAATTTGGATGCCTTTTATATTTTCTTCTTGTCTGATTACTGTTACTAAGGCTTCCAGTACTATGTTGAATAAAAGTGGTGAAAGTGAACATCCCTGTCTTGTTCCTGTTCTTAGGAGAAATGGTTTTAGTTTTTGCCCATTGAGAATGATGTTGGCTATAGGTTTGTCATATATGGCCTTCATTATACTGAGGTATGATTCCTCTATTCCCACTTTGATGAGAGTTTTATAAAAAACTAAAAGCCCAGTGCACAAATTCGTGCACCTTGAAAGGAACTGTGGGCCACGAGGCTGCGGTGGGCACAGGGGTGGGTCTCAGCCTACCTTCTGCGCCCCCCACTCTGGCCCCTCCACTGTGGCCCCCGGCAGCCCCGCTCCCATGTGCTGACGGCACTGGTCCCACTCGCACCCACTGACAGTGTGGAGCAATTGGGGCTGGCGCCAGCAGCAGGTGCGAGCAGGGCCAGTGCCATCAGCAGGTGCGAGCAGCGGCTGCTGCCCCAATTGCTGCTCAGGAGCAGGGGGAGGTAGAGAAGCCCTCGGGGGTGATTGGGGCTGGTGCCAGGCACCGGCAGTGGGTGCAAGCGGCGTCTCTGATGCTGGCAGTGGGTGCAAACACCCACTGGCAGGACTGTGGCACGTGGGAGCAAAGAATCTTCAGTAACCACCAGAGGCTTGCCCCGATGACAGTGACTGGTGCCCCACCTTGGTCTGGTGCCCCCGCTCACGTGCTTCACCATCCCACCACGGCCAATGCCCGCCATGTTTGTCCATGCCCCCTGGTGGTCAGTGCATGTCATAGTGACCAGTTGTTCGGATGTTCTGCCATTTGGTCTATTTGCATATTAGCCTTTTATTATATAGGATGGGTGTTGGAGTTTGTGAAATGCTTTTTCTGCATCTACTGATCATGTGATTTTTGTCTTTTAATTTGTTTATGTGATGTATCACGTTTATTGATTTGCAAATGTTGTACTAGCCTTGCCTTGCTGGAATAAATCCCACCTGGTCATGGTGCATGATCTTTTAATATATTGCTGGATCCAATTTGCTAATATTTTAGCATCTATGTTCATCAGGGATATTGGCCTGTAATTCTCTTTCTTAGTAGTGTCTTTATCTGGTTTTGGAATTAGGATAATGCTGGCTTCATTAAGAGATTGGAAGTGTTCCTTCCTCTTGGATTTTTTTGGAATAGTTTGAAAAGGATAGGTGTTAATTCTTCTTTGAATATTTGGTAAAACTCCCCTATGAAGTCATCTGGACCAGGGATTTTGTTTGCTGGAAGTTTTTTTTTATTATTGCTTCTATTTCATTAGTTTTTATTGGCCTATTCAGATTTTCTGATTCTTCCTGATTCAGTTTTAGAAGATTGCATTTTTATAGGAATTTTTCCATTTCATCCACATTGTCCAGCTTGTTGACATATAGTTTTCATAGTATTTTCTTACCATCCTTTGTATTTCTATGGTGTCATTCGTTACTTCACCTCTTTCATTTCTGATTGTATTTATTTGGGTTCTCTCTCTTTGTTTTTTGGTGAGTCTGGCTAAAAGTTCATCAATCTTTTTTATCTTTAAAAAGAACCAGCTTTTGGTTTTATTGATCTTATGTATTTATTAGAGGCCTGGTGCACGAAATTCATGCATGGGGGTGAGGGGGTCCCCTCAGCCCAGCCTGCACCCTCTCCAATCCGGGACCCCTTGAGGGATGTCTGACTACAGGCTTGGGCCTAAACTGGCAGTTGGACATCCCTCTCACAATCTGGAATCACTGGCTCCTAACTGCTTGCCTGATCGCCCCTACTGGCCCCCCTGCCAGCCTGATTGACCCATGCAGCCTGCTGCTCAGTCGTTTGGTGGTCCCTCACTCCCCCCCACCCTCCCGCTGGCCTGTTGCCCCACACAGCCTGATGCTCAGTTGTTTGGTCATCCCTCACTAACCTCCCTGCTGGCCCTGTAGCCCCACTCAGCCTGTTTGGTAGTCCGTTCGGTTGCAATGGCCCCTGGCTCTTTATATATATAGATTTTTTTTGTTTTTACTCTCTATGTAATTTATTTCTGCTCTGATTTTTATTATTTCCTTCCTTCTACTTTCTCTGAGATTTTCTTGTTGTTCTCTAATTCTTTAAGTTATAGGATTAGATAATTTATTAAAACTTTTTCTTTTTTAAATGTTTTTATTAATTTTAGAGAGAGAAGAAGAGAGAGATAGAAACATCCATTAGAGAGATACATTGATCAATGGCCTCTTGCAACTACTCCACTGGGGACTGAGCCTGCAACTTGGGTATGAACCCTGACTGGGAACCGAGCCAGTAACCTATTGGTTCACACACTGACACTCAACCACTGACCCACACTGCCTGGCCTTTTTTGGTTTTTGAGACAGGCCTACAGTACTGTGAATTTCCCTCTCAGGACTGCTTTGGCTGTGTCCCATCGATTTTGGGTTATTGTGTGTTCATTTTCATTTGTTTCCAGGAAGTTTTTTTATTTCTTTCTTGATCCCTGGTAACCCATTCATTGTTTAATAACATGCTTTTTAACCTCCATGTGTTTGAATGATTTTGAGTGTTTTCATTGTAGTTGATTTCTAATTTCATGTCATTATGAGCCGAGAAAATACTTGCTATGATTTCAATCGTCTTGAGCTTGTAGAGACTTGTTTTGTGTCCTAACATGTGGTCTATCTTTGAGAATGACTCTTCTGCACCTGAGAAGGAAGTATATCTGCAACTTTGGGGTGAAATGTTCTCTACATGTCAATTAAATCAATCTGACCTAGTGTGTCATTTAAAGTTACTGTTTCCTTGTTGATTTTTTGTCTGGAAGATCTATCCATTGAAGTCAGTGTTAAAGTATGGGGGTGTTAAAGTCCCATTCTATGACTGTATTGCTGCCAATCTCTCCCTTAAAGTCCTCCATAAGATTTTTATATATTTAAGTGCTCCTATATTGGGTGCATATATGTTTACCAGGGTTATATTCTCTTATCAGATCAATCCCTTTAGTATTATGTAGTAATGTTTATTGTCTCTTGTTATGGCCTTAATTTTGAAGTTTATTTTGTCAGATATGAGTATTGTTACCCCAGCTTTTTTTTTTTCATTTGCATGAATTTTTTTTTTTTTTTTGCATCTCTTCAATCTCATCCTGTGTGAGTCTTTGTTCTGAGGTGGATCTCTTGTAGAGAGCGTATATTTGAGTCATATTTTCTTATCCATTCAGCTACCCTATGTCTTTTGATTGGAGCATTTAATCCATTCACATTTAAGGTTATTATTGGTAGGTACTTATTTATTGCCATTTTAATTATTTATGCCTATGGTTTTCTATTTCTTCTTATTTTTACAGCAGTCTGTATAACATTTCTTGCAATGCTGGCTTGGTGATAATAAACTCCTTTAGCCTTTTTTTTTTTTGGTCTGGGAAACTCTTTATTTCACCATCTATTTTGAATGATAGCCTTGTTGGATATAGCAGTCCAGGTTTCAGACCCTTGCTTTTCATTACCTTGAATACTTTATACCATTTCCTTCTGGCCTGTAGAGTTTCTGATGAAAAATCAACTGACAGCCTTATGGGAACTCCTTTGTAGGTAATAAATTGCTTTTCTCTTGCTGCCTTTAATATTCTTTGTCTTTAATTTTTGGCTTTTTAATTATGATGTGCTTGAGCGTGGGTTTGGGTTTGTCTTGCTTGGGCAGCATGTCACTTTACTTCACAAATATGTGCTACCAACGAATGCCACTGCCCTAAGGGGAAATGTTCTGAGTAGCCTTGCTACCTGTGACCGCTGCAGCTAATCAGAAATGGTGTATTATTTGGTTTTAGGAAAACTTGGTTAAAGTCTAGATCATTTTAGAGTGGAATCATGAAACAATTTGTTTTGCCCCTCTCAGGTGAAAATAAAAAGTTTATGTCTGTTATATGTGCCATTTTAACTAATAAAGCATGTGCACTGCTGGAAGCAAATTCCAATAGTTAGCATAATAAATGCGAGAAGTTTGTCAGAAGGCTGATGGACACCTTCAGCAGGGCTGAAGATCTGCATATTATCGCCTGCTGCCAGACTGCTGAGGGCAGTTCCCCCAACCTGATGGTCCTTTATTGTTTACCAAACCTTACCTTTTTTTTTTTTAATATATATATATATTAAATATAATATAAATATAATATATATATTTTTTTATTGCTTAAAGTATTACAAAGGGTATTACATATGTGTCCATTTTATCCCCCAAACCTTACCTTTGATATGTATATCTGCTTTGCTAAAGGGCAAAATGTGGGAATAAAAAGCCCTGGGTCCAGCGATTCAGGGAGCTCACTTCACTAGAAAGTGGAACCTCCCCTGGCTCCCCCATGCCTCCCAAATTTATATTTCATCTCTAGTTATTCATTTTCGAAGCAGACCCTTCTCCAGATTCCTGAACCCTTAATGCGGAAAGACCCTAGCAGTGCATTTTGATTATTTTCAGAGAGTATCTGCTTGTGTTGTTTGCTAGTAGGAAAGATTATGTAATCACTATTCCATGAGGATACTTCTATGTCATGTTTGCAAAAATAGTTTTAAATGCGTTTTAATTTAAAATGATTCCAAAATTAAAATAATTGTCGTGTATTTTGCTCTCTGCTTACAGTTCAATTTTATCACTGGATGTACTTTTCCTCTAATGGATTTATAATCATTATGTAATAGTAACCATCTATAACGAACAATACAATAAGAACAATTAGTATATCAGGAATCTACCAGACAGTAATTTTGTTTGCTGTGTTTGCTATTTGTGACTCACAAGGGCATCTGCTTCTTTCAAATGAATCTGCTTTAATATAACATTTATTTCTTGACATTTCATATAATTTAGTCAAGTCCATACTCCTTAATTTTTTCCCTTTGATCCATGATGATCTGTAAACCAACCAACTATAAAATTTGAAATGTAGCAAATTTACTCTTCTTTCTCTCCTTCTATTTGGTTATTTACATCACCAGTCACATATGGTAATAAATTGCCATCACATCCACTCCTCACTGTGGATCAAAGCCTTGGAATACTCGATGAAAATTTATTAGGCCTCTGCCCACTGATTCCCACCTGGCTGCTCACAGTACCTGCCGCCAGCATTGCCTTAGGCTGGCTGGAGATGGAGATGAAGACTCTGATGACTAACAGCTGGGCATCTCAGCCAGCCAACCTGGCCTCCATCCTCCAGGGTTGGCCTCCACTTGCCTTCCTATTTCTCTTTCCTCATCTTACCTACATCTTTGGTCAACTTGTAGCAGAGGCTGACATGGATGCCAAAAAGCTAGAGGGGATGCTGGGGGCAAAGACGCTGAGGCCCATGTGTTAACAAGGGTGATGCGTGCTGCTCAGCTGGGAGGTAACGAGGACAATCTGCAACTCAGGGAACCCAGGCAGAGAAACTCTTTGAGAGGCTTTCCTGGGAGATTATAAAACCCAGGGGTGCTTACATCTGAGCATCTTATTTACTCTTCTTTCTCTTCTTCTATTCTCATGCCATGGTGATCCAGCTATCACCAAAGGATGGTCAATAAAAACTACATGCTGGTACTGGGTAAAATTTATATAGGAGGCGGAAAATATTTTATTTTCCCCCCTCACATAAGTCCCATCTAATCAAACAAATCTAGCAATAAATATTAGAGACTTTAAGGTCCAAATGAGCATTATTTCTACATTAATTTTCCCCAGTACGCTACAATGCCTAAGGAAAAAGAACCCAAATGGAAACCTTAGTAATAACCTCTAATTACCTCACAGTGATAACTTAGCATTTGTACAAATGTGACTTTCCAAGGGTTGGAATAATCCCAACAGCCTCATATTTTGAAGATCACTTCAGGCATGTGAGAGCATTTATGACCAAGGTATAAGCAACAGGGACACAGCGATGGTTTTTTTTATGTTGGTAATGTACAAGGGTTTGTAGGCAGATTTCTACAACTTTCAAAATATGGAGGAATCTAGCTCAGTGGTATTCATCAGTTCTCACAACAGTGATATTAAACAAGCTGGAGTCCTTCCTATGAGATATATCCCTTTCTTGGGGGGGGGGGGGAGGCTAAAGAAAGAATAAAGACTCCTGCATTTAACATATCATACTTGAAGACAGTGGTGGAGTTTTAGAGCTCTATTTTTGAAGCTTTCTCACCTACACTCATAGCACATTATGTGTGTTCTACCCCAGGCCTGTGATGAGAAAACTTGATAACTGAAAGGGCGAGGGCTATGCCCTCCATCTTACCCCGGAACCTCCATGTTGGGGCAGCCGCCATGTGCTCAGGAAAGTACCTTCTTCCCAGAAGCCGGGATTTCTTTAAACTAACCAATGACAAGGGATATGCGCGCCATAGAGATGACCACATCCTGTGTAACAAGCCCCGACTTGCGCCTGGCCAATCGGCAGGGCCCACAGTCAGCTCCCCTCCCCTCACTCCACCCCCTATTAAAGCCCTGATTTTCTCACGGGTGGCACTCTGCTTCCGGTTGCTGCGTCGGCCGGAAGGCAGGGTTGAGTTAGCTAGCTCAACACAGGACCCTCTGCTTTTGCATCGGAATGGCTCCCTGGTGTGGTTTTTGGGGATCTTGAAATCTGGGCATAACAATAACTAATGCCATTAACTACTACCTGCCCTTAGAGGAGACCCATTTTTCTGAATACCAGGAGGCTATGACATAAACTAAAATGTGCACCCACAAATTTACAAGGCTCAGTAAGAGGCTGCATTCAACAGGCCCTATTACCGCCCATAAAAGCTGCTCCCTCCATTAGTTACATCCTTTGCACCATTATTTAGATTGTTCCTTTATGCTGTTTACCTGTAGGATTGTTCAATTCACAGCCAGTCAGATAAATTCTTCAGAACAATGTTCCTCCACATCAGGATTTGGGGGGGGGGCCAAGGAGAGTTGGGGAAAAATAAAAGAATTGGGAAGAAAAGGGTTTTTGATAAAAGGCGATTCTCCACAGAAGTATCCTGGCTTATCTTGCTGACCCTCAGGCACCATCTGGTTTCCATGATCCTCTCCATAGCTGTGCCCACCTGGCAGAATACGTGGCAGTGTTCCTTTTCTATTTGGTACCGGAGGTCCCACACTGCCAGCTTTTAGATGCATGTGTAGTCCCGGGATCAAATTACATGCAAGGAAATGCCACCATGCTCACGGTATGGTGCCCACCTTTGCTGCATGGGTCCTGGCCCATAAAATGGGCTCTTGTGGTCACTGAGCATCTTATTTACTCTTCTTTCTCTTCTTCTATTCTCATGCCACGGTGATCCAGCTATCACCAAAGGATGGTCAATAAAAACTACATGCTGGTTCTGGGTAAAATTTATATAGGAGGCGGAAAATATTTTACTTTCCCCCCTCACGTAAGTCCCATCTAATCAAACAAATCTAGCAATAAATATTAGAGACTTTAAAGTCCAAATGAACATTATTTCTACATTAATTTTCCCCAGTACACTACAATGCCTAAGGAAAAAGAACCCAAATGGAAACCTCAGTAATAACCTCTACCTCACAGTGATAACTTAGCATTTGTACAAATGTGGAGGTGATGGCAATTGAAATTCTTCCCCCTCGCCAATGCCAGTCTTTAATAAGTACCACCTCATGGCTAGGCCAGTTCGCAGGGTTTACATCAGGAGCCTCAATTTGCCCTTTCAGATTCAGGTAAAACTACCTCCCTGTAGTCTCCTAATTCCAATTTAGAAACTTTCTAGGATTCGTGACCATGGGATTTCCTTCCTTTTATTGAATACTTAAGAGCCAGACCTATCTTAGAGAGATTGCCTTGCTTTTTATCAGAGTTTGGACACAACCTCAGCCCAATCCACTCCCCTTTGTTAAACACAGGTGTCCATTTGAGTTTCACACAAATCTGTTAACATTTTCAAGGTTCAAGCTTTTGTAGTACTGTCATGAGCATAACCAATGAGATTGCATATACCAACATGTTTTTTGTAATCTGTAACATACTACAGAAGGGGTTACTTGGGTCAGCTAGATCTCAGAGTGTGAGACTTCCCCTTTTCTTTACAGAGTTGTTGAGTCCATGCAGCCTGAAGTCACAGTGGGACACCCAGTGGCCACTCTAGACAGTTGACAGTGAATCATTTGAAGGCCTCAATATGCAAAGCTACTTCAATTGTAAGATGGTCCAAGTGTCCTTAAGTATGTCTGGAGCCATCTCCCTGAAACTCCATCCTTCCCAAGAGGGGCTGGGATTGTCCAGTGGCCCCACCTAGCGTGATGAAAATACATCTATGGAAAACTATCCATAAATGACCACTATCATGCTCATGGGACCTTTGAGTAAGTCTACATAGGCACCCATTTTACTAAAATACGGGCTTTTTATGATAATGGTCCCAATAATCATTGACCTATAGTAATCAAATACTGTAGATCAAACATTGGGCTGGTATTTATGAAGTCATTTTAACTCTGAGCCAAACTTAGGTAACAAAACCTGAATTCTACATCGTCCTACTAATAGTCACTAGGTGCTATGAACCAGATAGCTAATCCAATACTTGGCCTGCAATGTGCTGCCAAGAACTACACCAAGCAGTGGTCACAGCATCCATTACTAATGGGTCCTCCAAGGCCAAATGTAGAACACGATAATTACAAATCAATGCAATAAGTTTCTATTAAAAATCTGAATTTCACTCACAAAAAAGACATCTCTTGCATGCAAGTGGGTTTATCCTTTTTACTCTAATTATTTGCAAATACAAAATAGGCCACTACCGTTTCCTTTTTAAATGATATTTAAATGCTTGTTTGAGTTCCACAACTGTGCCCATTCTTTTATGATAGGAAAAGGCTTAAATAGGACTTAATTACTTCCATTTACCCATCTTACTCAGGAAGCTTGGCTCAAAGCCTGCCACATAGAAAGGGCTCAATAAACAGTTATTATTATTAAGGCATTTCCCCTATTTAACTATGCTCTTTCATTTTAATCTGGGTGCGATAACTTCCCTTTAGGAATACTATTCTGGCTCACCCTTTGATGTTTTATAATGCTCCTCACCTTGACATTCCTTGATGCATTAGGTCTGCTAAGACAAAAAGAATAGTTCTGTTACCCTACTGAAATGTATAGGTCTCTATTTAATAATGCATTTTTAAAAAACCGGGTTCTAAAGCATTTGCTACCACAGTGTATGCAAATACAAAGGAAAAGCATGCATTTGAGATGTTAAAGCATAAGCCTTGTGCTTAGTTGTCTGATTTTCATGGGCAACCACACTTGCTTTGAAGCTATAAGAGTCTAAGTGTGCCCATTCACGCACGATGCATTAACTCATTCAGAGAACATTCAGGATTCTGATACTCAGGATTCTCAATAAATACTTGTAGAATGAAAAACTGATTCATGTCAAGGTTGCTGGGGTGGGACCTCAGAGCAGCTGCATTACCAACAATTCACTTCAATATCACAATGAGTTTGTGTTCAATTCTAGGGTGTAAATGTGGGTAAGAAACGGCCCCTTCCTGCAAGGAGCCCCTCATCTAGTAGGGAAGGCAGGTCTGCAGAAAGACAGATAAACATAACTGCGTACACAGCACTCAGCACACAGGCGTAATTAACTCTAGGGGTGGGGAGAGGTCAGGGAAGCCTTTCTGAAGGTGGGTTTGAGGGGTCAGTTGGAGTTTGACCAGATAGAAAAGGGGACGAGGGCACTGTTCCTGGCACTCAGTGGGATGGATCCTATGCTTCGCGTGTGTGACCATTCCAAATTGGGGGTCTTGTCCCGCTTTCCACGAGAGGCTTTGGTAATGCAGACACAGCCCATGAGTACAAAATCACATTCCAATCCACGGATTTGGTTACATTCAGCCCCAGGTCCCAGAAGTAAAACCAACAGCTGAAACACAGCTCTAGCGAAAAGCTAGCAACCCCTTGGACCTTCCCAAAGCGGCTGAGCTTCAGCTTGGAGTGGAGTTGTCCTCTGGATGATGAATCGTCGAGGAAAAGGGAGTGAAGAGGGCTGTAACCAGCCACAGGGCTGCGAGCTGAACAACAGCATGTCCCTTCTTTATTAAAATCAGATGTCATCCACGTTCGCCTGTGCTCTTCCCTTTATAAGCACAGGCGAAGAAATGCGTTTAAAACATGTTCAGGAAAAAACACATTAAGATATTTTTATTCTTACGAGAGTGCAAGCATGTAGGGATTTGAAGGCACCTGCTATCAATATTCATTATGAAAAGTCTTACCTATTTGATCCCTTAAATGTTACCAAATGGAACCACATCCTGATCAACAAAGAGCTTCATGAGAAAGAAAACCATCTTCAGCACAGAGAAGAAAGGGTAGTTTCTTTTGGTGGCTCGAAGGGCAGGAGCGTGGGATGTCAGTTACAGTGTTAGCACAATCCTGAGCCTACTTTATTTTAAAAGCCTGGAACAAAGATGTGACGATGCTTCAAGTTCTACCAAACTCAGGTTTTTCCAGCTGGCAAACCACAGGCTAAGAATGTAGGTCGCATGAGGCTATATCGCCATCCTAAAAATATTCTCCACCAGCGGGTACTTTTTCGAGCCCCTCTAATCCTAAGTGTAGGTGGATAAATTTTAAGCTTCAACAACATTTTAAGGTGTGGGCTTTTTTTTTGTTAACTACAGCCAAGCGGTAAAAGCTGTCCAAACCAAATTCTGCATTTACTGAAAAGGTAACATTTGATTTTAAAATTGATGGGTATAAAAAGGATTTACAAACTTCATGCCGAACCTAAAATGTGCTGCTTTAGTCACCAAGGCAAATGACAAATCCAGCCCTTGCACACCGCACTTAGCATAAGTGCCTGACTTTATTGCAAGCTCAGCTTTGAGAGGGTAAGAGGGGAGGGAGCAGGTCCTAAGGCCCTGTGGTTCACTGGGTGCCTGACCTCAGAACTGACCTGATCCGACAGGTCCAGGCCCTCAGAACCTCTACATAGACCTCTGAGCATGCGGTGTTTTGCTGAGAGGGAGGCGAGGGCGGATTAAAAAAAGATGAATTTAACCTGAACAACGGGAAAACAGGCTGAAATGGATGTTTAAACCCCTTTACAGATCAGACCAAAGATCCTAAAAGACATACCTATCATAAGCTATGGGCTGGGTCTAAGAGAAGGTGACCTGCTTCTCCAATGCCCCGGGGAAAAGATGGGCTGTGTGTCTCAGACAATTATAATGCAGCCAGTTGATACTGGAGATTTCATCCGAGAAGCCAGAGCGATAGTACAAACACCACTCCAGCATGGTGAAAGGTGCTGGAGGCTGTGACAGGTGACTCACTGGACCTCCAACCTCTGTCCCACTCTGATGTCCTGCTAGACCTCCCCCTGCTGTGTGCACGCTCATCCCTCAGCCGGTTCTTCCCAGGCAGTCTGTCCAGGAACCAGCAAAGACGAGGCTTTCCATTTCTAACTGCAGACATCCCAGAGCCTCTGACAGATGTCCTTTTGCTCACCTGTGTTAGGCAGCCCACCTCAGGGACCCCACCCATTATAGGTCCTATAGGTAAACACATCGGTTCATAAGTGCCCTAATGTTTTCTTTTCCCTGCTTCCCTTCACTTAATTTCCTCCCCAACTACTCTGCCAGCCTGGCTGGGGATGGGTGAGGTCCCAGCGATTATGCAGCGTGGACGAAGATGGCCCTCGGGAAGCTCAGTGCCTGTTGTCATCTGCAGAGAGATGCCTAGCTATGGAACCATCGAGCCTGGGAACATTTGCTTAGGATGACGGCTTTTGTGGGAACCTCTGTCAGCATCAGCTGTCCTCCACCCCAAAGGAAGTCTAATCTAGAACTCCAGCAATTTGTCATTATCATGACTGATCAGCCCATAAATGATGGCCAAATTCAGCAACTCAAAGAAAGGTGGCTTAGCCCTGGCCAGTGTAGCTCAGTGGTAGAGTGTCTACCAGAGCACCAAAGGGTCACAGGTTGATTCTCAGGCACATACCTGGGTTGCAGGTCCATCCCAGGCCCGGGTCGGGGTGCATGCAGAAGCAACCAATCAATGTGTCTCTCTCACATCGATGTTCCTCTCCCTCCCTCCCATCTACTCTCTCTCTCTCTGAAAAAAAAAATAATAATAATGGAAAAAAATATCCTCAGGTGAGGATTAACTAAGAAAGGTGGTTTAGGGGACCGACCTGTAAGTGCAAAAGTGATGACCGTGAAAATCAAATGAAAGTCGAGGTCCATGGGTGGAGGACAAGGCAAGCTGGGCTCCAACCAGTGGAAAAGACCCCTCTCTAGGTACCACACTCAACTCTCCAAGCTCAAACAGGACCCTTAATTGACTTCTTCTAACTCCATGACAATTAAGGAACCTGGCCAATAAATTCCTGTGGTTTGGCCTACATATGCTTCTTAAAGTACATATTAGTCTTTTACATATTCAGTGTTGGTTTCTGCCAGATCTGTGAAGTAATAGAAAAAAGCGGTAATATGTGAAACACATCCTTTGTAACTCATGAAAATCAAGCCAGCATGCATTCCCTGAATTCAGTGTGTTTTTAGAAAAGAAGTGTAATTTATATCGTTTCATTTATAATGGTGCTAAGTTAATGCTCTTGGCTGCTTTTGACAGAGACCTTTCCAATCGGACTGACATGATTTGTTTCCCTGAAACACTTTCTGTACTCAAGGACTTTTAATTAGCTTTCGAGAGAGTGTTCTCCTGACGGACATCACCTCCCCAAAGCCTTGTAAGTTTCCTGGCTTCTAAAAGAGAACAAGAAGTTGACTCAGATTCTTCCAGTTTCAGGCTTTCTGTGGGTCAGGACCAAATTGCTGTTTTGCGAAATTGGGTGTGACTCCTAGGGACTCATGGAGACAGGCTTCTTTCTCCGCCCTCTCACCCCAAACCCAAACCCAAACCCAAACCCACTCAGTGATGTGGCTACATTTTTAAATTTTACAACTGATGGGGAGGGTGGAGAAAGGTGTGTTCTTACACAAAAATGTCAGCTGTAAGAGGTAATAACATTTGAGACCACATTAGGCATGACCTTGACTTAATGAAGCACTTCCTAACGGGTTCTACAGTCAAACTAATGTGGAAAGCCCTACTCTAAGCAAGGTTAACACATTGTTTGCGGGTAGTTTTTATCGTGCGCTAACAGGTGGCGCGGGCCATTTTTGCTACTTTTTTGCGCAAATGGCAACGTTCAGTAAAATTACGATAACTTTAGTTTACGTATTTATACGTTACCCGCGCTCTACTACACTGGTAGAACGTATAAATACGTAAAACGTGTAAACACGTTTCCCGCATACAATGTGTTAATCAGACATCTTCAGTAAAAAAAACAAGTTCTCGGCAGTTTTCATTTGTACTGTGAATCTTTAAAATTTGCATCATTCATCGTTACCTATGACATACAGCACTTTCCAAACTTAGTTGACCATAAGATCCTGTGAGGAGCATCTGGTGGAATGTGTGTTCTGAAGAACTCCCTCTGGGATATGCTGACTTCACTTACTGAATTAACCGAGCGCTGGAGGGATGAGCAGATGAGCGTGAGTTTTGATGGGGGTGGGTAGGTGTAGTGTGGATGCAGCAGGGGAAGGGGGGCCAAGAAAGTCCTGGAATTGGGTGCAGAGATCTTACAGGTTTTGCACAAGGATCAGAGCCTTGATTCAGCTCCAAGAGTTTCAAGTACAGAGTAGAAGGTGACATGTGGGCTAACACGGGACCCATCTAATTTGGATATACCCTTTACCCTTCGTGTTTCTGGGAGAGCAGCTGACCCACTAGTTACATAAAACAAGAGATCCTGGACTCAATTACTTCTCTCTCTGGTTCTGCCATGTGTCCAAAGACCCCTATTGACAAGACCACACTCTTTAAGGTTATGACTCAAACATTCAAAATTATCAAGGAATGCTATCAAGGATGGTAATGTATTAGCTGTGATGAGCCAATGCCCTTGAACCTCATGAAGAGCTCCCTGTTACTCTCTATCTAATGGCCCTCCACTGGAATTGTCATCCATTGCCCCCATTCTTTACCCTCAGCCATGACACTCAAAGCTACTGAGAAGGCCCTTTGTGGAAGGCGGATAGGTCCAGGGAACACCAGGAAAGTCACCCACCCAATGGCCAAAAAGGAGGATGGGATGAAAACACAGTCATGCCAAACTTAATCTATTTTGGCTAAAACCAGGCCTAGCTGCTGTGGACACCTGCCTCCATGTCACAGGGCCAGGGCGTACGAGAAGAATATCTGCAAATTGTTAATTCAACCGCTTGGGGACTGGGAAGCCAGAGGAGCAGTACAGTCTGTTAAAGTGCTATCACTGAAGTAAGAGCCTATTCATCTGAGATCCCACAGAATCCAGGCTGCACGTGAATAATGGCCAATCATACCTTTGAGAATTTCTGTTTCAGTTTAATTTTAAATATATTTTTATTGATTTTGAGAGAGAGAAAATGAGAGAGAGAGAGAGAGAGAGAGAGAGAGAGAGAGAGAGAGAGAGAGAGAGAAACATCAGTGATAAGAGAGAATCATTGATTGGCTGCCTCCTGCACACCCCACACTGGGGATCGAGCCCGAAACCCCAGGCATGTGCACTGACCAGGAATCGAACCGTGACCTCCTGGTTCATAGGTCTATTCTCAACCACTGAGCCACGCCAGCTGGGCCATACCTTTGAGTTTTAATAGAAAAATTAAAGTTTGTGCTGCTGATTGAGTTCTATTCTTCCCTGACTCTGCATTTCCTCTTCCTTCCCCTCTAGCGACAAAGGCCCGTGTGGCCCTGCCATACGAACCTCCCTGGGTTCTCTCCTGGGTAAGTGACAGTATTCACATGCTCAAAACGCTCCCCTGTGACCTACGTATGGGCACACTGGTAGGACATCATGATGTTGGCCACACTGATTTGCTAACTTGCTAGCTTTTGTATTCCAGACATTAGGCCTCACCTAGCACTTCAGACGTGGTCTTCAGTACTTATTTCACTTATAAAATAAATAAACTTATTTTGTGACTTTTATTTTCTAGGAAATGGTGACACTTGGATAATGTGCAAGGTGGTCTCAGAGGAAGTGACGTCTTAGGCTGGTTCATGTCATGGTGATGTTTCTGCAGGATTTCAAGTTATGCGGCTGGTAAGACGTGTGAATTTCCAGAACATCAGACACAGACGCATAAAAAACGGATGACTAAAAACTGACTAAAAAATCAATCCAAACAGAGTGCTTCGGGTGACCTGGGGCACTGCATTGCCTTCCGGAGCCCAGCTCCCTCGCTGTAACATTCTCCAGCTAGAAGGTCCTCATATTTTAA
Organism: Myotis myotis; assembly: GCF_014108235.1. NCBI lineage: Eukaryota > Metazoa > Chordata > Mammalia > Chiroptera > Vespertilionidae > Myotis > Myotis myotis. The sequence goes on along the minus strand of NW_023416315.1, from coordinate 21,081,642 downwards.
GAAACTATGTTACAAATGCCCTGCTCCACACCCAGATGACTGCAATTATACAGTGAGATTAATGGATTCACAGGCGGTTTCTACGGATTTAATGGCTTCTTAATAGAATAGGGTGCACACACAGCTAGACTGCTATGACAAATCATAAAAGCTTTTTAATAAGAAACCTCAATTAGTTAATTAAAATTTACTAATTGAAAATTCTAAGAAGAGCATGTAAAATATTCCAGACCTCTAGGTACAGCAATAAAACACGTACCTAACATACCTACCAGACAAGTACTACGTATCTATGCAATTGGAGACCTCGGTCAATGAACTAAGAAATGAGAGAATAGGTCGCCACACAGAAACCTTGAGAGCAGCCTAATACGGCAGGAGTGAGGGGAGGAAATTATTATTATTTATCACACAGAGAGCAGGTGGGAGGAATAGGGCCACCCTTGTTAGTTTACTAATTCCTTACTCTTCCTCCACCTTTACAGATTCAACTCCCTGCAGTGGCATAAAGGCTTATTTAAAACATAACATTCTTTTAAACCAATTTTATATCTTTTAACATCTTTTCCTGTTCCCAAAAAGATGCACTTGATACTCAAGAAAATGCTCAGAATACAGCTCACTAAGGCGGTGGATGCACTGTCTCTATTAATAGCAGTTCAAATGCTGTAAACATCTTTTAAAATGCCACACAACCAGCTCCAAGTCAAGGAGGAAGGCGGACGAATGATAACGGTGCTGTGGGACATTCCACTCATCATTGTACACATGCCTAGAAACACTGGTGACGGCATTCAAGAGGTTTTTTGCTTTTGTTTTTGTTTTTTCAGGGAAATAGTGCCCCCAAAGAAAGCTGACTGTAGGAGCTAGAGATGGCCAGAAAGACGGGATTTGCCGGAATCCTTCCTGGATAAATGAAAGAATGGAATGCCGACTCTGACCAGCTCTAGGATATGCACTTTGTTCATTAGACATTTTTTTTATGAAACAGGAAAGCGTTATCCTTAAAACAGTTTCAGGAGGAGCGCCCGCCGGGGGTTCTGCATTTTCCTGGTGCACCCATGAGATAGTATTTGAGAATCTAGGGTTCAGGGTGCTCTCAGGATCTTTCCATCATGGGTATCAAAGGCTTGTGATCACTCAGAGCTGCTGGTCCAGTGCTTGGGACCTAATAGACCCAAGTTGAAATCTCAGCTCACCTAGCTTCAGCTTCCCCTTCTATAAAATGAACGTGGCGTCTGATTAAAAACTAATTTCAAACCTTCCTGCTTTCTGCACATCAACTTTTTGTTGATATGAATCCCCAGCAGTCCTTTAGGTACAATATCCCGATTCACCACAAAATGGACATTCTCACTCAACTTACTGAGAATTTACCAGATCCCACACTAGCTGCACAGAAGAGGAAATATACATATTGATAAGAAGTATTAAATAACTCTTCTTCAAAATTTTCTGATGGTAGACATGCTTAACTTTGCTGACTCTCTGTTAGAAGGGGGTGAAACCGCTCATAGTGGTACTTGGGAATGTACAGAGATCAACAGCCTTAAGGGTGGGGAAGGCCAAACTCACAGGACACAGGCTTCACTATGAGAGGCTGATCCAGCTGGCTGTAATGATTGGGTGATTCACAGCCGTCCCAATCCACGAGGGACTTCCAAGACTTGGATTTCTAAGCACAGAAGGCTTTCCTGCTAATCCTGGACTCCCCAAGGGAAAGGGGGAGCCAGGGGATCAGAAATGGTGGCTACGAGCGATATTTGGAATCCCACACGGAATCCAGAACTAACAGATCCACAGAAGAAAGGCAGCAGGCTCTGCCAGGCCATAAATTAATTACCTTTAATGGCCAGGCTCAGGGTAAAAGCAAATAGACACCCAAGCACTCCCCTATCTGCTGCTTTCATTTTGGTATTTAGCATGAGAGTTAAAATCACTTTTAATCAGCAAGACAGGCAGTTGCTTTTAAAACAGGAACATGCTGGAGAGAGAGAATGTCCCCTGATAGTGCAGGGAATTTGAACTTTGGCCCTGGTTGTAGAATAATCCTACACATGCCTGTCTGGAATACACTACAAATCTTTTGCGTCCCCTCTAAATCAATAGGCGAAAGTCCTCCAAAGATGAACAGAAATGATTCGACTCACCACCCTTTCTTTTAGAACATCCCTATATGGGGTTCACAGTCACCTCTTGAATTGAATAAATGAAGCAAACAGAAAAAAGCCGGCTTTTAGAATTAGGGAATTCAAATTCTGAAGTATACTGCTTATTGGAGTGGAATTTTTCAGGGGCCGATTTTCTGTAAATCAAAGTGAACACATACTAAGACTGCACATTTTCTGGGGACTCTATCCTCATATACATTATGTGTAATGGCATACAGTATTCTGCAAACTTATTTTCTATTTGTTATGTCAATGGCAATTTTAGAAGTACAAAAAATCACCTTTCTCCATGTCACAGGTAAATTTCTATTAATTCTAAATTGGAAACAATGTAGCTTTTAGGATTATATTTCCACCAGTGAAGAGGCTCAGAGCTAATTTTTGGAGGAGAAAACAAAGACTTAGTCTTTATTTCGTTTCACATTCTGAATGGTCTGTCCCTGCCCGGGTGGTTAATAGTAAGTTAAAATGGTGGCAAGGGAGCAGCTTCCAGTCCTGGGCTCTCACACATAAATAACCGCACAAGTGATAGCACACGAACTGATGTTTGTAAATGAATCCATTTTAAATCTACCAAACTGAGATAGATTTAAGGTTAACTATGAGAGAGAGAGAGAGAGAGAGAGAGAGAGAGAGAGAGAGAGAGAGAGAGAGAGAGAGAGAGATTGAGAGAGACTTCCCTGCCTTTCCTGCTATCGTTTGTGGTCTGGAACTGATCGTGGCATCTGTGACTGAGTGTGTGAGTATGTGTGCATGTGTTTCTTTTTCTAACATTATCAGCATGAGAACAACTAGAAGTACGCTGTAGATTTCCCAGAAGAAGGCAAGACAGCTGTGACAGCTACAGGGTTTCATTTACAGACACCGACACCGCACATTTCAGTACAGATCAGACCCAAAGGTCAAAATATGTACATACCGTTCGTCAGCATGAAATTGAAGCAAAGACCATCACTCTTGACAGCACTAAAATGTTGCGTTTTTTATTTTCTCAAGTTGTCTATGCCCAGAGCAACTTTATTCCATGATTTTTTTTTAAAGAACACAAATAAGCAAACAAAAAGGCAGGCATCCAATAAAAAAATGCATCCATTCTACTTGCAGAATCCATGCTAAAGTAGCACTGGGGGCAGCATGAGAGGAAGATGTGAACATGTTTATTTTTATGGTCAAGTTGTCTCATGCAGCAGAGATCCATATGCTTTGCTTATAGCTGATATTAACGCACAAATGTCTATTACCCGGGTTTCTGACATCTCAAAATTACTGCCTGAGATGAATACGGGCTGTGGATCGCAGCGTCCTTAAATTTCCCCAAATCTGACAACATTCAGAAGACTGGCGAGTGTCTCCCCACCTAACGACAGCTGTATTTCTAGGTGACATCTTTTTTGCGGGACATTTGGCTATATTCAATAAAGTGCTGATTAATCTTTCTTGTTCTTTCCTCCTGACAAGGAATGACAGCCCCTTGTATTTTATAAATCTTGAGCACATTAGAATTTGCAAAGTCGAAAGACTAATGAAAAACAAAAGAGGAAAACAAAGCCAAAAATCATAAATCCTCCCTGACTCGAAGGCATTCCTCCCTTATCCCTAAAAGAAACCCGTTCCTGCACATCTTGTTTGCATTTAACTTCTGAGGTTCGTCTTGTTCCATCTCTAGAACAAGTCAGGCGGCAGGGTATAAAGATATGACTACATGAATAAAAACACATGACCACTGTGGCCGCTGCACATACGAAAACAAGATGAGACAGAAAAATATGAACTGCCAAGTGACATGTCACTTGGATACATGTGTTTCTGTACTTCGTCATGAATGTTCAACTGGAAAGCTACTGGAAGTATCGGAATTCTCCTTCCCTGGCTATTGCAAAACAAGAAGGTAGCATCAGGAGAAGCTGATGATCTGTGAGCAGCAGAACGGCATCACTTCCCCGTTCTAGAAGATTTGCTAAAAGAAAGGGTGTTTGACACATTAACACTGCACAATGCGCTCACAATGCCGCAAGGCTCCTGCTCACACCACGCCAGCTTCTTCCGAGAAGGTGCCGGGTTTGAGTTTAACTTGGGAAGAGAGAGCTGTTTTTCTTTTATCCCCACCCCGCCTTTCTTACACCAGCCCTACATGATTTACAGTATTTTTATTGCAAACATAGTCATGAAACCTCGCTTTGTGCAGACTGAAGCAGCAAAGAGGGAATTGGTGTGGTTTGGCGGTGGATGGAGGTGAAGAGCGAGTTGCAGAATTCTATTCCTGTCGCAAGTGAGGAAAACGCAATTCAAGGCTGACCCTGGACCCGGCCGTGCTCACGGGTGTGGGGACTCCTATGAGGCAAGGACACAGACAGACAGTGGCGTGTGGGTGTGGCCGCACCTGTCACGAGCTGATGTGCATACAGCATTACCCCCTTTCCGAGCCCCTGTACGTGCGGACGAGAGGCAGGAGGACACAGTCTGCCACAATCGTCACGCGTGGCCCAGCCTTTCGTGGGAAAGCCAGGCTTGTTTTCTCTCTAATATCAGGTGAAGCTTTTGAATCAACAAAATTCTTAGGAAACTCTCCAGGGACGGTCCTGTGTGACCTTCCCGTGGAAACCTGCTTAGAAAGTTCTGCATTCCTTTGGAGGTCTGGGATTCTGATCAGGTAACTTGCAAAGAAGCAGTGAGAGCAGCAAAGATAAAAGGGTTTAAGTTCTGACAAGAAAACCAGCTGGGACATCCAGGTTAACTGTGAGTTGATGCAGATGGGGATGCTCCCCACAGATCTGAGGAACTGGCTGGTCCGGGGCCACATAACTTCTAATCTAAGAGATTCAAAAAGGCCCAATTACCATTTCTTATCACAATTTCCCACTTAAGACATCTGCTCATTTTGGAAGGGTTGCAGGGAGAAAATGGGGGGCTAGACTGAGGGGCTGTTGAAAACAGAGAGGAACAGACATCAGCACACAGGGCACCTGGAGAGCATCAGGGCAGGCCCTCTAGGCCCACCTGCACCCTGTCTGGCCACATCCTACCCTGAGGCCTGGGAAGAGAATGGCTCATGGACACCTGTGGGGTTCTCTGCTTGGGCACAGAAAGAAGAAATAGAATGCAGGGACATCCCAGTTTTCTGACTGCCTGCTCCTTCTTATGGTGGTAAAGGGAGGGATTCAACAGACTCATTCTTTTATCAGTAAAGAGATGGACTCATGTCTTCTTACTAGCCATATTTGTGAATGCACATTAGCCTACCTATTATTGCACAGCAATCTAGAAAACACATAAATGAAAAAGCAAAATTTAAAAACAGTTTCTCTAGCATCATTTTAAAGCATCTGTGGATAAACACTTGACAGGACACACAAAAGCATCTTATCTGATGAAATCTAAATGCCATTTCTTTCCCTTTTTTATCCCTATTATTATTTTGACATTTTACATAGCAAAAATACAGAGGAATGATGGATCAAAAGTAAATTGCTCTAAATACCACTAAACTAGTAAACCACTGGATAACTAAACTTGAAAAGACGGACAATGCAGAGTGTCAATGAGTATGCGGAACAGCCAGCAATCTTGTGCCTGTAGGAGAGTAATGTAGTTCAACTCCCTTCAAAACCTGTGCAGCTGTTTCTAACAGCTAAATACACACCTGTTCCATACCTCAGCAATTCCACTGCTAGTAACAGACCAAAGGGAAACGAATGCTATGCCCACAAAAGACTGATACAAGAATGTCCATAGATTCTCTATAATAGCCACATACCATGAACACTACAAATCAAACAAAAACAAAACATGTACTAATACATGCAATAATATGGATGACTCTAAAAAACACATGTTGAGCAGGAAAACTCAGATCCAAATGGGAATTAAATGGAAAGACCACCTGAAATTCCTGATTGATTAGCTTTGCTATAAGCTGTATTATTCTGTACCTAATAGAATGAGTCCCATAATTCAGTTCACATAATAAACTCATTAACAGATGGGAGAAATGACAGCCAGGGCAAAGCTCTGTTATTCTGAAGATGGGATTCCAGAGCAAGGGTCTGACTTTTTGTATTTGACATATTTTAGGAGCTACAGGTGTTGTGTGACCTAGGGGATCAGAAATTGCAGGGTTTTCAATAGTTTTTCACATTTCAGATTTCTTCGATATCATACACAAATAAGTTCTTGCCTCTTTAAAACTCTAGAAAATAAGCACTTGCTGGCCTTAGCTGTAGAGAAATCTATGCCAAAGACCAGAAATAATTTTTTTTAATGGGTCAGTGAGCCAAGAGCATAATGTGCCTTTATGACTAAACACATTCCGGCTTTGAGTTTTAAAAAATACGGCTGCTGTCTAGCAAAGATTAATGCAATATAGAATCGGCTTTTCATCTCACTTGTTTGGCCCAAGAGAACTGTACATCACTGAATCTGGTTGGTGCTGAACACAACGATAAAACAAGCAGGAAAAGAAAAAGGGAGTGCTTGCATGGGCACAAATGAAGAACAGATCGAAGCAACTTCTCAGCTTATTTGCTCCAAACGAATCCGCCCCAATAATGAAAACTTAAATCAACTCTGAACCAGCAGTGGATTCGATGTTTCCTGGGAGCCTGCAGTACAAAGGCACCTGTCGCTGTCACACACGCCTAGAGAGGAAGCATTGTAACATCGTCCTCGAGGTGTGAGGACGAGGACACCACAGCCTTCCTGCTAACCTTTGCTTGGGCAGAAGGCTACTTGGGCAGTATTTGACAGACAGAGGTGAGCACACGATTTGCTAAGGTGATGCTGTGCTCTCTGAGAGCTAAACCATCGTTAGACTCTCTCAACTTGAAATGAAAGATGAGTCGGCTAAGCCAGGCACAGTCAAGGGAAGATGTATGCAGACACTGCCGAGAAGACAGGGACGATTCCAAAAGCCAGTTCTCATCTCTGGTCTTGGTATGCCGCATCCCACCTCATTAGGGGAGAGAGGGAGTTGGCAGGAATTGATCGTATGGGGGCCCCACCATCTGGAAATTACATGGGTCCATGTTGTCACCTAAATCTGCAGGGACATTTCAATGACCACAAGGTGGAAGCCGCCGGGAAGGCTTCTCTGCAAGTCCTGCTTGTCGAATATCATGTTTACAGCCACAGCAAAGGTGCAGAGTGAACGGATCATCAAGGACAACGCGCTAACTCGCATCGAACAAGGGGAAACTCCTGGGACAGGACAGACACGAATGCAATGACCAGAGACTAAATTGCCACCTGCTTGGGGCTGAACGAACAATCCTCCTCGCTTGTTGTTTGGTTTTAGCAGCAACTGGAGACGATGACATAAAATACAAGCTAGCACTTCAATTAGTCTAGTTTGGAAACCTCATGCAATCTTCATGTTCAATTAAAGAATGAGATGAGAGTAAGGCCTGAGCTGTAGGTTTTTAGGGGCAGTGTGTATGACGCAAAACGATGGTGTTGGAAATGAAGAGACCTGGGCTGCATCCTGAACATGCCTGGATTCTGTGCAGTTTTGAGAGAAACCATCTGACACCCATGTTACTCTCTGGGTGATCCAGAAGAAGACAGAACAGGGATACACAACTAGAAGATACAGTAATTCAAATCTCAAGTCTGTCATTTACTAGCTGTGTGAACTTGGGCAAGTCACTGAATTTCTCGGATCCTTGTAAAAAATGAGGTCAGAGCCATCTTTTATAGTAGAATCATGGCTCAATGGAGAAAATGTGTGATTGTATAAGAAATTAGGATATTTGGGTTATTTGTGAAAGTTCTTTGTCAAACAAAATGCATTATGATACACACTTTGTTATTATTTGCTTCTACCTTATACTCCACAGGGCAATGTGATGACATGTTAAGTAAATGAAGTTCTTATGGAAAGCAAGGTGATAGTACGGGGAAGCACTATGACGTACAAGCCAACACAAAGACTTTAGAATCACATAAATTTGGGTATGAGCCCACGACTTAAAGCTACTTAATAACTATGACATCTGAGGTGTCTTAACCTGGGGTCTGTGGACCCTAAGGGGCCAGGGGTAGAATTCAGGAGATCTGTGAACTTAGATTTAAAAAATTTATATCTTCAACTCTGTTAACCACTACTAAAATGTAGCCTTTCTTTCAACTATGAATATAGGCAGCCAATCACGGTATTTCCACAGTATCAAAATATTGTTTATACTTCTCACTAACTTGAAATTATGGGAGCTATTAACCTGGCATCTAAGTTTCTTTTACTTAAGGTCTTAATAAAGAAGCACATGCTACCACACCACAAATTTGTTATTTTAATATTTTGACAATACATTTTAATATAGTTGGTTTTCTTTGTAATCCTATATATTTTAGTTTATGGATTTAAAAACATTATTTTTGGAAATAATCCATGGACCTCAACAGCTCACAAGGGGTCCAGGGCACTAAAAAGGTTAAGTGCTCTCACAACTGTCCCGGGTTCATTCTCTTTGGTGTAAAAGGGCGACAAGAGCTGTTGCAGGGTCATTGTGAGATTACAGATGACACTGTCAGGTCTACTGCCCAGTGCCCTGCACACAGTAGGTGTTCATCCAACAGAATCTACTCTGCGTTGAAAATGATTAAACAGGAAGTAATTCTCTGTATTACACATTCCATTCTACCTCAATATGACCATTTCGATAAAATGTAGTTTTGGTCTTTTAAGGATTTAAGGTCAATGCTCTCTGATGACTATCTTTATTTGTTCAGACTGGATGGACCTGTGTTGTTTGGGATGAATGGCTGTGCTGCTGTCCTGTCTAAGCCCAGATTGCCTTTGCTGGAGACCAGACGTGAGAGTCTACCCTGTGGCTGAGGCTGGAGGGGCCTTTCTGGGGACACGGGGCTGACCTAGCTGCACTGCTTTAAGCCAACAGGCCAGGGCTTAGCCATGGTGTCAGAGATGAGAACACATTAGCAGAAACTGAAAACATGGAGCTCTTGTAAAGCTTGTGAGTGAAGGGCCTTCAAAGGCAAGACTAGTACGTAGGCTCAGCATAATGACCCTCAATGTGAGAAAACTAAGTAATGTTTCAACTCGAGTCCCAAACCAACAGTCTCAGCAATATGAGCATCCTGCAAATGGGAGTGCATTAGAGCTACAAAGGGAAGATTCATGGCCTCCTTAATTAACTCCGAGGTGCTGTGCATAAGGGGAAAATGATAAATCAAGTGGATTACTGCCAGCGATCTGAATTTCCAAATGAAATGAGTGGTATAGTGCCTCAAGTCATTCTGTGAATGTGTATAGTGGCGGTGGAGGGAGATCTCCAAGGTCACACCTTATGTTGAAATTTGCCGCTATACACAGTATTCCCTGTACTTGTCAGTGTGAAGAGGCAGGAAATAGAAAGATGCATAAAACAGAGAATGGGAGGTACATATAAAACTGTGACTGTTATTCATGCATGTATCCAAACACGGACTGAGCACCTTAGGAGTTCAAGGCACTGTTCTAGAAGCTGAGGACACAGTGATGACCACGATGACAGAGTCCTTGCCCCCACGGAGCTCACATTCTCCAGGGGAGGCAGGCACTCAACAACAAAACACTTTCCGGTGCTGATAAGTGCCAAGAAGAACATGAAAGCGGAGTAAGGGCACAGAGATGGGTGGACGGGAACTATTTCATTGGTGCTCAGGGAAGACCTGCAGTGCAGGTGACATCTGACCAGACACCTGAAGGAGGTGAGAAAGTGAACTGCGCGAAGCTCTGATGGAATAAACAGCATCCCAGCAGTGGGACCAGCAAGGAGAAGATCGGGGGTGAGGATGAGCTGGGTGTGCTTAAGAGTAGGATCTGTGGTGAGGGTGGGAGGCGAGGTGGTGAGGCTGTAGAGGTGAGGGCCCCTGATCACAGAAGCCTTGTTGGCCATGGTGAGGAGTTTCTCTTTTATTCCAAGTGTGATAGGAAAGGCACTGGCAGAAAAGGGAGGCAATCTAACCTAGATTCCACTAATGTAGAAATACAAAGAAATATTGGCCTGTAGAACAAACCAGGGGTCAATCCACACTGCACCACTGTCAATATTTATTTACTTAATTTTAATTCTTGTCCGAGGACAAGCTTACAGAGAGAGGAAGGGAAAGAGAGAAAAATTGATGTGAGAGAGAAATATCAATCAGTTGCCTGCCATACGTGCCCCAACCTGGGATTGAACCCGCTACCCAGGCATGTGCACTGACCGGGAATGGAACTGGCAACCTTTTGATACACAGGGCGATGCTCAACCAACTGAGCCATTCCAGCTGGTCTCCAGCACTGTTATTTACATAAACACATGCAAACAGATCTGGACACAACCTTAATGTCCACCAATTAGTAGTGGAAGAGTTGAATTGTTATACATTCATATCTTAGAAATTTACATAGCCATTAAAGAATGAGTTAGAGCTATCTCCCACTTTGACCTAGAGAGATATTAAATAAAAAACAAAGAGAAGTGTATATTATATGTAGAGAGAGATCTGTATATTTGTATATTATATATTTCTTTACCTCTCTCCATCTCTCACAGTTTTATACAAACAAATGTTACAAACAACCAAACCCCTATATATACTAGTACATGCCTGCATTGAGGAAGAATGTAGATGGGTACCCGCTATTACATTAACACTGCAGTGTGAATAAAGGAGCCAGAGGAGAGGGGTTTGAGGCCACAGAGACCAGGGATGGCTGTGGAGCACAGGCCATGGTGCCAGCTTTGAACAAGGGAGAGAAAAGGAAGCAAACATGGATGAAAGACCCAGATGAATTCGAAGATGAGGGAGGGAAGTTGAGACTGAACCTGGAAATGGGAAACACTAGAAACTGATCAATTCAGCAAGGTTTTAACTAGGGATGAAGGATTACGGGACAGTCTTGAGGGTCCAGCTGCGATGGGAAAGGCTGTGTTTGCGGTGTGATGAATCACACTGCTAGGTGCTTTTCTGTAGTGCCTCTCAGCAGCTAGCCCAAAGAGAGAGACAAATGCATCTGAGGCTGAGATTGGAGACAATGGGTGGGCAAGGACATTGGGGCACGGGAATTAATCTAAAATGGTAAATTCAAAGTTAGTATCTAGCAACCAGCCTGCGTGTGGAGGCAAAGAAGAAGGGCTGAGACCTTAGAGGTCTCAAGACAAATATGGCAGAAAAGGAGGAGGCCATGGAGACTCGGATCAACAGGGAAATGTCCCAGGTGGAGATACTGCAAGTATAGTAGCTCTTGCTTAGGACCAAGTTTAATAAATGGGTTTCTACAAAGGGGGGGCAAAGGAAATACAAGTCTAATTCTAGATAGTTTCAGTATCACTGAATCTCTACTGGCCTGTAATAAGTTTAAAGATTTTGAAAAAAATAAAGCAAAAGAAAAGAAAAGAAAGTAATGCAGCTTTGAACTGGATGGGAAGACGTATAACATGAAGATGCCATAAATGCTGATGGGTGGAGATAAGACTAAAAAGATGGTCTGATGTTGAGTTGTATAAGCAACCTGTTTTAAAACAATAATTGCCCTGAGAACAACCTGTAGATGACAAAGTAAATTATACCAGGAGGCCTAACAAGCGAATCAGATCCCCCAGCTCTGCCAAGACTTCCCTCTTCTACCTTGTGTTTTATGCCAGCAGCACAAGCTACTTGTCGGAGCAAGCCGGAATGCCACATAAGCGCACCCTCTAGCTTCCCAGTGTCCCTCGAAAGTGCATGTTTTTTGCAGAGCACAGTGAGCAAGCCAAATCAGGTTAGAGACATTACACGGGAAGCCTGGCAGGCAGCCATCTCGGCTTTGTTTCAACCGATGTCCATAAAAACACAGGCTACGAAAATGGTAGCACGACGTCTGGTGTTTGAGATCTAACAGCATGCAACATGTTTATGGCATGCATTAGGCCACAGCCTTCAGTCTGGGGCTGGAGCACACAGCAGAACTTCAGATCTGGTGGACAAAGAAGGGAAAGAGAAACGCATGTCTTGTACTGTAATAAATATGACTGCTCTCCGAAGACCACAAACAGGTGGTTTCATGAAAAAAGAAAAAAGAAAAAAAAGCTTACTGCCTTTAGATTGAAAAAAAAATCAAATGTTCAGGCTTGTTTGTATAAAATAAATAAAAGGCCAGTGCACACTTGGCTAATTACAGCATTTTTTATGAGGCTATGACAGACTATAATCTGGCAAAAATGAGTCCAACTGAAACAGCAAGAGTGAGGGTTTGGGGGAATTAGCTGAGGTTTTGGAGTGGGAATAAAAGTGGGAAAGAGGAAGAAAGCTTTCATTAAGCAGTTCACATTTTGGTAGGAGGATTGAAAAAAAACACACAAAAAACAACCCAGCATCCAGACTGATTTTATTTTCATTCAAAACAACCTCTTCTTTAGCATATTTTTCCTTTAGGTTCTTGAACACATTTATAATGACTGCTTTAAAGTCTTTGTTTCCTAAATCTAACATCAGGGGAGGGTCTCTATTGACTGCTTTTTTGCCTCTCATTTAAGGGTTAGATTTTCCCGTGTCTTTCATGTCTAGTAATTTTTTACTGTACATTAGACATATTTTCATCGGATTCATTCCTGTGAAGACTAGTGGTTTTTGTTCTAGCAGGCAGTTCAGTTTCAGGCTGATCATGTTGAACCTGTGTCAGCCTCGATTTATACTTTATTTGGTCAAATCTGCGGAAAGCCCAAAGTGTTTTCCACGACCTTCTAATTTGTTAGGATTCACCTCCAAACTCTGTCTCCTCTGAAACTCTTATGGGGCCTTGGTTTTAGGTGTTGTTAGGGTGTCTCTAGAGCAAGCAACCCTCTAGGACAGACTTCTTATTTCTAATTTGAGGTCTTTTAGTATCTCATTTGGAAGATTAGGGTATTAAGTTGTTTTCATGCGGGCTGAGCTGGAATGCAATGCCTACCAGCACCACTTGACCACTGGTCTCACTGTTTCATCCTCACCCCTGTTGCTACTGCTCTTTGGTAAGACTCAGTCTCACCCTGAACAGGTATAGTCCACCCTCAGCCATGGACTCACGAAGGACCCCCATACAAACTTCAATGGCCCCTTTCTGCACCGACGCCTCATCACCAATGCCCCTGTGCCACCTTACTTGCTCCAGCTCTGCCTTCTCTCCCTCAGCTCATGGGACTGCTCTGCCTGAACTCCAGCTCACTCTCCTGCAAGAAGGAAACTGTCCTCAGGGAGTGAGTCCAGTGACCACAGAACTCATCTCCCACGCTTCCATTGTTTTGGGGATCTCAGTCTTGTGCTGCCTGCTTCTTATCCTGAGCCTGAAACCCATTATCTCATACTTCTGTCCAGTCCTTTATGGTGGAAGAACTAGTGATGGCCAATGCACTTGGATAGTAGAGGCTCCTGGATTCTCACAGAAGTGTCCCTAGGGTTCCTAGAATCACTTATTTATTCACTGTCCCACAAATTCATTTACACTCAGAGAAAAGGGCGACTTTGCATGAACAGAATAGGAAGAATAAAAAGACCTATTACTTCTATACCATTATGTCACAGGCATGGTTAGAGGTGCTTTATATGCACTAATTGATTTAATACAGTGAGGAAGATATTGCTATTAACAGAGATGAAGAAGCACAGGCCGAGACTTGCCAACTTGCTCACATAGTTTGTAAAGAGCAGAGACAAGACTCAGCTAAACGGGCTGATTCCCGAGGCCATACTATTGCCTTCTTTCTCAAAGAGAGAAGAGAATTACATTGCAGTTGGGGGGTAAACAGCGATGGTTTCTAAGCCAAAAAAAAAAAAAAAAAAGCCAGCTAGGTGCCCCGGCAAGTCATGAGAAGTAAATGGGTTCCTTATTAAAAGTGTAGAAATTAATGGAGTTAGCAAAGGCACAATTTTGTCCTCCTCCTCCCCAGTTGACCATGAGAAAAAAAAGAGAGCATTCTGTATTTGGATCAGAAACAGCATAGAAAGCTGTCCTGAACAAAAGGCTCCAGGGTTCCTCAGGGGAGCCGAGGATGTAGGTGGAAGTGATAATTCTAGCAATGCCTGACCCGTATATGTGGAACTAATCCCATCAGATGCTTCAGGAAAAGGTGCTCTGGGATCAGGTACATATAAGAATTATATTATCCCTCTGGAGATCAGCATAGGAGAGGATCTGATAATCTCGTGGTAAAGAAACCTTTTTTACTTAACCCTGGATTTCCCAAACTTAATCAACCAAAGAACCCTTCTGTGAGTAACTCAGTTGTGTGTGTGTGTGTGTGCGCACATATGCATGTGTGAAACTGGCAAATACCCCTTGGAATTACTGTTCTCTGAAATCCATTTCAGAATTTGCTGTTTAACTTTAATAGCAAACACTAGACTAAATAAAAATCCATTTCTAGGAGGTCAAACCTAACTGCTATTGTGCCAAGCAGTGCAGGGAATTTGAGTAGAGCTGTCGTTTAGGTATAAAGACTATTATATTTTTATTAGTTAGTAAATGACAAGGATTGGGTACAAGAAGGTACCGACTTGTGCCTAGACATGATATTCCTTCACAGCTTATCTACAAAAATGCTATATATATTTAAAAAATTTAAAGTTAATTGGGAAACTTCGATTTATATTATTTTAACAAAAACAGTTTGTAGAGAAGATAGTATAATTGATAGCCATGACAATGTATGTTATATCTTTAAATTGTCACAGTTATTCATTTCTAGGGTATCACAAGCTATTAATTCTCTATCTTGTCACCTGAACTACACTATAATAACCTGAAGGAAATATCCAGATGTAAGCCAGGGCTTGGCATCAGCTTTCTTATGGAGGCTCAGCTGACTTCACCCTGCAGCTCCCCTAGCACCTTGAGAAGTGGTGGAGGGAGTTTCCTGTGTGCCCCCGGCTTTGCCCTTTCTTTCCTCCTGATTTAAGGTGCTAAGGCGTCCTTTCCCTCTACAGCCAAGGCCTGCTAAGCTGGATGTGCCTTGCACACTCATCTCCTGGTGGCATTATGTCATTTAGGAGTTACCGGTCACCTCTCATAACATTTTTAGCTTCTCCTGTCTCCTACTGTTTCATTTTATTAGGCGCTACCCTCCAATTATTTACAGCCTGGGAATTACTCTTATTTTTGTATGTGTTCCCTCTGTCCAACTGTCTTATCCAATTTTTCCATTGGTTTTCCAAATTCTCCTCTTACTTTTCCAAACTAGTACTTTCCTCTCTGATAGCCCAACGAGTCAGGCTACACAATGATTAGAAGCACAGATCCTAGAGCCTGATGGGGCAGATTTGAACCCAGTACATCCCCCCTCCGCCCTGAACTAGGGCAAGTTATTTAACTTGACTGTCAACGTCTGCACCTGTAAAATGGAGATCATCATAGCACAAGGTGTAAAAGTATTATTTTCGCTTTTCCTAGTATTATTTCTTCCATATTCTCGCATTCAAAATCTTCTAGTTTTTCTTCTTGTCTTTTACACTTTATTTTCCAGATGCATAAATAATATACAGACTAAACAATTAAATTTCCCATTACACAGACTTGTCATTGTTCCTCACATCACAGAATTAGCAGAACTTCCTATCCTTACAATTTATATCCATCTTTTTTTTTCTCTGCAGAATTATTCCCACAACCTTCACTAATTCATTCAGTCTCCCTCATTCTCATTAAACTATTTCTGTTTTAAATGTGTGCAGGTATTGTAACAGATCTATTTTTGAAGGAATTAAAGGTTTGTTCGACACATTATTGCCGGGGTCCAACCCCAGCAGGTCCAGGGGTCCCCAAAGGTGTGGACGGAGTCGGCGAAGAAGGAATGACATGGAGATAGCATTCAGTTGATCAGCAGCCTAGCCAGGATCTCTAGCCAAGTTCTGGTCAGGATCTCCAGCGAAGTTCTGGTTAGGATCTCCAGCCAGGTTCTGTGTCCATGTTCTCTTGCTAGGTTCTCCAGGCAGGTTCTGTAGCCATATTCCCTCGCTAGGTTCTCCAGCCAGGTTCAGTCACCAGGTTCTAGTCAGGTTCTCTTGCCAATTTCTGTAGTCAGGTTCAGTCCAGGATCTTTTGCCATGTTCTCTCCAGCGAAGTTCTTCTGTCTCTAGGTTCTGAGTAGGTTCTGTGTTCTTCGTTCTGTCTTCTTCTGGTTCTGTATTCTAAGTTCTGTCTCTTGCTGTCTTATTACATCTGTATTTATACCAGTTGATTCAATCCTATCAATCTCTATTACAAAGGTTAGGGCGTTTCTTATCTCCATTCCAGGGAGTAAAGATTATGTAGCTTAAGCATGATTGTTCGTAGTTAAAGTGATTAATTACCCACCTGGCACTTAGTTAAGAGGTTTTATTCCCTCCCTAACTTCAGGGGAAAATCCCTACCTGGGGAAACAACCTTTCTCAGAGACCTTGGTTAAAACACATAGTGCCAAGAAGGTGAGCAAACATATTAAGAACAGTATGCCATATATGCCAGGTCCCTTGAAACAGCAAGCATGGACCGGCTCCCGGCACATTATGTTCAAGAGAGTGAAGCAACATTAAATAGACATAAATAAAGGATCCAATTTCTACTCAATTCTTTTCATAATCCAAAAAGGTAGCTCCATTTTAAGGATCCAAACTCTGTTGATTACAGTCAATGTTATTGCCAAAGAAAGTTTCGTCTCAATTTTGACACATCCAAAAGTCCATTAGAGTTGGACAAATGGATATATGAGCAGCGAAATATTAATTCTTTTCCTGCCTTCACTGGTCAGCAAAATTAGACTTTATTTTCCCCTGAGGTTTAAGAAAAAAAATCTTTTACTTGTTCAATTTTTTTATAGTCCTCCTTTCTGCTGTAGTCAGGATATTGCTGTTAAGCAGACTTCCTTTCTCGTTTTAACCCACATTGGTCTCTTCATGAATCCATACTGGCTTCGTGACGTCCAAGGCATCCCTTTTGTAACAAAGGCCCTAATGATTCCTTTTAAGCAGATATTCCCTCTGGCCAGACGTGGCTTCCTCCATGCTGCTGCCTGTTGCTCTGCCCTCTTCCATTTACTAGGTGTTTATTTACCATCTACAAACAAACATCCAGAGGGTCTACCATGTGTTAAGTACCATGTTATGAATGTGGCACTGTCCAGAAAGGGTTCCCAAGAGAGGAGGGTTGTTAGCAACCTGGGCAACCTTCCATACACGGTCCCCTTCACCTAGAAGTCACTAGTAAAAGTGTCAATCTCCATACACTAGTCTACTTTATCAGCTAAGATGGCATGTGGTAAGTCCTCTGATTTCTCAGGCCTCTAAATACAGTGATGTGATGGGTTCAAGATGCATCCTCTCCAGACCCAAATTCTAGTTTATAGCAAATATAGAAAATGGAGGAACTCACTAAATGACATCTTCAGGAAGACAATCAAAAGAAAACCCGGGAGGAAGGAGCCTCAGGTGGGACACCTGACCCTTCTCCGGTCGCTGTCAATTGAAGGGACTGTGCCAGGTTAAAAGAAACGAGGGAAAAACATGTAGGTGCAATGCAGTGTTCTGGGTTGGACACTGGATGAGACAGACAACTGTAAAGGATTTGTTTGTTTTATCCGGGAAAATCTAAATATGATCTGAGTTAGATATAGATTACATTCAAGTGTACTGAAATGGAGAGATCAATGACTACAGAGTAGGTTGCAAAACCGTTTTCCCCCCCAAATATATATACAAATAAATACACAAATAAATACAAAGGTAAAGACTGTGATAAATGTTAGTTTATATTAGTTCATTAGAGGAAGGCACGTTAAGAAAGACATTTGAACTGAAACATAAAGAGTAAGTGGGAGCTGACTAGCTGTCATAAATGATGAGAGAGGATCACTGACTGATTGCCTCCTGCACGCTCCCTACTGGGGATCGAGCCTGCAACCCGGGCATGTGCCCTTGACTGGAATCGAACCTAGGACCCTTCAGTCCACAGGCTGATGCTCTATCCACTGAGCCAAACCAGCTAGGGCCAAATATATTTTTATTGATTTCAGAGAGGGAGAGAGATAGAAACATCAATGATAAGAGAGAATCATTGATTGGCTGCCTCCTGCCTGCCCCCTACTGGGGGTTGAGCCAGCAACCTGGGTAAGTGCCCTGATAGGGAATTGAACTGTGACTTCCTGGTTCATAGGTCAACGCTCAACCACTGAACCATGTTTTCTTGTGTTGTTTTTTTTTTAATAACCTGAAATGTGTTAAGGTATTATTAGTAGTGATAGCTGGGTGGTGGGAATGTGACGTTTTAATTAAAAAAATTTTTTTGTTTGATTATACTTTATAATTTTCTACAATGCTGTAATAATGCTGTATGGCTATAATAATAAAAGATTATTTTAAAAAATGACTCATTTTCTCCCAGAAGACTCATCCAAGAAATCTCACACCCACTGATTACGCTAACTCTCTAGGATTCAGGCATATTCCACTGCACAGTTTATGCTAAATTATCATCCTTGAGTCAAGTTCTTTGGTAGTGTTTTGTATGTGGCCCTGGTCCCTATTCGACTTCTTGTGTATCCCAAATCACACCTGGCAGAGTATTTATTCTTTTAAGAATATTCTTTAAAATATTTTTTTTATTGATTTCAGAGAGGAAGGGAGAGGGAGAGAGAGATAGAAATATCAATGATGAGAGAGAATCATTGATCAGCTGCCTCCTGCATGCCACCTACTGGGGATCAAGCCCACAACCTGGTTCATAGGTCAACGCTCAACCACTGAACCATGTTTTCTTGACTGGAATCGAACCCAGGACCCTTCAGTCTGCAGTTTGACACTCTATCCACTGAGCCAAACCGGCTAGGGCCAGAGTATGTATTTCTTTAGTGAGTATAACACCTGTGTAATGAATAGATCCTTGCTGCCATCATGGTTGACAATTTAAGCAGGAAGAATGAACGTGAAAACCTCATAGATTCTTATTAGAACAAGGCTTGGTATCACATGAATTTGTATATATCCAGGTAACATATTTTACCTAAAACACAATAGCCTCATCATTAAAAAGTTCTACCTAATACCACAGTTAATCTATAAGCCTATTTATCCCATCCTTCACTATAACTAGGCTAATTAACATTCACATAATTCTAATGTATAATTAAAGACTTTTCCAAACCATGCTAATCACTGGAAATAACACATATACATCTTTATTTGTACCTGATGTGATTTTAAAGGTGTTCTACTTTAAACATCTCAAAAATTATGGGTCATGATAAACTATAGATCTTTTCTCTCACTTTCAGGGAAAGCTGATAAGTAGGAAGCACAAAACAGATATGCAAATAGATGCTTATGCTAATGAATCCTTTAAAAACACGCTTCATAAAAGAACTTGACACAGCTCAGTCAACTCCGAAGCTCTCTCTAGACAAGACTGAAGCGAGTTTTCTAAAAAGGCATTAAAATGAAACAGTACAAGTAACTCATTCCCAGCTTTCCACTTCAGACCCTGACCCTCAGCTCTGGTACCAATGACTGCCAACACACGCTTTGTTGTATATAAACAAGGGAGAGTCAATAGAAAGTCATGCACTGAATTACGAGCAGAGTTTGTCGTTCCCATTAAAAACCAGTTTGCTTGTGCTTTGCTTTTCTCTCTTCAGGGGTGTGAGTTTTCTTTACCCAAGCTGATTTCAGGTTCTCTCCAGAAATCACTGTCTCCTTAAATTATCTGAGTTGGCTGAAACACCAAGTCCTCTTTCAGACTTGATAGGTCAAGTTCTAACTGTTCTCCAAACTCGTGCTCACATGTTCACTTTCAGTAAACACTCACAATAGTTCAGTTGCTGACAACGTTTTTACTCAAAGATGAGCTTCTACTAAATAGCTTTCTGATACTGAATTATTTCAATGTGTTATATCCTGATATGTTCTGATACTCCAACAATGTCCTAATTCATAAAATGCCTCTTCACCCCAGCGTTTAAAAGTTTCCCTCAAACATAAATCCATTAATCTCCCAGACTGCCCTATGAAGTCCAAAGAGTATATTCGAACTCTGCATACAAAATAGTTCCCGAATGAGCTTATAAATCAGTCGTTTTCAGCCATATGCACAGAGAACTAACTACCTCCTGCATCTCCCCAACAGAGACACAAGAACATTCCATATAAAGGTTGATTTTCAATCCTCTCCTGTAAATATTTTAAAACTGAAAACATTGTTTCTACTGTCAGACGTTACAGTGAAAAAAATAAGCATGTGGCAGATATGAGGTTGCTATAAATTCTGTAAACGGCTTACCTATTAATGTAACTGAGGGCAACATAGGTTGGCTGCTGTAATTCTTGTTTTTCTAAAACACGTGGATCTGTATCTGTAATAAAAAACACAATTATGATTTTCAGCTTTTGCATCAGAATATATGAGCCTACCTAACATAAACTAATAAAGGCTAGACAGAGAAAAAAATTAATTTACTAGTAGTATACCTCTTTTTAAAGAAAACTATGCAAAGCCCAATCGTTTGTCCATTCATTCGCAAATAACAAGATATTGCATTACTTTTCAAGGGAATTCCAAACATCAACAGTGATAAAATGTCCATCTGTCACGCAAACTCTTGCACAATCCCCCTCATAAATATTGGTTTTCACTGCTCACGGTTACAATGTTGGCATGGTTTTCGGTGGTTAATCGGCCTAAGAAAGAAAGTCTCTGTTAATTATGCTCACTTCAAGGCTGGAACAAATTAGTTGCCATTGGAAAGAGCCATCAATTTGAAAATGTACGGGGCATTGTTCTTGTTTGCTGAGCACGTTTCTGGATTGGGATTCACGTTCCGGAGGGCAGCTCTTCAACGTTCTAATTGTAGAATGAGTTTATTATATCTTCTCTAGGCTCTCGATCAGAAATCCTCACACTGGTTTGGAATCCACAAACACCACATTCTTCAGAGGGGCTTTTCCTCTCCAAGACACAGAATTCAACGCCAGAGCAGCCTCTGGAAGGCTGCTTCTCACAGCACCAAAAAACACACACAAACAAACCACCAAAACACCCGCACTGCTAAATATGCAAACACAATTGTTTATGCAGTAAGATTGGAGGAAGAGGAGTGCATTTTTGTTTTCTCAGAAAAAGGTTCAGACATTGCGCACAGATTTCTTTTCATTTTAACCTCCTTTAAAACCATCGCATTGTTATAACTCTTCCAGCTGCACTTGGCAGTCACACCTGCTTTGATGTAACGACAGATGTTGTTTCCAGCACCTTGGTACAGGAAGTGTTTCCTGCACGCGGTAGAAGATCCACCCATTAACTCCAAAAGGCGTTAACAGGGGATGGGCAGGGGTGCAGGCACAGTGGCGAGGAGCACGGGGGCAAAAGGATAGCATGAAAATCAATCGACAAGGCTTCCCACTGGCAGATTAAAACTGGACAGCGGTGGCAAACTTATTCCTGGTGTGCTAATCACGTCACGTTCACTTGACTCTTTCTCCTCTGCCAAGAATTTCTGGGACATTCTATTCACAAACCCTGCTTTCTGGGTCTTTGCCATTGTAGGTCCTTGAAAGCCAAGTTCTGAAACAAGAGACAAAGATTCTCTGAATGGCTCCTTCAAGTCGGATCTCAAGGGTTTGACAGCACAAGTGAGGACAGAGAGTAAGTCAGCATTTGCTCTCCTACAACGGTCACGCTGTAGCTGAGACTGTCTGCAGGTCACTGGTCTAGAACTCCCCCCGTGGTTCTCCAAATACACGGACAACAACCACTCTTCAAGGGAAACCTGGTTTTCAAACACAGCCCATACTCACACTCATCTGCTTGCTGTGGCCCCAAAGTATGTCCACATTTCGGAGAGGAACGCTTTGTGCACTTCACTCGTGCTCACTGGAGAGGAGGCAGTGGACAATGCTCACCAGGGAAAGGTGTTTTATTCCTAAAAACGGTCCATTGGAATGCTGGGCAGGCCATGTGTGCAGATGGTGACTGACAGACCAATCCTGCAAGCTCTTTCTAGGTGCTTAACGAAGTGAGGCACGAGAGATTGGAGAGAGAAGCCAGGAAGACGAAGAGAACGGAGAACGATGAGAAAGAACAGGGTGATGATTGCAAATGTCTGTGCGGAAAACATCTCAAAAACTCACAAAACCATTTTGCTTCAAGTTTAGGAACAGATGATCGAGATGCTTAGCTTTTGAGACGGGGCCTGAACCTGAGTCATTAAAACTCATTCTTTCAGAGAGACATCTGGTGTGTTATTTTGAAAGAAAAGAACTTCGTTCTGAATCTAAAATGTGTGTATATAAAGGGGAAAGAGTTAAGAGGCCAATTGACATTTTTATGTCCTCCACTTTTGCCTTTATTTTTGTAACTGATGCCCAGTATAACAGTATTCCCACAAAGCATCTTTTAAAGCTTTCCTTTGCTTCCAAATTATATAATTTTTGAAATATTTTCAATATTACCTTCATAAGCTACCTTTACTTTTTCTTTTATTAGTTTGTATGTGTAGATGTACACACACAATTTGTATTACTCTCTTTTAAAAATATGTTTTTATTACTTTTTTTTTTTTTAAGAGAGGAAGGGAGGGGACAGAGAGACAGAAACATCAACCACTGCCTCCTACATGCCCCCTACTGGGGATCAAGCCAGCAACCTGGACATTTGCCATAACCAGGAATCGAACCAGTGACTTCTTGGTTCATGGGTCGATGTTCAACCACTGAACCGGGCTGTATTACTCTTTTCTTCTTCACATTTCAGTACCTCTCTGGAAAAGTGGAAGAAAGTATCTTATGTCCAAACAAAATGCTGTTGGCCATTGACATTCACACAAACTTGTAATATTGCTTCCCAAAGAATCAAGAATGTTTGCCTTCTATTTGCAAAGCAGGGTTTTGAAATGTTTTCTTACTTTGTTTCACCACCTTCCATTACCTGGACTTAAGCTCACATGCCCTGAAATTATGAATGGTGAAATGGACTTCCAGAAGCTTCTAAATGCCACCCTATCCATGACAAAAAGGCTGCCTGGAAGCACCTCAGGCAGGATTCTCCTCTTCGTCTAGGATGCAGACCCTGGTACCTGACAGGAAAGCAGAACTTCCAGAGAGACGCCCATCAGGCCTAAAATATCATGTCCACATCTGATGCTTCCTTGGGCAACCTTTTGAACATCCATTAATGCTTCGAGTTCTTAAAACGAAAGGAGATCCTTGGTGCCCATAAGTCAGGAGAAGCTGCTTGGAGCCTCCTCACACGCTTCCTGGCTGACTGGTTCGAGGTAACCCTGACTCACCACTTTATGGACTGAATTATGCACGTTACCAGCATGAACTGAGAATAGCACTACTCACTGGATATGACCAAATTCAGTAAGGACATCCATATGCTATGTGCCACACCACTGAGCACTTCTTCACTTTAAGTTGCTGCAAAAAGAAATGCGATATGAATTGCGCTGGCTGCCACACACAACCTCCCAGATAGTTCTCCTGCTTGTTTGTTTACGATGCCAATAAAAATATGAAACTGGAACATTGGCTGCTATTGCCCAGAGATATAATCCGCCTCCCGTAGATGGGCTGTGGGATAGAAACACTTGGATTTCCATGGCCACGTGATGCTCCTTAGGTTGGCAACTGGCAAGGATGCAAGCGTTTCTGTAAGTGGCTGCCGTCTTCAGCCACACATCGGCTCGGCCACTTTCCTATACTGAAAAGAGAAGGAAGAGAAACCAACCTTTTCAGCAGGGCGGGGTATAGCCAAAAGACACACTGAGAGGTTACTGTTTTCTGCCTCACACCACCTCTTGCACACTCACAGAGTTCAAGTTCACCGAGGGCTAAGAGAATTCAAATATTAAAATGGATTTGAAAACACCCAAGGGATAAAAACCTATGGGCTTGCTTCAAAGTTTCTGAAACACAGTGTCCTCTCAACGAGACTCCTTCCTGCAGAGCTAAGCCTCGTCTATCGTTCCCGCCTGGTCTATTGTTGCCGCCTGGTCTATTGTTCCCGCCTGGTCTATTGTTCCCGCCTGGTCTATTGTTCCCGCCTTGCACAGAAACAGGCAATGAGTGGAAGCTCCCATAACTTCCAGTGGCGAAGAAAAAAGCCAGGACGCTGACAGCAATAAGAAAGGTCGACATTCAGACCCTTCTCAATAGAAATTCTGTTTCTTTGTTATGGGGTGGGGCCACAACATTAGTAACAAAGAAACAGAATTTCCGGAGAATGAGGCCCAGAAATCAGGATTTGAAAAAGATTACCAGGTGATTCTACTGTGCAGCCAAGGTTGAGAACCACTGCTTTAGCTGGTCTACATTGCTGGAATTTCAAATACGTGAAATTCCTTATAATAAGAAAGTCGAGCCCCGCTGGTATGGCTCAGTGGTTGAGCATGATCCATGAGCCAGGAGGTCACTGTTCAATTCCTGGTCAGGGCACTTGCCTGGATTGCAGGCTGGATCCCTGATGCTGGGTGTGCAGCAGGCAGCCAATCAATGATTCTCTCTCATCATTGATGTTTCTATCCTGCCCCCTCCCTTCCTCTCTCTGAAATCAATATTAATAAAAAAAAAAAAAAGAGCAATAGTACCTCTCAACGACATTGACAAGGTCTCTGTCAGCAGTGAGCTATTCGCAGGCTGGGAGGCCGCAGTGAGGGGCAGATGCGATGTCACGCACCCTGGGAAGGCCTTCTCTAAGTGTGCATGGCAATCGTGGGAAGCCTGGGAGGCCGTGGGTGGGGAGCAGCGGGCCATTTACAGCTGGAAGGCCCTGGAGAGGCAAAGGCCCACCCAGCCAGCAGAGTGATTTTGAAGATCTGGGCTGGATACACCGCTTTTCCTTGGACTCACTCGGTAATAATTAATGGGCGCGGTCTGGTCACGGCCTTCCCCCAGCAGTGGGATTCACGAAGCCACAGAGTTTTCGTTTACTCAGCACGGCCTTCCCCAACGTCCCGGCCGAGCTTGTCACATCCCCCCTCCCGTCTCTGCACCATTTCAAGCTGGCACTATCCCTGTACATATGTCACTGTGCAGGCTTTGTCCCCGCACATCATTTCTTTTCCCTGCTTCTCAGAGGTGAGGACTGTCTGGGCCTTCATCTCTCCAGCACTGAGCTCAGGGCCAGCATCAGGAGATGCATATAATTACTGACTGGATATGCAAATTAATTTTAGGATGAGAAAATGGAAGACTTGGGTCAAATGTGGCAGATGGGTCAAGGGCATTTGTTTCCTTCACCATCCAAGGTCCTGCTAAAGTAAAGAAATAAACTCCCAGGGATAGAAGGAAGGGGAGACATCAGCAGATAAGTGATTCCGACCAGTGCCTTGAATGACGGATCCCCTTAGGCCAGTGGTTCTCAACCTTCCTAATGCCGCGACCCTTTAATACAGTTCCTCGTGTTATGGTGACCCCCAATTTCATTGTTACAAATTGAACATAATTAAAGCATAGTGATTAATCACAAAACAATATGTAATTATATATGTGTTTTCCGATGGTCTTAGGCGACGACCCCTGTAAAAAGGGTCGTTCGACCCCCGAAGGGGTCGCGAGCCACAGGTTGAGAACCGCTGCCCTAGAGAGTAGAGGAAGCTACAATCTCCAGTACCCGCAGCAGGGGAGACCCATGATAAAAGAGGGGGAACCCATTGCCAAAGCCTCAGGGAGGCCGTGGGCTTGAAGGTGCCATGTACGGCGACAGGCAAGGAAGGGAAGGATCAGGGCTGAAAACAGAAGCGTTGTTGAAAAGGTTGATTATCCACAGACACAACCAGGGGAAGAAGCATAGGTGAGGTAGACTGGGAGAGTACAGGCATACCTCACTTTATTGCTCTTCACAGAAGTGTGTTTTTACAAACTGAAGGCAAGGCCTTCCACTAGCAAAAAGGTTAGCGCTCACTCTATTGCGCTACTCCTTTTATTGCGGTGGGTGGAAGCGAACCCACGATAGCTCCCGGCCTGCCTGTACAGTGCTGAAAACAGGGATGGAAGTGGAAATACGCCTACTCCGCGGTTCCCAGGGACACTGGCAGCCTGACAGGGAGATTCCTTGCTGATTAAGTTAAGTGGGGCTCGGAGAAGAGAGTTCCAGATGTGGACATCTGGCTCTCCCCTAATTAAATGATCTCCCTACAGTTAAGCCCCCGGTCAGCAGGCTCCATCCGCGCCTCCACCCAGAGCCTCTCATCAGCTTTTTATTGCCTTGGTCTTAAATACGAGCCAAGAACAGTCAAGGAATGATCATTAGACATTTGAGGGAAAGTCATGAACATGAACGGGAGACACTAAAACAAACAAATGGTGAGGAGGGAAGTAGGGGGCAGGAGCCAAGAAATAGACAAAATGATGCTGGGAAGGGTACGTGACAGACCTACTGACACAAACCCACTTAACTGTGGGGCTAGGACCAGAAAGCCCTGTGTCCTGAGTCTCACTGGGCCAGCGTTCTGACCAATAAGAAGGTTGCTTGTCCTCTCAGGCCAGCTCATTGCCACCGTCCAATTGCAACACTGGACTCACACAACCTTTACAGCTCTCTTAAGAGCCCAGCACAGTTCTGCTAAACTCACTCCATGTTCAGGGCTGAATCTGATGAACCAACAATTTACAAAGACCAACTTTTAATTCATGGCTAGTTTACTTCAGCTGCTGAAATACGTATTTCTTGTTGGCAATGGCCCTTTCAAAAAAAAAAAAAAATCCCACAATTGCACATAACCAGCCTTTAAATGGATCAACTTTTCCTTAGTTTATAGACACGTCATTTGAAACTTTTCCCAAGCCATAATTTCCATTACAGGGCAGTCAGTGCAAATTACAGTGAGATCCTTGCCTTCCCAAATTCAATGTGGAATCCAGACGCAGTTAAGTGTTGCTGTAAACTTTACGAGTTAAATATCTGAAAGTCAGGGACACTGTGCAGCCCAATAACACCATCTATTAAAAAAAGCATTCGTGTTCACATTCGTAGCCCAAGTTTTCCTCCACAAGTGAATGAATAAACATTAGTCAACCGAGGACCCTGTCGACAATATGCGGGGAGGCTGATTTATAAACAAACACGGCACGTTGCAGCCCTGTGGTATCTGGCATGGCAGTTTAAAGTTATTAGAAATAGCCTGGTTGGCATGGCTCAGTGGTGGGCATCAACCTATGAACCAGGAGGTCAGGATTCAATTCCCAGTCAGAGCACATGCCCGGGTTGTGGGCTTGATCCCCAGTGTGGGGTATGCGGGAGGCAGCCAATCAATTATTCTCTCTCATCATTGATGTTTCCACCTCTCTCCCTCCTCCCTTTCCTCTCTGAAATCAATAAAAATATATTTATAGTTATTAGAAATAGACAGTTCTGACTAGGGTGCTTTCTAACTCTTTATCAGCCCATCATATTCCTAGAGTCATTGACTGCTTGAGAGTGGTAACTATCTTCCCTAAGTATAAGATGTGGAACCCGGTGTCTAAGACACTCTCAGCCCACCCTCTTTAGTGGTGACAGGGAGTAATCTACCCACTCAAGCTCTCTCCCACCTTGTTACCTGTGACAAGAGAGCCTGCCAGAGACCATCGTGGCTGCCAGATATGCCTGTGAAGCACACAATCTGCACACCCGTATACACCAGCCCTGGAGACTGGGGTGCTGGGATTATACAACAATAAAACTCTTTCAAACAGGAGTAAGGCCAAAATGTGGTTCCCTTTAATCCAACATGCATGTGTGCACATACACAGACATTTACATGTCTGCTTCCCCAGAAATGAGCCTGATGGCGGAACCAAATAGCATGTAATACAAAGACCATAGGAGTTTCCATGTTACTTCCTCCTGTAGGAATAGCAAGTACCTGCAAGAGAAGATTGATGCTGGTGGGTGACACTAAGGGCCAAAAGAGAAGGCAGGGAAATAAGGCTCCTGAAGGCCTTTCTTCAAAGCTGGAGGGAAATATTTGTTTATGGAAAGAGACCTTTCATCCCTTTGCCTAAAACTGTTTGCCCAAGGAAATCCTCCCCATCCTCTAAGGTGCTGGTCTACATACCACCTCTACCATGTGTTGTACTACATATATTTGCTAATCTGTCTCAACACCCCACCAAAATGGAAGCTGCTTAAGGGACAGATCTTAGAGGCCACAGATCCTCAGCCAGGGCTCACTGTGATGTATGCCGAGTAAATGAATGCCCTCGATATGCATAACACAAAAGACACAAAGAGAAGCACCCAGCTCATACAGTTCAGGAAGAAGAGGAAAATAGACCCATGTCTAATGACTGTACCGGCATCTACTTCTACATGAAGAAATAGATCCCGTTAAGCACAGATGTTCAGAGGGCTACAAAATAATGCAAAATTCAGAATAATGGAAAGGGGTCAGATAGCTCTAATTTGGGAAAGTCTAATTTGAACTGAGTTGGGTTTTGAAGAAATGGAGACAAAGGGAGTCATTCATAGGTGAGATTAGGGAATCTAAAAATGGCATTAAATTTGAGGCAGAAAGCACACGTGAGAAGTCTGTGGGTTCTATGGGTAGTAGAGCTGAAGAGCCAATATTCATTAGTAACAGAATATTTTTATTTATTTTTAAAATATATATTTTAAAAAATATTCTTATTGATTTCAGAGAGGTAAGGAGAGGGAGAGAGAGAGAAAGATCAGTGATGAGAGAGAATCATTGATTAGCTGCCTCCTGCATCCACCACTGAGGATGAAGCCAGCAACCCAGGCATGTGCCCTGACTGGGGATCAAACCGTGACCTCCTGGTTCATAGGTCAAGGCTCAACCACTGAACCATGCTAGCCAAGCCAGAATATTTTTAGAGATACTTTAAAACTGTGGTTCTGAGGCATGGGCATGCCTCCCCACCCGTGAGCAATCCCCCCAGCCCTACTCCGGGATGTTTGGCAATGTCTGGAGACAACTGGGGAGAACCCTATTGGCATCTAGTGGGTTGAAGTCAGGGACACTGCTAAACATCCCACAGCACACACACAGAACAGTCCCAACCCTGCCCCACCCCCTGACTATGAACTATCTGGCCTAAAAAGGTCAATGTCAAGAAACCCTGCTTTGGAGCCACATGAATATTATGAGAAACAGAGCTCTTGTTCCTAGACTTCTGTGGATGACAATTTCTGTAGTTTGCTCTGGTCTCAATCAAGAGGCCAGAGGGCAGGTTAGGAAGCTACAAAAGAAGAATGATAGGAGAGGTTGTTTGAACTTAGATAAAAGCTGGGACCTCTGAACAGAGACAAAGAAACTGAATTCATTCTCAGAGAGACATACTGAATTCTTGTGTGCTACTTGCTCAAGGGAAATTCTAAGCCAGCAGATTCACAACTGAGCGAGACAGACAACCCACTTCACAGTGGACAACGTCAGACAGACTGATGCATGAGTTCAGAAAAAGATACTAAGTGATGTAGGAAGCAAGCACGATTCTCTGTGAGAATCAGAGAAACTTCTCGAAAGAAGATTTTACATGTGCCTTAACCCAGACCTCCAGGCACAAAAGGTGGGTAAAGGGAGTCAGAACAGAGAACGGTGAGAGCAGATGAGCAGCAGCAGAAACGAGCAGGGACCGGGGAGGGGTTCGTGTGAGTCCTGCAGCTGAGACTGGGCCTGTGTCCTGGACGGTTGGAAATGCTCCCCAAGCGCTGACTTCCTTCTGTAGACAGTGGAGGGCTGGTGAAGGTGGAAAGTGATATGGCCCATGTTTTAGAAAAATAACCAGTGGTGTTGTGGAGAGTGGTGGAGAAACCGGAACCGGAGATGTAAGATTTGGTGAGAGGAGAAATGGAAATACAAGATTCTTTCCGATGTTATACCTCTGAGTGCCTCATTACCAAAAGTAAGGCAGTAAGTAGAAAGTGAAGGGGTTTGACAGACAAGAAAAGGAGGTCTGCTTCTGATGTGTGGTGAGACGGTTTGCAGAACCAAGGAGTCTGGGCCTCAAAGCGAGATAAAGGACTTATGGTACAGATAGGAACGAAGGGCTGAGAATCCCATCCCAGCGCCACACATTCCTGCAGGCCCTGAAACCAAGTGCCCCCCGAACAAAACAATGCTGCACAGTAAAAACCCGATTACTCGGACTGAAACCCTGGTTATCATATAGCTCAGCCAAGCAATCAGTAGGCATTGGTTGAGGGCCGACTAGGTCTACTAGAATCCTAGCAGAGATAAAGAAAAGCCAGAGGTTGCACCACATTTGAAACCAAGTAATCAGTAAATTTCACATGGCGTGCTATGAAAGATTGGGGTGGGGGGAAGGGAACTGAGTCATAACTAATCCCGAGAGCAGTATTTTATATGATCCGGTACCCGGGCCTCTAGCACTCACTACTGTGATGAGCCTCTCCTTGGAAAAGCTGCTCCCCTCTTGGTGTTGCTTACGGTAATAATGCAGCGCCACACAAGTCAAACTGCCTCAGCTAAAACTAGCAATATAACCCGTTTAAGTATTAAAGTGTGTGTGTGTTTTCTTTTTCACCTGTGAAATGTCCATGAGGATAGTACTTTGGCCCTAGGGCTAAAATGAGGATGAACTAAGCAATGTGTTAGCTGTAGCTACTACTCAGTTCTTTAGCTCATAAAATGTTTTGAAATTCAACTCTGCACGATTGTGGACTATCCCATTTTATAGTCAGTGACACAATGACACACAGAAAATCTAGAAACTCGGCATTCACATAACGTGGCAGAGAATGCTGGCTGCCATCAGACACAGGCATACTTGGGAGACACTGTGGGTTTGGTGCCAGACATCGCAATAAAGCAAATATAGCAATAAAGCGTGTCACACATTTTTTTGGTTTCCCAGTGCATGTAAAAGTTATGTTTACACTATCCTGCAGACTACGAAGTGTGCCACAGTATTACGTCAAGAAAGCCCTAATATATATACCTTAATTAAAAACCAACATAAAATATATAAACACCAATATATATATACACCTTTATTGTTATGGAATGTAGTCAACAATATTGTAATAACTGTATGGTGTCAGGCGAGTACTAGATTCATTGGGTTGATCACTTTGTAAGTTATATAAATGTCTAATCACTATGTTGTACACCTGAAATTAACATTGAATGTCAACTGTAATTGAAAAACAAATTTAAAATATGAAAAAAAAAATATTCCATTGCTAAAAAATGCTAACCATCATCTGAGCCTTTAGCGAGTTGTAATCTTTTTGCTGGTGGAGGGTCGCAACTTTCATTTGTAAAAAAACAACTTGGAAGTGCAATAAAGTGAGGAGTCCCTATAGTCATTTCCCCCTTCTATCTCCACAGTGCTTAGGAACATGGCTGTCTTATATAAAGACTACATTTCCCAGTATTCCTTGGGCCAGGTACAGCCATGTGACTAACTCTTGGCCAATAAGACATAAGGCTTCTGAGACGCCCCCTTAAAAGTCATGTGCCTTTCTTTGTGGTATCTTTTTCTGACTAGATGAAAGGATGACTGGAGTTTCTGCATCTACTCTGGATATGGGATAATTTTGAGAATGGAAGTCATACATGGAAAAGCAACACAACTCACTGTTTGCAGGGTTTTCAGTTACGCATAGCCAAACTGAATCTTACCCAAAGCACAGAACACCCAGAATGCTAGTTTATTTAGGTGGACCTGAAATATATAATATTTTGTGTCTCGCCTTGTTTTTCTGGATTAAACACAGACACACAGACACACACACACACACCTCTGTTTAAGAATTTATCATACTAAGCTCATGGAAAGAAAATCAGACCCATATCACCACAGCATTTGTGGCTCACTCTTAAAACTGGGATAGTTAAAAAATGAGAGGCAGGGGGAGGAAATCATCATGTCGAATTATGGATCCTTTGGTGGCTTTAGGACTTTCTCCAGAATTGGTTATTAGTGGGCAATAATGAAGCAAATTGCACATGCATATTATTTCTGAGTTATGAACAATGCAACCAGCAGTAACCTTTGAAGCTGTCAGGATCTTTTCAGGCAAGCAATTAAAGTGAAAAATGAGAGAGCACACAACTTCCATCACCCAATACTACATGTAATAACACCACCAACAAACACTGACATAAGAGTGGGACTCAGTCTGAATATTTATTAATGCAGATCTGTTCCCATTTGTTCCTCTTTTTTTCCCCTGTAACCCATCCCACCCCTATCTGCCAACAATTCTTTTCTTTAAAGGGCAGCTCTGACACCTTGAATTGCATTCACCTGAAATCTACATATGCTGTGGCATCTCTCCCATCTGCACCTAAACAAATTTCCATCCCTTTCCCTTGACCAAAATATAAATGTGGCACAAGCTTGGATTCTAGAGGAGAAAAAGAGTAAGTCCTAATTGGGAAAACAAAATCAAGATTAAAGTAATCAACTAATATTTACAGAAAGCTCAATATACATGTCAGGTATTGGGTGATAGACCCCAAAGGCCCCTTCCCCCCACCAAAAAGGTTCTGTTCTCAAGTAGACCAGACTCTAGAGCAGTGGTTCTCAACCTGTGGGTCGTGACCCATTTGGTGGTCGAAAGACCCTTTCACAGGGGTCACCTAAGACCATCCTGCATATCAGATATTTACATTACGGTTCATAACAGTAGCAACATTGCAGTTATGAAGTAGAAACAAAAATAATTTTATGGTTGGGTCACAACATGAGGAACTGTATTTAAAGAGCCAGAAGGTTGAGAACCACTGCTCTAGAGGATTTAAATGATCTAGTGTAAAAAATACCTGCTTTTCTGAAGTGTAGGACTCACTCATTGCTTGCCTCTGTTTGTGATTGAAATGCTTGGAAGGGCTCAGAGAAATGGCAGGGATAAGCACAAAGGTGAGCTGGTTGGAATAGGTCATCCAAGCTGAGAAGAAACCTCTGTGCTGAGTCCTACGACCTGATGCCCATGGGTCCTATAAGCAAGTTTTATTTCATTTGGTTTCAGCCATTTCTATAGCACCAGGTACCTACAGACCAATGGTTCTCAGTCAGAAGTGCCTGTTAGTGACACTTCGCCAGTTTTAAAACAATCCGGTGCCCAGGACCCATCTCCAAAGATTCTAATATGTAACCGCAGGTGATAATCACTGACACAGATTCTGTAACTGCAGGCGACCATCGCTCACGCAGACTCTGAGAAGGCTTAGAAACCGGAAAGGGGACCGAACTGGTTGGGAAAGTCAAACCAAACCGCTTGCATTTTTCTCCAAACTAAAGGGGCAATTGTGAAACTGGAAGTGAATTACTCAAGGCAACTTGAAGGTTTTATAAACAAATCTAACATCCAATAAAATCTTTTAAATTCAGACTTTACCTGAGACACAGCCCTACCTTTTGCTTTCTATACAGAAAGTGTCAAGCTTAATAATTATGTAGAGAGGTTAGTGTCTTCGTATATTTTTAAAACCAAGTCACAAACAAACAAGCACCAGCAACCCTTGCATTGTGAGCTGTTTCCATCTATTCACAAGGGCGTTCTGACAAGACCTCCGACTAGGAATCTTTTTGGTCATTGATTTTCTTTCTTTATAGTGTGGTCCTAAAATTAATAAGACCGCATCACTTCAAGCATTCTGTGGCTCGGAATTTTCTGTACTTCATATTGGCTGAAACCAGTGTGGTTTTCCTGTGCTGTTATTATTCACCTCAGTTACAAATCAGGTCATAACCAGGCATATTAGTTTTGCATTTTGGAAGCCAGTCAAGGATTTGGCAAAAGGAAATCACCCGTATTACTTCTCATCTCCCAGGGAAGCTGAATCATTGCTTTAAAATAAGAAAAAGTAAAAAAGAAAAAAATGCACAGAGAGAAATAGCTGAACATCTGGACGGCGAGTGACCGAGTATTCTAAACGAGTCATCAAACATGAGCGCGCACATCGGTCACAGCTTCCTGGGCTCGAGGTCTGGTCCACGGAGCTCTGCCTGGCGGGCCCCCGGATCACTCACACCCACCGTCTCCAGGTCCAGACAGCAGCCAGGGGCCCGACGTGCAGGCTCGTGGGCCACAGAGGTTATGCAGCGGTTTTAGATTCATCTCTCCCCATCCTGTGCGGGCTGTGCCTTCATTTTACTTGCTAACGAGCAGGGGCACATGCTGGGCTGCAACTCAGCTCCATCTTGCTGATGGTGTGAATCTGGGCATCTGGGAAGGCCCTGGCACCCGGCAGATGGCTCCTGGCAGTCTTGGCTTTTGTGGAGGAGTTCTGGGAAGCTCTCTGGACCTTGTTGCCCTTTGTTTTTTTTTTTTTTTTTTTTTTTTTTTTTTTTTTTTTTTTAAATAAGGCTTTACTTTCTTTAGACAGGCAATATAATATGGTAGTTAGTTATGGTCACAATCTGCTACTTACTGTGTGACTGGAGCAAGTTTCTCAGCCTAAGCCACTGTTTTCTGGTCGTGATTCAGAGTTCCTACACACTGAGGTTATCAGGAGGATTAAGAGAGAGAGAAGCCACATGCGGCACCGGACTCAGTGGCTGGTACGTGGTAGATGCGGAGTGTACTGTAGCTATGACTATCGTTATTTCAGGTGGTCAGGTCTGAAAGCATGTAGGGTTTACACTGTGGGACTACATTGGTGATGGATTGTCTTAAATAGCACTACTCGGAATAAAGGTTTCAGTGCCATTACTGAGTGCCCAGCAGCAGTCGATACAGAATGTGCGTGGACAGGCCTCATGAAAACCCTGTGGGAAGCTCTCTCCCCCAGCCCTTTCCCAACGGACACTGTGGGGCTCAGAAAAGCCCCAAAGGACAGGACTGGTCTGACTCCGCTCCGGTCTGACTGCCAAGTGGGTGCTGCTGGACGCTGACCACGGCCTGTTCGTATCCTGATTTAATATCAATGCTCTCAACTGCCAAGTGGCTTTTTTTTTTTTTTTGCACTAAAATCGTGTTTCGTGGATAGAAGCACCGCAGTGGAAGCACCGGGGCAACTGTGAGGAAAAGCAGAACCTGTGACGTAGTAACTCTGCTCGGACATCGTGACTAGGCCCGTGCCTCTCTCCAGTTTCTCCCTGGGTGAGGGAGTTTGAAGAACTCCAGATTTGGAACCAGAAGATACAGGTTCTAGACCTGGTTTTGCTTCTCACTTGCAGCATCTAGCAAGTCGATTTTCTCCCCTGGGAAGGGGAGACAGGGACCGTGCACCGCCTCCTGTGTTGCAAAGGCTTGTCCGTCAGGGCACCGGGCACCGGGCACCTCCGATTGCGAAGCCAAGCACAGAATCCTGAGAGGGACGTACATCACAGAGAGGACTGAAGCAGGTCACCAATCCTGGCCACAGACCAGGGCCTGGGACACCACCCCTCTGGGCTCCCGGTCGAATTGGCCATCTTTGACTTTCAGGGCTCAAGTATCTGAATCGCAGATCACGCGCCTCCTGCAATCGAATGAAGGTGTGGCCAGCAAGCACAATACACTGCCATCCACGTTGAACTGAAAAGCACAGAACACTTTCCTAGAAATAGGCCCCGGATCAAATTTTCCCAGGGCACCAGCGGCAGGCTTAGGCCAGAAAACAAACCCACGGCTGCTTGTTAAAGCAACTCAAGCACTGGATTCTACAGCTGTAAAAATACAGCGGTTTAAAATCCAAGCCTCCAACAGCCACCCAAATCGATGCTACCCTAGGATTACTCAGGGAAAACGCACGCCTTCTCCTGCTACTCAGCTCAGAGGTTTCTTTCTTAAGAGACCCAGGTAAGGAATTAGGAACTCGCCTCTTGCATTAGGTTTCCCCCCGAGTGCAGTGGTTATGGGGTCACAGCACCGGGAAGGAGGGGTTCCTGCCATCCCCAGGAGCATGCGCAGCCGTGCAAATGGGATGGCAGCAGTGACCCAGGCGGGGCCTCTCTTCATCGCTAGCAATCAGACCCCTGGATCCTGGCCGGGAGGGATAAATCTGGGTGTCAGAAAGTGGAACACACTTGGGTTGTGAACCAGTGACTCTCCGAGGCATTTCTGGAGCAGAAGTAAACAGGAAACCATGGCTTCTGAAAAAGCACTCTGTTCTTGGAGAAGAGGGGCCTAACGATGGACGGGTCCATCTACCTGCAGCCCCTGGGCACAGTGTGAAATGACACAGCAGCTAAACATGATGTGGAACAGAAAAGGACGTTAAGTAAAAGCTGCCGAAATCTGAGTAAAGGATGAACTTCAGTTGACTATCAGTTGGGTCCGTCATTGTGACACATATACTATACGACTAGCATACGATGTTAGTAACAGGGAAAACTGGGTGTGGGAATATATACCCCGGTTCTGTCTATAACTTTTTTATACATCTAAAACTATTCTATAATAAAAGGTTGTTTAAAAAATAGGGAACGGATGCTCTGAGACATTTGCTAAAGCAAGACGGCAGATACAGCGTGTCTGGTGCATTATTTTCTGCATGTTTGAAATATTTTATAATTTGAACTTAGAAAAGTTACACACATGCTCATACATTGCAAACCCCTCCCCCGAAAAGGACTGTGTGTTTAGATAAGGACGCTGTGCTGGAGGCAGGCCTGAAAGACACCCTTGTCCACCCGCTGCTTGGGACCCTTTCTATCTGAGCCTCCTTGGCTGTTCTGTCACAAAGAGGGATCCCACCACCTTCAGATGATCCCATGTCCACCCCAGGCTCTGAGTCTGCCTGTCCCCTCGCACCCACCAATGGTTCTTCCACATTTCCTCAGACTTGCAACCCCACAGAGCTTACAACTCAGCCAGCCCCGCACATGCCAGCTGAAAGCCGCCTTAAGAGGCTGCTCCTCCAAACAGCATGGCTTTTTGATGAGGACAAAAGAGAGCCCCTGAGCCCAGGGGAGTGAACTGCACGCTGGAATTTCAAGGCACTGCGGCAGACCAAGCCCAGGGACATGGCACACGTCCCTCTGTGCTTCAGACGGGACCGCGACTGATTGGAGGTGAAACCATCCCCTGTTCCAGTGGGTGTAACGAGCAGTGCTTCCCGTCCGTGCCAGCCCGGAGCTCTTGACGTCGTGGAAATTAACGCACGGATTTCTTACATTTTCCAGCCACGGAAGGAGGCAGAAACAGGCGGTGAACGGCGGGGATGGGAATGCAGAGGAAGGGGGCCGGGGCCCAGACTGCCTGTAAACTCAACGCTAATCCCCAGACCAGCCACACGGGCCCGGGGCTGCTTATTTTTGCTCAGCTGTTTGAAGGCCAACACCAAGGAATGTGAGTGGCAGCCAGCTTTCCCCTGACACCTCTGCCGTGGGTGTCACCCAGGCCAAATGAGTGAGGGCGAGTGGAGGAGCACCCTGGGGACGTTATTTCAGAGTTCAGTAAATGGAACTGAAAGTTACTGGTTAGTTTTCTAGACTAAACAAGTCAAGATCTGGGACCCACCGGTCCCTTATCTGTGCCATGATCTCATTCTGGACTGTTCCCCCTCCGCAAATCCAGCCCATCCCTACAGGGCCCATTAAAGACCTACATGCAGCCCAGGGCTCACTTTCACCTCATTGTTTCTTTCACTCAACATATCTTCATTAAACACCTACTATGGGCCAGGTACCATTCTAGGCACTAGAAATACAGCAGTGAACACGAAAGAGAAAGATGGCTCTTCTGTCTTGGAGTTTCTATTCTGGGAGGGGAAAGGTCAACCAGGAAATAAGCAAAAACATACTAGCATATATACTGTATCAGTAAGAAAACTAGGACGGGGGTGGGCAGGGAGGAAGGGCAGAGCCACCGCTCTCCTGGGCCCTTCACTGGCACTTGGCATATACTATTGCTGAACTTGGTTAATGTCCGTGTTGCCTCTTCTGGGAGATACCCTACATCAGCGGTTCTCAACCTGTGGGTCGCGACCCCTTTGGCGGTCGAACGACCCTTTCACAGGGGCCGCCTAAGACCATCCTGCATATCAGATATTTACATTATGATTCATAACAGTAGCAACATTACAGTTATGAAGTAGCAACGAAAATAATTTTATGGTTGGGGGTCACAACATGAGGAACTGTATTTAAAGGGCCAGAAGGTTGAGAACCGCTGCCCTACATTTTCCAAGGACAGGGGCTGTTTCGGGCTTCTCTCAGCACAGGATTGTGTACCAAGTTCAACCAATTCTGTTGCTTGAAAGAATCTATAGGATGCAGCCGATTGCTGTTTTAGACCCCTAGGCCTTATGGATGCACAGGACAGGCAGGGGTGAATCAGGCGACCTGGACACCAGCAGTGAATCACTCATTCTGCATGGATCTGTCTCGTCCCTGTCTCCCTGGCAGGGGCAGCACTGACCAGACACCAGGGAACAGGCCAGATGCGATTCCTGCCCTCAGGGTGTGCACATTCCAGTGAAGAAGGCAGCCAAGAGGTAACAAACAGGAAGTGACTTCAATGTGCGCCGTTTCTATGAAGAAATGAGCTGGGGGATGAAAGGGAGAAGCACAGCAAGGAGGTCGGGGAGGGTGATGTGAGAAGGTAGGGTTCCAGCCAAGATCTAAGAGATTAGAACAGTGGTTAAAAACCTTCTGGCCCTTTAAATACAGTTCCTCATGTTGTGACCCAACCATAAAATTATTTTCGTTGCTACTTCATAACTGTAATGTTGCTACTGTTACGAATCATAATGTAAATATCTGATATGCAGGATGGTCTTAGGTGACCCCTGTGAAAGGGTCGTTCGACCGCCAAAGGGGTCGCGACCCACAGGTTGAGAACCGCTGGATTAGAAGGAGCCGCCGGGCAAAGGGCAGGTTAGGGGTGAGGCTAGGACAGTGAGAGCGAGGTTCCAGGTGGAGGAGAGGCCAGGGCCAGGCCTGGAGGTGGGGATGTGCTCAGTCAGTGCAGGGAGGAGGCTGGAAGAGGGCAGGCACCGGGTCCCATAGGCCCTCAGGGGCCAGCATCGGGGGTGTGGGTTTCACTCTGGTGCAATGGGAAGCCACAGAGCAGTCTAAAGAGCAGGAGAGAACACGAGATTTGTATCTTAAGGAGATCCCTCCAACAAGAGCTCCCCAATCAGGGTGACCACATGTCACAGGTTGTCAGGGACCATGTTCCTTTATGCCTGCTGTCCCAGCATGTTATTAATAGCACCCCATTTCACTCTCCAAAGTCTTCCAGATGAAAAGAAAAACTGTATGGGCAGCCTCTCAGAGCCCACTATTATAACGAATACGATCCACTCTTATATAAAACACGATTCTCTCTGCAGTCATGTTCTCCTCAGACCGAACACAGCAGAAGCTGAAACGACATCTACAGTGTCTGAGAGAGCCAGTCCTCCAGTCCTCTACTTCTAAAGGGTCTGGCTGTATTCTGGGTTTTTAAAGACAGGAAGACAGAAAATTCTGTGACGTTCTCTCCATGATGTAGCTCACGTTTCACAGCTGCTGATGGGAAAACTCTGCCACGGATCACACCGATGGTGTGCGTGGCTCAGCCGTGGTCTGTCCTCACTCCCCATGGACAAGTACTGAGATGCTGAGCGCTGTTCGCGAGGAAGCCTGCCCAGGTCCCCAGGAGCCCCAGGTTACACAACCCGGGTTCTCTAACCTCTCCGCTCAGGTCTTATTTCTCAGATGTTCCGTCATCCCCGGGGCTCTCCCGTGCGTCCTCGCCAAGTTCTGCACTCGGACACCGTGCTTCTCAAGTCCCATTCCAAAGCCCTCTGCTGCTACCGGGGCAAGCCTTCCCAGAAGCCTCAGGGCCGTCCTCCTCCCCGCCTGGGCCATGAAGCGGGGAGCTGGAAACAGCCCCCCACACCACGCGTTACCTCCTGTCTTGCTGTCACCTGTCCTGGATCAGACCACCTAAAGAGAGGATTAGGAGTAATCTTGCCAGCTGGGGTACAAAGGCGCACATGGGTGGCAACCTCTGTCAGCTGGGATTATACCTCCTTCTCATATTCCTCTGTTTTAGAACCACAGAAAGCCAGGGTAGAAGCAGCCTGAGCTACACTCTGTGTATTCGCAGGTTTATGGAAGACTGATCTAATGAAGAGCCCTTGGGAGGGCTGGAACGTGTCCTGCACCAGGGCCCTGCTCTCTGCTTGGCCACCCTTCCCTCCTTCCAAGGAAAGGCCACCGCCCCATAGTTTCCCCTTGACCTTCATGTACATGTCTTTGCCCCTCTTGACTTGATTTTGCTTCTTGAGGGCAGAGAAGATATTTACCAGGGCTTTGTGTTGTTTACAACATGGTGTCTTCGGTGTAGCCAGGACTCAACAGGTACTTGCTGACCAGGCCACACACCAATCCCTCCTGCATTTTATGAAACAGACAGATGAACAAGAGTCATGGTACCAGCCTTGGGGTGGGCGCAGGCTCTGGGGACAAGCAGACCCAGGTCCAAACCAGGCTCTGCCACTTGTTTACTAGCTACTCACTAACTGAGAAGTGGGCATAATATGCCCACTTCCCTTGGAGGTACAGGAGCACGCCCAGGCCTCAATACAATGCTTTCCTGAGCACCATTTTCCCGCCCTTGCTGGCTTTACTTAGTTAATATGGGTTGTTCCTTCTTTTTCTCTAGGTTAAGGAGCGAGAGAAAGAAAGAGAGAGACACACACACACAAACTAAAAAAAAACACCAAACAACCCACCAAAAACCCCTCTCAGTACTATTACTATCTATACCAGTCCGCCCCCATCCTTAACTACTTAAAACCCTCCTTAGAAAGAGATAAAACCATTATCTTGCAAACTTTTAAAGGTGCTGAGCTAACACCTAAAAGAGGGGATTCCTAGGGTTACCTGTGACTCAGGTAGGAAGCATTTAAATTTAGGGAGAGAACTCAGAGACCTGAGAGAACCGAGTTTTCCCAAAGGGAAGCGGAGCAGGGAAAATGAATCAGAAAGGCAGAATGTGGGCTAACCCTGCAGCAGGAGGAGCCAGGCCACCATGAGCAGCCTGAGCACCCAGGACTGATACCATACTGACATCTTGTGGTGACAAGTGTTATGACACGCAGGGGGCCCCATAGCCACCGTGGGCCTGAGACTATTCCTACCATCTGGCAGTTTTGCAGCATGTAAAGAAAACAGTCACCGTTTTCGCACCGTGGAGACCGAGGTGAGGTGGCGGCTGCTGCATCGAGGAACATGCGGGCTGGCCGGCGGCTTCACTGTGACATGGGCGTTTGTGCTCCTAGTGGAAGGGGCTGGAACCTCTAATAAAAGCCACTGTTTTCAAGCATTTGCACCCCTCGGCTGAGCAGTCCTTCTTAGCTGGCACCTGAGACTTTGGGTCAGAGGGTTACTGAAATGAGCTGGTTGTTTTAAAAGTGACATGAAACCTGCAGCTGGAGCTTTCAAATACCAACTGGACTTCCCCTCAGGAAGTCTGAGAGAGGAAGGAGGCAATAGGAAGAGGAGCGGCTTCTTCGGGACTTCAATATTAAATTTCTCCTCACAACCAGACTCCGCCAGAAACCCTCCGTGGTGCACAAGCCCCCGTCGTAGGGAGCGTCTCTGCAGTCACAGCGCTTGGGAGCCCCGACGGGTCCCGGGGAGCACATGGTCCAGGAGGCGGGGGTACGGGCCCTCCCAGAAGGCAGAGGAGAGGCAGAGAGAGGCGGCTGTGGGCCAGGGAGCCCTGGGGTGGGATACACCAGGAAAGGTTTTCACAGAAGCGCAACGTTGATCTTTGGGGGCACACAGAGATGGGCATGAAGGCATTTACAGAGGGGCACGGGGTGAAGGTGGGGGTGGAGGTGAAAGTCGCAGGCCTTGGGAACCAGACAAAACAGGATTCAATTCCTAGGCCTCTCACTTCCTAACTGTACGTCTGAGCATATGTCTCAAGATCTCAAAACCTCATTTTCTTCCTCTGAAAGGCAGGGTGGATCCTCCCTTTCATATTGCAGGCGTGAGGAATGAATGAAATCCCATGTAAAAGGGACGACTCAGCACATACTAAGGCCACACAAATCACAGTGTCACTGTTAACAGCTGCAGGGGGCAGCTGGGACGAGATGAGCAGGAAAGGCCACCGCCGCCTGCTGAAACCAGGGTGTGTGAGCACGGTGGGTGTATGGCAGACAAGGGCATGCGAGGGGGGACTGGGGTGGGAGAACGGAGGGCCCCGAACACCAGGCTGGGGCATTTGAACAGCTCTGACTTCCTCTGGGTCCCAAAGTGCCGCCCGAGTCTCCATCACTGAGTTGTATCATCTCTCCATCCCAGGCCCCAGAGGTTATTTCGCTTCCCAAAGGCACGGGCCACATGGCTCAGAGCACCCCGCAGGGCTGGGTCGTTTCTGGCAAATGAATCAACCTCTCTTGGTCACAGGTTCCTCATCAGCAAAATTCAAATAAATAACAACACAGACTCTAAAGTAGTGATGGCGAACCTATGACACACGTGTCAGAGGTGACACGCGAACTCACTTTTTTCGGTTGATTTTTCTTTGTTCAATGGCATTTAAATATATAAAATAAATATCAAAAATATAAGTCTTTGTTTTACTATGGTTTCAAATATCAAAAAATTTCTATATGTGACACGGCACCAGAGTTAAGTTAGGGTTTTTCAAAATGCTGACACGCCAAGCTCAAAAGGTTCGCCATCACTGGTCTAAAGGGTCGCTGTGCCCAGAGCCACACCTGCAGGCAGCAGTCCTCTATGAAACCTGGTCTCGGAGACCCAAGGATACGCTTGGGTGACATCAGGGAGGACCGCACAATCTCACCACAAAAAAATCTGGTAAGGGCCTTGCTCAGAAAATCAGGCTAGCGTCTTCATTTCTCAGCATTATGTAACTCCCCAGTCCTTCAGCGTCGCTCCAGAAACACACCACAGCGGTGCTGCCCTTAACTGCTTTTCCAGACCAGTCTTTCCAAATGTCCCCCGAAAGAATGCAGCCGGCACCACCTCACCCTGATGGTCCTAGCAAATGGGTGAACCGCACTGCAAAGAGACGGGTTTGCTCCCACAGCGGCCTCTACCTGCCAAAGAGGTGTGGCTGCGGTTCCTGGGCAGAAAAACATGGTCTGTTTAAGAGAATAGCTCTTAGGATATTTTTGGTCATCATAAAAAATAATGGCTATGCCTATAGGAACAGTGAAATATCTGGAAAATAAACGTTACCCCTTGTCAACCATCCAAACGTGGTTCAGCTTGTGCAGTTTGCTGTATTTCCTCCTCGTCTTCTTTTTAAAATGGGGTCCATCTTATTTTCACCTTTTATAACCTAAAGATTTTGGTTAATATTTCTCTCTTCATAAACACATGACAAGCACTCATTTAGTACATGAAGCCGTGCTTGGCCTGACGGGGACCGCAAAGGATGTGCGAGGTGGTCCGTGGTCTCCAGAAGGCTGTGCTGGAGCCGAGGACACATGACAACATGGAAAAGAAATTCAACGAAAATGGCCATAAGGGGTTCACACCTAAACAAGGTGGCCCAGAATGGTCTAGAATGGTCCCGAGGGGGGTTCATGAAGGAAGAAACACACACCTGATCCTGGAGCACTGTAATTCCACACATAATTCTGAACTGCTCACAAATCTATTCATTACTCCCCTTTCTCAAGAGGGAAACTTTCCCAGAATGAGTGACTCATTGAAGTCATTCCCATTGCTATGCCTTTGCTATTATGGACAAAACTGAGCTCCTGCAGAAACAACAACAACAACAACAAAAACACCTGCTTCTCAAAATACCCTAAAGGTGCCTAAAAGTAATTCAAAGCAATTTTTAAATTATCTTTTTATTCATAGGAAAACCAGAACTTTGAGTAAAATCAAGAAGTTTTCTGAAGAATTAGAAGTGAATTCTGAAATTCCAGAATCCTGGTGTCCCAACAATACCAAATGCAAGAGATAATGTACACATATAGCAAGAATAAAATTTTTAGGGAGACACAACCCTATTCTACACACCATCGTGAAGTTTGGAACCACTGAGCAACCACACTTACCTCGGGGGAGAGACTTTCCCGATTAGCCTGTGTTCGCCTACGTGTTCACTCAGAAAGTGCCTCTGAACAACACAAGTTTGAACTGTGTGGGCCCCCTTATATGTTGGGCTAAGGAACATGGATGTTGTGGGCAGATGCTGGGCTAAGGAACATGGATATCATGGGCAGATGCTGGGCTAAAGAACACGGATGTTGTGGGTAGATGCTGGGCTAAGGAACACGGATGCTATGGATAAGTGCTAGGCTAAGGAATGAGCACCTGGAAGGGGCAGTCTATCAACCTGGGCTTGGAAAATGAAAGGGCTTCTCAGAAGAGCTGACACTAAGTTGAAGGAAGAATATAAGATAGTCAGGTGAGGAGCAAGAGGTGTCTAGGAAGAAGGACTAGCATGTTAGAAGTTCTAGAGGAGAGAAACCATGGTAACATCATGGAAAAGAAATATAGTGTCCTCATAAAACAGATGACAAATCTGTTAAAGCTAAAACTGACTTCCTCCAAT
Organism: Myotis myotis; assembly: GCF_014108235.1. Taxonomy (NCBI): domain Eukaryota; kingdom Metazoa; phylum Chordata; class Mammalia; order Chiroptera; family Vespertilionidae; genus Myotis; species Myotis myotis. Next base: position 21,037,134 of record NW_023416315.1, on the reverse strand, counting down.
GGATGGCTAATAAGGGCTGAGCAGGATCCAAACCCAGGCCATTTGAAAATATACTCTGTCTCTCAAGTTGGAAGACAGTGTGTTTGCTAGAGAAGACTGCTCAGGAGCCCACAGGGCCTAAGATTCCACCCTGAAACCATACCCTTAACTCCACAGCCTTCAGCTCTGGTTCAGTGGCATACTTCAGTCTTGTCAGTATGGCTCTCACAGCACCAGATGTTGGACTGAGGTGAAATGGAAAGATTTCTGGCCAGGTTTCTGAAACCCTAATTCTAAACAAGCCTTCTCTAGTGGCTACGGGTTCCTGAGAGATGCGGTGGGGCTGAGGTTATTTACTCTGGCCAAACGCACACTGTTATTACTCAGAGCTTCGACCCCAAACTTCACCACGGCTCTGGTAAGTCAGGGAGGTCTGTGTGTCCCTGACGCATAAGAGTGGTGATCATATAATTTACTGTCCTCTGAAGGTGAAAGGGACATTATCAATAAGCCACCAGGACAAATGTGTAAACCAGGCTGAGCCAGGACAAAGCAGAACTTGTGGTCATCTGGTCATCAGCTTTTACCTTCTAGCTTACGGCCTAGATGAGAGCGGAGTCTGGAGGCCTTGCTGGGTCTGGTCCCCAGGCCTATAACCTCATCCTGTTGCTAATGGCAACAAGTGGTTGCTAAAGATGAAGCTCCAGGGGGCGGGGGGATAAACTACAAAAGCATTCCTCCCTAAAACCCAGGGCTCGCCTGAACCATCTGCCCTAAGCCTGGAGCGGGATGTGCTGCAGTAGAAACGGCCTGTTCATCTTACTACATCTAGGCCTAGGCCAAGAGAATGTCCTCCGCAAATGAGGGACATAAACATAAGAGAAAGGGAATTCGGTGCAGACACAAGAACTTCTAACATTGGGGCACCACAGTGACAGTCCCTGGCACTGTGGCCAATAAGAGCCCTGAATTGGCGCCTCTATCAGCTCGTTTCCCTCATGCCTCAGGTTCCTCCTGACTGCCTCCAGAATAGGAGGTGTACGGGGAACATGGATCTTCCTAGAATGGGCTGGGCATGTAAGTCCTAGGTGTAAGGAAGCCCGACCGATGGCGCCAGGGTCATTAGTGCAATGATTCAAAGCACCGTGCAAATGCTGGTTTTTCAAGTGTGCAAACATAAACGGCCTTTATAATTTGCACATTTGTACAAAGAATACACAAGTCTCAAGGAGATCAGCCAGAGCTGAAAGACCCAATACCCTGTCTCTAACACACAACTCTACCTAGGAGTCACTTACTAGATGTTCTCTCCACTGAAGACAACCAAATTAAGTGTTTTTCAAATGACCAGCATCAGGAACGGGAGCGAGCAGCTCCTTAATGCTGAAAGTTAAGAAGGGACGTCCACAGAGTGGCTGGGGTCTCGAAGCTCACCCCTCCTCACCCCAGTTCTCCACGGCATTGCGTCGGGAACTAATTTGATTTGCTGTCCCAAGTGGGCTTCCCACCTTCCCCCATTCACCAGCACGTCTTTTTCCATTTCCCATGTTTAAAAACAGACTCTTTAATTTATGGGCATTTAGGGCTGGTGAAAGTCTCCAAGCCCCAGGCTCACCACAGACTCGGCCCCTAAATGGTAACAGCTGAGTGGGCTTGTGTGCGTGGGGGTGATGGCCCTGTCTCCCATCCCTGAGAAACAGCGCCCAGGGACAGACCTGGTGACCTCATCCCCAGGCCAACCTCACAGGCAGCCCCAGAGGGGCTCACTTAGGGCACAGTGACACTGAGAGGGAAATTTCTTTCTTTGTCAGGAAAGTGGATCTGAAAGTCTGGCCCTGGGCTGTTCTGGTCTCTGCCAGGAGGTGAGACACTGATGAGGACAGCCCCACACTTGCAGATTCTGGTCCCTTTGGGTTATAAAACTCTCCTTTTGCGAAACGATGCTGTCCATATAGGGTACATCTGTTTTTTAAGTCTGTAATTGGCAAGAGAAAAAGTTAGCCTCAGTATGTTGCTAACATCTTCTGGGTCCATGAAAAGTGAAAGTCTGAGGAACACGGCTTTAGACCCAGGACTTTCAAAGAGCAGAGAAATGGTAATGGGTGGAGGGAGTGGGAAGAACACTCTGATGTCAGAAGGCCATTCTGTTCGGTGCAGCATGAACCTAAATGAATATGTAGAGAGCCAGGCAAGAGAGAAGTCTTCAGCACCTACTCACTTCACAGCACTATCTCAGTCATCCTCACCACTACGCTGCCAAACAGATATTGTAGTTTCCATTTTACAGCTAAAGGACAAACATAAAGGGGCAGTGATGGGACCAAACCCAAGGTAACACCACATGATTGGTGGACCGCTGGGATTCAGCACCAATGCCTACTTCCTCCCGCCACCATCCACATGTGAAGCGGGAAGGCAGGGGCCTAAGCTCTTTGTAGTTCACGTTTGAACCACAATACAGCTCCTACATTGTGGAGCGAGTCCACTTCCAAATTGAGCCGATCTATTGAATTATAAAACCAAGGTCAGGAAGACATTGCAATGGAATTTTGTTTACTCTCTGTAGTTGCTGATCAGTTTACTTGAAACTTTGGTCTCTGCAATTGCAAAGGCCCTGGAAGTGAACTTCATTAAAATAGACCCAAGTTCAGTACGAAACCACCACCTCATCTCAGATGTTACTCCACAAAGGAACATCATCCAGCCAAATCTAAGTTCCCCAGGTAGCCACCACCCCTTTTTTTCTTTACCTTTGGGTGTTTTATTGCTTGTTGCCAACTCCAAAAAAGGTTAGGGAAGGCTAAAATAATTGTCCCTTAAAACTATCAGAATTTAAGTGGGAGGATTTTGAAAAATATGAGGACCAAAGAGTTCACTTGCGTCTTTACCTAGGGGTTTAATTCAACCATGTTATCACTACTTTCCAACATGGCACAAACCACATCATGGCTATATCGTTAGAGTCACATGGCATTCAGTATTAGAGCATCAGTAGGACTGTATACAACTGTCACAAATAATGACAGAATCAGGCATCTCGTTGGGAATGTCTCCTTTGACTTAGCAACTCTGTTAAGTGTTGGTTAATAATATCAGGCAACCAGTCATTCATTCAACAAAACATATTGAATGTCTATTAAATATCACCCATTGTTCAGGGTGACAGGCACACAGAAGTGAATTAAAAATAAAGACAAAAATCCTTGCCATTACGGACTTTTCATTTCTAGATGCAGAGACTCACGACCAATAGTAAAAATTTTACTTCTTAAAATTAAAATGAAAAATTTAAATAGGATATTTCCAATTTTGAAAAGTTTCTTTTTCTCTTTTTTTAAAATATGTTTTTATTGATTTCATAGAGAGGAAGGGAAAGGGAGAGAGAGATAGAAACATCAGTGATGAGAGAGAATCACCAATTGGCTACTTTCTGCACGTCCTCTACTGGGGATAGAGCCCGACACCCAGGCACGAGCCCTGACGGGGAATTGAACTGTGACCTCCTGGTTCATGGGTCAATGCTCAACCACTGAGACACAATGGGTAAGCTCTTTTGAACAGTTTCCATGGTACATAGAAGCCCATAATAGTTGCTCAAATTTCTTATTTTTTCATACTAAGGGGAAAATATCTGCAAAAGATTTAAAATGACATACCCAACTTGAAGCAAAACCATGCAGATATCTTTTGTTTTTATCCATGTTCCTGAAATACCTTTCGTGAGTTTTTTCACTTCGAGAGATTGAAGTGATTCAAGGGACTGTGTTGATTACTTTAGGAGGATGGTCCCAGGGAGGAAACCAGGTCCCACCACAGGACGCCCTCTTGGGATGTCCTGCCAAGCCCGAGTTCCTTCCTATAAAGCCAACAATTCATTTTTGTGCTAGACCGTTACATAGGATGGCAATATTTTATTCAGAAAACTTGGGCAAAAGCTTAAGAAATATCTTAAGAATGAAGGTAAAAGAGTGAGGGTGAGGCAATGCACTTTAGAGTAAGTATCTGATATATCGCACTTCTTTTGTTGTAAGGAATTACTAACAGACGAAAAGTAAAAATCCCCTCTTGGATAATCAGCTATCAAATACATGTAACAGAACACACTGGAATCATGCATCTCTTCCATCTGGCTGTTCCTGAGTTATATCCTTTTAAAATAAATCTGTGATCCCATGAGTTAAAAAAAGAAAAGAAAAGAAAAGAAAAGAAAAGAAAAGAAAAGAAAGGAAGGAAGGAAGGAAGGAAGGAAGGAAGGGAGAAAGGAAGAAAGAAAGAAAGAAAGAAAGAAAGAAAGAAAGAAAGAAAGAAAGAAAGAAAGAAAGAAAGAAAGAAAGAAAGGGAACGCAATGCTACTTTTGTTATTTTTCATTTCAAGTCACCAGAACCAAGTCCGCTGGCAAAGTGAAGGAGCATCCAATCCTCCAGGTGCTGACTAGAGTTCATTTCTAAGTAGAAAGCAAACCACAAGGATAAGGCAGAACGTTCAGACGAAAGTGCTGAATATTCCTTGAAAGTCAGGCATTTGCAGTCAAACAGAGCACTTCCTGGCTGAAGCACTGGCCTCAGGTGTATCTGGTTTAGAGCACCCTTACTTTCAAGATAGAAAAAATTAGTAAAAGCTAATACCACAGGTTGGTTATATCCCATCAGAGTGTAAAAGCATGTGAGCGGGTGAGCTTCAGAGAACATGGACAAAGGCTGTCGGTTTTGCATCTATAGATTTCGATCCGAGAAAAGAAGAAGGAGCAAGAGCCCTTTAAGAGGGTGGTGCATGGATGTTGGACAGAATGTTTTTAAAGAAGGGTAAAAAAGTGTTCAGTTGAAATAGACATATATAGAATGCAGCCTCAGCCCTGACTGCGGAGCAGCTGGAATTTTATAGGCCTGTAGAAGGCAGAGACGGAATACCAACAAATCAGTGTGGGCAGGGGTAAGAGATAAACAGTTTTAAATATCTTGTACAACTAAGAGGTTTCTGCAGCCAGGTTCACTGCCAAAAGGAGACTTGGACCATTTCAGTCTGGTTATTCCAATCATAGGGCTTCATGTAACCACACAAGATACAGCCATGCCTGCCTGAGAAAAGCAATGATGCTTGTGCAGGTAATCTCCAAGGTGACCGTGACTTGCTATGGGCAAGGCTGCAGAAGTAAGGACTGTTAATCCTTTCAAGTTTTGGCTTTCATTCTTCTTGGAAGGGACTAAGGAAGGTCTTATAAATTTCACATCATCTATTTGTCAGGTTGAGACTTGCACCACTAAAAAAAATGCATGAGTTACTATGAACCTTTCTACTATTTATAATGTAAAATATAGGTCATCAGTTACCATCTTGACTTTAAAATAGTATTTATTTATCATTGTGTTGGTTTAAAACTCAAACTTTAAATAGTCTCTCTCTCTTTGGTTTAGGGAGACAGGATAATAAAAGCTGTGATCTCTATTTTGGTTCTGACCAAACGGATTTCACAAACATTTACTAAGAAGATTGTCAAGTCTGACCTAAACTGCTCCCGGGATGAAGATACAAACCTTCTTATGATATATTCAGATACATATATTAATCATCTTCATTCTTGTGTCGTGATTCATACCAAGATCACCGTTACCATGAAAAGTAACGAGAGTTCATAGACACTGTTTCCATTACCCAAGGTACGAACCTCTTCATGGCAAAGCATGGTTGCTCTAAGTGCATTTACCTCTAAGCCCATAAACATGTCCTAAAAGCCCTCAAGAGGGTCAGGTATTGAGACTTCTAGAGCCATAAGGACACCTATCCAGGATCGCCCTGTCCTCTCCATCTTTTCCGTATCGATGGCACCTTCATTCAGACCCTGGAAAAGAAGTCAGGTTTTCTAAAGAAAAGCGATCAGAAGGTGAAATGGGCAGGAGGGGTCGAGGAGGATCTTTGTGGTGCCACTTCTGCCTGTGTGTCCACACCGTGAAAGTCCACAGAAAGCAAACACTGGCAGGCAGGGGAGCTTGGATGATGAGTGGGTTTTGGCGGAGAAAAAGAGAAGGCATTTTGTGGGAAGACCCTCACTCCCAACGCCCCACCCCTCAGCCCCAGATTGCTTCTGAAGGCAGGAAGCCAAGGGCAGGACAAATAGGGACCCAGTGAGACCTGCCCTGATGACAAGCACAGTTCTGTAGACAGACACCATTGGTAGATAGATAGCCTGCCGACATACACTGTAAATAGGCACCGTTTGAATGAGTATAAGTTTCCCCTTAGGAAACCGGACTTGCTTTCTCTGATAAAGCTCCCCTGGGGAGAGGCAAGCATCAAAGCCTTGCCACATGGGGGGACTGGCACTGGGAAAGAATGAGGAGGCTCTTTCTGCCTATGGAGGCTTTGGTTTTCCAAGAACACCCTGGAGTGTCTCACATATCCACAAGCAAAGACTGGGGACTGGTTCTCTAACTGATCTTTACAATGAACCTAAAGGGAAGTTCCAGGTATGGTCTCTGTAAAACCTTATCCTGGATATGTAAAAATAAAATCGGTAAAACATGTCACTTACGGCCTGATTTCCTCGTAGCTCTCCCATGTACCTTCTCCTTCCCCTCTTCTCTAACCTGTGCACTCTCTGTCAGAATCGAAAAAGAGCCCCCACATCTTTATAAACCAAAGAAAGAAAATATGCATTCTTTGAGAAAACTAGATAAGAACTAGGGTCTGTAACTTGGAAACTGAAAAGAGAAGTGATTGCGCATTCTTTGCACGGAATGGAACACATCTCCTAAGTTCGGGAATTAAAGAAAGAGAAAGAAGAAACGGAGCTCCGCTGGGCCTTGCTGCAAGTCTTCTCTGCCCTGGCGTGTCTGCAAACAGCGTGCTTCCCTTCGCAACAGCTGGAGAGAGTCAAGCCCACTGCCTCTTCACTGGCTCGGCGGCCTCTTCTGTTTGTGGTAAGTGAAACCTTATCTTCACTCGAATGGGAGTGTGTCCAATGTGTTTAGAATAGGAGCGAGGCCATCCCGAAGCCTTGTGCTTCACTCATTTCACGTGAGGTCTAAGAGCCAACGCAGAAAGATTACGGGCCTTAAATAGTTAAGTTTGGACAGTTCTGGTCAGGGAGAGACTCGGAGAGGCACTGAGCTTCCATTATGGCATTGGAAGTTCACAAAAATGAAAACATTTTCTAAAGAGCTGAAGAGGAAGCCTCTGGACCCGGAGCCCGGTGTGTGGTGTGGGATACAGACTTGAGATGAGCAGCGTGGCAGAGGACAGTGGGAACGGGCTGGTGACAGCAGCAGGTCTGGGGCACAGGAGGAGCAGAACGGGGCTCTCCTTGTTCATGAGACACCCAGAACCCAGGACTGGTTGGCTCTAGGGGACACTGGAGTTGCATGTATCAACCTTCCAGGCACTCACAAAATTATTTGGAAAGCAAAATTCCTGGAAAAGAGAGGACATCTTACTAATGAACCTTGAAGGCTTGGAACATTGAAATTTGGGGGAATTACTGTAATGTGACCACAGGACACCCTCAGACCCCAGCCGAGGAAATCAAGGACACACCAGGGTTAACCCTGTATGCAGGGCTTGATAGGATTCTTTTAAATGCCAGGCTGCAATAATCTACCCCTTTCTGTCCTGATTTTGAAATAGCCCTGATTTCCTAAATTATAAGACTTTGCCCACTGGGGTCCCAATGCCTTTAAAATAGATAGCCAGGGGAAGAAGATTTTGAAGCACAAAAGTAGTCCTTCTAGTTTCTTTTGTGACCAAATATGTCAGTGGTTCTCAACCTTCTGGCCCTTTAAATACAGTTCCTCATGTTGTAACCCAACCATTAAATTATTTTTGTTGTTATTGTATAATTGTAATGTTGCTACTGTTATGAATCGTAATGTAAATATCTAATATGCAGGATGGTCTTAGGCGACCCCTGTGAAAGGGTCGTTCGACCGCCAAAGGGGTCGCGACCCACAGGTTGAGAACCGCTGAAATAAGTAGCTCTTACTACTTGCTCTTTGGAGTATTAGTAAGCAGCCTTTGCGGGTGGTCAGTTACAACTGCAATAGAATTTGAAAGAAGATAACTAACATATACACAGCGATTTACAAGTTATGGAATGTAGCATTTCATATTCACAACCTCTTCATAGGAAAGATATTCTCATCAAACCAAATCCTGTCCCATTCCAAAAAGAGTTTACAAAAGAGGCTTCTTGCCTTTCATTCGCAGATGAAAAGAATAGAGGCCCAACCCCGAAGGTGATTTGCCCATGCTCACATACCCAGGTGTGTAGCCAAGCTGGAATCTGAACCCAAGTCTTCTGATTTCAAATGCTATGATCTTCCTAGAACAATATATGAATGATACCATCAAACGCCCCCCTACCCCTCTTTAACAGAAACATGGAACTGGATGAAATATCGAGAGATAAATCCTGTTTCCTCTATTCACTCAGAAAGGAATTTGTTATTGAATAAAAGGTAAACATGCCATGTCCTCTGCAAACCAAGTAAGAATTTTTTACCAGCTTACGTATGAATGAAACATCACACAGCCGGTAAGACAGGGGACTTGCAACATGAAGCCGAAAATGTAAAGGCTGAACAATTACTGAAACTTCAAGATTATAGACGCATATTAAAAAAAGAGACAGTCCAGTTTATCTGTAGGACAGTTTAAAATGCCCAGGGCGGCATTAATCTTAAATCAAGTGAAAAAAGCAGACAAAGAAAGAAATAAGAAATTCAAAAATTAAAAGGAGCATCATTAAAAATAACTGGTTTAGAAATATTTTCTGAGAAAATAAAACTCTTTAAAACAAATGAGCTACTCAGTTAAGGCATCTTCCTTCCTAATTACTGATTTTGTTTCTTGTTTTATTTTTGGGACGAGGGGCCAGAAGGAATAAACTGAAAGATAGGATAGAGACAGAAATGATGACATGCTTAGAAACTGTTAGCATGTGCTTCGTAGAGAGTATACAGAACGACAAAATGTAAATCAGAAAATATGTAACCGGGTACATTTTCCTCTGGCTGGGCTTCCAAAACCCATCACAGCTTCCAACTGTTGTCCGAAGCAATTCTCAAATTGAATTCTAAAGTAACAGCAACTGAGACCAATTCACGCAAGACGGCGGTGTAAGTAAACGCCTGCACTCGCCGCCTCCCACAACCATATCAAAATTATAACTAAAATACAGAACAACCATCACCCAAAACCGCTGGAAAGCTGAATGAAAGGCCTACAACTAGAGAAGAAGAAAGCACACTGAGCCTGGTAGGAGGTGCGGAGGCACGGACAGGCTGGCCCGGCACCCACATGGGCCGCTTTTTTAATTGGGAGGGAGAGCCTCTCTGCAAAGGCCACCCGGAGGAGCAAGGAGCAAGGGGACCCAGCCCCACACCAGACCCCTAGCCCAGGCTCCCAGAGCTGGGAAAAGAAGTCCCCATAACTACAGGCTGTAAAAACCAGCGGGCACTGGGGCTCAGTGACACAGAGGCTGCTCGAAACCTGCTGTTCCTCTTAAAAGGCCGGCACCACAAACTGAACTTACAAGGTCCGCCTTCCGCTGAGCTCCATCACCAGGGCGAGGCTCCAGGGGACACAGACACATACGAGGAGGAACTGGATTATCTGGCAGCAGGGCAGGAACTTGGGGGCTGCTTTCTCTCAGGGGTCATTGTTCCTGTGCTGGGACCTCCCCAGTCGCAAGGCTGACTGGCAGCCATTTCTGTTTGCTCCTCCCTCGTGGTTACCTAAGACCCTGCCTCATCCAATTTACAACTCCACCCAAACTGTGTGCAGCAGCTGTTGCATATGAATGGCCTGTCCTTGCTCAGGGTAAAGGCTCTCCAACAAGCTGCAGCTGGGTCAGGGAGCCCAAACCTATCAACAAAAGACCCAAGACCCAGCACCAGCACCAACCTGCCTTGCTTCATAGCTGGGCCTTGTCTGGGCACTTCCAAACCCAATACAAAGAGGAGGAATCTGCAGATCTCTCTGTAGCTCCTGCTGGGTGGCCTAGGGCAGTGGTTGACTTTGCACCTTCCTAGAGACCCAAGAGCCAGTGTACCCAGTGGTCAGTATCAGACCATAGCAGATTACAACTCTACACATCCATAAGCGACACACTGAAGGGGCAGACTCAGTGAGCACCAAAGCCCCACTGAAGCAAGTCCTGCTCCATAGGGGAGTCTCTTGCATAGCTGCTCTCCCACTGTAGGTGCAGCTGGTCCTCACAGCCAGTTGGCCTGGAGGTCAATTCCTCCCAGTGACACCAACAGCATTCAAGTCTCTACAACAAGACTGTGCTCACAGCCCACAAAGGGGTGCACCCAGAGCTCCCAGCTCAGGTGACTGGGGAGGCTGAGCCACTGGGCCCTATAGAACACCTACTACACAAGGCCACTCTGCCAACTCAAGGAGACATAGCAGCTCTACCCAATAATAGAAATAAACACAGAGAAGCAGCCAAAATGTGGAGAGAAAAAAAACATGTCACAAATGAATGAAATGAAAGAAAGCAAACTCCTGGATATAGAGTTCAAAACCATGGTTATAAGGTTACTCAAAAATCTTCTAGAAACCTCCAAAAAAAAAAAAAATGGAAAAGGACCAGTCAGAAATTAAGCATACTGAAATATAGAATAATATACAAGGATTCAACAGTAGAGTAGAAGATTCTGAGAATCAAATCAATGATTTGAAATATGAGGAAGTAAAAAACACCCAACCAGAAGAGCAAAAAGAAATAAGAATCCAAAAATGTGAAGATAGTATAAAGAGCCTCTGGGACAATTTCAAGTGTACCAACATCCACATTATGGGGTGACAGAAGAAGAGAGAGACCAAGATATTGAAAACCTATTTGAAGAAATAATGACAAAAAATTTCTCCTACTTGGTGAAAGAAATAGACTTACAAGTCTAGGAAGCACAGAGAGTCCCCAAACAAGAAGAACCCAAAGAAGACCACACCAAGACACATTACAATTAAAATGCCAAGGGCTAAAGATAAAGAATCTTAAAAGCAGCAAGAGAAAAGCAGTTAGTTACCTATAAGGGAATGCCCTGTTAGCTGATTTCTCAACAGAAACTATGCAGGCCAGAAGGGAGTGGCAAGAAATATTCAAAGTGATGAATAGCAAGGACCTACAACCAAGATTCCCCAGAAAAGCTATCATTTAGAATTGAAAGTCAGATAAAGAGCTTCACAGACAAGAAAAAGCTAAAGGAGTTCATCACCACCAAACCAGTATTATATTAAATGTTGAAGGGTACTCTTTAAGAGGAAGTAGAAGAAAAAGAAAAAGATAAAAAATATGAACAACAAAATGGCAACAAATACATACCTATCAACAATGGAATCTAAAAATCAAAATAAACAAATAAGAAATCTAATGAAAAGAATAAACTGTGAATAAAATAAAAATCAGAGGCATGGAAATGGAACAGACTGATGATTCTCAGAGAAAAGGGGGTTGGGGGGTGGGAAGAGATTAAACATAAATCTTATATGCAAATATGCATTACCAATGGACACAGACAATAGGATGGCGATGGCCTGGAATGGGGAGGAACTAGTTGAAGAGGGGTAATGGGGTGGGGGGGAAAGGGATATCTGTAATAATTTCAACAATAAAGATTTTTAAAAAGTGAAAAAAATCTAAAATAAAATGAGGCCCCGGGGGTTGGGTTTTTTTTTTGGGGGGGGGGGGGGAGAGTAACAGCAACTGAAACACTGAGGACAGAGCAGAGACATGTATGATGATAAATGCGAAAATAAGAAAAAATTAAACATAGTTGTCAAATATAATATCTTTAATCAGGCAAAGGGTATATTTGTGACAATTTAGCAAAAAGATAATTCTTTCTCCTAACAACAAATAAAGTCAAGTTGAATCCCTCTAGCCCAGTGGTTCTCAATCTTCCTAATGCCGCGACCCTTTAATACAGTTCCTCATGTTGTGGTGACCCCCAACCATAAAATTATTTTCGTTGCTACTTTATAACTGTAATTTTGCTACTGTTATGAATCATAATGTAAATATCTGATATGCAGGATGTATTTTCCTTGTTACAAATTGAACATAATTATAGCATAGTGATTAATCACAAAAACAGTATGTAATTATATATGTGTTTTCCGATGGTCTTAGGTGACCCCTGTGAAAGGGTCGTTCAACACCCAAAGGGGTCGCGACCCACAGGTTGAGAACCGCTGCTCTAGCCTCTTTATAAGTAAACTAGAGGCCCGATGCACGAAATTTGTGCAAGAGTAGGCCTTCCTCTGGCCGCCAGCAGGCACCTGGGACCCAGGCTTCCCTCACAGCCCCGGCTTTGTCTGAAAGGTCGTCTGGTCTAATTAGCATATTATGCTTTTATTATTATAGATGTATGCAGCTGATCGTTCAGGATCCTTGCAACTTTACTCAGGCAATTACAGTCATTTCTTTGTCTTGATGCATTAGTGTGTCAAAGCTTTGGGGGAAAATAAAAGTAAATCAAACCTTCCCCAAACCAGTCATTTTAACATGCCGCTCTTTGCAATAATTACGGTTCCATTACACACTAACATTCACTGGGACAGCAGCCCAGCCTGGGATGAACTTCAGGTTCAAGTCTACTTGATAAATATTTATTACCAAGCCGCTTACATGATAACAAACTAAAACATATCTCGCTTTCCACCATGAACATCTTCTTATGTTTCATACTGTTATCAGGGACATTCATGTTATTCAAGAGTATCAGTAACATAAAGTTCTCTTTTTGTTTATTTCTCCTCTGCTGTCACAGTCCCGGCTCATTTTGGGGGAATAACCAGAATGCAAACGTAAGTGTTAGACTCATGCACCCGGACTCTGCAGGCAGCTTTGGACACGGAGCATCTTGACAGAAGCTTGAGGAGGGGGGCCCACCTCTGGAAGGCATTTGGGATTCTTCAGAAGGTGTACAGGCAATTGTGGGGCCACCCAAACAGGGGAAGGGAGGAAAAAGGCCTCCCCAATGTGGACCAGTGCCTGTATCCCCTTCATTAGACATCCAGAAATTTCTAAATGCCTGGGTGCTCTGGGACGTGGGGTGGAGAGGGCAGGGCAGTATAGCTGGGTTCACAGAACAGCATCTGAAAGACACACATCACTAGATGGGAGACAGCAAATGTCTAGTAACCCTACAGCCGACCATCCGCATCTCAAGCACAAACGGATGGGCCAGTATTTCTGTTCAACTCTCCAATGGGCACAGCTCGGTGGCCCGAGTTCCTTTAGGAAGATTCTCATCTGGGGGACAAGAGTGGACAGCTGAGCAAATCCTTCGTGGGAGCAGAGAGAATCAATCTGCTCACAGTTTGTCTGGGCACATGCAGACTTTGCTTAACTTCTGCCTGCTCTGGCTGAAAACACAGTGCTGACTGAAGAAAAAGACAAAGCAGCGAGACTAGATGCACTGATTACAATAAATATTATGTTTTCTTGCAAGCGTCCTCTGCAATAAGATACACAGCCAAGGAATTTAAAGAAAACATCCATGGGTCTGCTTGGTCAGAAAAAGATCAGTTACTTTAAGTTACAATTAAGCCAATTTTAATTTAATTCTCAAGCAGTTCTTTAATGACTGATCTGTGACGTATTATAAAAGCTTAGCAGGCCACATTTTGATCTCGGTTGAGTTTTTAAAAAATATGTTTTTATTTATTTTTATATAGAGAGGAAGGGAGAGGGAGAGTTAGAAACATCAATGAGAGAGACACATTGATCAGCTGCCTCCTGCTTGTCGCCTATTGGGGATCGAGCTCACAACCTGGGCATGTGTCCTGTCTGGGAATTGAACCCAGGACCTCTTAGTTCATAGGTCAATGCTCAACCATTGAGCCACACTAGTTGGGCTTGGTTGAGTTTTTTTAAGTTAAAATTACTGGGGTAACATTGGTTAATAAAATGATATAGCTTTCAAGTATACAATTCTATGATATAGCATCTGTATATTGCATTGTGTGCACACCACCTGAAGTCAAATCTCTGCCCATCACCATACTACATTTAACTTCCTTTCATATAAAATTTTCTGAAAATGATTCAGGGAAAGAGAGGGGACAGAGTGAGATAAATGTGAAGGAGGGATCATGAGAGCCGCATTCTTATTCCCAAATTCAGTAACTAGCTGTGAGGCCTTGGTTGGGTCATGTTACTTCTCAGAGCCTCAGTTTCCTTATCTGAAAGAAAAGAGAGATATTTTCCAGTTTTATTTATATGTGAGTTTTTCTTATCTCAATTTCCTTATAAACTGGGCCCATTTGGTCAAAACAAACCCTGTTTCTCAATCCTGATCCACAGGATCATACAGTGTCCAGAGTTAGGTGGGATGGAGAGGTTCCCTAATTCAGCTCTTACCGTGAACTCCAGAATATCCAGGCCCCCCCAACCCCCCACATCCCCAGCAATGCAGGACCTGCTTTGTGGTCCTGCCATTCTGACAGTGCAAATGATCACAGGTGACCTATGACAACATGCCTCCATTCAATGTCTACCTGTCTCTTCTCTTCTCTCCTCTAGTCATGTATGTCCAAATTGCTGTACTGGGAATGGACAGCGAGATTTTGGAATTTTCATTTCCAATGTCGCAACATCACAATTTTAATTAAGAAAAGACGACGTTGTTTTCCTCCAATGGAAAAAGCTTGAAACTCAGTTGACAATTCTTACAAAAGGTACTAAACAAAGGAGGGGGGAAACCAAGGAGAACGAATCCACCAACACCACATGCGGGGCAGGAAGAATGGGAATTTTCCATGCAACAGAGATTGTCCATATGGACAATTCAAGGCCACAATCATTCCCCGCCCCCCAAGTTTATATGTTGTACATTTTCTTTCATCTGAATTATTCGAATTTTATTTGTGTCCCAGTTTCATTCAGGTCCCCAAATAGACCCCACAAGGGGTTTGTAGCTGTCCTTCTAAACACCAGATCAAAAGGCCTAATTTAAGTAAGAACTCTGACTTCACAATGCCTAGCAAATAGCTTCTTATTGTGCTTGTATTAACATAACTAATAGATACATGCTAATTCTTCAAAGTTTTATGGTTCTAACACTACATATCTATGTAGATTTGGACTTGCTAAGCAAATGATTCATATAATTTTCTTTTTATAAATGGACTAGATAAAGAAAGGAAAAGAAGAAAAGATAAAAACTCTACTATTGAATTTATTTTCCTCCAAGCATGTGTAAATAATGGAGATCATCTTTTTTTTTAAACAAAACTGTTTAACATCTGCTTTTTATAATGTTGTTATTTCTTGTGAACACTCCATGTTTGCAACTCTTGTTCCCAAGATTTACTTGCAAATATTGAATAACTGAAATTCCAAAAAAGGAAACATGTGCACACCTCATAACTCCAGGAAATTTTTGATTAGCTGAGAGCTGGAACCCAACCAAACAGAATTCCATATTATCTGAAGCCTGTCCTTCCCACAGGACTTTTATAAGAAAGTTGGAAACTATGAAAAAAAGCAAAAGACTTGCTGAACATATTGGCAGGTCAGTATAGATCAGCCTGATTGTCTTTATTTGGCACACTTAACGCAGAGCCAGTACACAAGAAGAACTAATGTTCAGGATGAACCCTTCTCTCTGCCTCAAATCTTTTTGTTGAAAAAAGTAGATTATAAGTAGATAGTACCTATCACTTACCTCTAAAACTCTACTGCTTAGCACATTGATTACACCTCTATATTGAAATATTTGTGTTAGCTAATTAATAAGTAGTGGTAATTAGGAGGCAAAGATGTTTAAAGGTTTGTGATCGTACAGTTTATTGGAATGTAAGGTTGTAGAATTTTAAGGGACCTTAGAGATCTATTTAGCCCTCCCTCATGCAGGAATCCTCCAAGAACATTCTAATGCTTTTAAAAATAATTTGGTATCCATACTGGGACCATATTGGACACACACATACAACATCTCACCACCTCACAAGATTTTGATGTGAAAAACATATTCATCTTTCAAACAGGGAAACTGAGGCTCAGAAAATGAAGGAAGGAAGAAGAAAATGTCAGAAAAAAATTACTACAAGCTTTTGCCAATTCTTTTCTATGGTTAAGATCCAAGACTCAACAAGAACTAAATCAGAGAAGATAAAAATGTGCCTCCCCTCCCCCTATTCAATCAACTTTCCATAATTAACTTATTGAGATACATGTAATAAGCCAAGCCAGCCCCTGGGACACACTGTGCACATAGATGTTGTTTCCTCTCTTCTCAGTGTGTTAAGAACATCGCAGTGACAGACAAAAATAGTTAGGACCTGTTCCCAATTTCGAAAATTCAGGCATTAGCACATACCAGTAAGTAAATAGAGTTACAAGGAATGCTAAAACCCATTCCCCTAAGAATTATCAGTACAATTGTGTTTTTTATTTTAAAATTCAGTAAGTGTGTATGCTTCCATCCCCCATCCCCAAGAGATAAATAACTGGAATGACCGAATACAGCCCAAAATACAGACATGGGAAAAGGGTGGCAGTTTTGACTTTGAAATGCACCATTCTTGTCAGTTAAAGTCAGAGTAAAGCATTAATTTATTCTGAAACATTAATTAACTGGAGCTTTTTTGCATTTAATTTTCTCTGGCATTTTGGAATCTATTCTCAGCCCTGTGGAAATGGCAGGTCTGATGTTATTAAAGTTAGCCTTTCAGAAAGTCCTCGAACTGAAGACTCCAACACATTAAAAAATGCTGAGAGCCCAGATAATGCAAATCTAAAGTATTATTAAAGGGTATTCTTTACACAGGAAAGAAAAATCTTAATTTCATTAAAAATGAATTCAACTCTTAGGAAGGTTTCAATTTTATATATTACCTGGGCTCTTCAAACTCCTCTAAGAAACAGCTAAAGCCAGTTTCATTTCATAAATCAATTAACAAATTAATTAATTCAAATATCTATTGAGAGCCAAGTACATGTCAGGCAGGTGTTATCCTGAGTGGAGTAAGCAAGGTCCTATTTTTGTGAAGCTTACAGTACAGATGGGAAAATGGCCAATAACAAATAAGAAAATATCTAAGAGTGATGAGAACAATAAAGAAAATAAAAAAGGTCATGTAATCAAGAGTGACTGGGATGACCCCTCTGAGAAGGAAGCACTTACAACAGTCAAGTCTTACATGATAAAATCTGAGCTCAGACAGAGATCGTCTGGTGTCACTGCGAGAAGGCAACACTGAGATTGGCAGGTTTGAGGAGCAGGGAGGTCACAGTGACTGAGCCCCATGGCAACTGATGGCAACACCTACTGTGACAGGGAAGCCTGGGAGAGGAATACCTGTGCCCACACTCCCATGTGCATGCATGTGTGTGTGCATGTGTGTATGTGTGTGTGTGCTTGCGTGTGTGTAGAAGTGTGGGGGATTAAGGGTTCTATTTTTGAACATGTCAAGTTTTAGATGCCCACTTACAAGAATGCTTCAAATAAATAAACAATAAATGATAGCAATTAAATCATCACCCAGAGTAAAGAGGGAAATTCAGAATGGCTTCTGCTGACTACTGCCATGTTGGATAAGAGAACATAGTTTTCTTTTCTCTTTTTTTAAAAAATTTTTATTGAGTTTATTGGGGGTGACATTGGTTAATAAAGTTATATAGGTTCCAGCTGCACAATTCTATAATATATCATCTGTATAGTGTGTTGATTATTCCCCACCCCAAGTCAAGTTTTCTTCTGTCACCATTTATATCCCCTTACCTACTTCTACCTTCCCCCACCCCTCTTTCCTGCTGGTAATCACCATACTGTTGTTTGTGCCTGAGGTTTTGTTTTTTCTTAATCCCTTTACCTTTTTCACCCAGCCCCCCAACCCCCTTCCCCTCTGACAGCTGTCAGTCTGTTCTCTGTATCTATGAGTCTGTTTCTATTTTGTTTGTTTGTTTATTTTTGTTCATTAGATTCCACATATAACTGAAATCATATGGTATTTATCTTTCTCTGATTGGCTTATTTCACTTAGCATAGCACTCAGTTTTCTAACAAGCTTTATTCCATTATGCAAGTCACCTTAGATACTCAACTGAATCAAGCAATATTTAATGTAATGTGCTTCAAGTTCAATGTGGTAAGCAAGTCATAAAACATCTATGAAAGAAAGTCCTTTAAGAACCACGTAGATTATTTCTGTTGTACAGTGGTAGTGTGCTCTCAAAGACATAAATTCTGCCACAGAATGCAAATCAGCAGGTGTCCTACATGGAGGTGGCACATTTTTTAAAGTTAAAATATATACAACAGAAATTGTGTAGTAGAAATTAGAAGCAAAAGGCGTTTAGTTGTGCCTCACAACACAAAGAATTATTGTTTGGCTGATGAACGTCGGTGTGTGTGAGCATGTTTGTGTGAGCGCTCACACGGGTGAGAGTTGATGTTGGCTGACAGTGGAAGGAAGGAGAATTGACCTCCTTTCCAAGTCAGACTGTCCCAAATGACTACACTTCCTTACTTGGGATTCTCTGAGGTTAAATTTTGATGGATTGATTATAGACTCTTTTTTTAAAGGTGACGCAGACGTGGGAAAAATGAAACTAGACATCTCACTAAAGTGTAAAATTATGAGGCAGCACAGAATTCCATGAGCACATCTACTTCCCAAGCCTCGGCCAATAAAGTATCTCCAGAAGCCAATAAAATACTGCTGCATCTCGTGCCTCTCCATTTTCCAAGACATTTTTGTGTCTGAACTTCATTAGCCTGAGGGAAAGACTGTCACATACTTCAGATTATTTGAATTTGTAGATTATGACTATAATACAGACAAGGGCCAAGAGTTTTGATTCTGAGCATCGTTGCCAACATTTAGGGAAGGGCCACCTTATCCTTTATTAGCAAATCTTCAGAGGAGAGTGTTCCCCTATAGCATAGCTATCTGACAATAAAGAGCCTAAAAACTCATCCTGAGCATCTCAAAAACAGTCAGTACTCTCACACCTACAAATGCTGACCATGTTCTTTGAAAACTGCTAAGGAGTAATTTTAACAACGGTTGGACTTTCAAGGAATGGCTCCCCTCTCATCCTATAGGAGGAGAGAAAGCCTCTCTACTTGGGCACAAGAATCTAGATCATCCTATGAAGTGCTGTCTTCAACCATGTTTACTAGTCCAGTCTAAGATGATGGGGTCACTGCACGAAAATAACATCCTGGGTGCCTGAAAGAGACAGTCCTCTTGGTGGGCAGAAAAGTAAACACTACAACCAAGAAGAAGGAGGTATTGAAGGCACACAGGATGGGCTTTGAAGGACAAATAGGAGCTGGGTTAAGAAGGTTGGAAGACAGAGATGGCATTTCAAAGACGGAACCCACTGTGTGATGACCAGGAGGCAAGATGGAGGGTGATGTTTGGGAAACAAGTAGCATCACCCAATTACAGCATAAGGTGGGCGGAGGAGAGAGGAGAGAATGAGGCTGAAGAAGAGACTGTGGCCAGTGCCCCACAGAGGACCCTGGAGGTCTTGCTAGAAGTTATCATTTACCCCGAAGCACATGAAGATGAATTGATGTTTTGCACATTTGGGGTGTCATATGGTGGAGTGGGGTTCCTGACATGACCAAGTTTGCATTTTAAAAATAGCACTGGTAGCAGATAGGGTGACTAGGGGCCAGGGATGTGGCAAGGCTGGAAGCAAAGTAGAAGGATAAAGTAAGTAATGATCGTTGAAAAACCCCACCAAAATGACAACCATCCTTTCACTACTGCTTGGTAGGAGGCGTCTTTTGTTAACAGTTTTCCTGCTGGTTTCCTGGGCACTCTAATGTATTGTACTATTAGTGTGAGTGCTTTGTCTATCTGGCAGAGGCTTCTGGGGTACTAGGATCCTACAAAAATAGAAGAGGGATATAAAACTGCTGCAAAAGACCTGCATATCACAAGGAATACATTGGGATAGTGAATAAAGGTTCACCTTGAGAAGGGGAGCTAAGTCGGTAAGGAAGAAACTAGGAAACTGACAATCTGGCTAGCAGATAGACTTCTATAAAGGATGGCTGCCTGCTAATGGTGGACCATTAGCCCCCTTTACCCCACAAGACGTGCTCTTGGAATGCAAAAATCCCAAGTGTTGTGAGACCGTCTCTCCCCATGTGACCTACCGCCTCCAATGTTCATCTCACGTCCAGCTCCTCTGAGAGTCAGAGTTTGAACTGCCCTCCCTTAAGCCCCATACCTCCCACCTCCACCAGGTCAAGCCCAACAATATTTCTGGTCATCTCTCTGCCTATTAATGGGGGCTGCTTTTTACTCATCTTTGTGTTATCACAGCCTGGCACATGGCTCAGTGTTTGTTTTAAGAAACAGTGTCAGTTAAACTTTGCTTTAAAAATATTGCACGGCTACTGGGAAACACAGTCTCGCAGGTCCTCAGGAAGTTAGCCATAGAATTCACATATGACAGGCAATTCTACTCTTCGGGATATACCCAAGATAATGGAAAACAGGTATTCCAACAAAAACTTGTTCACAAATGTTCATAGCAGCATTTTCCACAATAGCCCCAAAGTGTAAACAATCCAGATGATGTCCATCAACTGATGAATACACAAAATGTGGTATAGTCATACCATGGAATATTATTCAGGCATAGACAGGAGTGAAGTACTGATACATGCTAAAATGTGGATGAACCTTGAAAGCATTTAAGTGAAAGAAGGCAAACACAAAAGGCCACATATTGTATGATTCACTTATATAAAACTAGAGGCCTGGCACATAAATTCATGCACTAGTGGGGTCCCTCAGCCTGGCCTGTGGGATCAGGCCGAAACCTGCTCTCCAACATTCCCCAAGGGGTCCCAGATTGCGAAAGGGCGCAGGCTAGGCCAAGGGACCCCACCAGTGCACAAGTGCGGGGAAGGACCGCAGGAGGGCTCCAGGGCGTGTCCGGCCCATCTCACTCAGTCCTGATCAGCCGGACCCCAGCAGCAAGCTAACCTACCGGTCAGAGTGTCTGCCCCCTTGTGATCAGTCCATGTCATAGCGAGCGGTTGAGTGGCCTTAGCATACCATTAGCATATTGCGCCATACCCAGGTTTGCTAGAAATGGACAAAGTCAAGCAAAGCCTTTAGTCCTCAACATTTGCAAAATTGGAGTTGCACTAAGATGGCCATCTGACAGCTCTTCTGCTCTAACGTTTGAAGGGTAATTTACTGGGATGTGTCGGTCCTACGCATGGGACACTCCCCAGCAGAGAATGGGCACAAGGATGAGAGTGCCCCTTCCTCCAAAGTGTCCGCACTGTCCTAGCTGAGGGCGTGATCTGCTAGAGAATTTTAGGTCTGTCAGCATTCTCTCAAAGTTCAGCAAGATAGCAGGAGTTACAAAAAAAGCCAGTAACCTCTTCTTCTAAGAAAAAACCCCCACACAAAACGCCCACAAAATGTATTTTTCTTTGGTTTTTAATTAAAATTGACCTTTCTGAATCTATGGCTGGAGGCTGCTATGGTCATGAAAAACGATGTCATTTACTGGTGATGCTAACTATGGCAGTACAATGAGAAAGGTTATAATCGTCGCAGAATGCCTAGGTCTCTACACACCACCTACTTGTTGGGGCCAGGGAAGGGGGAAGGTAGGTACAGATTAAGAGACATTACAACCACATGGGCACAAAGCACTGCCCCAGCATTACTTGAAACCCAATTGGCTGGGGTATTCTCAGGAATTTAGCCTCAGCTTTTCCTTTAAGAAGTTCAATTGTCTGAAAGAGATGAAATGTTGACACCAGGGGTCACCAGCCTCTTAAAGTCTGAATGAGGTGAGACCAGTGCCTCGCCTAAGGGGTAGAAAGGAAGGAAGGAGAAAGGCTGGGAGGATAAAGAGGAAGGTGAAAATTAAGGGGACATAAAAGAAATTCATTTGCTCTGCCTCTTTAAAGAAGGTGGGGGGCAGCTGGTGGGGGTGGGGAGGAGGAGGCCAGCCAGCCAGAGTGTGTCTACAGAAATGCAGCCGAATGGCTAAGTGCCCCAGAGCCCATATTCCCGAAAATCCAAAATGTTTTCTTCTGCCAGGATCTGACTTCCCTGGAAGTCAACCCAGACTGAATGACAAATGAAGGGGAAGCTGCCAGGGGGAAAAAAACAAAACAAATAAACCTTTCTGCGGGAGACTTGGAGGAAAGCTCTGCTGAGCCGAGATGAAACGTTCTCTGCTACTGTTCCTGCACTCCGGATTATTCAGCCTTTAGGGGTGCGGGGAGTGATTATAATCAGAACAAGAAATGCCTAGTAGCTTAGTGACCACCACACAGACTGAGCTGCTAGTAGTCAAATCAGAGCGGGAACAGTGGTGAGACTGAGGCTGTTAGGGACACTTCACGGTACATGTGGATTAAAAAAAAAATTTTCCCCTCAGCTTTAAAAATCACAAACCAGCATTTGCCAATTTTTAAAAAGTGAAAAAAATCACTCTTTAATTTACCCAAATCAAAAGAAGTGTAAAGTTAGAAAGTGACTATCCGTGAACTCCTGCTACCTCTCCTAGGTTAATGCCAACAAGCGCAGCGATGAGCAACCTTCTCTAACTTCTTCAAAGAACAAGCAAATTCGTAGCAGTCTGTACCACAATTTATATCTGCCTCTTGTTGAGTGCTTACTACTGCGCCCAGCATGGTGCATGAAGTATCCCATCTACTTCCCACCAAATCCTTAGGAGGTATAATAAACATCCCCATTTTTACAGATGGGCAAACTGAGGTTTAAAATCATTAGAAAATTTGCTCAAATTCACCCTGCTTGTACATGACAAGTCTATTCCAGACCTGGGTTTTTAACCATTATGCTGACACAAGGCATCTATCTATTCATGTCGAATTATACAAAATTAGTTTTTGGTTTGTTTTTTTAATGGCTGCCTGGTAGTACTAGTATATACATTGGATACTCCAAATTTTATTTAACCTGTTCCCTTAGGGAGGGATTTAGGCTGTCCTCAAGTTTTATCCTAAACATTGCTGCACTGAATTTCTTCGTATAGCAGAACTTCGAGGTGAGAAGCAGGTGTGCTGTATGTTTGGAGAGGTGCAGCCTTCCAAGGATGTATGAGAATGCCCTTTCTGACACACCTTCCCACACACTGGACACTATCAGTCATTTCAATTTTTGGCAACCTGGTAGATGACAGTGGAATCCAACAGTGGCTTTTCCCTGATGGTAAATGACATTGAAGGTATTTTGATGTTTATTTGCATTTTGTATGTGATTGGTCAGATCATCTCCACACTTTCCTATCCCATGGTCTTTCCATACTAATATGTGAGCACTGTCTATAAATCCTGAATATTAGCCCTTACATATGCTTCATATATATTCTCCCAGTTGGTTATCCATCCTTTAATTTTATAATTTATAGTTTCTCTCACTACAATTTCATGAACCTGAATTTGTTAAACATTTTAAGACTTAAGGGTTTCTTGTCATGCTTTTAAAGGCCTTCTCCATGACTATAAAAATATATTGCTTTATTTTCTTCTAGAATTTTATAGATTTGAAATATAGTGTGTGGCATTAAACAGGGATCTAAAATATGTATTTTTCCCAAAGGGATTGATGGTTGACTTAACACTATATATTAACCATTCCATCCTTTCCTACTGAAAGTTTTATCTTTGTCATACATTCTTATGGACCTATTTATAGCATGTTTTAGAATCCCGTATTTCAAATTCCGCCAAATTATTTCTTTTAAATATATTTCTTTGCCATTGTTGCTTATTTATCCTTCTGTATGATTTTTAGGAGCAACTTGTCAAGATTTAAAAATAAATTCTATTGGGATTTTATTGCCATCGTACATGTTATATTAATTTGGAGAAAACTTATTTTAGAAAACTGAGTTCCTAACTAGAAGTAGAAAGAATCTCTGTTTATCAACATCTCTGTGCTTTACTTCAGCGAAGTTCTGTTGTTTGTCTCATATATATTTTTTGTTAATTTCACTTTCATTTCTAATAGATTCTGATGCAATTATGAGAGGTTATCATATTTTCCATAATACTGTATATGTGGTTAATGCTATCATATGGGAAAAATACTCATTTTTCTTGATTGATATTCTAATGATGAATCACTTTTACTGCAGTTTTATTGCTTTTCACCAATTGCTTCTGATGTTTATCACATTTAGCATTTTATCCTATTAACTGAGTGAATTACACTGCATTCCTAATAGTGGCCTACCCATACCCTCCTAGGCCAAGAGTAAAATATCATAGTGTGTTATTCTTTTGGTATTTTACTGCATGTGGTTTGCACTTATATGATAAGTGAGATGGCTCTATATTTTTTGGTCATATTTTTGTCTGGTATAGGTAACGAGACTTATTATGCTGGTCTGCAGAATAAACCTGGATGCTTCCTATCTTTCTCTGTGCTTTGGGGGCATACAAATCATCAGGAAAAAAATCCGTACCTGGTATTTAAGAGGGAGGGCAGATTGGCTACTTTTCAAAAAGAATTAGGTAGTTGGTTAGGATGGAAATGGAAGGTTGGATGGCTAGACGGACAAATGAATGAATGGAAGAGTAATTTTCCTCTATGGTTATTTTCTATTCATGTGTTCCTTTTTGGTTCAACTTTGATAATTCATAATTGTTAAATTTTCATATTCAGAACTAAAAAGATAGGTGCATAGAAAATTCTTGCGAACCTTTGGTTATATCTCCAACCAACTCAGTCACACTGGCCCAACCACATAAAACTTTCGACTGTCCCAAAACTTAACTACTAGTAGCCTACTGTTGATCAGAAGCCTTACCAATAACATAAACGGTCAATTAGCACATATTTTGTATGTTTATGCATTATATACTGTATTCTTACAATAAAGTAAGCGAGAGAAAAGAAAAAGTTATTAAGAAAGTCACAAGGAAGAGAATATTCAGTTACAGTACTTATTGGAAAAAATCTGTGTAGAAGTGGATCCACGCAGTTCAAACCCACATTGTTCAAGAGTCAAATATTTTTAAATTTCCAGGTTGTTAGACTGGGGGAATGCTGTCCTTGTTGCTAACAGCTAGAATCACTGCATCTTGTTTGAAGAACCTGGCCTATTCATGGTGTATATGTTTTGAAATCTAGTCTTTTTGTAATCTGATCCATATTCCATTTTTGTGTCACACTGAAAGAATGTGTTCTTTTTGTTGTGTAATGATACTCTCATTAAAGCAAGTTTGTTAACTGAGTTACTAGTATTTCCTATATGCTTTCTTTTGTTATTAATTCTCTGGGAAATTTCTGAAACTGTGTTGTTTGTTTGTTTGTTTGTTTAAAAAAAACTAGTTATATTTGAAATGAATATAGGTGCTTCCTATAAACAATTATCTCTAGTTTAGTAGAATTCTACACTTTCTCCTGCAAACTGGCTTCTGAATATTAATTTTTCCAGCCCCTTTTGCATACTTTCCTTCTGTTTTCACTTTTAACGAACACATCTTCCCAACAAGCTCACCCTCCCACCTACTCTACAGCTTAGAAAATGTCCTAGGATTCATATACATGCTCCCTACAAAGGTCAATGCCACAAAACAGTGTTGTAAATGACACAGTCCATCAATATTTAAAGACTGCAAATAAGAACAATTAAAGTCAACTAGTAACTCAGAGTAAAACAAAAATTACAAGGAAGGAAATCACACCTAACATTGATCTAGGGACATCAGAATCCCTACCATGTGGTTTAGTGGTAGAAACTAAACACTAGTGTGGTCAAATGGAAAAGAAAATATGCTCATTTTTTTTGTTTTGTTTTGTTTAAAAGTTGGTTCCCTGAATCTTTGAAACTGCAGGTTCACCCCAAGGGCAGGTCTCATGTGATGTTTAAAGGGGAAAAAAATTAAACTTGTGCACACCTCCTATATTCAAGATCATTAATAAAAAGCCAAAATGTTTAATTTGCTCGGATGTTTCTGCTTTTTGTCATTTTTGTATAGTTAACAGGATCATAATTTAAGTAAGTCACACATTGTAAATAACCTGGCTATATTATTCTCTCCTCCTTGGTAATTAGACCACCTTTTGTTACAAAGAATCCTATAAACCATTTAACCATGAGTGGTTGTAAACTGCTCGTATTAAAAATTGGGTGCTCCCCCCTCCTAAACTGAATATTACCAAGGAAACTGCATGCCTTTTCATCTCTACTTCATTTTCGTTTTATTTGAGTTTCTGGAATCAATTTGATAATTTGATAATTGAAATGCAGGCATAAAAATCTACTATAAAAACTTCGGGAAGAAAGTAATCCCAATTGACACTGTCACTTTCCATTGGTGCGGAGGAAGCGTGAGGGTGGCACACAGATTTGTCCTTTACTCGCCAAGCCCTCGCCTACCCAGTGGTTTCTCCTGCCTCCTTTGAAAATGACAAAGCCATCCAGCACAGGAGGAACTCCAAGAGCATTTAACAAATTAACCATTGTCTCTGCAGTGTCACAAGGTGAGAAAAGCAACATGTGGCTTTGCGTTATTTCAGATTACTTGATATGCTAATCAGTCAAGATGTTAAAATCAAACAGGCAAAAATCATGCTAAGACTCCCAGTCTTAGAATAAAGGATACTCCCAAAGTTGAGGAATCCTTTTTTCCCCAAATAAACAGTGACAAGTATGGAGACTATTTTGTGTCTATTGCGGCAAAAAGTACATCACATTAAGTTTATCATCTCAACCACTTTGAAGTGTCCAGTTCAGTAGTGGTAGGTATTCAAACATATGAACAAGACTGTGCAACGTATCTCTAGAACAAAACGCCACTTTGATGCTCAATCAATCCCATTTATCGTAAACAGAATGCCTGTCCTATTTGCTTTGGTATAAAACTGACCACACAACAGTTACAGAAGTTGAAGAAATGCAGCCTCAGGAATCTACCCTTTTACATTTGACAAATCCCAGTGGTCTTTTCTAACAGCTGATGTACAGCATTGAACTAGCATGTAGCAATGCCGTTATCAGCAAATGGAATAAAAATGGGCCGCCTTCCTGTGCATAAAGAGAACATGGTTCAACTATTTTGGCAAACTGCACTGACCTGGAGGACCCCTGCTCAGACCCAGCAACCCCTCCCCTCATTCATTGGCTGACAAGACCTCTATTTGTGGTTTGTTTGGGGATGTTCTGGCCACACTAAAGCTACTTGTAAATATTCCCACTGTTTCCCTTTGAGAACCCCAGGGCTTGGTATAAAATGTGATCCTCTCACGCTTGGGGCCATTAGGGTAAATGTGCAAATGTGTTTCCATAGCCCACTCAGAAGTCAGCTCAGGAGGAGGTGCAGACTCGGAGACACCGTCTGCCTTTCTTCCTGCTGTCCATAGCGGTAACGCAGCAGCCGGCTTGCTGGGGAAGGAAGGAAACTGAGAAGGGGCTGGCGGGGGTGGGGGGAGGGGCCGGGGGAGGACTTACCCCGTGGGCTGGTCCACCATCCTCCCCTGGAACAGGTACAGCGAATGGTGTCCACATTGCACTCAGGGTAAGAAGTCCCCCAAAAAGGCACTGGACCTATTCTATATCTCCATCTAGATGGTGTTCACATGGATATACATGCAATACAGATTTGTAAAAATGAATGGGTGCACTTAGGATTTGTGTATTTGATGTCAATAAGAGTGTTAAAAATTATTTTAAAAGTTCCCAATCTAGACTTAGTGAATAACGAAGTGGCTCCAATTCATTCCCTTCAGTAAACTTTTGCAAGGAATGACCTGACCTCTCCAAATTCCAACCCCTCACCTTTCCAGTTCCCTTTCTGCATCACTAACATGTTAAAACCGCCCAAAGTCCAGATCTGGTGACGCCACACCCCAGCTTACAAATCCCAGACGGCTCTCCACAGTTTATGACTGTCTACAGACCCCCAGCCCGGCAAGTGGCTGGCCCCACACACTCTGTGCATCTTAGTTCCTCTCCCTTCCCTTCATCCCTGTTCACATTCCCATCTCGGACTGCTAAAACCCTACCCATCCATCTCTCCCTTTCCAGGGTCCTCCAAGTGGATAACACAACAGTAATCCAACGAACACTTGTTTGCTATGCATTTGTTAATAACCTTTTAATCTAACACTATTTATCACAGAATAAGCTCCACCAAGGCAGGCCCTTTGGTTTACTCACTAGCCTGTCCCATGCACTTGACTCCATTGTGGATGGGGCTCCTGGGAGGGCATGTCTTTAACTTATAAAAATTAACTGCAAAATGCAAAGGGCAACGATTGGCACACGGTAGGCACATAACTGAGAGCTTGTTTCCCACACACTGTGCTTTATATGAGTCATTTCGAGCCCTTACAATATGTCTAGACCAGGAAACTAGAGTTCAGAGGTGTTAATTAACCGGCCCAAGGCCTCCCAGCTCTGGACAGTCACCTCGTCTTCCTCTGAATTCTCAGAAAGCGACGTACCACGACTGTGTGCGTATCTCCTGCCTGCTAGTGCTGGTTGTCCGCCCCTTCTGGTTTTCATTCTGTGGAAGCAGAGTGTCCATCCATCACAGTAGCCTCTGAAGCCTCCAGCTCAGCTTTACAAGGTAAGGGCTCCATAAATACCTACTGAGCCACAGACGAGCAGAGGATAAAGGGGCAGAGAAAGTATGATTTAGAGCAGCGGTTCTCAACCTGTGGGTCGCGACCCCTTTGGGGGTCGAACGACCCTTTCACAGGGGTCGCCTAAGACCATCGGAAAACACATATATAATTACATATTGTTTTTGTGATTAATCACCATGCTTTAATTATGTTCAATTTGTAACAATGAAAATACATCCTGCATATCAGATATTTACATTATGATTCATAACTAGCAAAATTACAGTTATGAAGTAGCAACGAAAATAATTTTGTGGTTGGGGGTCACCACAACATGAGGAACTGTATTAAAGGGTTGCGGCATTAGGAAGGTTGAGAACCACTGATTTAGAGAGTCTCAAAAAATAAAATAAAAAAGGAGCATGCAATGCAATAAAGCAAAATGAGCACTAATTAGTAAAAGGAGGCAAGTTAATTAGTGGAAGGAGACAGTTCCCAGCACGTGTACATGACAGTAGAGAGCAGCTCCATTGTGGATGGGGCTCCTGGGAGGGCATGTCTTTAACTTATAAAAATTAACTGCAAAATGCAAAGGGCAACGATACACTAAAGGCAGCTTCATTTCTTGTACTATTTGCGAAAAAAAAACAAAAAACCCCACACACTACAAAAAACGGCCTGTGTAGGCTGGACTGAATGCATTATCTGAATGTGAGCATGAAATTTCACAGAAGAATAAATCATTCCAAACATTTCTCTCCATAAGAATCATGTCCACACATGTCACAAGAGCTAAACCAGTGGATTAAGTGAAAAGCAAACACAGCTTATGAAATAAGGAGAGGTCCCCGGCTTTAACCTCGGACGGGGCTCGGATTACTCTTTGGCAATAGCCAGAGTGGCTGAGCACTACCCTTCTCTTTGTCTTCCGCATCCTAGCAATTCCCAGCGCACACCCTCGTCCCCCGGAGTGTGCGCCCGAAGCACATTCCCAAGTCTGCCCCCCTTATCTCCATGACGCCGTAAGTCACTGATGATGACATTTGGAAACACACCCATCTCTAACTCGAGGACAATTTATACTACATTTTATGAATAAATACCAATACAAATGTTTTGTGCCTTTCAGGGATAAGATTTTTGAGCTGCTATCCTAGAACATGCAAAAATGTTAAGTCACTAAATTTGTTCTGGAACACCTGAAAGAGAATTCACATGAATGTGGCTATTTTTTCTCAATTTCTCAACAATAGAAAGTAAAATTAAAGCTAGTTCCTAGGGAATCATTGTCTGTGACCTTCCTCATTGAAGTGACTGTAAAGCCCAGTGATTGCCATTCGTTAAAGAGGGGTTCAGGGGACAGGTGGGATTTTACCAGTGACCCACGTCTTGGTAAAAAAAACACAAAAAAACACTCCCTAAAAAAGGAATTGGTAGTCAAAGGAAGATTCCAACCTGATTATTGTAAAAGTACATCCATGACTCTAACCTATGTGTCTGCCTGATGAGGTTTTTAGACATTTTATACTCTACTTTAGATCTCAGTACAGGCTAAAGAGAGAGCCCACAAATACGCCTAGGGAATGACAACAGCTAAAATTGACTAAGTGTTCATTATTGTGACAAGTCATATCAAAGCACCTGATATGTATTATCTCATTTACTCCTCACCAAGCTATGCGGTAAAAACACCTGGGGCTGGTATTTTGTTTTCACTGTGGTAAGGTTTTTGACTCCTGTTTGTAAGGGTGATAGGCTACCCTGGCAGTTTTTAAAGTCAGTTTTAATAAGGACTTGTCTGTTCCATCTAAGATTTAAAATGTTCTGGCCTTAAATTAGTTCAAAATATTCTTTTATTATATTTAAACTAGAGGCCCGGTGCATGAAATTCGTGTATGGAAGGGGGGCGGTTCCCTCAGCCTGGCCTGCACCCTCTCCAATCCAGGACATCACTCCCGAAATACAGGACCACTGGCTCCTAACCGCCCACCTGCCTGCCTGCCTGATCGCCCCTAACCATTCTGCCTGCCTGCCTGATCGCCCCTTACTGCCTCTGCCTGCCTGCCTGATCGCCCCTAATTGCCTCTGCCTTGGCGCCTGCCACCATGGCTTTGTCTGGAAGGACGTCCGGAAAACGTCTGGTCTATCTGGTCTAATTAGCCTATTACCCTTTTATTAGTATAGATGTCTGCCCTAACTGTAGATAATACAGTTTTCCCTTTACTAATAATGTTTATTGTCACTTTTTTCTTTTTGTTTTCCTTGATTAATCTTGAGAGAGGACTGTCAATTCTATTAACCCTTTCAAAGAACCAACTTTTGGCTTCTTTGATCCTGGTTAGTGTAACAACAAAAAAATGGTGTTTTGTGTTTTTTTAAAATTGATTTTAGAGAGCAGACGGGAGAGAGACAGAGAGAAACATCCTCCCCATCCAGGGATCTAACCCAAAACCTGGGTATGCGCCCTGACTGGGAACTGAACCCACCACTTTTTGGTGTACTGGATGACACTCCAACTAACTGAGCCACACCAGCCAGGGCAGTTAGTGTAAAATTTTAAAAAATTCCCCTCAATTCTTGCATTTATTGTTTCTCTCTGACTACTTAAGATCTTCTATTTGTCCTGGTGTTCTGTAGTTTTACTATCTAGTTATTGATCTCTTTAAGATTTTTAATCTTATTTGGGATTTGCTGGGTGCTCTGAATATGTGGACTGGTATCTTTCATCATTTCTGGAAAATTCACTATTCTCCTTGTCTCTTAGCCTTTCTTCTATATTTTCCATTTTTTTTGTCCCATAATAATACATTCTGAACACTTTATTCAATCTTATCTTCCAGTTTATTAATTCTCTCTTCAATGCTGTCTAATCTGTCATTAAACTGCCTTTTGAGCTTTTAATTTCAATTACTATTTTATCTATATAATTTATGTTTTCTTTTTTCTCAGGATATCTTTGTCACTTTAATACCTTGCTCCTTAGACATGTTTCAACCTCTCCCTCCATTTTGAAACATAGAAAACATACTTTATATGTTGTGCTGGATAAATTCAATACCTGCATTGTTCGCAGGTTGATTCTGCTGACTCTCTTTTACAATGACTTATTTTCTAATGTTCTGAGGTCTTTGAATGGGAGCTAATATATTTTAGAAACTCTCTGTGAGGGTTCTTTATGGTCAAATTAAAGTGGGCTCCTCCACAAAAAATTTGCATTTGTTTTTCTGCTAGGTGCTGAGACTACCAACCTGGTACCTCTTTAATTCTTAGTTTAATGTTTTTCTGACTATCCAGCTAGTGTGAATTCTCGCTGTAAATCCTTGAGCTGTCTTCAGGTTACAAATACTCCAAGATTTATTTTTGCTCCTCCACATAGCTCTAAGTTTTAAGTCAGAAAATTTTCCTTGGAGAAACCTGTATTTCTTTTCCACCCTCGCATTACCAAGAGAATGTAGTTGAGGGGTTTCAGTTCCAGGGAGAGAGGAGTCTTCATTAATCATGCTGGCTAGCTTGGGTGGGTCCAGGGTGTTGCCTTCTGTGGCCCTGGAAGTTATAAAAAGGTAAAGGCAAGTTTAAGGTGAAAGTCAGCTTGCAGTGCTCAGCTTGTTTCTCTGGGTTTCCAAATTTCACTTGGCATTTAACATCTGAGCCTTATTTCTGTCTCGTCAGATTGCTGCTGCATTGAAAAAGAATCAATTCCACCCATCCTGTGCGAAGTATGGTATAGAGGGGTTCGGAGCGAGAGTTCTGAAACCAAACTGCCCAGGTTGAAATGCCTGCACCGTACTTATTAACGAGGTAGTCTTGAAAAGTTTTTAAAACCCTCTGCCTCAATAGTCCTATTTGCACAATGGGAATGAGACTAGTACGTGCCTCATATGTGGGTTTTGTGAGGATTAAATGACAATAAATGTTAAGCACTGAGGACATGCCTGGCCATAGCCAACACTAAAAAAAAAAGTTATTATCATCATTACTGTTAGATGGTGGTGCTATGATAGGCCTTACAATGCAGATTTTCTGCTCAATAATAGGGCTCCCCTGTATTACCATTTTGTAAAATGAACCTCTGCCAACTTTAATTTTCCGTGAACATTTCTCCCAGTGTGTTCATTTTTCTGAAGCTTCTATTTAAGAAATTACACAAAACATATAAGTTTATGCATAACATTGAATGGCAGACACACTTCACTGAACACTCCTAGTTACCCACTCTTATAATTTAGGGTCCAGAGGGAGCACAATGACATGAAAAGATGTAAGTTAAAAAACCCAAAGAATAATTTCATTGATGCTTAACGGAGGGAGCCAGCTGTTGCCATCCAGTATAAAGGTGAGCAACTCCATGGCATGCTGATGGGAGAATGGACTGAGGTTTGTTAAATATGATTGTCCCTTGCTCTTACTAAGCCTACAAACAAGAAGCATAAGAGTTTTTAGACCTAGAGCATCTGTTTTTAGAGAGGTGAAAAGCTAATATGCTAGAAATAATGTAAAAAGGCATGCAATATGCATGTCTTTAATCTTAATCATCAGAGAGATGGCTTTTGTAAGACTAGTATTTCCTGATTTTAATAACTGATTATTTTTAAAATAAACTGTCAAAATCCATCTCTCTCATGAACTCAATTTTAAATTGCGACTTAGTTTTTATACTGCCAGCACTGATGGATTCTTCGGTTACAAAAGAGAGAGTGAGCCCTTGGAGGGAAATCAGCTCTTTTTTTATTTGTTTCTCATTTTTTCTCAACAAGACAGAACATCTCTGGCTACATTGGAATTTGGGATTGTGCCAGTTATCAGTTGATGGTGGCTCAACTCCAAACTGGCTCTTGAAGCATTTCTTCTTTACAATGAGCTCAATGCTAGGATTTACCAGTAGAGGGCGCTGTAGGGACATTGCAGCGGTTCCAGCACACAGTGCTACCATCATCTTGGTCCCTAGGCATTGCACACATATGAGTCCAGAGCATGCACCACGCAGCACTGTCCTGGGCCTGGTAAGCAGCTCCTCACAGCCCTCCTACACAGACCCTGTATGCTGCAGGCTGTGCACCCACAATGGACCTTATTTCCTTTGCCCACCAGGCTCAGTAAGCCTGTGCACAGAGTGCTGTTTCCTGCTAGCCCAGCAACTGTGGGCCAGTGGTGGCCCAGGCAACCCGGCAAGAAGGACCCCCTTCCAGTGCATCCTCCCTTTGGTACTCCTCTTCAGCTTTGCGGGACACTTCAGAGTTCTAGTTACAACTTTATAGTTACTCTACCTTAACTTAATAATTCTTAATAATAACTGCGTGATTTTTGTCTCCTGGCTTGACTGAGAATGACTGACAGTGGTTGACACTCATTTCTGAATTTATACAGCTGTACTCTTTCCTCTTCATACAGCACAGCCTCTATCAATTAAAGAAAAAATGGTCCTTTTGACCTAGCTGGTTTGGCTCAGTGGGTAGAGCATTGGCCTGAGGACCAAAGGGTCCCGGGTTTGATTCTGGTCAGGGGCACGTGCCTTGGTTGCAGGCTCCTCCCTGACCTGGGCCCTAGTCAGGACTCCTACAGGAGACAACCAATCGATGTGTTTCTCTCACATCAATATTTCCCTCTCTCTTCCACGCTCCCTAAAAATCAATGGAAAAATATCCCTGTGTGAGGATTTAAAAAAAATAAAAGTGGTCCTTTAATGTACATTACAGCTAACATACTGGCCAAGCATACTCCTCACATGTTTTAAAAATCCTTGAATAATGACAGGAAATGTCTCCTAAGCTGATTTCATTCTTTTCTTCTATCAGATGAAAGAATTCCAAGCTCAGCCCCTCATGTGCCCAAGCATTTAAAGGCAAATCAATTATTTCATCCTCTTTTAACATCCTGTTCTTTCTTCCTTTCACAAGGAGGACACAATCTTTGTCATATTGGAAATCCTTTTAATTGGATGGGAATTTGAAAATCCTAATTACTTCCAGAGTAACAACTTGCCACGAAGATACTAAAAGTGCATTTAAAAATATGGATTATTTGTCCATTTGTTCAGTGTGTTTGTGGACTCAGTATTAGACAGACCACAAACTAGGTGCCATGGCACAAGAAGATGAGTGAGGCACTCTCCCTTCTCTCCCCTGGAACAGGGCCAGACACAGGTGAAAAACTAGAAGGAAAAAGGAGACCTGGTAGCAAAAGATAAAAGTTTCCCCAGAGAATCACCCTTGTAATCACTGGTAAACATTACTAACTATCTCTTAAGTATTACTAAATACCCATATATTTGGGCAGGGGGGAGAGGGAGGATGAACTAACCTCAAAAATTAAAAAGTTTCATACTACAGCCATTTGGACTCAGGTTCTTAAATGAAGAAACTGAATTAAATCTAAAAAATAAAACAAAGCTATACACAACATAGCCGTCACTCTACAAAAACAGAAAGAAAAAATACAATATGCTTCATTTGCAATATTTCCCCGTTCCTTGGTAATGGAAACAAGCAGATATCTGGGATTACAAAAATTTTTTAGGACATCCAATTCACCAGGCATGCAAATAACTTGACATTTTACAACTGTAGCTTCAGTAGCGTTTGAGATCCCCTGAGTAAATAGTTTCCAATCTCTATGCATCTCCTTGACATGTGAGGGAGGCCTCAAGAAATGCCACCCTCTGAAAGTTATCACAATGGAATTTCAAATGTAATGAGCTGCATCTCATGTCCACGCAGAGAGCGTCATCAGCACTGCAAGAAATGTCCTATTCTCCCCCCCCCCCCAAACAATTCTAAAGGTCACTCCAGTCGAATGGTGATAAGTAACTGCCAAGAATATTTTTTAAATTAGCCACCTTGTAAATTATAATTTTTAAAAAATAGAAATGACTGAGGCAGGCAAAATTTATATGCATCATGAAAAACCAAAGATATGGAACTAACACCCTTCGCTGACCAGAAAAATCTAGCCATCTAGTTTCGTCTTCTAATTTTGTTAATTTCCCACAAAAGTATATTTGAACCCTCAGCATTTGCTGCTTTAATCAGCCAGCAGGAAAAACATAAAATTTAAAAGAAGGAAATTATGTAAAAAATATTATATAAGCAAATGCCTTTTTAATTCTTTTACCCCACCTCGTGCACAGAAAACACCATTTCTGGAAATTGGTCCTTATTAACCAGGAAAGAATGAAAAGAGGCATAATCTGCTCATCACCCACTTAGCAGAGAACTAGTTTTTAAAATGAAAACCTGAAACAATG
Organism: Myotis myotis; assembly: GCF_014108235.1. Lineage (NCBI taxonomy): Eukaryota > Metazoa > Chordata > Mammalia > Chiroptera > Vespertilionidae > Myotis > Myotis myotis. The sequence goes on along the minus strand of NW_023416315.1, from coordinate 21,001,372 downwards.
CATTCCACAAAGTGGTTGCAAAAGAAATGCTGTAAATTTTTGAACTAACCTAAATGACAGTCGAGAAAACAAACTGTCAACAACCCCCAGTAGTTAAAGGCACTTCCCCCACACTTCACATCTGCCCAGTGATCCAGGAATGTGGGAATAGCAGGAAGAGATCTTATCATCTCATTTGGGCTTCTTGACAGATTATGAAATCCAAAACCAAATAAATTTCTTTTTTTCTCTAAGAAATGCTCTGTGGCTGGCCTCATGAGCAGGCAGGATCAATAGGGTACAATATTAGGGGCACTTGGACGAATAAGATTCTGAAATCATGCCACTAGAGATCCCTTCCACGGGGTTGTATGTTCTAAGAATCTGAAAGTTGGATGGGCATTGATATATCATTAGTCCAAACTCATTCAAGGAGCATATCTGAACTCCATAGGGGTTAAGTTCCTTTAGGGAAATGACAGGGTCTTCTTTACCTCCATAACCCCAAGAGCCTGGCAGACAGTAGTAAAGCACAAGTTAACTGTAATGTTGGTGAAACGGCCAAAGACAGTCAGATGACTTTCTCTCTGAGCCCGACAGAGAACCCTCTGGAAACAAGACTCTGGAGAGGGAAGTTTTGAGTAAGAAAGAGGAGGGGCTCCAGGGAACCAGCCTTGGGTCACAGAGATAGAGAGTGAGAGCTTGGGGTAGAGGAGAGGGTGGGAGAAGGGGGAAGTGCCCCCAAGAGAGCATTCTCCAGGCAGAGTGAGGGAATGGAAGGACCACACTTGGTTCATTGCACAATGTTTCCCAGACCCCCCTCTGCCAATGAGCGCACTGTACGTGTCGCCGTCGTAGCCCAACATGTGCTGTTCGGTCGGTGCAAGATGCCTTAGAAATTTTGCAACTCTTCTGAAAAATTACCAAAGATATTTTCATGGTTAAAACGTTGTTCATTAGGTTAAGTAAAATGACGAGAGTTTAATGTGAAAGCTAAAAGAAAATCACCAAAGCACCTCATGGCCCTTTTCCCCCCTCTCCTAGGAAATTCTAAGTTATACCGGGCCCATATTTGAACTTCTTTTTAAATGAGAAAAAAAAAAACCGAGGAAATAAAACTACCACATATTTCATTTCTGTGTTAGCTCGACTGCCTGGGGCTATTTCTTCTTTCTCTTCCTTCCCCTCACAATGTACCTTTTAAATCTGACACAAAAGTCAGGAAGGAAAAAAAAAAGAAGAAAAACTGAGCTCCGTCAAACACATTTTTACTTGTGACCAAAATACCGGACCAGATGGACTGCAAACTTGCCAAGAGCACAGCTAAATATTCACAGGAGAGCTAAGCATGGAACGTAAGCATGGAACTTGCTAGTTCTTTTTTCTCTGATTTTGTTTTTATTCCACCAAAACCCGGGGCTAAGAAACACTGAGGAAATGACCCCCAGGCAGATTCCCCATCTTTTGCTTAGCACGTCACCTAAGTGTCAACACCTTAGAAGCACTGAGTTCTAACCCAAAAGATCACAGAAACACATCTCTAAGGCTGCGGAGTTTCGCCAGAGGCATTTCAAAACCTGCTGAATCCTGAAAGAATGCTGCTGGGGCTCTGACGCGCTGGGTCGGAGCTGGGAGCTGGAAAACATCAACCACAATGATGCAAGCCATCAGGGATCACAGGGTCCCGCGAAAGTACGGGGAGATCTAGGCAGGAACAGAGCTGCCCGTGCTCTTCCTCGTCACCATCTAACAACACAAACAACACTGACCAGAGGACGGCTGTTCTGCTGATCCTGTTCTTGCCTTTTTAACACTCTAATTGGGAAAATCCACTTTATGACCTGAAGAGATGAATGGCCTTTTTAAGAAAGGCTTTCCAAAAACACCCAACAAAATCCTCCAAGGATGGCCCCACTCCCCCAGAGCCAAGGGAAGCAGCGCGTACCTACAGACTCAGCGCGGGGCTGCGCTCCCACCAGTTAGCTCCTGCACCTGCCTCACCCTGAACCTGAGGGTCCCTGACAAGCTGCTGCCTTCCATCCTCAGCCAGGAGACACCTGGATGAAAACCCAGAGACAATGCTGGAGTCTGTGTCCACTTGGGCAAACTAAGCAGAGCTTTACTGCCCAGTAGGCTCACGGCCGCCGAGGCAGGAAAGGCTGGGTGCGAGCAACATGAATGGGCAGAAGGACAGCCCTCACTCAAAGTGTTTCCCTGCCACTTCAGTGATGTCGGGGCAAAGCTTCCAGGGACGATGACCTGGGCATCGGCAGGACTGAACGCTGCTGCTGTTGGTTGTGAAACTTGGCACTATTGCTGCCCTGATCCTCCCTGGGACCACCTCGGGCTCCTCACACCCCACAATCCAGCAACCCCAAGGGACTTCAACACCGAGGGCCCCAGTGTCTCCTGGGGGCTGCCCCTTCCACGCCAGGCGTTAGGCACTCTGAGTATAGACCGGGGTGGGCAAACTTTTTTGACTCGAGGGCCACAATGGGTTCTTAAACTGGACCGGAGGGCCGAAACAAAAGCATGGATGGAGTGTTTGTGTGAACTAATATAAATTCAAAGTAAACATCATTACATAAAAGGGTACGGTCTTTTTTTTTTTTTAGTTTTATTCATTTCAAACGCAGGCCGTAGTTTGCCCACGGCTGGTATAGACCCTGTAAACTCTGGAGTCAGGCGATGGAGAATGGGTTGGGCAAAATGTCTCTTGTTTTCAGCCCAGTCTCACAAAAGGAGAAAAATAAAACGAGGAGGAAGATGGGCTTTGGCCAGTTAGAAAAACATAATGAGTTGGAACCAAGTAGGGGAAAATCAGTTTGAATTTGGGAAATCTCAGTGTCCAAAATGGTTGGATGGGGGCCTTTGGGAGGGGCTCCATCCAACCTCCAAGCTGCACAGCTGGGTTAAGAGATGCCTGCCAGCGGCTGGTCAGTGCTTCGGCCTCTGTCTCTCAGCCTAGTGCCCTCTCCCTGCCTCACTCTGCTTCTCCTGAGTTGTTAATTATTTTTAAGACAAAACTATTTCTATTACTTTCACATGTACCTGAAACTGAGCTAGGAGAGGAACAATATGAGATGTTCTCCCATTAAAATGCCAGAAAGATCTCCAATTGGCATGAAAGTAATCAGTAAACACAGAAGTTTCTAATGTACGCAGAATTTATTGATTCCTTTAAGTTAACCATTCCCCTTGTTATATTAATATGCTAATTAATACATCTTATTAATTTCTCTAATAAACTCTTTCCTCAATTGCACAAGTGCAGACTTCCCCACAGACCTGGCCAGGGATCCCAGTGCTCAACTGCCATAAATGAGATTTAACCCCAATAATAAATTAGAATTTTAACCAGGGCCACAGGAAAATCTCATGAGCAGAAAATGCAGAGGTTAAAATTCAGGTCTCCCCACCCTGTGTGTAACACGGAACAGAGAAAGAACAGGCCTAGGAAATGTCACTTAAAAAACAAAAACAAAAAGGAGGAGGAGAGAGAAAGAAAACATGAGTCACTGATAAACAATCTGTTGACAACCGTGTTAGAAACCATACGAAGTGTGTTGGGATGAACAGTTGCCCGCAGTTTCCCTGGAACTCGGACAAGCTGGCTGTGATGGCATAGACAGATGGCCGGGCCATTAGCTGACTCATCCTTGAGCGCGGTTGCAAAACGCCGCCTGACATCATGCAACAGCACAGGAAGGGGTGCCGCACACAATGGGATCGAAGTCTCCGCTGGGGAAGTCCCAGAGGGTGGCTTCCACTTCCACGATGCTCTGGGGGTTCTGGAAACCAGGCCTCGGTTCAGCCACCCTGGCCTCAGCTCACAGATTCTCAGAGCAGAAGGATCTTCTGTGTCCTCCAACCTGCCTTCTTTTTCTTTTCTTTTTTAATATATTTTCATAGATTTCAGAGAGGAAGGGAGAGAGAGATAGAAACATTGATGATGAGAGAGAATCATTGATCAGCTGCCTCCTCATGCCCCCTACTGGGGACCGAGCCCACAACCTGGGCATGTGCCCTGACTGGGAATCCAACTGTGACTTCCTGCTTCATAGGTCGACGCTCAACTGCTGAGCCGCACCAGTCGGGCCCAACCTGCCTTCTGTACAGACCAGGCAGACGAGACAGAATTGCGGAAGAAATGCAACTGTGTCTTGGAAGCTCCTGTGCGACTTGGGCTTATGGAGACTACAAACATCACGCTTCTACCCACCCTGCAGGCGACCCAGCAATCTTCGCCAATGCCACACGGAGGAGGCCCACATCTGACCTCAAACCAAGCAGGGAGGCAGCAGGCTCTCACAATCAATTTCCACTTTCAACCCCAAGTGTTTCCCAGTCATTGCTTCTGTCTTTCATTTGGAACTACCCAAGCAGGGAGAGAAGGATTTAGTTCGCCCCAGCTGTGCCATTGACAGTCACGTGCACGGGCCCTTAGCATTAGATTTGGGCACTTTATTTCTCTTGGAGGCACGGGGGACGGGGGCGGGGGGGGGGAGCTTGATGTTCAGTTCACAGCACTGGCAGGGCTGAGAGTGTACCAGTTTGCTCAAAATCTCATCCCCCCCCAAGTATTAGCAGACGGATGACGGTCCCCAGAGAAGTCCCCGCCGGCCGCGGCCTGCCGGCCCTTGAGCTTTTACACCCCTAATCTTGAGGGCTGCAGACCTGGACTAAAGCTGGAAGCCAGGCTGCTTGCCTACGGACACCCCAGGGCGCCTCCTCCAGATGCCCCTCCCTCTCTGCTGGCTGCACTTTGGAAAAGTCTCCTCAGACGTGGAGAGCTGGGTCCAGGTGGGGACCCAGGAGAGAGAACCTATTCTGCTGCTCTCTCCTTGCTCGACCTCACCCTCCAACTGCTGTGAACCTTTCCCCCTTTGTTTTCAAGCAATTAAAACTACAGCTTCCCATCATCAGTGTGGTCCCCACACACAATATCTAGGGCGGTGTTTCTTTAAGACTTCCTGTATCTCTCTCTCCGAAAGACGGAAAAAAGTCTAGAGACACCACATCCCACAGGAACGGGACCTGATTGGTTTTCATGCCTGAAAAAGCCATAACACTTGGAAATAAGAAGTTAAAAACATACATGTGGCCACATTTTTCCTCTCCTCTTGCTTCCATGTCCACATGGAAAAAGAGAAGAAAAAACCGTAGATATTTGCAAAGGTTTTATGAAATATGAGCTTTGGCTGAGCCCATGTTTTTGAAAATATTTGAACCATCCAAATAGAACAGATGTTTTTGTAAAACTTTCCACCATCCGGGCGCTGTCGTCCCCTGCGTGATCTGCCCGACGTCCCGCCCGTGGGCAGGCTGATGGTGGCAGGGGATCTGAAGAAAGCTCCCCAAGTCATCCTGCCCTTCGTATACTTGAGAATAAGCCCTTTCCCCCCCACCCCCTTTTTTTCTACCTGCTGAGGCGGCTCTGGCATCTGAATGGCAACGGGGGGCCAGAGGCAGAGCGTGAAGCCAGCGGGAAGATACCAAGCTCTCTCCACAACATTCATCAGTGAGGCCTGCAATTTCACCAGGACAAGGCTTATTTCTTACTGTGTCCTGGAGCAGCAAGGTCATCCAAAATCCCCATTAAAATGTGAGCACCCAGCCGGCGTGGCTCAGTAGTTGAGTGTCGACCTATGAACCAGGAGGTCACGGTTCAATTCCTGGCCAGGACACATGCCCGGGTTGTGGGCTTGATTCTCAGGGGGATGCAGGAGGCAGCCTATCGATGATTCTCTCTCTTCACTGATGTTTCTATCTCTCCCTCTTCCTTCCTCTCTGAAATCAATAAAAACATATTTTAAATGAACAGAAAGAACCCTGAGCTCCTCGAGGGCACAGACTTGTGTTTCTCGTCCTCTTTGTGTGCCTAGCACGAGCCCACTGCACACACAGAGCCGACACACAATAAATCTGGTTGGACTTCAAGCCACGAATCTCGGTGGGAACAGGGCCACGACCAGCAGGCATCTTAACTAGAACTGGTTGCCAGGTAGAAAGCAAGATAGACAGTATTCCTACATGGTGAATGCAGCTGCTTAATATGGAACCGGGTTGGTTTCCCCCCATTAAGAACCAGCCTCCCTGTGTGTAGAAATATCCTACATGGCAGCCAATAATGCGTGTGACAGAGAAGGTCCCAATGTTAGTACTTTCCGCAGAAGTATTTTTAACCCCACTCCTGACCTGCCAAGATTTCTCCAGAACCAGCCCCTCACCATTTGCCACCCACACAGACCTTCCATCCAGTGACACGCTTCTAGCTGATTAAAGGGTTTGGAGGTGATGACAAAAATATGCTTGGTTTACAGAAACAGGCAACATGGAAGGGCACATCTGTGATCAGAAAAAGCACAAGTGTGTGGAGGAAGCTGCTTTCAATTTGCATCCGGACGGCCGGGTTCAGAGGGAGGGAGTGGCTGCCCCAGATGCTGATGGCAGAGCCTCCTGAGGGGTCCCCTCCATTACGTGTTGGTGTTTCTTACTCCGAAAACATGGAACAAAGCTACTGACAGTACAAAGGAGCTGGTTTCCCCTCATTTTTTCTTGTTGGAAGACAGAACATGTTAAAAAGAACTTGATGATCTTGTAAGCGTAAGGTAAGAGTCTATTGAACCCAGTACCTGCATTAAACACGGCTTCCATTCCAAAACCGGCAGAATGAACAACTCCCAGGCAGGCAGGGGCTTGAAGGAAGTGCAGGCTGCTAGCACACCCTGGGTTCCACTATAACGATGGTGGATATGCCGCAAACACCGCTTGCACTTTAACCCTGCCTCTGCTGTAACTGCCCTGGAGCGTTATCCCGCTCTTTCACTTCAGCGAGAAAGTGTGATAATGTTGTCAACCCGGGGTGTAAAACTGACTTGAAACAAGCGGCTATAATCAACTTCCCCCGGCCCAACTGAACTGTATGCGAGTGTGTAATAAATAATTAATGCAATTAAAGAAATGCATGGGCCCACTAGAGAGCTTAATCTGTTCAAGCTGAAGAATAAAGTTCATTTAAAATAATTGTTACCACATTTACGGATGGGTATGACTCTACACAACTCCACGCTTACAGAGCATAACACAACTTCCAAAGTCAGGCCATTGATGGAAATTGGCATCGCTTCGCCTTGGAAACATACAATTCTCATTTAAACTTAAAAAAAAAAAGTAACTGTAGAAATGAGAAAATATAGAAAACATTAAGAAGAAAATATTAACAGCACAGCCGATAATTGCACTCCCTTCCACCACCCCGAACACCTCTGGTACACTGGGCAGTAAAGATAAACACGTAACAGGCTGTTTCAAAAAGCTGGGATGGGGTTAAGGGATCAGGGAGGATGAGTTTCCCTTTCTTTGTACTGTTTAAATGTGTTATCGTGTACATGCGTTACAATTTTAAAGGAACTAGTTTATATGCACATGCACGTACCTTCCAGACTTTTCTCTGGGTACATATTTTTTTAAAAAGCTGAAACTGCAATTACATCGTGGCAATGACAGAAAACTATTATATTTAGGAAAAATAAAAAGACAACCTCTCACCTTGTTTCTGTCCCCTTCCCAACCTGGGGAGGGTACAGGGGGGTAGGGGGGACCCCAGCCTGAAGATACACGGCTTCCACAATCAGCACTGAGTGTCGGTGTGGGGAAGGGATGGATGTGTGACCCACAATCTTTCAGACAAAATCCTATTGTTATTTGGGTATCACTCATTAGAGTTGAAGAGGAGCTGCCCAGTTCCCTAAGTTTTTAAACAAGCCATCAATACCTAGAAAGGCCACAGACACAGAGCTAATAAAGCCACAGCCTGGCTGGAAACCCAGCCTCTCCATCCCTCAGGACTCTCCCCCCCCCCCCCCCCCCTCCCGTCCCGTCCCGTCCCAGCCAAGGCTCTGCTTTGTAGGCTCTGGTATCAGCAGTCTCACTTCTGAGGCGGTCAGTCCTCAGACCGGCCCTGCAGTGTGGGGACCTCAGGAAGCTCCCCCAAGTCATGACCACGGTACTCTTTGGACCCCAATCTTTTTTTTTTTTTAAATATATTTTATTGATTTTTTACAGAGAGGAAGGGAGAGAGATAGAGAGTTAGAAACATCGATGAGAGAGAAACATCGATCAGCTGCCTCCTGCACATCTCCTACCGGGGATGTGCCCGCAACCCAGGTACATGCCCCTGGCCGGAATCGAACCTGGGACCTTTCAGTCCGCAGGCCGACGCTCTATCCACTGAGCCAAACCGGTTTCGGCTGGACCCCAATCTTAACATTTGCTTTATTTTCACTTCAAAGCAGGTTGTTGAGCTGAGTTTGGCCTTAGTGGTTTGGCCTGAAGTGTTTGCCCTTCTGCTGTGGACAATCACACAAGGTGTACTTAAAACCACTGAGGTGACACCCCTGCCCCCACCCCGCCAATTTTTGGGTTAATCCTCACTTGAGGATATTTTTTCCATTGATTTTCAGAGAGTGGAAGGGAGGGGGGAGGGAGAGAGAGAGTGAGAGAGAAATATCCACGTGAGAGAGACACATGGATTGGTTGCCTCCCGCATGGGCCCCCAACCAGGGCCAGGGATTGAACTTGCAACCCAGGTACGTGTCCTTGCCTGGGAATCGAACTTTCGACGCTTTGGTGTGCAGGCTGACACTCTAACCACTGAGCAACGCTGGCCAGGGCGGTGTACCCTTTTTTGAGGAATACTGAACCCTTACGTGTCATCATGCTGACTATATCCATTTATTCCCTCCACCCTCCTGGGGAAGGCTGGCTGGCAACCCCATGAGGGACAAGCATTCTGTTGGGGCTGGTTTCAGAATAACTAACCTTCCACAGGCTGAAGGCCCTGGATTTGTGAATTCTTTTTTGCAGCAAAGGGAGAGAAGATTCAAAGACAATCTCATGATTACATGATCAAACCTAAGAAAATTCGATAATCACAAATGGAAAGAAACTGTATATGAAAGAGGAACCCAAATGCCAAATAAACTTAGTTGTTTAAGTTGAAATACATGCTCAAAAATAAGAGGTTTTTTCCCCCCGTTAAAAAAATCAGAGGTGAGGCTTCCCCTCCACTGTATTCTACCACTTTCTCATGCTTTATAAAAATACAGCCAAGTAACTATTACACAAGACTCGCTGCAAATTTCACAGAGCCTCGCATTTCCCTGTGCTGCGCTAGACTTCAGGCTTCTGGGAGGGATCTTCACATTATTTGGCAAAATGCATACTTTGCCCAGGTAAGCTAACAGGTCAGCGTCTCAATGTGAGAAGAAGGGCCATTAAATGTTGGTTCAGGTCACCAGATGAGGCTCACTTGTGGCTAAATTTAATTATCTTTCCAATTTTTTTTTTTTGTGGTCAAATACACATAACATAAAATTTGTCATCTTACCCATTTTTAAGTGTACAGTTCAGTCGTATTAAATACAATCATAATTTTGTGCTACCATCACTACCAGCCATCTCCAGAACTCTTTCACCTTGAAACTGGAACTCTGTAGCCATTAAACAATAACTCCCTATTGCCTCAGCCCCTGTCAACCGCCATTCTACTTTCTGTCTCTGAGTTATTATTCCTTTCATAGGAATAGTTCAAAGTTCAAGTTGTGGACTAGAGCTGAAACCTGAAATGGGATTTTAATATTATGCATAACATCTTAAAAGGCCAACAGGAAAGCAGTATCCCATATGAAGCAGAAATGCAAGAGAAAGAAGAAACAAAAGAAATTTATAGGGCTTTGAAACAAAGAAATAGAAATACATATGTATGTATATATTCAGGGCCTATTAAATGATAAATGTTAGAAGAAATGAGTCATTTGAGTAAGCAATCAACTTAAATTTAGCAATTAGGAGTTTATGAAAGAATATTTTCATAGTTATGCTGATGTTTAAATTTTGCATACTATTTCTCATTAATGAGGACATCCCGCCTTGCCCACTGTGTGGAATTATTTATTTTTCAATTGAAATTGGATTGACATTATTATACATGCCCTCATTTTAGGACAAAGGCTTCCAGTCACTGGAGATGCCACTGTGAATCCCACGGGTCCAGAATGTTTTTAATGAGTGGTCCAAGTGTTTACAAGAAATGTCAACCGTGAACAACAATAACAACTCCTCCTGAACTATGTCCTCATTTTCTGGAAAGAAATCAAGGATGAAAGGATACATGACCCTGGAAATATTATCTGCTTTTAGAGAACTGTGCTAAGAAACCAAGCAGGGCCTGGAGAGGTGGGTAAGGGCCTAGTCTTTGGAGCTGAGCTGGGCTCAAATCCTAACACCTCACTTCAAACTTGTGACTTGGCAAATCACCGAATCTCTCTGAACACAAGTGTCCTCAGATGTAAAGCGAGTGTCTGTGGAGTGAAGATGTTTGGAACAATGATCTGAAATGAGGAACAGAAAGCTCTCATTCGGTAGTAAGTTTTCTCGCTATGATAACCCAGCATCTTGGGGACTAACAGAAGTGAGCTCCTCCCTTACTCCTGCCCCACAGAAGCTCATTCACTCACTTACAGTAAGTCATTGGCTTGACAGTGAGCTGACCTACTCCTAGAATATGAAAATTATTGGTTAAATAATTCAAAAATACACATATAGAGTAAACAAACAGCTTACCCTCATTCCCATTTTCCCTTTTCATCATGAACGATTTGGTGTGCATTTTCCCAAACCTTTTCTATGCACCTATAAAGGTATATTGTAGTTGGATACTTTCCCCCCAAAACAGAATCACACTTTACATACTGTAAACAACTTGCTTTACTCAACAATATATAATAGGCAACATTCTTTTTATAGTGTCCTACAGTGAATGTTTTATGTACTCCTCATATTAATAGATATTTAGGTGAATCCACTTTATTTTTTTCCATTAAAAGGAAAAGTTGACCTAAGTGGTCTTGCTAAATACTTGATTGATTTGAGACTTAACCTGACACTAGCTACTTTGATCAGAGTGACATCAGATCATAAATAAGGTCACAATAACATAACAGGAGGGATGAGAGAACTTCCATTGGCATTTGGAAGATTTTTCTCCTCTTTGACTCAAAATGAACGCACTGCACAGGAACGCCTTCTCCCATTCTCAGTGCAGAGACACAGCTCAAATGCTTAAAAGTACACGTTTAGGATTCTAGACTTGGTTTAACTCAAAATGGCCTTGATTGGATGGGGTCCCTCCGCTGTATTAAAACCGCTCTAATTGCATTCTTCAAGCCAGCTGAAAGCTGACAGCTTCCGCCCCCGGCTCATTATCAGAGCACTTCAAGGGGCTCCATTATGCACAGAGCACCTGGTCCAAATTTATTTCAACGGCCCAGGGCAAAATGGGAAGGTGCTTAATGTTCAACCACAATGGTGACATTTTTATGAGATAGCCAAGGTTCAGAAACAAATAAATGAAAGGTTTGAAAGGAGCACGAACAGAAACTGTGACAATAAAAATTCAACATTAATATATCAATTTTAAACCATATACCACCCATACACTTGGGGTAAGGCCAAAGGTTCAATGTAGGCTAAACAGAAAGAATAAAAGATGGTGGTGGTGGGGGAAGCCAATAGCCAACTTCTCCCTAAAAGATGGGTCGAATGTTTAATTTAAGGACATCATAATGAGATGTGGATAGTGAGTTCTGGTTAGGATAGCGATTATCTTATCCATCTGCACCAACGTGAGAATCAAAGACAACTCAGCCAGAATTTGGAGTCCCAAATGTCTCATGTTCGTACTCTTTCTCTAAGCAATTGCTTACCTAATTTCTGTCTTTCTCCCTTTTAATGTTTCCCTTTTGGAAATGAGTAAGTTAAACATTCCTTACACAGATGTTTCCATAAGAAAACACTGTGCAAATATGTATTTAGAACTTTTTAATAAAGGGATAATAGGAAAGTTTCCCAGGTAGAACCTGGCAGGTCCTAAGTAAACATCACATCCTATTGCATAAATCTGTATCTAGACTTCTTGTCAAGTGGGATTTTGCTCTCTGCAGTTGAGCACTTGCAGAGGACTTGGTACACAGACGACAACCAATTGTAAAGCCTCCAAACCCAGCTGCAGAGCATTAGGGAGCTCTACCCTCCACCAAGACTCTGTTTAAAGAAACGTTTAAAATAAATATTTGTATTCTTTTACTAAACACAACAATGACACTCACATCAGGACCTAAGAAAATGATGAATGAAAAATGATAACACTGGCACTTTACAATGGGAATGCTGACTACACTGGAACTCTACAGATTTACTAAATGTTTAGTCTCTTAAGAGAAAAAGAGGAGGATAATTAATCAACTACACGAGGAAAGTTTTTTTTTAGCTATTAGTTGCTTTTGGTATTGTAATTTTATCTTTCTCAAGCATTTTCCTTATTAAGCCGACTATACAATTAATTGGCCAGACTATAAAGGCTTTAATTATTTTACTGATTTAAAAAGGCAATTAGGCAGCACCTATTTTTCACTTATTGATCGTACCTACTCCAGTTCTCAATCCGAATTCATGAATCATTGGGCAACTGGTATAACCACAGGATGCTACTTGAGCCTTTTCCCCCCCAACAAATGAATAAAAGCCCTTAAAATTAATTATCTGATAGAATCACCCTAATTACCAAAAAGGAAAAAAGAATAGGTGGCAAAATCCCTTTATAATAAATTCTGTATGTAAGTCACCCAGCGAAGTGACCACTTCTGGGACCGCCTGCAGCTACTGCAATGCTCAGTCTTGGAATTTGGGAACTTGATCTGGGTTTTCAATAATGGGGGTTTCATTTAGTTCTGACTGAGCCTTGCTTGAGCCTTTACTGGGTCCGGCTGTCTCCTTTGAAACCACTTAAAGGGGTGGAGCTCTGGAGTCCACAGGGAATTTCCCAGCTCACCATGGAAACTGAAGTAGTTATGTGAATTTCCGACATCCAGGTCCAGGTTTCTTCTTCACTTTGACCCCTCTCGTTATCTTCCCCACCTCCTACCTATTTATGAGCTACAATGTAATACAGATAAAAATACCTGAGACCACAATGACAGCTGTCCATGGGGCTGCTTAGAAGGCAAACAGTCCTAGCCTTTCCCATCTTCCCAGAGCAGGACACATGGGAGGGGGTGGGGGTGGGGGGTGGGGGTAGAAAGCTTTAACAAGGTGCTGTGTCAGATGAAACATTTGAGAACCGTTGCCATAGAACAGACGGTTTCTAGCCTTTGTGTGGCCCCCCAGCTCTACTTTAGGAGGTCACTGGAAGGATGATAATGCACCATTTATACGCAGAGTGGTATGGTGGAAAGAGACCTAGATTCAGGTAAGAAGACTGTGCTGGATTCAAGCACTGGATGGCATTCAGTAGCTGTATACTGAACACAGTCATCTTTAAGTCTTCCCAGATTTCATTTCTCCATCTATATATAACATGAGGATATTTATGCCTGCTTTACCTGTCACAGAGAACCGCTGAGACCTCCACACACTCATATATAAATTGTGTGTAAAACACTCTGTAGATTGAAAACTAGCATTACAAACTTCACTATTTCTGCAAAGGCCATTTCCTTCATTCAATCACCTGTGCTGCCCTCTGGTGGTGAATGAGCATCAGTGCTACTCAAAACTGACTGAATAGAAGATATTACTACAAGATTATTTTTATGAGACTAACTTTTGATTGTTAGGCTTGTGGAACATACAAAGGATCTAGTTGTGTTTTTCTTTTAATCTTGATTCCATAGCAGAGCCTGAATTTCAGTGGCACAGAGAAGAACTTTAAGGAAAGAATTCTAAATTTGTGAGCAGCGAATCCAGACACTATATTCCTACCCAGTTTTTTGAACCACTAGACCAGTGGTTCTCAACCTGTGGGTCGCGACCCCTTTGGTGGTTGAACGACCCTTTCACAGGGGTCACCTAAGACCATCCTGCATATCAGATATTTATATTACGATTCATAACAGTAGCAACATTACAGTTATGAAGCAGCAACAAAAATAATTTAATGGTTGGGTCACAACATGAGGAACTGTATTTAAAGGGCCAGAAGTTTGAGAACCACTGTATTGACCATGATAAACCAATTTTTGGAAAGTGTAAAGTACTGGACAAACAGGGAACTTCTCTCGGGAGATCAGCTGAGTATTGGTGAGAAGTCTCACCCTCCCGCCGTGTTGAACACAGACATTCAAGCCAGTGGAATTATTCATGAATTGTAGGAACAATAGGCCATCCAAGTATTTGCCTGGACTCTGGAATAGCAGGCTTTTAGAACCACAGAGTTCTCCTCCCTTTCCTTATACAGCCGACTCTTGAACAACACTAGTTTGAACTGTGCAGGTAAACTTATACATGTTTTCCCCCCAATAAATACAATTGGCCCTTCATATCCTCGAGTTTTGGATCTCCTGATTCAACCACCCATGATAGAAAACAGTATTTTATCATTCCTAACCATGGTTTCCCAACTACAGATTTTCAACTGAAGATTGAAAATACTATTTCAATCCATGGTGGTTGAATTCACAGATGCAAGTGGCCAGCTGTAGTTTAAGTTTGGGGCCAGAGGTCAAAAGTTATACATGGATATTTGACTGCATGGAGGTTGGCAGTCCTCACTCCTTCATTATTCAGAGGGTTCACTGTAGTTATGAAGTGTAAAATCCGGGTAATTGAGAAGACTTACCTAACTTGGGCTGTGACTCCTGAAATCCCATCACACCCCCATCACACCAGGCTTCCGTCTCTATCACGTCTCAACTCACAGCCCAAAATGCATCTTTATTCCCATCTTTTTGTGATACTGGTATACAGAAATGAGAAATATGTTGAAAAATACTCAAACACTAAGCCATGTGGAGCAAAGTAGAATTCCGATGTTATCTTTTAAAATAATTCATTTTGATAAATCATGAAAGTAGCAAGTGTCCTAACAAAAATATTACTTGTGCCCAGCCAATGTAATTCACCTATGAACCTGCACAGATTTCTGGCTTGATCCCTGGTGGGGTGGGGGTAGCCAATTGATGTTTCTCTCTCATGTTTTTAACTGTCTATCCCTCTCCCTTCCTCTTCTCTAAAATCAGTAAAAACATAATTTAAAAAATTACTTGAGTGTTTACCTGTGGGTTAGCAAATAGTAAAATAATGCCAAAAATGACAGCCAGATAACAAGCAAATCAGTAAATGCTGATTGATGGATTGAGTGAGTGCTCAAGAACTTGACTCCTCTCAAAAATGTTTCATTAAGAAATATTTAACTATACTCACTAGCAGCAGACCCTGCTTGCCCCTCCTAATCTCATCACGAACACCACCATGCTGTTAACCTCCCACAGTGAGTCAGGGACGTGATCTGTTAATGAGGGGCCGGTACTGAGAACAATTGGGTAAGCTGGTAGATTTGGGGGGACATGCAGAGGCCTCGGAGAAGAGCCCAGGAGAAGCGGCTGGCAGAGGCAGGGGATGCTTTGCATTCCTTCGACCTCAGGGCAGCAGAGAACACAGTCGGAATGTGACCGAGTCAAGTGGAGGTTTTGGGGACAGACTGAGCTGAGTGTTCCCACTCCTCAGTAAACCTTGAACGAGCACTCCCCCTTTATGATACTGACAGCAGGATGAGGGAAAACACATGCAGGTAAAGCAGTAGCCGGAAGGCAGAGCAACCCTGTCCAGCTCTAACAGGGAGGATGGTTGGGGAGGAGCCTGAGGGGTCTACACTAAGGAGGGTGAGCAGGAGGGGAAGAATCTAGAGCTCTGGTTGCAAGGTTTGGTCAATAAGGCAACTTAACTGCTCGATCCACTCACTGGTTCTATCCATCCACACTGCCTTAGGGGTTGCTTTTAGGGACTTAGAAGGGACTTGGGTCTGGGGAATGCAGTATCTACGCTCCTAGGTAATGGTGGGACCTGGGGCATTTGTACTCACCTCTGCTCTACCCATGTGCCTTGGCCAGGAGCCTGAAACCGCCTGGCAGGAGGTGGGACCAGACCCGAGGCAACAGCGACACCAGGAACTTAGTAAAACATAAAGGCCAAGGAGTCTGAGGTGCTCAAAACCTCATGGAGAATCATTCAATAGGCATTTAGACTTTGGTTTTCCATCTTCCCAAACAGGAAAAAAATATTTAACAGACTGAAAATTGTCTATTTCTATATATTCATATATTAGGACATTCTTTTAACAACAAAACTCTGCACTTTTATTCTTTCTTAGTAAGATCAATACAGCATAGCTCCTCTTACTCTACATACCTGGCTGATAGTAGAGTTTAATAAATGTTTACTGAATATATCAATGACTGAAGGCAATATAAGGGGCTAGATAAAAAGATCTCAAAAAGTGTTTTCAACTAAAAATGGTACATCTTCAACCTGGCACTGATTCAGGGCCCTGCGTTGTTACTCAAGCCAACTGGTAAGTCTAATGCCTGCCAACCTCAGAATTACAGGTTCTGCTTCTACATTTCACATTTCCCGGCAAGGAGTCTAACACTGTAAAGCGAAGAGCTTGTTCTGGCCCAGGGTGATGATATGAGGGCAGAAGCAGTTATGAGTATATTTTGATACATATTTCAGGCACTAGAAAGAGGACGGGAGTATGTGCCCACCCTGTGTCCGCCATACTGCAGCCCTCTCTGCCGCCTGCTGAAGATTCTGGAAAAGTCCTCTTGCTGCTGGGCGCTCCAAGAAATGTTCTGTCCTGTAATGGTTTGTTACTGATGCCTTAAAGGGAATGTCCTACTTTCCAAAGGAAGTAGGAGGAAAGGGAGGGAGAAAGGAAGGGAGGAGAGAACCTAAAACTCATCCATCATTGCAGATTAAACAATTTTATGGCACAACCAAGCCCCCCATCCCCCAAAAGACAAAAACAAATGAAAAAAGCACCCTTTCAGTCAGGCCTACTAGTGGCTTTGGAACCAATTACGAAGTACTGCAAGACGACTTTTTCTTTTCTTTTCAAGACGACTTTTTAAATGAAAACTCTTAAGCTATCTAACAAGTCCAGTAAACTGTGGTAGCTGAACACCCACTTCAGAAGTTCGGGTTCTGACCCAGCCTCCATCCAACCCACTCAATTTCCAACACAGTTGACCGTGGCTTCCTGGCCTCCGCTCCCACAAACCTGCAGAGCCTTCCGCACACTGACAACCGTGAGGGGTCCTTCAGTCCTTCCCTGATATGTCGCGGAAACCCCAAACTCCTGTGGGCGACCCATCCTCCCGTCCCCACCATACGGGTGGGCATCACGATGCAGTCACCACGCCTCCAGAGGGGACAGAGATGGCCTTGGGGCAGGTCCTGGTGACTTCCTCTCACGTCAAAATAAGAGTAAAATTATGTTCTCATTCAGAAAGGATGTCTGTCGTCCTATCCAAGGTGGCTCACTTCACGGTATACTGTCCAAGGCCTGCCTATTTTAAGCTTCGTCCTAGAATTCTGATAGACTTTGACCTAAAACATGACTTTATGTGGCTAACTGGCATACACAGTCCAATGACATGAATACTGAATGATTTTTTTAAAATGTCTTCTGATAGCATAACCATGTTTACAATGTTCCCTTCTGGTTTAAAATACATGACCCAACACCCAGGTGTAAAGTATTTCCTTAGGAAAACAGCGGAATAAAATGAGCAACAAGAAGCCCTCTTTACTAGTGAAATATTTCCTTTTTAAAATGTAGAAAACTTGAATTTTTTTATTTGCGGCTTAGGTCTTCATAAGCACACAAACAGGTAAGTGGAACACTTAGATCTGATCCTTTAAATGTCCCAGGACGAGGGACTCATTCAAAATGTCATCCCGAGGGATGTTTTGTGGCTGAGTTACAGACCCCTCCAAAAACGGGCTTTACAGGGAAGTGCTGACATCACGCAGCGATTGCTGTGCGAACAGCCTAGTATTCAAGGCGCATTATATTTATGAGGCAGGTACACGTCTGTAGCCATTAATCACAGAACCACATTGGCAGATTCGAGGTTTGAGGTCCAGCAAAATTAATGCATCTCATTTCTGGCATCATTGAGACCAAGAAGAAAATCTGCAGGCGTTTTATAATCCTAAGGTTTTGACGTTAGTACAGAAATCAGGACAACGGTCTTGCTGAAACATTTACTTACACCTGCTTGGCCACGTTCTGCACACATGCCAGTGACTAGAGAAGGTTTTTCCTCCAGATAATTCATGAGGAGGACATGCGTTTGCACAGACACAGACTTAAATGCAGGACCATTACAACCAGGAATTCTGTGTATCCGTGCGCCTCACCTACACAGGGGCCTCAACAAATTGTGACTAATTACCTAGGAATATCCCACTCTTAAAATATAATTCAACATTCCTACATAAAACAATCCAAAATGTCAGCACTCTGTCTTTATGACATCATGCCATCCCAATAATTCGGTTTTACAAGTAAATTCCTATTATACATTAATAAGGGCTGTTGGTGGCTCAACATCTTGCCTTCCCAG
Source organism: Myotis myotis (assembly GCF_014108235.1). NCBI lineage: Eukaryota > Metazoa > Chordata > Mammalia > Chiroptera > Vespertilionidae > Myotis > Myotis myotis. Next base: position 20,982,926 of record NW_023416315.1, on the reverse strand, counting down.
TAATGACTCAGTTGAAGGCAATTAGGGAAGCCAGGTGCAGCTGAGTTGGGCACTCATAAACGTTTTTAAATTTTACTATTTCCGTTTGATTTTGGGGGAGTGCATTCCGATCTGCCCAAATTAAAGAGGAAGCTGCATCCGTGCCTTTCAGCTGTGGTGTGTTCTGACCATTCCCGATAACGCCCTTTAAAATTTCTTTTTCTCTGCTCCTTAGAAGCCGATGATCTGAGGAATTCAAGTTTCACTCTGAATATCACCATTCCACAGCCTGTCAGAGTGGTCTCTCTCTCTCTCTCTCTCTCTCTCTCTCTCTCTCTCTCTCTCTCACACACACACACACACACACACACACACACACACACACACACAGTCCCAGGGTAATGGGGCAGCACTTTCATTTAAGACTTTCTGGGGCAACCCTAAGTAGTAAAATTGATGCATGAAAGAAAGAACTTTACTCACTTTGTTAACATGTTTTTGTTGTAATTAGCTTGGGTCAGTGAAGGAGACATCAAATTAAAGTTTTATGTCATAATAGGAGCGATGATTTTCCCATTACAAGAAAATCAATTTCCTTCTACAAACTACAAACACTACATAAAAGAATTAATAAGTGCAAAGACTTAACACATCCGAAGCAAGAGAAAAGGTTACCTCTGATGATGACAAGTACCCTCAGAAGTAGAATTTTAAAAAGAGTTAACAACTTGCCCACGGCCGTATTATGAGGGTGATGTACCCCTGGGAAGTTTTCCTACCAGAATGACACGCAGAAAACACGGGTTCCTTTATTTCACCTGCTATGGTTTTTCTTCTCTTTACTAAACTGTAACTCATGCTAGTCAGTTTAACTCTTTTTTTTAAAAAATTGTTGAATGCTATAAACAGTTTTATGAAACCAAATGACTGATTTTATAAGATTTTCTGTTCTGTTTTTCAACAAGTTAGATGGATATTCTATATATTAATGATCTGGTAACAAAAGTAACTATGTACCAACTGCCAATTCAAGGACCGACAACATCGTGAAAGGCTGCATGAACCCTATTATTGACAATAAGATGGGGTTTGCTGATTTCCAGGGCACACCTGCCAGAACCATCCCAGGAAATAAACTCAGAGGGACTGACTTGGTCCAAAGGCCCCCTTTAAAAGTGAAAAAAGAACCATATTCCATTTCATTGCAGAGGGCAACATGGACATGATCAGTCTTCAAAAGCAATCCCTAATTTTCTTTCTTGGCTATTTGGGGATTTTCCTCTTTGTTTGCTTTTATATTTTTAGAAAAACCTACTTTTAGCAGAACAAGATTTAAAAAACAGAATGCTGCAGTACTGCTTCAGAAGATAATCGTTCAGAAACGCACTGAGGCGCATTAATAACTCCTCTCCCCTGTTCGCAGGAGAACATCGCATAAAATAAGACCGTCTGCACACAGTCATCTCTTGCTTCCTAACAGAGAACAGTGTATTGGGGACTTATTACCTTAGAATGCAATCATTACCCACGGTCTTTCAAAGTTACCAACAGAGAAGAGCCCTTTGTCGATACGAAACAAGAAGCACAGAAGTCTAACCTTCTCCTCACGGTCAAGTTTCCTTTCTTTGCCTTGATCAACGACTGTTCTCCAATAGAAAAACTTTTACAATGCCAGTTTTAAAAGAGAAAAAAGAATAATCACCATCAGTATTCTCCTATATTCTCTTTCTCCTACTTGCTTGTTTGTCCTTGTGGGAATGCGGGAGGTAAAGAGAGCAGTTTGATAAAGGGCCTCTATTTCCTTCAAGCTGTTCCCCAGACAAGCCTGTTTCCCAGTGGGTATCTCCCTGCCAACTTCCGCACCGCATCCCGAGCCCTCCCGCCTATCAGACGCCCTACATGGACAGACAGGGCCTTGACCACCAGGGGCTCTCACAACACCCCCTTACCAGAGCCAAAGGCCATGCTGGGTCAGCATTGGACGCTACCACTTGCTGTGAAAGGGTAAGTGACGTAGGCACATGGTGGCCCAGAGCAGTTCTGACTGAAACGGTGTGAGAAACGGTGTTCCACAAGTTTCATCACTTTTTAGAGTCCAATTTCGTCATTTCTCTCTCTCATGCCCTGCTAAATCTTCCTGTTGCTGTTGATGCTGAGATATTTTCCTGTTAGGAGCTAGTTTCCCTACAGGCCCCCAGTGTCTTATAGGGAAATGCAGCAATCCATTAATAAATGCTGCTTATTGGTGGCTTGCTTCTTGCCATCAAGGTGCAGCTAGGTTGCAGGTCATTAGACCTGGGGCTCCGCTGTGCAACATGTTTTTCTGTTCCTTAATTACATGAGAAAAACCTCAGTTAAGTTCCAATGTTAATAGGAGTGCTTCCTGCCACAGAGATCAAAGTCAGAGGTGAGTGTGACGTCCCCTCTTCCTTCTCCTTCCAAACCGGACCTTCCCATCCCCCAAAGCGGGGGAGGGGGGGCTGTCTCTGTTTTGGGGAGAGCCTTCTGACCCTCCTCTGCTGGAACACTGTTATTTTCACCTGCCAGACCATCATTATTCCACTAAATCACTTTTGCATCCTGGTGCCTCATGGATTTTTCCCCTCAGCGGGGATGGCTATTTCTGTGAGCTTATATAAGCTTTCTAAGGATAAATTCATTTTTAAACTATGAAGGAGCTTGATTCCCATGTTAATGCCCTCCTCCAAGGCTATTTGAATTTATCATCTCTGAGCTAGGAAAATGGTCATGTATTCATATCACCAACCACTACTGGTTTTCAACAAGAATGAAAATGCTGTCCATGACATAGTCCCCATTTGGATCTACCTTCTCATCAGATTGCATTCCAGTGAGCCATGGAGGGAAAAGAGACTAAAGCAATAATAGTATTAGATATTTAGGGAAACTTAAAATATATTTAAGCAGCTATAGTCTCTTCCTTGTATAGTAACTACAGTTTGTCAAAATTATGCTTCTATAAAAAAAATAGAGATAAGAGAAACAAACTCAATGGTAAAATTATATAATTCAGACTGAAAACCCAATGTTAGATTTAGGTCCCCAAGAATATAACCACAGACACCCCAAATCCATCATGGCACCCATGTCATTCAAGGGGTTCGCTATTGAGCAGGTTACTTAAACTCTCCAAACTGCAGTCTCCTCAACGGTCCATCAGTTTAATGAGTGACACCCCCCCCCCCCGCCCCCGCCGCCCCTCTTTGGGCTGTCGTGAGGATTAGATCAGACACTGCTAGTGATGCGCTTAGTGCACCTCACACACCTTAGGAACTCCATGACTGTTCATGATCGTCATCATCTTCATCGGGATGAAGCATGAACCTCTCTGTCCGACAAAGATCCAACGCCCGGTCAGAATGCAACTTGAATATGGGTTTCCTCCAATATCTCTTCCAACTGTTTAACTTGCCCATTCTTTATCTTTTTTTTTTGTAATTTTAATTACCAAGTCAAAGCATAACAATCTACAGTTGACTTGACTTTCAATATAAATTCTAGGCCAATAAACATGCCAAAGGAAGATTATTTTAGGGTCCTGATGCATTCTTTTTTAAAAAATGTGTTTTTATTATTTCAGAGAGGGAGGGAGAGGGAGAGAGAGAGATAGAAACATCAATGATGAGAGAGAATCATTGATCAGCTGCCTCCTGAACACCCCACACTGGGGATCGAGCCCACAACCTGGGCATGTGTCCTGACCAGGAATCGAACCATGACCTCCTGGTTCATAGGTCGACGCTCAACCACTGAGCCATGCTGGTGGGGCCCGATGCATTCTTAACCCCAACACTTTCTATTCTATCTATCTCACTCTGTATTTGAATCATGTCATCTGAGCATCACAACGCCCTCTGAAACAGGTAAGATTGCTCTCAGATCATAGAGAAGAATGTGCCTTAGCTGCTTAACTTACCCAAGACTGCAGGCTAGTAGTTGACTGTACCAGATTGAAGCCACTCTCTGACTTTTAACCATGCCTCCTCATCCTGTTTGTCTTCCTTTTCTCTACTCAAGTCACCCTTTCCTCCTATGCCATAGATTCTTTTATTTATTTAAAAATTAATTAGAATTATTATTACTTTCTTATTCTGTCAGGTGAAATAACATCCTTATGATTTTCATATACTTTGGAGAGTACTTTATTCTACCCTCCTAAACTTCAACTTTTCATTATGTCTCAAAGAAGTCTATATTTTCCTGAATATTTAATGCTTCCCTCTAACAGTCATGTTATTTTTCACAATTATTAAAGCCACAGTTGTTAAACTAGGTATTTATGAGGCATTTTCCCTTGCTCTGAATGTGCTACCATTAACAATTTTCACCACCAAGAACATTCTTAAAATAGTTCAGATTTTTTTATTTAGGTATTACTCCCATTAAGTCCACTCTTGGAGAAAAGGCAATAAGGTTTTAATTTCTCGTATGCTCTTAAACTCAACTTAATATTAACCTGGAAAAATAAATCCTGAATGAAGATCTCATTGTATATAGAATATGATCAAAGGGAAATCTGCTTAATGTAAAATTGGTTTATTACCTTTGGGTTTTAAAATTCAGAAATAGACTTCAACATCCAAATCTCTATCAGAATAGCCAGTGTGTGTGTGGCCTGACCAGGAAAATATTCTCTTGTTTTAAAGTACTGGGGCCCTTAAATCCCATTTTACGGAACTTAAAGAACTTAGCTTTTATCTCGCCGTGCCAATAGGTCTAAACCTTGCAAAATCAATTTAGCAATAACATTGCATGTATTTCAAGTGTTGTCACGTCAAGAAATTTATTTTTTGCTAGAATGGCTTAATTACACAAGTACACAGTAAAATTCGATTTCCAGTTAAAAGAGGTTAAGAATTTTGTAACCTCTGATCTTTCCTTTATTCTCTCATTGGGGGCACATTTAGAGTGTTACATATGACCCTAAATATGTAAGAACACATATAAGTAAACTAACTAACTAACTATATATATATATGGCACCCAAAGGATAGGGATTCATGTTTAAATCATCAACTTTAATTCGTTTCAATTAGTATTTTTTAAAACTGGCAGCAATAATCTAAATGCTAATATCCCATGTTAGGGAAAAGAAAGCAGAGAGCCATACTAAACACTGCCAAAGTAGAAAAAGAAAAGAAGAGAAAGATCTCACTTTCAGAAAGGATACCTCCTTATTTGGGCTTTCCCTTAGTTAAATACTGAGTTTGACTGAAGTTGGATGTTATACTTTGTGTTCAGATAGTGTTAAAAAATTATAAGGGGGAACTGTTTAAATGACTTTATAAAACTGCTTTTAGAATTTTCTATCTAGAAATTTCCATCCCTAGGCAAATAATCAATATGTTGCTTCATATCATTTTAATCCCTTTGTCACCACATGTCCCTTGAAGAATTTCTACAGGGTGTTCCAGTTAGTTCTAGTTCCACTGGTCGAGTGCATGTGAAGGAGAACCTATAGGAGCACATCTTTTAAAAACATTCTTTATGGGTGACATGTCCATATCTGACTTATCACCCCCTATCTCCCACCAGGAGCAGATCAGTGAATGCGGTGTTGCAAACCAGAAGGTAGTAACTGAAACACTTCAGATGAAGTTGGTGGTTTTGCAAACTTAGCAGGATACAGTGCCTTCTGGGGAAGGAGCTGAGGGACAACATTCCACTTCACTAGACTGAGCCCAGAGCAAACCCCCACTGACCAGGGAAGCTCCCTTCTTTTCAGATGCTGTAGCGCCCCCCTGTGGCAATGCCTGCACACAAGCCTCTAACATGAACACCGTTTAGAATGGGTCACTGACCACCCACACAGTAAGGGGTGGGGCTCCGAGCAGGGGAGGAGAGAATGAATTCAGTGCTCAGTGAAACTTGCTCCTTCCCCATCAGGATCCCTACATTCATGTGCAAGTATTTGCCAAGCACTACGAGCACTTCCTAAGTGTGGAGACATCAGAGGGCCAGACCAAGGCCCCAGCTCTAGAAAACTTATATTCGTGTGCAGTGACAGCAGGAGACAATGAACCATGTAAACACATAAACAAGATCATGTCAGATAGTGATACCTATCCCGTCTCAGAGGTCACAAAAAGTGTGAATGTCCAAAATGTGGCAAGACTATGAAATATATACAAGTCAGCAAGGGGAGCCTCTGAAAGAGAGGTCAAAGTCCTGTGGCAATAGACCCTTGTGGGTGGTATTTGTTTGTTTTTGTTTTTTTTGTTTTTAATGAAGAAAGAATCTATAAAAGAGCTGTCAGCCTTTATCCATCCTTTACCCAATATCCATCCTTCCCTTTCTCCATTAACACAGATCTCTCATGTTCACCCAGAATAAAGGCTACATTTGTCAGCTTCAAGGTTCCACAGCTGACACGTGGTGATGTGGAACCTGAAGGACCACTTTACCAAGTGTCAGAGATCACCATCTTTCCAGGCCCATCTCCTGGGCTGCCCTCTCTGCCCGAGGTCTATAAAGCCACCTCGCCTGGGCTTACGTCCTAGACTTAAACTAGTGTGTGGCCCAATAGATGTTAGTAAGCCGGATTGCCACCTGCAGAAAAGCAGCCACCTCTCCTACAGGAATGCCACCCGGAAGAATGAACCACTGGGCACAGAGCACTTGGACACTTACGGAAGAAGGAACTAGGGCAAGCAGACCCCAAGCCTCTCCTTCCAAATGGGACACTAGCTCCTGCCCCCACCCCCTTCTTCATGTTCCTGCTCACAGTCTTCTAACGACACCTCCTTTCCTCCATTGCCCTCGACTTTCCCATCAAACACCTTAGTAAGGCAGCAGAGGATAAATACCCAGAAATATAGCTGAAATCCCACCATGAAAGCAGCCCCAACAAAAAAAGAAAGAAAAGAAAAGAAACAAACAGGCACCAGAGAAGTGCACAGTCCTTACCTGGGTGTGGCTAACCCCTGACAGCCACGTGTTCCCGAGAGTGTGGCATCTCCCAGTTGGAGCAGCTCCCTGTGGCACTGAGGCCAAACCACTCAGACTAGTTTTTAAGGCTTCACCAATCTATGCCATCTGTCCTCATGGTCTTTGTGTGCATCCAAGTGCAAGTCTTCACTCTCCATCATTTTAGACATTCACTCCTTCTTCCAGACCTCCTAGGCCAGATGCCCTGCCTTTCTGCCAATCCTCACCTCCTGTTCTTCCAGCCCAGCTTCTGCTACCTTCCAACACACAATGATGGTTCTCTTCCCTGTCCCTGGGTCCCCATAACATACTAAGGCTATCTTAGACAGCTGTGGCTGCCATAGCAAAATACCGTAGACTGTGGTCTAAACAATCTATATACATAAAAGCCTAATATGCAAATTGTTCCCTCGGGAGTTCAACTTGGACACTGGGAGTTTGATCGCTTGCTATGACGTGCACTGACCACCAGGGGGTGGCGCGGAACGAAGGAAGGCCCCTCACCAGCAGCCAGCAGCCAGGGAAGGGAGGCCCTCGCCAACAGCCGGAAGGCCCCAATCGGCCCTGATCACCAGACAGGCTGAGGGACCCTACCCGTGCATGAATTTCATGCACTGGGCCTCTAGTAGAAATATATTTTCTCACAGTTCTGGAGGCTAGAAGTCCCAAATCAAGGTGTCGGCCAGTTCGGGTCCTGGTGAGAGCCCTCTTCTTGGCTTGCAGACGGCCACCTGTTCCTTGTGGCCTCACGTGGCAGAAGAGCTCTAGCATCTCTTTCTTTTCCTATCAGATGAGGGCGCCACCCTGTGGCCTTATTAACCTTTATCACCTCCTCACAAGCCCTAGCTCCAAATACAGTCATGTTGGGGGTTAGGGCTTCAACATAAGAATTTGGGGAGACACAAGCATTGTCCATAGTAGAGGGAGAGTGGTGTGGGATGTAAGACACTACAAGGGAGAGGGGTGAGAACTTATAGAGAAGCTACTATAAAGAGAGCAGGGGGGCCCTCGCTGGTTTGGCTCAGTGGTTAGAGCATCAGCCTGCAGACTGAAGGTTTGTAGGTTCAATACCCGGCCCCGATCGGGGTGCATACAGGAGGCAACCAATCCATGTTTCTCTTTCACATCAATGTTTCTGTCTCTCTGTCTCTGTCCCTCCCCCTCCCTTCCTCTTTCTCTAAAAATTTATAAAAAAATATCCTCAGGTGAAGATTAACAAAAAACAAGACAAAACAAAGAGAGGGAGGAAGCGGGGACTGTGCTCTGGGGGGTGGGGGTGGGGGTTTGGAGAACGAGAGGGCCAGAGTTGGGTTTACCCAGAGGGCTGGTGGTGAGGAAAATGGTTGTGTGGAAAGCAGTGGTGTTATGTGATGAAGCACAACAGAACAGAAAACAAGAGCCAGTGCTTGCTGTTACTCTCTGAAGGTCACCAACACTTGACGGGACCACATAACTGGGATATGGCCTTTCCTTGACTCCCTTATAAAAATAATGGGAACCTGTCATACACATAAACTTGAAAAAGGCTAGTATTCACGGACTGAGCTGAAGAAAAGCATGTCTCATCAAATTAACTAGTACATCTTCTAAATGCATTAAAATGACATATAGAAGGACTATACCTTTCACAGCCGCGCATACTGGTTGATTAAGGAATCAAGAAAAAATTAAATTCATAAAATAAAATTGCAGCTCAATTCTGTTCCGGACAAATTATTTTCTTATCAGAGAACAGTCAACAAAAGACTTGTAAAATTTTTCATTGTCAAATAATTTTCTTTTTTTTTTTAAATCCTCAAATCACATCTCTGAAATAAACAACTTTTGGAAACACAGCAGTGAGAGGCTCAGTAAAACACTGACTTACGCTGCCCTCTGCTGGTGCATCGACCACATTGCAAGTTCCTTAGTTTACAAAGTTGCCAAAAGGCAGTTCCAGTATTTCGAACCAGCAAATTCAAGCCTAATTACTAAAAACAGGTTGTGGAAAATATTACAAAGTGGCTTAAATACCATCTGCACCACATCAGGCACACATTCCTAATGAAAAGGGCACATGTGTGGGAAGGGGTGGTGCCAAATCACATCTGCTAACCTAATATAAAGGGGTTTTTAACTGACTCTTTAAAATATGCATTAAATTCACAATAACGCCTTTAAATTCTCCCCCTTTCCCACCCAACCTCTGCCATGCCAACCAACTTTTCGGAAAACAAACAAATATAGTAAAAAAAAATTAAATCTTGGCTTTTCCAATGCATTTGAGCTTCTGCGTAAATCAGCTTAGCAATATAACTGCATGTTACTGCTCTTTGCAAAATTCGTTTCCTAATTATAGACTTTTGAAAAAAAATTTAGAAGCTGCCTATTTGCTAGAATATTGCTGAAAACATGCTGCTTGTTTAAACACACACACGCCTCCATTAAAATGATTACAGCATCATTCAAAAGTCTAAAGCATTTATTAGGTGTCTCTAATTCCACATTTGACTAAGCCCTGTATAAACAAGTTAAACCAAATCCTCGCCTCAGAGGTTGTTTCCTGAAATAGATTAGGTAACACACCTTGACACAATGGAACAAAGAGCACAGGTACATTAACTTAAGTGAGCGCACCTACATTTTGTCCTGAGGCAAGCAATGGCAGCGTTCTGAGCTGGATGTCCAAGGGAAATCACAGTTGTCTAGAATCTGAACAGGAATGTCTATGGAAAAAGATGGGATTCCAGGTAACTAAATGCAAAGGAAAGGCTGGGGGCCTGAACAGAGGAGGCAGCACAGAACTGTGGGACAACAGTGGTGAGGAAGTCAATCTTAGAAATTCCACACCACATCTTTACTTGGGCAGTATTTTCATTGGCCCAATACAGAGACAGACTAATTTTTTTAGTTATTGCCTTTGCCCAGGATTCATAGGCCATTTTGTTATACTGCCATTTAAATAAAATGTGGGTTTTCTGAGCAAACAAGTAGTGAAAGGATTCAGTTAAGAGAGGCCTGTCAAGAGTTACACCTGGTATTGGCCCCTGCTAACTTCTCTCCTTGGGGTCATAACCCTGAGGCCAGAGAGAGGCAGGGGTCAGATCAATAGAGCTTTGAGGTTCTGAGTTTACAATTCCACGCTGGAGAGGTGGATACCTCCTGGAAGGGGCCTGGGGATAGCACTTTTGAGTGAAACTCAAGGCCAAAGTAAGCCAGTAAGTCCCAACCTCCTCCACAGCGGATCCTGAGGCAGGGAGGGGACATGTGAGGGAGGAATGCAGGTGAGCCCAAGGGGAAGGGCTGAGTCTAACCTGCAAGTCAAAGTTAAACCGGCAAAGGAGATCTTTATTAAAGCCATGCCATGATATCAGCTACAGGGAGGGGATGGAACTTAGGTAGGCAGGAAGCTGTCCACATGCAGACAGTCCTATCCCTAAACATACTTCTCTCTCCAGGTGGGTACCAGGTCCCCTGCCTAAAACACTTCCTTTGTACCACATGACAACCCACAATTCAGATTCTGCATAGGGGGTGGTGGGCAAGGTTTCTTATTGGCGTGTTTAAGAACCTCCAGGGAGGGCCAGTAGTTTTAAAAAGCATTTTCAATAAATCTGGATTTTCTGTTTGTTGCACCTTTTTATATATATACTAGAGGCCCGGTGCACAAAAATTTGTGCACTCGGGGGGGTGGGGGGGTCCCTCAGCCTGGCCTGTGCCCTCTCTCGCAATCTGGGACCCCTTGGGAGATAATGACCTGCTGGCTTGGGCCTGCTCCTGGGTGGCAGAGGGCAGGCCCAATCCCTAGGTGCAGCCCCTGGTCGGGCTCAGAGCAGGGCTGATTGGGGAGTTGAGGCACCACCCCTGTCATGCACAGAGCAGGGCGGATCAGGAGGTTGCAATGCCACCCTCAGTCATGCTCAGAGTAGGGCCGATTGGGGGGTTGGGGCACCGCCCCCTGTCACACTCAATGCAGGGTCGATGGGCAGGTTGCAGCGCCACCCCCTGTCACGCACAGAGCAGGGCCAATCAGGGGGGTTGGGGCTCTGTACCCTGTCACGCACAGAGCAGGGTCAATCAGGGGGTTGGGGAGCTCCCCCCTGTCACAGACAGAGTAGGGCCGATAGGGGAGTTGGGGCACTGCACCCTGTCACACTCAGGGCAGGGCTGATGGGGAGGTTATGGCTCTACCCCGTCACACACAGAGCAGGGCCTATGGGGGGGTGGTTGGGGCGTCGCCCTCTATCACCCACAGAGCAGGGCCAATCAGGGGGTTGGGGCACTGGCCCCTGTCACTCACAGAGCAGGGCCCATCAGGAGGGTTGGGACTCTGTACCCTGTCACGCACAGAGCAGGGCCGATCAGAGGGTTGGGGCACTGCCCCCTGTCACGCACAGAGCAGGGCCCATCAGGGGGTTGGGGCGCCGCCCTCTATCACCCACAGAGCAGGGCCGATCAGGGGGTTGGGGCGCCACCACTCTCACACTCAGGGCAGGGCCGATGGGGAGGTTATGGCTCTACCCCGTCACTCACAGAGCAGGGCCCGTGGGGGAGGGGGGGTTGGGGCGCCGCATCCTGTCACACACAGAGCAGGGCAGATAGGGAGGTTGTGGCCCCGCCCCCTGTCACACACAGAGCCGCAGGGTGATCAGGGGGTTTGGGCGCTGCCCCCTGTCATGCTGATCCCGGTGCTGGGAGGCATATTACCCTTTTACTATATAGGGTAGAGGCCTGGTGCATGGGTGGGGGCCGGCTGGTTTGCCCTGAAGGGTGTTCTGGATCAGGGTGGGGGTCCCCACTGGGGTGCCTGGCCAGCCTGGGTGAGGGGATGATGGCTGTTTGCAGCTGGTCACACACCCTTCAGGGTGGGGGTCCCCACTGGGGTGCCTGGCCAGTCTGGGTGAGGGGCTGAGGGCTGTTTTCAGGCTGGGGGTGACTGAAGCTCCCAATTGCTCCTTTTTTTCTTTTTTTTTTTTTATTCTGGGCCAGCTTTAGCTTTGAGGCTTGGCTCCAGCTCTTAGGCCTCCACTGCTGAAAGTAGGTTTCTGGCCTTTGCTTACAATGTTGCAATCCTGCTGGCTGAAGCCCAGCGGACTAAAGCAGGTTTCTGGGGTTTTGTTTAGCTTCTATATTTGTTACATAGTTGCTTAGAGTTGCAGCTCAGAGGCCTGCAGTGGCAGGCGGGGAACGTTGGAGTCCTCCATCACTGAAGCAAGCAGGCCTCATGTTAGTTTCAAGCTGCCTGGCTGCCAGCTGCCATCTTGGCTGGCAGTTAATTTGCATATTGCCCTGATTAGCCAATGGGAAGGGTAGCGGTTGTACGCTAATTACCATGTTTCTCTTTTATTAGATAGGATATTTTTATTGATTTCAGAGAAGAAGGTAAAAGGAGAGAGAGAGAGAGAGAGAGAGAGAGAGAGAGAGAGAGAGAGAGAGAGAGAGAGAGAGAACCAAACCAGCTAGGGCTGTTTGTTGCACTTCTAATAATACAGATCACAGCAGCCGAAATAGCTCAGTTGGGAGAGCGTTAGACTGAATAATACAGATCATAAAAAGTGCCGAAACCAGTTTGACTCAGTGGATAGAGTGTCGGCCTGTGGACTGAAGGGTCCCGGGTTCGATTCCAGTCAAGGGCATGTGCCTGGGTTGCAATCACATCCCCAGTGGGAGATGTGCAGGAGGCAGCTGATCGATGTTTTTCTCTCATCGATGTTTCTAACTCTCTCTCTCCCTTCCTCTCTGTAAAAAAATCAATAAAATATGTTTAAAAAAAAATACAGATCATAAAAAGTAAAGTTCAACAATATCTTATTGACTGGTGAAAACCTTGGGGTTTCAAAGGGTTAACAATCAACCCTACCTTACTATAAACTATAGGCATCCCTCTGGTTCAGTCCAGACCACCACAATAAAGAGAATATTGCCATAAAGCAAGTCATGATATTTTTGCTGGTGGAGAATCTTGCCTTCAATCTGTAAAAAAAGTGCAACATCTGTGAAGTGCAATAAGGTGAGGCACAATATAGGTGTACCTGTGGATCCATCAGGATGCTCTCCTCCTAGTAATGCTGCCCACATCCCTCCACAGTTCCCTGGTTGGCTCTCCTTCCCAATCCAGGCAGAAGGTATGAGCAATCTCTCTCACACCCAATAATCTGGCTTCACTACCTCTCTCTTTGTTTTCAGCAGACAACTTTGCTTCCTACCAACCATCTATATATATAAAAGGGGAATATGCTAAGTAACTGACCGTCTGATTGGTCACTATGATGCGCACTGACCACCAGAGGGCAGATGCTCAACACAGGACCTGCCGGGACACACACTGGCCATTTACAGAGAAACGGCACCACAGACCTGGTGCCCACAAAGCAACATTCGGCTTCCCCCAAGTGGTACACAGGCCCCGCCACCACCTCCAAGTGACAGCCCACCAAATCACAGCTGACCATGCTGAGACCCTATGGCACAAAATGCGGCCCACAGCCCAGCCCAGCCTGGAAATGGTCGCTGTGGGCGCCGGGTAATGATGTCACGTAGCAATGCCTGGCTTCCTTTCCCTAGCGACTAGCCTCCTTGGAGTTTCTTCAGCCCAGAAACCTGACGTGCCTTATAGCCAGGTGCAAACATTTTATACTCTAACCAAATGTCTGGGAAGCATCTTCCCATGCCTCATCTCATTTGATCCTCACAGAAGACCTGGAGTAGGTAGATAGGAGACTTGGTAGAATCCTATTTTCTTCTCATTAGCCAGAAAACAGAGATTTAAGAAAGCTTAGAAACTTGACCCAACTGAAAAGAAGTAAGAAATGGTGGACCTTGAAAATGACTTCAGGTTTTCTCACTGCACAGAATAGGGTCAAGCACTGCTGCAGTTAAATATTTTACTCTTTGCTCTCCCTACATGATCTACAATAATAATCTGCTTCCTGTTGATATTTACTGCTGTGTTGCTGACAATTACCTGAAAGAGAAGTTGGGGTGCTTTACTGGGCTGGAAAAAGTTTAGCTTAATCAGAAAGCAGGTCTAATTAAGCAAGTTTATTCTATATATATATAAAAGGTAAAGTTGACTCACGCATGAGCAATACCTAAAAGCTCTCGCTGGTGACAATCGCACACGTGTGTTTCAATCTGTCATTGTCTATTGTGAATTTGGTTGACACTTCTATTATAGAGAAAGGGCAAATAGTGATATTAAAATATTTCTTCTAATTAATTTCCTTTAAATGTGCATGAATTTGTGCATCGGGCCACTAGTGAAGAATAAGCTGTTAGCAGCAAGCTGCTCAGCTCTTCGCCCCCACACTTGCAAAGTTCCAGCATCTATACCAGGCCTGTCTCCCTCCCTACCCTGACATCTTTTAGTTTCTCGTCCCCTTCTGCTTCAGGGCCCTTTAACTGCCCCATCAGCATCTTTGCCCATTAGTATTTAAACCCACTTATTTACTGGTCTGACCACCAGTAAGAAAACAAAAGAAAACCTTCCCCAACTCTCTACTTCGCAGCCCGATTCTACAAGCCTGGTCCACACAGCTGCCTCCCTGTCCTCCCCACATCCACAGCACTCTCCCTGCAGACTTCCGAGCCCACTGAGCCGGCTCTAGCTGAAGTCACCAAATGACCTTTTACTAAATCCAATGGACCCCCTTAATCCTTCTAAACTTTGGCAAATGCAGTGTACCAAGAGCCTGTCAACCCTTCCTGAAATTCCTTTCCCTTTTGTGCATACACTCACCTGCTCTGCCTGCCAGTTCTCCACCCCTCCTCCTCAGTACCCTTTGGGGTCTCTTTTCCTGCATTTGGTTTTACCCTCATCCGGGCTCTCTGCTCTTTTAAGAGCATGGACCCTCCCTTTGGGCAAGCATATCTAGCCCTAGGGTGTCAATCACCACCTATGTGACGTTGCTGCCATGATCTATACCCCACCTTTGATTCTACTGGAATGTCACTCATCAAGTATGTCAAAACCCACCTCATCACCTCAATCACAGGTCTGCTCCCCGTTATGTATCCCCCACTTCAGCCGAGGTCACCACCATCCACTTGAATGCCCAGGCCAGAAACCTGGCATCACTTTGTCTTGTCACCAGTCCTCAAGTCAAGATCAAGTCCTAGCCCTTCTAACCTCCCAAATGAGTCTTGAACCCAATCATGCAGGCCATCGGGTGAAGGACACGGGTTCAAACCCTGCCCCTGCCATTTACACTGAGGTGACTGGGCAAGTTCCTGGCCTAGGTTTCTCAACTGTGCAATGGAATAAAATGATATACTTCATAGATTAATAGTCACAAATCTCCAAAGGGAATTTTGAGGATGAAATGGGCTAATATAGATAAGGCACCAGAGCAGCACCTGGCACAGAAGTGCTATGTAGGGTAGATGATGCCCTCGTGGTGACCATGGTCATCATGCATCACCACCCTGGTCCAGACCCTCATCACTTCTCACCTGGACGACTCAAACCCCTTCTAACTGGCCTCTCCATCTCCAGGTGGCCTCCCGCCAATCCAGCTTCCAGAGGTGGCCAGAGTGATCTTTCTAAAATGCAAACCTAATCGTTACTCCTCTTCGTACAGCTGTTTCCCTTCTCTTTACTGAGACTTGCAGGCTCCTGCCCTCCCTCCACCCCCACCCCTGCTCTTGCTCTCCAGCCAGAATGAGGCCCAATAAGCTCCTCTAATGAGCTATGCTCTTTGTGCTCTAGACCAAGGCTGGGGTATTCTGCAGCTCTCCTCACACCTGCTTTCTCTTCCAGGTCCTCCAATAAGCTTTCACTAACCCCCCAAGTCTGGATTCAATCCCCCAGTAGCCACCAAGGAGAAACTGTACCTTGCAATTAGTTAGCAATTGCACCTGCCTCTTTACTTGTCTCAAGCCTTAAGAAAATATAAGCTCCCTGAGCGCAGGAACCATATTTGTCTTTTTCAATTTTATATATTCAGATCCTACCCAAGAGCCTGGCTCATAAAAGGTGCTCAGTCAGTACCTATCAAAAGACTTTAATAAACGCATCCTACTAAACACAACTTCTCTGATAGAATGCAAATTCCATTTTGCAGCGAAACAGTGTTCATTTTTTATTTCAGGGTCCCTTTGACTACAGCATCCCTAGATTTCCACCCAGATTCTAGTTTCGCTGAATGCAGGGATACCTCATCCTGTGTCCCACTGGGAATAAGGGAAGGCAGGGATTCACAATTCAGCATTCGATGGGAATAGATGATAAAAAATACTGATGATAATGGCAACAGAACACGAACTGTACATTTACAACATGTTGGGGGTTGTGCTAAGCATACCATACACTACACTTCATCTAATCATCATCAGGCAACTCCGGGGAGCACACCGGTCACTCCCAGGGCATCCGAAGATCTGTAAAGGAGAGTCCACTAACGATGCCAAATTCCTCTTCTGAAAGTGTCCACAAAACAAAGCTAAACGCTCTCAACTAAATGGCCTCTCCCAACCCTCTCTCTGCCACTGTAGGCAGCCTTGAGTCACTCTAACTTTTCTCTATAAGCCTTGGGGGGAAGTTAGGGCCAGGACTGAAGGCTGCCAGCCCACTTCCCCCGGCCTTTCTATTACTGCTGACATCTGAGCCAACGTGGTTAGAATAATCTGGGAATTATTTGTATTAATGGAACTGAAACTTTCCTCTTCTTTCCAAAAAGGATAGTATACTTTGTCCAAATGTCCAATAGCTTACATCCTATAGTCAGCCAAAACACCCCCAGCCCCCAATTTTAATGCTACAGGGTTTGGGACTTACAGAACCAAATCAAAACACTTGTATTCAGATTGACTGCAACAAAATTCTATGAAATTTTCACTGTCTAGTCACAACCTCTAGCAACATTAAAATGCATTTGTTTGTTTGTTTGTTTGTGTTTTGTTTTTACAGCTAATAAATCCCAGTTTAGGAAGGTTAAATCTCCTAAGCTTTGGAACCTTACCAAAATGGGGTAGAGCAAGCGTGCAAGATAAAACAGCTTTTAAACATATTTTCAAAAGCCACCCAGTGTCAAAACAGAGCTGATGAACAAGAAGGGGTCTTTGCTTTCCAACTGAGAGACTGGCCTGTTCGTCTCCACCAGCTTGGTGCCTAGAGAGCAACTTGGCCGGCTTCAGTTTCAGGAAGAGCCAGAAGTTTCTGTGCTCGCTAAGGGAGGAGAAGCCCACTAAACATCCTGTTCTTCTTAATAGGCCTGCTGATATATATCCAAGTACTTGAAGTCAATGTTTTGAGAGATGCTTGCTTTATTCTGTTAATTAAGCTGAAACCTGATGTTGGACGGAAGAGAAATGGACAGTGTGTTCCATCCTCCCAATTTATGGAAAGGGAAGGAGGCAAGTGGTGAAGAGCAGATGCGTGGAGAAGCCCATCCGCGTTAGTAGACGACAGTCCTGCTTCTGTGCACAAATCACGTTCAGGGTGAACTCTAAACCAGGGTTTATGAAACCGCACATACGAGCATTTCTATGAGCCACGAAGCCGACACGAACTCTGGGTTTTAGATTGGTGTCTCTGGGCTGGCCTAAACAGTCTGTAACGTAAACCACTGTGAAGCCAAAGGAAGTGTCTTCTTTCTGAAACCATGGATTGTTCACGTAGACCTTAGGTGCACATAACTAACAAGAGACAATTGTTACTGAGTGCGGAGGTTTCCACTCATGAGAGGGAATGGAAGGAAGTTAGGCTTCAGGCAACACCCCAATGCCAAGGGTGATTCCACAAGTTTACTTTAGTTCACTTGTTCCGTATTCTAGACACAGCATGTCAGGCTCAATAAGCGGCATGATTCGTTTCCTAGGAAAGAGCTCCCTGTAACTTAACCCACCACAGAAGGGCCCTTATCCTGTGATCACCTAAGGGAACACGAGAATGGAAAAGAAAACAGAACCACAAGATCATCACCAACATGCACTGCTTTTAAAGTCTCCTGCCAGTATCCTAAAAAGCAAAGTTCTGCTTGGAAGAGAAGTACCAGGAGGATATCTGAACCAAGTTTGTAGAACATGAGCACCGGACCACCACGAAGTAGGTTCCAGGCATGTGTGTGGAAACGCTGTGCTCTGTGTTGGGTCAAAAATTGGAATGAGCCCTGGACAGTTTGGCTCGGTGGTTAAAGCATTGACCTGTACACGAAAGGGTCACAGATTTGATTCTGGTCAAAGGCACATGCCTGAGTTGCAGGTTCGATCACCAGTGTGGGGAGTGCAGGAGGCAGCCAATCAATGATTCTCTCTCATCATTGATGTTTCTATCTCTCTCTCCTTCTCCCTTCTCTCCGAAATAAAGAAAAATATTTTATTTTTAAAAAGGTCATTAGTACACAATCATCTTTTGAAAATATATATGTCCACTTACATAAGCCTGGAAAAACATCTAGACAGAGACAAATAACAATTTGTGAGCATGGTCATCTCTGAGTTCTCCAATTATTATCAATGACTTTAACTATTTCTCCCTTTGCTTATCTGTTTTTCTGATTTTTCTTCAATGAACATATATGACATTTATATAAAAGATATATGAGAACAAAATAGTCATACAAACTAAAAACAAAAGCATGGCATACTTCTGCTGAATTGATGAAATTAGTGTAGACATTTATAATACAATGTGAGAAGCTTGTGACCACATAAAACAACACACAAAGGGCAGGTATGAACAAAGGACTTTCAAGGCAGAAAGACAGTGAACTTGACTTTGAGCCCTAATCCAGATGTTTCCCAGCCATGGCCCTTGTGAGCCTTAGTTTATGAACAACGGATAGACTTTGTTTTGACCTGCAGCAACACTGATAGCAATGATCATGCCCTCCCTTCCTGGAACACATTGACTTAGCTTCCTGCTCACACCTCCCCTGGCTTTCCTCCCGCTCCTCAGTGGCAGCTCCCTCTCTGTCTCATTCTCCCTTACTAGTTCCCCTACCTCTTCCCAGTGCCCAGGGTCAATCCTTGACCTCTTCTCCATTCTATCTATTCTCACCTCCGAGGAGATCTCATCCAGCTTATGGCTTCAATTCCATGTATGCTCCAACTCTTCCTAAATATCTATCTTCAGTTCTGACCTCTTCCCAAAATTCCAGACTGGAATATCAAAAACTGCCCATTGGACATAATCATTTGTCTAACAGGGCAACTCAAACTTAACATGGCCCAAAATCAGCTTGTGATCTCCCTCCAGCCCTCAAAAATCTGCTCCTCCCAGTTATCCTCATCACAGGTAATAATAACCAAATATTTCTAAATGCTCAGGTAAAAAATTTGGAGTCATCCTTGTCTTCTTTCTCTCATGCCTTAAACCCAAACCTGTTGACCATATATGTAAAATATACTCAGAACCCTACACTTCTCACCACTTTCATAGCTATCACCCTGGCTCAACCATCATCTCCATCCTAGATCATTGCAATAGCCCCCAAATCCGTCTCCCTCCCACCCTTGCCCAGTCTATTCTGAACTCAGCAGCCAGAGTGATAACTATTAAAGTATCCATCCATCATGTCACTCTTCTGCTCAAAACCCTCAATGTCTCTGCATCTCCCACAGATTAAAAGCCAACATCCTTGCACTGGCCTACATGTGGACACCCCCTTCCTCATCTCCCACTACCCCGTTCTTCACTCACGCCAGCCAGTGGCCTCCCTGCAGTTCCTCAAACATACTGGATAGGTTCCTATCTCAGGGCCACTGTACTAGCTGTTCCCTCAACCGGAAATACTGTTTTCCCAGATAATCACCTTTTTACCTCCTTCAGGTCATTAACGTCTTTCACCAAGGCGATCCCCCAACCACACCATTAAGTATTGTAACAAAACTCCCCCAATAACACACACTCCCTATCCCCTGTTCTTACTTTTTTCTATAGCAGTTTCACTATCCAACGTAACTTGTATTTCACTCACTTCTTTTATTTATGATCTGTCTTCCCACAGCTAATATAAGTTCCACAAAGCGGGTCTTTTTTATTGTTTTGTTCCCCACCTAGTACCTAGAACAGGGCCTGCCACATTGCAGGCACTGAATAAATATTTATTGAATAAACAAAGGAGATTAAATGGTACCTATCCTTACCTCTCTCAGAGTTACATAAAGGACACAGGAAATAAAGAATGTGAAAGTAACTACTATGGCTGAAACCGGTTTGGCTCAGTGGATGGAGCGTCGGCCTGTGGACTGAAAGGTCCCAGGTTCGATTCCGGTCAAGGGCATGTACCTGGGTTGCGAGCACTTCCCCGGTGGGGAGCGTGCAGGA
Source organism: Myotis myotis (assembly GCF_014108235.1). Classification (NCBI taxonomy): domain Eukaryota; kingdom Metazoa; phylum Chordata; class Mammalia; order Chiroptera; family Vespertilionidae; genus Myotis; species Myotis myotis. The sequence continues at coordinate 20,962,753 of NW_023416315.1, read as the reverse complement.
GGCAGCTGATCGATGTTTCTCTCTCATCGATGTTTCTAACTCTCTATCTCTCTCCCTTCCTCTCTGTAAAGAATCAATAAAATATATTTAAAAAAAAAAAAGAAAGTAACTACTATGTAATTTGACACTTCGATAAGTATGTGAGTAGTGTTACCACGATCATTGTTATTATATTGAAGATGTGTCCCTGTCTTGCCAGTTATGGCCTGAATCAGTCCTCCTTGAACTACAATTCTTCACCTCCCTTTTAGTTATCTACTTTAGTACAAAGTCTGATATCTGAGAATTTGCACAACACTAGGATTCTGGAAAGAATCAGGTTCATAGATCCACTCAAGGTCTAATCGTACAAATGATTACCTTACTCACAAATTGGGTTGGGACTTTTGTCTTCTCTTGGAGAAGACTAGTGGGAGGGAGAAGGGAGATTAAAAGATTAAGCATGATCACTTAGGAGTGTCCGACCTCCCTTTACAGAATGTCATAAATACCCGCTAAGCTCCAGGCAACGCAGGGAGAAGACTGTCCTTGACTTTTGCTGGGCCTTGATGATACAACCATGCCTCACCCAACGTGGATTTGTGTGTAAACTCTCAATGGACAAAAGGTTGGGTTCAGCTCAACCATCTCCATCTGGAAACCAAGAGTGTACAAAACACTCCATTAACTCCCGGAGCTACAGAAAATAGCATGTTTTATTATGGCACTCCCAAAATTTTGAACACACCAGAGTTCGAACCCTCTTCTAAATGCAAACGTCTCACAGTCGGTAACAAGCTCAGCTTGAAGACAAATTTGCTAACCTCTATTCCATCTTGGCTAGAAGGATTATTTAAAACTCCTCTCTGTGAGTTCCCCCAAAGCCATAGCCCTTTAGAGGCCAATAATAATACCTTTACTTGCAAAACTAACATTTAGTTACTGTGGCTAAACTGCAAAGCACTATGAATCCTGGGGAGGAGGATAATTAATCTAATTGAGCTGAACATATAAGGGCTTTCAAGTGGATAAAACTGCACCTTGGAAATTAAAAAAGCAAAAACGTGCATCCTGGGACCCCTGAGCCCAGCAACAGTGCCAGCTCCATGTAAGGAATGGGCAGAGGCGGAGCTCGGGCAGTCTGATCGAGCTTCACTCTTACCTGTCAGCTATGAAACTTTTCATCCTAGAAGTAGATTTCCTCCCTCACAACCTCCAACCCCTTTAGAAAGAAGCAACTCATAAAATCATAGCCTAAAGGTCCTAACATCAAAGTTAGAAAACTGACCGATTTAAGACGTAAGCAGCTTAATTGTGAGATTTCGCTTGTCGGCGACATAACCAAGCCTGACCTTGTTCTTCTCACATTGCTGGGTTGAAACTGCGTTACCCAAGAAGTGGGAGGAAGAAGAGAGTTCATCAGAAAAAAATTACACAATTTTTTTCCCCCAGAAAAAGCATTCCTTTTCCATGGTCTGTGACTAATTACATGAGAATACTGCATCTCATCCTCATCAATCTTGGCCTCCCTATTCTTTATTAAAAATAAAACAAACAAACAAAACAGCCAAATTATTTTGCATCTGGACCCTCTCTAAGGAGTAACATGTTCCCAAGAAGGATCGGATGGCCAGGGAAACTGTTTCAAGGGTGTGACACAGGCAAGCTCGTGATCCATTCTGCTGGACCATTCATCCAAGCACACAGGGAGGTTTTCAGCAGGTATCACGAAGAACCCCACTCTGCTGGTATCTTACAGCTTCCTTCAGCATCTGAAATCCTCTATTTATTATAGTGAAACTAGAGAAAATGAATGAGTCCATACTAGACCAAAGGATTACAAATATAGAAATCCCCTAATATTCTGACATGACCTTTTTTTCTTCAAATTATTATTATTATTATTATTATTATTATTATTATTATTTTGGCACTTGCTGTTGACTCCACACTGGGTTTGATATTTTCATCACACACAAGTCAGGATATCTGGAAGTTAATGTTCCAATAGTCCCTCCTCCCATTCACCCCTTACGGAGACGTGCACCTGGCTTGGTGTGCCTCAGTGCACCCATCACAGCATGTGATCATTTCAATAAATAAAACTCAAGGGCAACAAGACAATGCCAGGTTCTTGGGAGACACAAGATCTGACACATGTTAATACTTCATTATCCATCCAGGCCCTCTGCCAAGCAGAAGGCACACAGATCACCTTTCCACATAAACACTGCAGGCCTTTCTTGCAATGAGGATCAAGTCCAGTATATTTATTTCATTTATCACACGATCCTTTTCCCTCTACTGTAAAGAGATTCAGAGAATAAAAGCTTTGTTAGTACAGCATTATGCTTGAGAATTCTAAACAAACCAGGGAGGCAAATTACTTATGGTTTTCATGCCAAGCATACCGCAGACAGGCGCCATACAAATACTCCTTCCAGCTTAGAACACCAGTCATGCCTCTCGGAAATGCTGTTCTCTACATGAGCAAGAGACACAGATGCCATTGACTTAGGAAAGATGGGTCCACATGTTTACACGTCACCTCACAGGCGGGCCCTGTAGTTCAGTGGGTTGCCCAAGATTGGGACTGGAGAAACCTGAGTGGTTACAGGACATCCTTAGATCCTGACACATTCTGAGTTTAGGAATTTTTAAATAACAATTATATCCCAGTTGCTTTATCTCAGAAAGATGGAATGAAAGTGACTGCAAATGTATAGCGACAACAGAAATATCTAAACTTTAAGCAGTTGACAATGACTTGAGCTACAAACATCAAATTAATCTATCACCCAAACCTTCCAGTCTTTACAGATGTGCTTTTAAACTGTCCCTAAATACCAACCAACCCCCCAACTCTCCCACGAGAGTGCGTTTCCAGTTCTTACTGAGTTAAGTTTGTCAGGAGGCATTTTTCATCATGCAGAGTTCTAAAACCTTTCTTTTAAAGTCCTTCTGTTTATTTTCAAAACCACACACATACTATACAGAGTGGCTGAGACAAGTCACCACAGAGAATACAACCAGGACTAGTGTCCGTCTTTGCACCAAATGCTTGGAGTAAAGAAATGTGCTTCAGGGGGCAGAGGACGTTCTTGGCACCTGTAACAGGTGTGCTTCTCACTGCAGGTGGATGAGACCTCAGCTGGGGATGTGTTTCATGATCTGCAGCATGAAACCGCCAGGAATCGGAGGATCTAGTGTCTCAACTGGCTTCCAAAGCCAAAAATTACACTGTTGCTGTCTAAGCCAGAGAGCACCACCACCGACCGGCAGAGACAAGATAAGATGTGAGATTAGGTAAAATGAAGTCAACCGAAGTTACACAAACAAAGGAGGAAAGGGGCAGGATGACCTCATGGGTTACAACCTTCTCAGAATAAGATGCCATTCTATAATGATTCAAAGGAAAGAATACGGAGTCACAGCTAACGCTATTGGACATACACACCTAACTTAGTTTACTGTCAAAGAACTCACACAAAGCTGTACGTTCCAGATCCCAAAATAGAATTAAAATAATTTCAGAGGGATGATTTATTAAACTGATAGTGACTTACAAACTAAAACAGAGAGACATAAATTCAATTTAAAAAAACACAGAGACATAAGACTACAGGCTTATGTGTCACATCTTACCCACACACATCTCGCTTTGCTGAGCTGAAAACCACATGCTCTGTAGGACTACACAACACCTTCCCAGGCTGCAGCGTTTACGTGGGTGGGATGATGTGATTCTTCAGAAGACAGGCTTTGCCAGAAGGCAGAGTGGTAGTTCACCTGAGCTAACAGCTCAATTCTGCAACTACTTTTCCATATCATCTTTACTGCACCCATTTGTTAATTCAACAAATCCTTAGCCAGCACTTCCTCGGTGCCAGGTATTGTGCTCTCAGCATTGCTTTCCCAGCAGACACAGTTGTCCCCAGGCCCAATTCACTTCTTTGTTGGATCAATTTTCCAACCTCTCGTCACGTTTACTTTTCCAGTGATGCCCAAAGCATTCAGTCCCCAAGGCCACCAGCATCCTAGCTTCCTCTTGATGCTCCTTTTATTACATTTTGGTGGCAAGAGAGCCCACATCCCTGGTGTCCAAGCTCATCTCTCGAGATAATCAAAGCAGCTCATGTTTTTTGCCTTCTCTCTTCCTGCCAATTCTCTCTGTTCCTCTACCATCCACTGACTCGGCATCTGTTGACCTTATCATCCCATCAGGCACCTTGATCGGGAACGGCTTACCCCTTTCCTTATTCAGGCAACTCCGAAATCCTACCTTCCCTACTCAGTTCTTCTGATAATGATCTAAGCACCTATCTCAGTGTATCAAGCACCTCCCCATGACAAAGCGTCTGTAATAATACTACTGAGCATTTCATAAGGCACTTCCAATTACCCCATCGCAGCCCATCCTCAAATACACTGTGAAATAGGTATTAGTTAACTCATTCCACACACAAGGAAAACAAGCTGTATAGATGAACTTGTCTGAGATAATACAGCGAGCGAGGGCCTGAACTGGGACTCAAACCCTGTCACTTGGTTGCTAAATCATGAATCATGACTTCCATTCCTTGCTCTTATCTCGGCCAAACCGTGCTCAAGAAAAGAGAAGCATGATCAAAAGGAAAAAATCGACTACAAAAATTATAATTACAATGTTTAAGAGGAAAAAGGTGGAGTTTTGTTACTAAGGTGGGAAAGAGATGTATATTCCAAAAGATTAAGATTTAGGGACTTGCCCACATGTCTGGCCACAGAGTTGCCCAGTATCTCAGTTACCACAAGTCACACTCTAGCCCATGAGCCTGGCCTGGCAGGATCTTCCAATTCCACCCAAAAGCTCCTGTTTTCCCTTTATTCTTTGAAGAGCACAGTAACTGGAAAGAGGAATGCTTTACATCTACTAGGCAGAGGACAGGCACTCTGATTTTCTTGCCTACAGTTTCCCGAAGACACTACGCAGCAACTACATCTGGTTGAAGAAAGGAGGACACTGACAGTCAATCTCAGCCAGTTTCATGTTTGATGACAATCATGTATCCAATTATTCATAGGTAAAGGGATAGGGAGTTGTTTTTTCTACTTAGCTAAGTAATGCTAACTCAATGACAGTCAATAAATATTTTGGATGAGTCTATGATAGGTCTGCCTGCACCCTTGCCAACTCTGATTATAGGCAAAGGGATAACAAATAGAAAACGCTCATGGCTTCCATGATTTTACTATCTGACTCTTGGAGATATTTCCCATTAGGGTTTTGTTTCATCTGTTAGGATTTGTTTTAATTTTATTTGCTTATTTCTTCATTTTTCCTTCATTCTTTCATTCATTCACTGAGCTTTTTATCGAAGTAGAACATGCAAAAGAGGATTTGTGATAAAATATAAAAATGAGCCTTTATAAAATATCACCCCTTTCTACCACATGACACCTGCATGTCTTTGAGAAAGTCACAGTACCTCTTGGAGGAGGTTCTTCACTAGTAAAAGAGGGATACTAGAGTAGACACTATTCATTTTAAAGTGGTTTTCTGAAAGTCAAATCAATTGATGAATCTGAAAGGAATTTAATATTATTAGCATGGATCTATATGGCTCAGAAAAATCTAGTAGCAAAAAGTATATATTTACATTCAAGAGACTTCCTAGAGGTATGTATGTGTGTGCATTACATGCACATGTGTTATCATGTGTTATCAGCACCTGTAGTGGGAATGGCTTTGTGACTTCCAGGTAGTATTATCATTACCCATGTGCAACTATATTTCTGCAAGCGTCCAAGGTCAAGGTAGTAACAAAACTTGGCAACAGCTGCCTATGTACCTGAACTTGAATTGTGTGAATATTATGGTTTTATCCCAACATCTAATTTTCAATCATTCCACCTCTAGAGCTCTTCCCCCCCGCAACTCGCCCCGGCCCCCACTTTGCTCTTGTTTCAAGAGCGTGACTGGTGGAGAAGATATTTGAAACTTCCCAAAACTGTGATCAGTGATCATGGGGTGTTATCACCTCACTCTGCTGGTGACAGAAAAGTGGCTGAGAGTTACATGAAACAAGTCCCACTAGGAAAGAACTTCCTGATGAAAAACTTAGTGCCCTCCAGACTGGCAACTGAAAGGAACCACGAGTTAGTGAAGGAGAAGTCCCTGACATAACCAACGAAGGCAGTTTTATTAGCTTCATTCAGTGAAGCAAAACTTGGACCAAAAACTTCATTATTCAATCCAGATGCTGGTTTTGTAACATTCATGTCAATGATGAACTGCTTCAATTTTCTTTTATTTTGAATATGTAATATAAAGCAGACAAATCACGACATTAATAAAGGCATTTAAATTAGTAGAGTTGGTTTGAAAAACAACTGAATGTAGGAGAGCTGTTTCCAAAAGTTTATTGCCCAAAGCATTTCTTTTTCCTTCTATAATCATGTCACAAAAGAAGCACAATAATGGGTTTAAGACAAGATCAATTATGGTCAGCAATAAAATGACCCTTTAGTGGCAATTAGCCCCACATCTTGATTACTGTCAGCTCAAATAATCTGGTCATAAGGCCTACAAAGTACGATGCTCATCCATCTCACACAAGAACAAAGGAGAGCCAAGGAGGCGGAGAGGCAAAGGAGGCCGACCACACAGACCTCAGTCTAAGAGAAAGAAACTGCCCATAAAAACGTTTACTAAGCACAAACGTTACTTTAAAAAAAGGTTTGCTGATCACCTTTCTCTTAAAAACGATTATTTTCTCTCATGAAAAGAATGGTGAGGAACAGGTCTCAACCCCTGAAACAAAAGCAAGGATCTCTGGCGGAAAATGCAGCCAGGTGGATCCTGGGAGAAGGTGGGAGTAGACAGTGGGGAATGGAGTCCAGAAAGACTTTGGCCTTGGGACATCGTCCCAAAAGGAAAGGGGCTGTTTGAGGGGCAGAAACTGGTCCTGTGAACTGCTACCCTACAAACAACGCAGTGGAATCACCAGGAGGCAATTTCTGTTGATATGGTCTGCTGCTCCATGGATACAGAATTAGAGAACTTCAGAGATGGAAAAGATCAACACTTCCATTTTCACAAACAAGGAGACTCAGGAGCAAGTAGCTAGGCTGAAATTTCTTGGGACTAACTAGTGGCAAAGTCAGTTTCCAATACACATGTCCTGATTCCTTACTTACTGGCTTTCTTCCTCCCTCAAAGTATGAGGAGGCTTTGAAGAGCAGTGATGAAGGACTATTATTGCCCAGGAATCACTGAAGGCTGTCACAATTATGAAAGGACATGCTGTTCTTTTGCCTTGAATGTGCCCATTTGGTGAGTCAACACCAGGGAGTTGCAAAGGAAAAATCTACATTCCTATGGGAACTATCAACCCTATTTACAACATCTACTATGGACCAGACATCAGTGTTCCTTCGCCTCACAACCCAGGTATCTATAGTCTCATGTTACTGAAAAATGAGGCTCAGAGAGGCACCATCCTTGCATATGTTCACACCGTGAGGTAACGGCAACCTGGGTTCAGACCAGCTTTTCTAGTCCCTTGAAGATACTTTGCTTTCTCCTCTACTGCTGGTCCTTGAAGTTTTGCAAAAGAAAGAGGTCCCCATTCAACTGATTATGAGAGAAGCTTTGCTTCATGGAAATATCTGAATCATTCTATATGAAATAAATGGGTCCTGAACAATGGAAGGAAGCTTCCAAAATCTGGGTCCAAACACGAGCCTTTTCAGCTACTTAGCTAACAAGGGAAGTTCTTGCAAAATTCCAACTTCTCCTTCTATAAATCTTTGAGATCTAAAGGTCCTGGATATTCTGTTTATTACTCTTCTTTTCTTTTTCAAGCAAAAGCCAAGTCCCACAAGCAGAAGAGGACAACGGGAATCTTAACAAGCAGGAGTGAATTTCCACAGAGATGGTCACCAATGTAAGAGCCCAACAAGGCATAGAGAACTTCATTGTTCCAGCTTGCAGCCTTCTATGGCTGGCCGGCATCCACCGGTGCGCTCACCTTCTGGCAACCACCTGCCACCTTTACCTTCTGGAAACATGGGCGGGCACGTAGCCAGCCTAGAGAATCTGCTCTCTGACTGAACAGAACACCTCTCATCTTCCAGCCGGACCAGGACTTGCTGTGGGTTTGGCATCAGGACCTCTCTGCAGCTTGTCATCTCCTGCCTGCAGGGAGGCTGGCCTGTTTAAAGCTAGAACATTCCAAAGGGGCCTATTCCACCAAGAGAAGACCAATGGGTTTGAGCCTGCTTTCCTCAATACATAGATTAGACAAACAGACGTGCCATCAGGCAAATGGGGCGTGGGGTGCTCTCAACAAAACACAACCAACCTCATTTTCCCAGTGACTTCTTAGAGTTTAGTTGCAGGTTCTTGGAACATAAAAAGGATGGGTTCTGCCTTTGAGAAGTCACGGTCTGCTGCGGGGACAATACCCTTGAAAAGATGATGGCAGTTTTAGGTGGTAAGTGTGAGAAGACATGGATATACCAAATGCCATAAAAAATAGGACAGAAGGAGTATGGAAGATTCGTCAAAGAAGGGGCCACAGAACCTGGGCTTTTGAGTAGGAGTTTTCAAGGCAACAAAACAGAGGTTCGGGGACCATGCCAGTAGAAGGGACAGTGTGTTCAAAGGCTCACGTTTATGAAGGAGCCTATAGTCTAGGAGAGTGAAGGAAAGCAGTGTCTATATGTGAGGGGGCGGTGGGGACCGGGAAGGAAGCATCTCAGAGACTGTTACAAAGGGTTTCTATAGGCATCTAGGAGTCAATGAAGGCTTTAAAGCGTGTTTAGCATTTTTATTTTTTTTAGAAAGCAATTCTGGCAGACATGCCAAGTGAGACAGCCCACATTAGTGCTGCACAAGAAAATAAAATGTGAGCCACAGAGCCAAGCCACATATGTAGTTTTAAAATTTCTAGTAGCCACATTTAAGGTAAGAAAAAAAACAAGTGGAATTAATTTAATAATATTCTTTAACACCCCAAATTCAAACTATGATCATTCAACATGTGGTCAATATTTTAAAAATTATTAATGAGTTAGTTTACATTTTTTTTCTTCTCATACTAAGTCATCTAAATCTGGCACATTTGCAGCAAATCTCAACTGCATGAGCCACATCTCTAGTGCTCAAAAGGCAGATGTGGCCAGTGGCTACCATACTGAACAGCACAGCTCTAGATAAACCAAATATAAGACCCACTTAGGAAGCAGTAGTCAAGAGTCCAAACAAGAGATGCTCAAAATGTGGGCGGATTCTTTCCAGCCCTTGGACATAGCTAAACTGCCACTGAAATGTGACTTTACAAACATGTAACTTGTTTTGAGTAGGACATAATTCACATGGTTCACAAGTAGAAGTAATATGCCAGGGTATACATAAACAGTGTTGCTCCCATCCTTTTTCTGACTGCTCCACCCCCACCTACCCAACAGAGGTAACCATTTTTATTGAGGTTCTTCTGTTTGTTCATACTTTCCATGATACTTCCTTCATGCAGAGACAAGCAGCTATGAATACAACTCATATATTTTGTCCACTTTCTATTCCAAAGGTAGCACACCTCAGTCTGCTCTCTACCGTGTTTTTCATTTAATAACATATCTCAGATATCTTTCTACTTCCCTGCATAAAGAATGTCCATGTTCTCCAAAGACAGAGAAACAGCAATCAGACTATCAATCCCCACAGGGAAAGTAGGGGAGGGTTGGGGTAGGGGAAGAGATCAACCAAAGGATTTGTATGCATGCATATAAGCCAAACCAATGGACATGGACAACAGGGGGATGAGAACATGAGTCGGGGAGGGAGGATGGGGGTTAATGGGGGGATGAGGACACATTTGTAATACCTTAACCAATAAAGAAATTAAAAATAAAAGAATGTCCATGTTCTCTTTAAATGCTACACAACATTCAACTGTATGGATGTATTACCACTGTTCATTTCATCAGCCTCCTGGGAATGGAGTTGTTTCCAATCTTTTCTATTTGAGTTGTTTCCAAACTTTTCTATTACAAACAATGGTCTAATGAAAAACCTCCTATATATGCCACTTATATGTATTCAGATGTACTTGCAGGGACAAATTACAGAGCCAGATCGCTAGGTCAAAGGGTAATTGCATTTGTGATCAAGATAGACACTGCCAAACTGGCCTTTGGGGGTTGTGCTATTCTGTACTCTCACAAGAAGTACAGTGACAATTTCCCCCCATCTGGGCAACAATATATGATTGTCACACTTTAGAATTTTTGCCAGTCGGATGAAGTGAGAACTGTTCCTTCAGTATACTTTAAAATTGCAATTCTCTTATTATATCTGAGTCTGCAGATCTTTGCTTTAGTTTAAAAACAATCTGCATTTCTTGTTCTGGGAATCATATGTTCATGTCCTTGGCCTATTTTTCTGTGGGTCTGCCAGTCATTTTCTTATTCATTTGTAGGAGCTCTTTATATAGAGAGATTATCCCTTTGTTTGTTGAAAATATTTTTTCCACGATTGCCATTTGTCTTTTGAATTTGCTTGCTATGCTTCTTACCAAGTACATTTTTAATCTAAATTTAGTTAGGCTTGCCAATCTTTATCTTTTATGGTTTCTGGATTTTGAGTCAGTTAAAAAAAGCCTTCTTGCCCTGCCAGTGTGGCTCAGCAGTTGAGCACTGACCAGGAACCAAGAGGTTGCTGGTTTGATTCCCAGTCACAGCACATGCCTGGGTTGCAATCTTGATCCCCAGTAGTGGGCATGCAGGAGGCAGCCAATTGATGATGTTCCTCTCTCATTGATGTTTCCATTTCTCTATCCCTCTCCCTTCCTCTCTCTCAATAAATAAGTGAATATAGATGAATGCCAGCCTGGCAGGTATCCTTCTCTTGGTCTCTAGGGTGGAAGAGGATGCCTGAACTGTGCACAGGTCTTCTCCCCTGGAACCCATGTGCACGTTCCCAGGCTGCCTGATGACTGGTGAGAGCTCTGCCCAGCTGAGGCCTACCAACCTGGAAAAGCCACCTGACGGGTGGGCGTGCCCAGTTCTGCACTATTGCACTCTTGCCAGCTCTCCACTCCCTGAAGGTTGCTTGAGACCTCAGTGATGCTAAACAACGAAATCCTAAGCCCATAGATTTTCCAACTCTCCATTCACTGCCCCCATGAAATACGGGGCTTCCTTAATTGTGCCATACCAGGGCTTTACCCTCCACCCTGGCCAGGGAGCAGCCAGGGGTCTCTTTGAAGGATATATTTGGTGACAGCAGGAGCACCAAGTAGATGTCAGATGGAGATGCATTTGAAAGTATCCACATGTCCAAAATCAGAAGAACCCCATGAGAAACTGGATTTGGAGCAGGCTAGTAGAGTCTAGAAGTCATCTTCAAAGTCATGAGATGTAGCATGATGTATGCATGCCAGGATTTTAAATAAGCCCAATTTCCATCCCCCTGTGTCCAAGTGATTTCCACCCCACAAGTCATCAAAACTCACAGGGAAATGTGTGATCATTAAGGTTTCCTGAAATCTCCCAGAAGTGAAAGGCTCGTTCATCCTTTGCTTGAACTGGAAAAAGTCACATTTAATAGAGCATAGTCATGCACATGTGGCCGGCGTAGATAAGAGTGAGCCATGGTCAGTGTTTCTCTGTGGGGCCCAGAAGAACTGGTAGTACTTAATTGGCCACAGATTATGAAGCCCATGCTCATCAAATTAGACTGGAGGTAATTGCCCTACAGATGTTGTTTCAGGCTGCTGTTCCATTATTCACAAGTAAATCTGTGCACTCACTTTATAATAACCCCTCCAAGTCGTAGCCTTTTGGCATAACTGAATCCCATAACCTTGGAAGCCATCAATAGTTCCTTCTCCAGCTATCTTTGCACCTTTAGGGGAGATTGGTGACAATATTCACAAGGAAAAGAAAAAACTTAGTTTTCAAAATCAAAGAATGTTCCTTACATTGCTGAAAACTTTTGAAATATAGAGACTTCCTACCTACAGCAGCCAGCAAGTTAATTTCTATGAAAGTAAATGAATTGTTAAAAGCAGGAAAAAAAATTCTAGGCACCTATCTGAAATCTTCTGATTTTAGCTTCTTTGGGGAAAGAGACAGATTCATGCCTGAGACAAAAACCAAATAACATGAGTTCTTCACTCTGAGATACAGCCGTCAGTCTTCAATGTGCCCCAAATCTACTGTCCCTGCTTTTCCTTCCATGCAACAACCCCCCCACCACCACCCGCAGACAGCACATCTCCCACCACCACCCCCTCCCCAGACTGACCACCATGTCTGGAACATGTTCTGTGGCTCAGCTGATGTGATGATCTGAACGAGGCCTATCAGAACTGGGCCACTGCGACCCAGGTCAGCCTAACAGGAACTGCTGACCCACACCGTAGGCTGGGGCTCTTTCTGTCTCTCCTGCTTCCAGCTGGGACTGGTTCTGGCAACTCAAGTGACACTGGGCCAGTGAGCAGGATTTAAGGAGCCCTCCCAGATCTGCAGAAGAGGAAGAGACACAGGCTGGGGGACTGCAGGGCCCAAGATGTCAGTGCAGCTGAGCTTCCAATAGTTCACCAGACCTGGACAGATGTCACACTAATGTGCCACTGCTTCTAAGGTTAAGTCAACCCTGGGGCACCACCCACTCAGTAACAGAGCATTCATTCATTCATCCTTTAGTTAATAATGAGTCCCCGCATAGGTGTAGGCCAGAGGTCCTCAAACTTTTTAAACAGGGGGCCAGTTCACTGTCTCTCAGACATTCCACACATGTGCACTGCGGGCCCGGGATGAGTCGGGTGCTAAGCAGGACAGGCAGCAGCGGCAAAAACACCTGGGGGGCCGGATAAATGTTTTCAGCGGGCCGCATGTGGCCTGCGGGCCGTAGTTTGAGGACCCCTGGTGTAGGCAGACACATCAAAATATGGCAAACCTAGCAAACTTCTATTAGCCTAACCCACTGAAGTATGACCTTCCATGAACTGGAATGATGGGATTCCTTCATATAAGTGACATTTCAGACACACTAAACACACCAAGTTACTGATACCCTCTCTGTCAGAAAATGCTCCCCCTTTGATCTACCAGGGAAAAAGTTATATTTATACTTAAAGCTACAGCTGTCACATCCCTAGGAAGCCTTTTCCAACTCCCCCAGTCTTCTCAGAAGGATTTTCAGCTATATTTCCCACCACACCTCCTTTACTGCACCCTCCTCTAGCTGCCCTGCCCTCTACTCAGTTCCCGCCTTCCACATTGAGCTCCTTTCTACATTCAGACCTTTGCACATGCAGTCTGCTCTCCTGAAATGTTGCAACTCATGACCACCCCCGGCACCATAGCCCCTACTGTGCAACCTTCATCAAACTAAGCCTCACCACCCTTCAGATCTCAGGTGAACCAGGAAAGCTATCCCCATCCCCAGCGTTATTCACACCTTCACATTACATGCCTTTCCTGCTCAGGCCATTTTTCTTTATCATTGCAACCATAGTGACTAGCTCAAAGGCACACAGTAGGCATAAAAAGTATTAGCTGAATGAATAAATGACCTTCTCTATAGTATTTGTGTCACTGAATTCCAATTGCCCATTTGTGTATGGGCCCGAGAGATTGACTCCTACAAGCCACCTCAGAGTCAAACACTTCTCCACAATTCATTTCAAAAGGGAAATGGACATTTATACCTATCACCTACAATGTGTATAGCCACATCTGGAAACAATGGAGGGTAAAAATAAGGATCTTAAGAACCTAAGGTTGATGACCCTCATGTATTACTGAGGTCATGAAAAGTGGCCTTAGCATATATCTAAAAAGGTTGATATAAGAACCAAAAATAAAGGTGTGTGTGTGTTAAGTATTAGTGAATGTTTCTGATAAACTGTGACCTAACCAGAAAAGTCACAACCAAATCCCATTTCCTGACTCCTTTTCAGTTGATGTTTTGACCACTGCGTGGAGATAGCAACGGCTAGTTACGTTGGTGCCAGTTCTTGGTTAGTGCCCTAAAACTGACCTGAATTGTGTCCACCAAAATTCTTATGTTCAAGTTCTAACCTCCAATATCTCATAATGTGACTACATTTGGAGATAGGGCCTTTGAAGAGGTGATTTAGTTAAAACCAGGCTGTAGGGTGGGCTCTAATCCAATCTCATTGGTGTCCTTATCTCAGAAGAGGAGATCAGGACCCAGACACACAGAGGGAAGAGCATATGAAAACAGGGAGGAGATGGTTACCTACAAGCCAAGGAGAGAGGTCTCAGAGGAAACCATCCCTGCGGACACCTTGATCTTGGACTTCTAGTCTCCAGAACTGTGAGAAAATCAACTTCTATGGTTTGAGCCAACCAATCTGTGGTTCTTTGTTACAGCAGCCCAAGCAAACTAATACAGTGCCTAAGCAGCTCTTGAGGGAAAGAAGGGATGTTTGCAAAGTACCCATTGCCTGCCCCACTTTTCTTTTTTGTTTTGTTAATCTTCACTCAAGGATATTTTTCCATTGATTTTTATAGAGAGAGTGGAAGAGAGAAAGACACAGAGAAATATCAATTTGAGAGAAACACATTGATTGGTTGCCTCCTGCACGGGCCCTGACCAGGGCCCAGGCCAGGGAGGAGCCTGCAACCAAGGTGCATGCCCTTGCCCGGAATCAAACCTGGAACCCTTCGGTCCACAGGCTGATGCTCTATCCACTGAGTAAACCGGCTAGGGCGCCACCCCACTCTTTACAATCCTAGCTGCTGTCTTCTCTCCAGTGCCATCCTTTTTTCTTTATTTGACAAATGAGCACACTGAGGCACAGAGCCACAGAATCAAGGGGCTGGAGCAGAACTTAACTCCAGGGCTACCTGCTTCCAAATTCCTGTCTTCTTAGTTATCCCTTAGAGAATGGGCAAGATCGCCCTGTGAGTCAAACTGAAGAACCAGATGAATTTGTATGCATTACCCAAGTAACCTGATTGAAATACTGTGAAACAGATGTGAGTAGGAACTAATTTGCTTTTTAATGAGCATTTGGACCCGATCAATATTACAAATGCTAAACTGCAAAATGTCATTACAATTTAAATACAACTGCCCAGTGATTGGTTCAAAGAGGCACTTCTACTGGGCTGAAAATGTATTTTCTCTTCATAAGAGCAGGAGTCTATTATGTAAAATTGTCAAGAAAATTTTAATTGCACTGCAGGAAGGACAGATCCTGGCCTAGCCCACAAGCCATGGAAAAACAGAGAGAAACAAAATGGGCTGAATGCCTAATCAGCTGTCTGTCACTTTCTGAATAATGACGACTATTCTAATTATTAGTCACCACACTGGGAAGGTGCAATTATGGAGCAGGGATGACTGCTTTAATTGCTGTTGTGTTAACCCACAATTCGTGAAACCTTTACAAAAATATGACTCAGGTTCCCATAAGCTACAGAGGAAAAAAAATGATTAACAGTTAAAATTCAGTTTTCCTCACTAAAACATTTTTTAAAAAGCTTTGAAGTTGTATTGACAGATATGACTAACAACTGTAATCACTGAAGTAAATTTAGTAAAAACGATCATTTATCTGTCACAATTTACTGAGGGAGCATAAGCAGTTCAGTAAATGTGAAGTTAAGTGAAAGCAAAGATAGAACCCAATTTTTAATGAAATGTAGAGCATTATTAATTGGTTTCCTAGCAACAGCCAGCTAAAATGACTTAACACGTCTGCTCAATCATATGCAAATATAAGTATTATCCCTTAAATGTTGATTATAGTTGGTCTTTTCAGATGCAAATCCAATGTGTAAAGTGAATGTAAATGTTGATAATGCTGATACAAAAAGATCCCGTGATCAACATCATTCTGGTGTTCCAAGCATCAGAATTAAGAATTTCCCTTTGCCAGGCCAGCAGGCTTGGCTCAGTGGTTGACCTTCAATTTATGAACCAGGAGGTCACGGTTCTAGCTGGATCCCCAGTGTGGGGTGTGAGGAGACAGGGGATCAATGGTTCTCTCTCATCACTGATGTTTCTGTCTCTTCCTCCCTCTCCCTTCCTCTCTGAAATCAATAAAAATATATTTTAAAAAATATTCCCTTTGGACCAACTGCAAGATACCTGGGCTGCCATCTTCCTTTCCCTGTCCTCTCTGTCTCACCTTACCACTGCCCACACACCAGTGCAATCGTTAGATAAACTAACAAAGTGATATATAGCCTGGCTTTGCTGAATCACATTACAATTGTTTCTCATGCTTTCAGCTTACAGTTCAATCAGAGGATGCAAGGGATTTGTCAACCCAACACAAAGAAAAGTTGGTCTGGTTGCAAGTAATACCAGACCTTTAGGTGATTCCATCAGAGGCCACGTAGACAAATTCCCTTCAAAACTGCCAAATACGGCACTCCTTCAACCTCGTTCCAGCCTTGTCCTGCAATTCAAGAGAAGCTCCGGCAATAGGGGCACCAAGAAGAGACACCTATAGGGACAGAAAGGGTGTAGCCCCTCAAAATCACCATCAGGCTCCAAAGCCACCATAATAATACACCATTCCAAGCAAAAGCAATGTGCTTGCTAAGCTTTCATTTACTCAAGCAACACATATTTATGGCATAACTAGTGACCTGGTGCATGGATTTGTGCACACTGAAAGGAAATTAAATGGAAGGTGGCCTGCAGGGCGGGACTGGGCAAGATGGCCTGGACATACCTTGGAGCCAACCTCCCGTGGTCCCTCCCTGGCATCTGCGGAGTGAGCAGGGTCCCTTGGTCTGGCTATGGGGATCAGGCTGAAACTGGCTCTTTCACATCCCCTAAGTGGGGTCTTGGAGTGAGAGAGGGCACTGTGCAAAATTGCTGTCGCACAGGGTGTGGAACGCAAACACAAGTGTGCAGTAAACCAGATTCAGGGCCGACAGTGCCCCAGCAACAACATAACCCACGGCCGAAGGTGGAATTGCAGGGCCCAATGAGGAATCGCGCTCCCTCCTCTCTGGTTTTGGGATGCATCACCCAAGAACCGCCGCTGCCAAGTCACTGCAGCTCAGCAGCTCCTGTGTTCAGCATCTGCTCCCTGGTGGTCAGTGAGCGTCATAGTGACCGGTTGGACGGTGGGAGGGACACAGCATATTGGCCTTTTATATATATAGACTAGAGCAGCCGTGGGCAAACTACGGCCCGCGGGCCGGATCTGGCCCGTTTAAAATGAATAAAACTAAAAAAAAAAAAAAGACCGTACCCTTTTATGTAATGATGTTTACTTTGAATTTATATTAGTTCACACAAACACTCCATCCATGCTTTTGTTCCGGCCCTCCGGTCCAGTTTAAGAACCCGTTGTGGCCCTCGACTCAAAAAGTTTGTCCACCCCTGGACTAGAGGCTCGGTGTATGAAACTTGTGCATGGGTAGGGTCCCTAGGCCTGGCCAGTGATCAGGGCCGATTGGGGCCTTCCGGCTGCTGGCCAGGGCCTTCCTTCATTCTGCGCCGCCCCCTGGTGGTCAGCGCACATCATGGCGAGTGGTCGAACTCTGGAGGGGAAAATTTGCATATTAGCCTTTTATTATATAGGATTACAATTTATCAGGCAATGACCTAGGTGCTGGACAGTGGTGAATAAGAAAATAATCCCTATCTTCACC
Source organism: Myotis myotis (assembly GCF_014108235.1). Classification (NCBI taxonomy): domain Eukaryota; kingdom Metazoa; phylum Chordata; class Mammalia; order Chiroptera; family Vespertilionidae; genus Myotis; species Myotis myotis. Next base: position 20,945,137 of record NW_023416315.1, on the reverse strand, counting down.
TTCTTAGTGAAGGGGAGAGAGAAGTCAAGAAACACATAAGATTTCAGGAAGTGTTAAAAAATAGGGTAATATAAACATTTCACCAGGCTTTGCCTTAATTCCTATTGACTCTTAAAGAGAAATATCACTAGAACCTCATTAAGCTGGGAGTCTAAAAAGAAAATAAAAGTGCCCAACAGTTTAGTTCATCAAAGTGGAGACAAATGTCAAAAAGAAAAAAGGTGGCCAACCACTCCATTCAAAAGAGGATTCCCCGTTATTTGCAGCATCTAATGCCAGTTCAAGGAAGCTTTATAAAATTTTGAGTTAAAAATCAACAGGTTATACATGTGACTGCAGTCTGGGTTGCTAAGATGTTTCTTTTAGGCCTGGGTTCTGGAAGCAGCATCAGCAATACCTGGGAACTTATTAGAAATGCCTATTATGGGGCCTAGCCCCATGCTCACTGAATTAGAAATCTGGCATTGGGCCCAGAAATCTGTGTTTTAATCAGCCGTCCAGGTGGTTCTATGCAAGCTAAATTAGAGAGCCACCTTCCCCAGCCAATTCAGCAAGATGGTGTGTCTCCGAGTTTATGCTTAGCACTAACTTGCTGCAGATTATTTCAATCAACAGCAAACCGAGGATCTTTGCACTGTACCTTCAGCATGATGGCATGCATTCAAAATAAACACACTAATTTGTGTGAATTCCTGACACAGTAACTTTTTCCAAAGAATGCACCACTCAGGACACAAGATGCTGATTTACTGATTTCTTAAAATAACCAATTGTTCCAGCTAAGAGAGAAATGAAAAGAAGAAAGATAGTTACTCTTTAGGAAACTCATTTGGTGTAGCCTTCTGAGAGAGGGTCTGATAGTCACTGAGTTGTGGGATCTAGTCTCTCTTCCTGGACCCATTCCAACACTGTCAGGGCTCCATCCTAAACCACAGGTGCTCCCTAGGGTGGCGACTAGAGGATCTTAAAGGAGGACTCGCTGTAAATACTCCAAAAATCCTTGCTGAATGAATGACTCCATCGAATTCTTATATTAAGAGAGAACACTTAATCTCTTAGTGTTCCTGACAATAAAACGAATGTGTGTGGGCATCCGTTCAACAACTTTGAAGATGAAAAAAAGAATCTAGGAGATGCTTTAAACAGAAGAGTGAATCTCAAATGAATTGGGCATTAGAATAATTTGTGATGCCTGATAAAAATGAAAATTTTGGGGCCCCTTTAACAAACATTTGATTCATGTAAATTGGGGTCCAGCATTCTGCCTGTTGAATAAGCACATCTGGGTGGTTTGTATTTAAATTACCAACATGGTAATTTCTTCCAAGGGGTATTAAAAAGGGGTAATGAGAGAGGTGTTTTTTTTCACTCAGGAAAATAAAGCAATACTACAGCAAAAGTACTGCAAGTTCTTTTTCTCTATGTGTGTGTCAAAGCTGGAGAATTGTAGTTGGGAAGAAGTTTGTATATCTTTCATTAAAGTAACTTTTGACGAAGTAACTTCTTCTGATTACAAAATTACACATGTTCTTTGGGGGAAAAAATGGAAAAGTAAAAGGGGGGAAGTAAAAATACATACAATCCTGAGATTACTTAGTGCATTATATTCTTTCAGATAACTTGCTGACTCTACATACACACACAAACATACACACACACACACACACACTTTTTATTTAAATAGTGGGGACAGAGTACATGTAGTTATTGTATGATGTGTTTTTTATATCTAAAAACACTGTCAAAATCCTTCTACCATTCCTTGATTCTTTTAAGTATAAAATGACAGAGGTCTAAACATTAACTTTACTGTCTAAGGGTTGTTTTTTAATCAAGAAATTAAAATTCTATTCATGTGGCCACTGCATAAGTACAAATATTTGTACCATTTGTACAAGTATGCTAAAAATCTCATTATTGTTTTTATTACAATGATTTAACATAGATACAGTTTATTAGTAAGTTTTATTAGTTCATTAGTTCATTTTAATGAATGTATATACATTACTTGAAGGCCTGTAGACATATATACAGTGTATTAATATAACAAAGTATTTACTTTAAAAAAATTTATTAGGCCAAGGTTTTCTAATTGAATTCAAAGGGGGCTAAAAGACTCTGCTGAAATAAAATTGAGACCAAACATTTTTTTTACATGCCCTGAGAGTCTGTAAACTTTAATTCTATTCAATCAGTCAGTGGTCAAAACATAAATGCATTTCACAGAATACACACACCATAACTTGAAAAGCAAATTCTTGCGTATTTTCTAAACATGAGTTTATGTGACTAGCCCACATTCATACTCCCTATAGGACCCGCTATCAGAGAGCCTGCAATGGCTGCAACATTTAGTAGCCACACAAACTTAAGTAAACCCTTTCATTTTTGTATGCTTGTTCCCTCATCTGGAAAATGATGCTAATAAATAATATCTGTTTTGCTGATTTCCAAGGGCCAAGTGGGATAATACATGTGAAGCTCTAAAGTACTACTCCAACGTCATCCAAAGTCCAGGTGGGAGCTAGCTCTCTCACGGTGCTCACTCACCATTTCCTCCCACCACATCCCTTAATCTTTTGAACACAATAGGAGATTGGACAGAATACAAAATGTATGCATGTTGGGCCACAGAACAGGGAATAATTTAACCATATAATATTTGGCTTGAGAACTGCTTTACAATTGAATCCCACGCCAGGATTCCTTACTATGATCATGCCAAGTCAAAGTGATGTATTGTGGGAATTCTTCAAGTAACAGCTCTTTGAGAGTGATGGGCATGGTCACACACTGGGCTTATCATCATCAAGTCAAAGAACCCACCATGACTGGAAACAAAAATTCCCAGGCCTGACATCAGATAGTCTAAGTTTGTAATGTAACCGAAAAAAAATTTTTTTTTTTTTTTTTAGTTTTTAATATATTTTTATTGAGTTCAGAGAGGAGGGGAGAGGGAATTTGTAACCGAAAATTTTTAAGATGCCCTGACCTATCACAATAGTTTCTAAGCCAAATTATTCTGTGTTAAAAAATCTTTAGTTTAAAGTATTACACATATGTCCCATTCCCACCCCCTGGCCCCCATATTGATCCCTTCTGGCCTAATTATTCTTAACATTAAAAATTACTCAATCGTTTCTGTAAGACTGAGCACCCTAAGTACAATATGATTGAACTGTAGGTCTGTGATTTGTACATTCACAAGGACAGAAAGCCCTCAAAATTGTTCTCAGTCACTTCAACAAAAACATCTATATAAATGACCTGACTATGCACAACCAACTTTCCTCTTGGTACCCAAGGTTAGGGAAATAATGAAAGTTTGGCCAGCCCTTTCCAAAGCATGTTTTATTTCACCACAATCTTCTCTCCTTACATAAATAATACCACAGTAGGCACTAGATGGTTATAAAAATTTTAAACATCCTGAAAATTATAATTATCATCTCATTTTCCTTCCCTTTTTCCTGTAGAAAACAAGCAAAAAGGACAGATATTTGGCCCCTCCACCCTGCCCCCTGCATATATTGACAAAGCTCTGGACACAAAGACACAACATTCTTTTGTTCATTCAACAAATGACCAACTAAGCATTCTCAGCACCAACCACAAATCTGCAGAGCTTATCCCAGAGCAGTATCCTACAATTTGCTAAGAGTTCTGTAACCATTCTTTTAGAGAATCAAATATTGCCTGATTTTTCTAATCTCTGGGTTGGAAAACCGGGCTGTGGCTTTGCCATGGGCATTCTTTCTCAGAGGTTTCCTCTACTGAAGCAACAGCGTGGTTCTCTCAATGTACTACTGTTTGGTGCAATTCTTAAAATTCGATGCAAGAAAAAATTCAACACAGAAACCTTCAAATTTATTGTACTAAGCAATCTCACCTGGAACACATGGGTCCGGGGCTGACCACATACAATATTGATTAAAAAACACAATTCTTTGATCATACTGTTCTCATGATCAGATGTTTCTTGGCTAAAAAAAACACTTTAGTTGGAATCCCAAGGAGAATATCATTATATGTAATTTTCCTACTAAAACTGATGAAATGGAATAATAAGTGCTCGTTTTGTAAAACCTGTGAGTTATTGGTCACCTGATTACCATTAGAGAATACTAATTAGGGTAAACAGTATGTGGCAGTCTTGGCCTGAAAGACAGTTAGCAACGAATTCATTAGGGAGAATGAGTATCAGCAAGGCTCCGCTAATTTATAACACTGACCGCAACATGAAATCCAGTCGTGTTCCAGACCCAGAACTCATTAAAAGTGCAATGGGAGAAGAGGGAGCGAAGACTGTTTTTGCTTACAAACTTGAGGCCTTGTGGGAACAAAGTATCAGGATACCCATAGCTCAGGGGGAAACCAGGACTGCCCATAAAGATTTCAAAGGAGTCAACTTCAAGGACGAGGAAGGATTCTTGAGGGTGGTGAGGAGAGGATTAACTGAAAGTTATAAAGTGAAATGATTGCGAAGGCAATTTGAGCTACGCATAAGGAAGCAATTCCCAGCCATAATTTTAATTAGGAGCCCGGAGTGATCTTCTGTGTGATGCTGGCCTTTCAGCATTACCATGATGCAGAACTGCCCCGCCTCCATCTGCATGAACATAGAGTGCAAGTGAAACAGACACAGGAACAAAGGTCAACCATCCTCCATTCTTTGTATCCCCCCAACTGCAGGTGCAACTTCCCAAGTAAAATACCTGTGTATAGTTAGCTCTCAATTCATAGTCAATTGACAAACAACTGATGAAACCAAAGAGCCCCCACTCTCCCACCCTCACCCCCCAACCCATCTCTGACCCGGCACATTTCTCCCACATACGGGACTTCCTGTTGTGCTGCCAAAGGACCTTGATGGATATACACAGAAACCCTGAGAGAATCAGCGAGTGGAAGAGAGGAAGAAGCCATAAAAAACAGACCCTGCTTTAACCACAGACGCAAACTCCCAAGCAAGCAAGGCTGGGTCTCCCCTTTCCAAAAAATGTCATCCTCCAAGCCTCGAAAATTGTTTACTCATCTCTATTTTATCATCTGGTTCATTAAAATGAGGTTCATTTGGCTTAACAAACACTCTTCTAAAAAGACAAATAATTCTATAAGCAGGCCAGAAAACATACCCTTTTTATTCACTCTAGGGATCAGATTTGCTCTCTGGCCACCAGCTGTAATTGGCTGCCTGGAAGAAATGAGAGTTTTAATTGAGAATGGTTAAAAGGGGAAGAAAGGTGAACTGCAAGACAAGGAAGGACCATCCTATATAATAAAAGCCTATGTGGCGTTGTGTGACACCCTCACACGACATGGTCATAAGATGGCCGCCACAAGATGGTCACAAGATGGCCCACAGGGGAGGGCAGTTGGGTGCAACCAGGCCTGCAGGGGAGGGCAGCTGGGGGCAATCAGGCCAGCAGGGGAGGGCAGTTAGGGGGCGATCAGGCCAGCAAGGGAGCAGTTGGGGGTGATCAGGCTGGCAGGCAGGCGAGTGGTTAGGAGCCAGCAGTCCCGGATTGTGAGAGGGATGTCCGACTGCCGGTGTAGGCCCGATCAGTCAGACATCCCCCAAGGGGTCCCAGATTGGAGAGGGTGCAGGCTGGGCTGAAGGACAACCCCCCCTTCCAACCATGCACAAATTTCGTGCACCAGGCCTCTAGTAGGGATATAACAGAGAAGGGGGACCACAATGGGGAAGAACATTAAAGAATCAAAAGAACACCTGCTGCTTAGATAAAGAGGTAAGATAACGAGATGATGACACAGACAATGTACAAGGTGTGTTTACTTTTTAAAATCTGTCAGAAAAGGAAACAGAAATTTTCTTCTTCTTCTCTTTCCCCGGCAGCAATGCTTTCAGGATCCGGTTTCCAACCTAGTGTTAATACTAGAGTTCAGCTTCAATTTGAGATAAATGGACTTTTGTGCAATAGCCTTGCTATTGGAACTATTTGCTGTGATAACTCCTTACTGTGACCTACCAGCACCCCACCTCCCTATTCAGCCTCACTCACAATGTCCCAGCCACACAAAGCTTCCTCCTGTTCCTTGAACAGGCTGACTTGTTTCTACCTCAGGGCCTTTGTACTTGCTGCTCCCTCTGCCAAGAACAGATTTCTTTCTGGAGAGTCTTGTGCATCCCTGTGATCTCAGAATAAATTTCACCTCTTCAAATGGGCCTTCTCTGACCCATTTAGCACCTTCTATTTTGTATTATGAACAAAATTCATATACAACTGTCTGTTTTGTATTGTTCCCACTGCCTATTTTATTTCCTCCTTAACACTTAGGCCTATCAGACACGCTATCTTGTTCATTTATTTAATTGTACATCACTCATCTTTTCACTAAACTCCAAGTTTTCATGAAAGTGGGATTCTAATCTCTTGCTCACTGTCCTCTACTCTGTACCTGGCATGTAGTAAGCTCTCAATATTGTTTGTTTCAAAAAGAACTTTAACAAACATATGGAACACTACCTCTCTTTTTTTAAATTTGGAGATTTCTCCATTATAAAAAGCATCAAAATCATATCCAATGAAAACCTTTAAGTAAACATATATGCTTTTAAATTCCAGAGTTAGAATTGTGTTAAACTTACCAGTAATTCTCTTTCACTGAAGAAACACAACATGACCCTGGTTCCTCAGGACCCCCAATAAGAGCCCAGTCTAAAATGATTTTTATTTGGGGGCCTATAGTGACAATATGAGCCCCATCGTTAGGGAATTTCTCAAGGATATGAGAACAGAGGATTGAAACGTGTATATATGTGTGTGTGTAGGTTTGTAACTCCAAGAGTATATTGTCCAATCCTTGTTTACACTATCATTAATCATCTTTCATTTTGTATTACAGTTATTTATATGCATATTCTCTCTCCTGGATTGTAAGTACCTTGAGGAGTAGGACTCAGGTCTGATTCTTCCTACCTCCCACACAGTGCTTTATACATTACAGGCCCTCAATAGACACTGCCCGGATGCATGAATGATACTTCCACTGCTACTCAGAAGAAAGCAAACTGAACTATCCTGTCTGCAGGTAACAATTTTTCTAAGTGATGACTGGGTAAGTCGAAGGCACTAATATTTCCTTCTAAAATAATGTCATCATTTACTATTGAGAGATAGACTATTATTTGAAACACAAACAGGCACATGTTGCATTGCACACACACAGACACGCCAGTGTGAGTGAAAATTAAACACAGAAATTTCAACATGGAAAGTTCTAGGCCCAATGTTTGTGTTCCCCCAAACTGAAGGGTCCTCTCTCCTCAACAGGCTACATACCTAACAACAGAACTGTGTTGCTACTACAAACACTAATGAAAAGGCAGATATGAGACAGAGCTTTCGCCATGTGGCACAGAGTTTACTGTTTAAGCTGTAGGGGCGGCCACATGTTACAAGTTTTACAACTGTTCTTATGTCGGTTAATTGCTTCTAAGAGCAAACGGCACCCTGCCACATGCTTGTAGCTGCATGTTCTTGGGCTATTTTAATCAGAACGGGCCTGGATTTATAGCAAAATAACTTTACTCAGGACTTTCTGCCAAAATCTTATCTGATGAACACCCCCCACACGTGGACATCTGGGGATGGCGTTTCGAGGAACTGTTCTGAAGAACGTGGAGGAGATGTTTTCAAGGGCAAAAGAGAGCTTCAAAAGACACAAGTACTTTTTAAGTCTGATCAATAGCAAAGAGCATTCACTGTAAAATGCCTCTTAAACCCTCCTTTCAGTGACATTTACAGCAACTCCAAGACAAAATGCTTATAAACAACCTGGTGGTATGCTGGCTAAGTGATACCAACATAAAATCCTCTGTGTTTATCTACGTATCTAGGTAGAAGGAGGTTATCCACAGATTCATCTCTAGTCCTCTTCTTGTATTAGCATCTCGTGCTATTGTACCGGCTCTTTTATTTTAAGCAACACCGTGTTATGAAGTTTCTGCAAGCTGCTGAAATTGGCAACTGTACAAATACCTTTTTCCATTCTATTTCATTTCAGGAAAAATATTCATTTTCCCGCAATGTATGGATAGCACTGCCAATCTACACTGCTGCTATGGAAGCCGAACAACATAACAACAACAGAGCTCATAATCTGAGTAGGGACTAATGACTACAAGTTCATGCACCAGGTACTGTGCCGAACAGCCTGCATTTTTTATTTCACATAGCCCTTACAACTCACTTTATTTTACAGATGAAGAAACTGGGACGCAGGGAATTTAAGAGATGTGTTTGAGGGCGACAGCTAAAAATAAGTGGTAGATCTGAAAGAGTGGAACCCTGTTTTCTAACTGTAAGTTCACTACACTAAACTTTTTCTGCCTCTGGTGATTTCTTTTAAAAAGATTATATATATCTACACTAATAAAAGACAAACATGCAAATTGACCATACTTTTGCTACACCTTAAACCACGCCCACCAGCCAATCAGAGCGACTATATGCAAATTAACCCAACCAAGATGGCGGCCGGCAGCCACGGAGCTGGAGCAAGCAGGAAGCTTGGTTGCCCCAATGATGGAGGAAGCCAAGCTTCCTGCTTGTCACGGTGATCTCTGAGCTTCACTCAAAGCAACAAAGTTTCAATTATAGAAGGTAAATAAACACCAGATACCTGCTTTCAGCTGGCCGTGGCCACGGAGCTGGAGCGAGCAGGAGGCTTCCCTCCTGCCCGCCCTGGCCAGCTCTGAGTTCCTCTCAAGGCTACAAAGTTTCAATTGTAGAAGGTAAATAAATCCCAGAATAAAAAAATAAAAAAAAAGGAGGCTGGGAGCTTCCATCGCCAGGGGGCTTGGCCAACCTGAAAATGGCCCTCAGCACCTCACCCAGTCTGGCCAGGCACCCCAGTGGGGAACCCCACCCTGAAGGGGGTGTGACCAGCTGCAAACAGCCATCAGCCCCTCACCCAGGCTGGCCAGGCACCCCAGCAGGACCCCCACCCTGATCTGGGACACCCTTCAGGGCAAACCAGCCGGCCCCCACTCATGCACCAGGCCTCTATCCTATATAATAAAAGGGTAATATGCAAACTGACCCTAACAGGAGAATGACTGGGAATGACTGGTCACTATGACACACACTGACCACCAGGGGGCAGACGCTCAATGCAGGAGTTGCCCTCTGGTGGTCAGTGCGTTCCCACAGGAGGAGCTCTGCTCAGCCACAAGCCAGGCTGAAGGCTGCCAGTACAGCGGTGGTGGTGGGAGCCTCTCCTGCCTCCTCAGCAGCACTAAGGATGTCCAACTGCAGTTTAGGCCTGCTCCCTACTGGCAAGTGGACATCCCCCGAGGGCTGCCGGGCTGCCAGACGGATGTCTGATTGCCAGCTTGGGCCCAATCCCCCAGGGAGTGGGCCTAAACCAGCAGGTGGACATCCTCCGAGGGGTCCCAGACTGCAAGAGGGCATAGGTCGGGCTGAGGGACCTCCCCAAGTGCACAAATTTTTGTGCACCGGGCCTCTAGTGTGTGTGTGTGTGTGTATAATATATTTTTTTATTGACTATATATATATAATATATATATATATTATATATATATATATATGTATGTATATTATTGATTTTGGAGAAGAAAAGAGAGGGAGAGAAGGAAATGGAAATATCAATGAGAGAGAATCATTGATTGGCTGCCTCCTGCACACCCCCTACTGGGGACCAACCTTGCAATCTGGGCATGTGCCCTGACCAGGAATGGAACAGTGACCTCCTGGTTCATAGGTTGATGCTCAACCACTGAACCATCCTGGCTCGACCTCTTGTGATTTCTTAAATGGTAAGCCGACCTCCGCAGGAAAAGAAATGACCTGGATATGTACAAGGATATGGCCTGTGCCCGTCCAGCAAGGATGAGTCTAGAAACAGCAGTGTGTTTAAAATCGAGATAGAAATAACACCTCCATTGAGGTGGCTGTCATGGGTGTGCCTTAAGCAGAGTTGAATATATGGTAGGACTGGACAGCTCAAACCCACCAATGTTTAATGCGTACCTGCCGTACCCTGGCCACTGCAGCCTACGCCAGAATCACAGAGGTAGCAGCGGCCTTGTCTCCATGGGTTTGCAGTCCAGTTAGGGAGAAGGACTGGTAGGGATAGCAGTTAAAATACTTCATGAAAAGACGCCATATTGACACAAGTTGTCCAGGCACAGGGGTGTGATGCTAAGGAACTGCCCAGAGGCTCCCATAGGTGCTGGGTCTTGAGACTGGCCCTGAGGGAGCTGGCAGTGAGCTGACAGGACAGGCTGGAGGGCCGGAGGTGGATGGCTGTACACACTGGAAGTCTGTAGGAAACAAGGCTGGAGGCCAGAAAGGAATAATGGCGTGTGCCACACGCTTACTCTGTGTCGGGCGCTGTGCGAAAGCACTTTACTGACCAGCAACCCGGCAGGCTAGGCATCCTGATGCCATCTTATGGGTGGCGCAGCTGAGGCACAGAGGAGGACAGTGACTGGCCTGATACTGCTCAGCACAGTGGTAGGGCTGACCTGAGACTCAGGACATCCCTCCCAAAGCCCACAGCAGACAGGTGTACTGCCTGGCCTCTCGGGGTCCCACACGGAGACAACATGATAGCAACCTCTCCCCAACTCCACGGAAAGCAGGAGGGCTGGACTAGAGGCATGAGGCCAATGGGCTGCTGAGATGGAGCATTTTCTCAGCAGCCAGCGCCACCTCACCAATTGTTCCTCTGTCCTGCCAGGGCCCTGCACAAGCCTGTGGCATCCCAAACCAAGCGGGTGAAGCCTACTGGGGCCAAGAGGCCTGCAGCAAACCAGAAGCACTTTTGCTCATGACTCCACCGAGCTCCTCAACAGCATTTATCAAAAGCAGCAGAAGCTCTTCCTTGCAAGTCCCTGTCTCCCTGGGAGGTGGCCGAGTTCTCAAATGAGTTATGCATATTCGTTACTTGTGTATCCCCAAGATGCAGATGCTTTCGGAATCCCCTCCCCTCCTTGCTGAGGCTGTTTCTCAGCGGTTACTGGGTGAGTGGCTTCTGCAGTGCAGCCAGGAACTCAGGAGGGCCAATGTGGGTCCTTTTCCATCTGGCAAATGCGAGTGACTTGGTGACATGCAAAATGTTATTGTCTGTATCCTGGGAATGAAGAGGAACTGAGGACTGGTGGAGGGGGGCACCATTACTAGTGTTAACCCATATTTATTTAGAACATAATGGGTCCTCTTCTAAGAACCTTAGATGTATTAATTCACTTAATTGTCTCGACAACCTATCGGGGTAGATACAATTATTACTCATTTTCCTGATAGTTCCACACCTTGCCCAAGGTCATGCAGTAGTGAGTGGTAGAGCCAGAGTTCAGTCTGGGGTAATCCCACTCAGAACTCACCATCTTAACATCTATCTCAAGAGAAATACGTATTGCAGAACCATCCCTACCATGTGTTACAAGCAGGTGTCACCACTCTATAGGGCTTACGTGCTTATTACAAAAAGGGAGTGAAATGCAGATAGAATAGCACACGTTCTCAGAGAATCCTGATGCTGGTGGAAGCTACAATGGAAATAAGAGCCAGAAGCTACAAACAGACCCAGCCATACCAGAAAGGCACAGAGAACAAGTTAATAATGGCCTAAATACAGCGGCATCGCTTCAAATCCAACCTATTATTAATTAATTTATGTATTGCCACCAGGGAGGCGGCAGCTAGTATTAAGTTAGATTAAATTATGGAGAAGCTTCAGCGTTGCTGTGACTATTTCAACAGTAATTATTAAGTTGCTCTGCCTTCCCTCCCTAATAAAAGCCCTTTATTCTCATTCTCAGAATGCTTCACTGTTCACCTGTCGCTAGCGTCTTTTGACAGGCATGACAAGCTTTTCAGAGTAGACTAAAGACACTTTTCAAAGAGAACAAGGAAATCTGATTTGTAAATCCTAGGAGGCTTCCGATCTAAACTCGGATCTCCGAAGAATATTCACCTCCTGTTTCCTCCAAAAAGGGTACTGGGTCTCACTGCTGTGCTGAGTATATACTTGCCAAGACTGACAGGCTCTGAAGGAACAGGGAAGGGAGCACTGGGTGAGCAGTCCGAGGGCCTGGCTCACTCCCAGACTTGCCTCTCAGGCATCTGTGAATTCCCCTTAGTGTGCACATGTAGAGAACAGAAGCACCTACACGACCTACCTCCGGAGCACGCAGCAGCGTGGGCGGGAAGGGAAGCTAAAAGGAGGTAACATACATGAAAGTGGCGTGGAAATGACAAACCTCACAAGTGTGAGCTGATTCATGAACTAGTTTGCCAAACATTGGACTATTATATTTAATATTTAAATGAGTTAACAGATTAATTAGGTTGTGGTAGACCTACCAGGGCAGGGCTGGGTCACTACCCCTTGGCCCAGCTCTGATGACCTCTTGCCCTACTACTCTTGCTTCATACCAGAGATAAATTGCCCAACTGCCTATAGGGACACCTGATCCTAGTTCAGATTCTGCCACTGAACCTGCTTTAGTGAGCTCCTGACTGCCTGGGGACCTGACGGACCATTGTCTGTCTCTGGCATGGCCAAACCTTTCTTCCTAGGAAAAGACCAAAGGAAGCTCCTCACACAGGCTCATTCCTTCCCCCTCTGCACTAGCTAGCGGGCCAGAAAGCCTGTAGTCATTGCTTTTCCTATTGCCCTGCACTCAGTAACTCATTCATTCAATAGACTTACTGAGGACCATGAAGACAACACCTGCCCTCAAGGAGCTCCCATGGCACAGGAGGCCCAGCCCTGGGGACAAGCACAGATATTCGGAGAGTACACTGGGGGATGGGGAGACATAGGTCCCCGCTGTTTCAGGACAAGGAGGCAGAAAGGAAGACCGGGAAAGGTTGAAAGCTTCTAGAAAGGTTGAATGAAGTCACTAAAAGTCCCAGTTGCCCAGAAAACAGGCAGAGAGCAACATGATTGAGGTGTCAAAAGAGAAGAGCCCTCACAGTGAAAAAACACGAGTAGCATATTTTTACTACTGTCTAGGAAACACATGCCTGCCTGGCCCTTGTCCCACACCCCACTGTGGTTCTGATTCAGGTCTGGCTGGGGAGAGAACACACATGCCCTTACGAGGCTCTACAGGTGATTTTAATATCCGGCCCCCAATAAATTCTGTTGGTGCTTGCAATATTTTTCACATCACGGAACAACACAGTACTTGGTATTTATACAACACATTGAATTGAAGTAGAGGTGATTTGGCAACACCTACGTGGGGATTGGTTTAAAAAAAAAACAGCTTTCCTTCTTTACATTTCTACAATAAGAAAAATAAAATGCTAGAAAGGATATTAATCTTTTGCAACCACTAAATTCAAGAAATTTAGAAAGGGAGCCACAATTTGTCCTGTTAGAACTTTTTGAATGGTTGTAGGCAATATTAAATGTTTTAGCAGTTAGAAATTCACAGCCTGAAATTTGTGGGTAAAACCCGTTCATGGCACACAATTTTAGAAAACTCTCAGGTTATGTTGTCACAGCTTTTAACTGGGGGTGGAACAGAAATTCACAGGCTTCAGATATGTCGCCACAGCTCGTATCCTTTTCCAGTGAAATCCCCAGTCAAACGTTAAACAGAAAGTCGATCTAGGCACAGTTCAGAGGCATGTGACTTCGAGAAAATTAAGTTCACAAACAAGATGAACAAGCAGCTCCCACATAGGAAGCCTGACACCCAGAGGAGAAGGTTTCGGAAAGGATCTTTTAAAGGCTCAGCTTTCTGAGCTCTAGAGGTGGAGCCAGAGAACCTGCCCGATGTTCTGTAGGTATACATGGTGGAATGCCAGAAAATTCCTGTAAGGTGTTGGTCAGAGGCCAACACCACGCACACCAGGCCAGTTTCCTCAGTAAAAGGCTGTATTTAGAGTAACATCAAGTGAACTCCAACAAGACTCTCCATTCAACTGTTAAGTTATAGTATCTACAGACCCAAGATCAAACCAGGCATTTTCTATGCAGCACGCCTTCAACTACAAGGCATAGGCCAAACTAATAATACATTTTTATTTGTATTCTTATGTATTTTTTAAAACATATTTTTATTGATTTCAGAGTGGAAGGGAGAGGGAGAGAGAGAGACATCAATGATGAGAGAGAATAATTGACTGGCTGCCTTCTGCATGCCCCACACTGGGGATGGAGTCCACAATCTGGGCATGTGACCTGACCAAGAATCGAACCATGACCTCCTGGTTTATAGGTCAAACACTCAACCACTCAGCCAAGCTGGCTGAGCAATAATACATTTTTTTAAAGTCCTGATTTTTGCATGTGGCCACATAAAGTAAGTTCAGCAGTTATTATGAACTCACCCGCAGAAAGATAACACAAGTTCCAATGTTGAGTACCTGACAGATACGTTAAATATCCATAGTTCTCTTTATCTATGGCTTTCCAACTTTTGACCACAGCCTGAACTAAGAAACAATTTTTAACATTTCAACTAGTATACCTACACATGGAAAACTGAAAAAAAAAAAAATTCAAACACTCTTTTCTAATTTCTTTCATTTTAAAAATAAGACAAAAATTATACCAGTCATGATATACAAGCTATTACTGAGTTTACAGTTAGAGAGAATACCACAGTCAGAAAAATATTAGTTAGGTACATTATAGTATATATGCACAGTGAAATAGGATGTAGCCATTAAAAGAATGAGGCAGATGTACCATTCATATGAATGATGTCCAAGGTAGATTATTAAATGAAATAAAACTAATTTAAAAATGGTTGGGTTCGCTTCTGAAGGATGCTCCAACATGTTTTCCCTCTTCTTTGTCAACAGGATATGAAAAAAATCACACAGAAAGAGAATTTCTCAAATGGCCATAAAATTATGTGGGGAGCTTGGTGAAATTCCTGGGCGCCATCGCTGGGGATTCTGCAGTGACAGACACTAGACCACAGCTACCACCTGTGTAGAAATACTTCCTGGCCAGAGGCCTGGCAGTGTGAGCCGGTGAGGCTCCTGACAGAGCCCCACTTAGGAGGAAGACCGCAGGGAGCCCAGACTCCCAGGGTCAGAAATGAGTCCTATGGGCAGTGGAGGAGGTGCCTCAAGTACTCCTGAGGGAGTACATGAGACCTTTCTACTGTGGGCATCCTTCCTTCTGTTTCTCCCCCACACATCCCTATTTTTAGCTCTGAGCATGGACTAAGAGGCCAAGTACAGAAGGAAGTCCTGGTGTTGAAATGAAGTTTCTCCCTGTGTTTGCCCCTCAGAGCCAGAGTACGTCTCAGGAGGCCACCCAGGGCCCTGCTCGCTCGAGAGCCCTTATTCAAAAGAAATGGCTCTTCTGCAGTGTGGCTGGCAGAGAGCAGGTTGGATTTCAGCACCCGACCCCCTCCCACTCACGTATATGCAGTGAACAGCCTGCATGACTGTATCACAGTGGTTCTTAACCTTCCTAATGCCGCGACCCTTTAATACAGTTCCTCATGTTGTGGTGACCCCCAACCATAAAATTATTTTCGTTGCTACTTCGTAACTGTAATTTTGCTACTGTTATGAATCGTAATGTAAACATCTGATATGCAGGATGTATTTTCATTGTTACAAATTGAACATAAGTAAAGCGTAGTGATTAATCACCAAAACAATATGTAATTATATATGTGTTGTCCGATGGTCTTAGGCGACCCCTGTGAAAGGGTCGTTCGACCCCCAAAGGGGTGGCGACCCACAGGTTGGCAACCCACAGACTGAGAACCGCTGCTGTATCAGATGTAACCCAATTCACTGCGGTGGTCAACCCTGGCCCTGGTCTTACTCCGTTCAGGAATAAAAATTACAGGCACCGTGTGGGAGTAGAAAAAGCACCATGTTGGGAGTCAGGAGAGCTTTCCATCCCAGTCCGGCTGTGTGACTGGGACATAGGCACTGGGCCATGGCCCGCATTCTCCTGAGAGACAGAATGAAGGGCTTTCCCTGACCCTCAGTCCAGCCCAGTGATGGCGAACCTATGACACACATGTCAGAGGTGACACGCGAACTCATATTTTGGTTGATTTTTCTTTGTTAAATGGCATTTAAATATATAAAATAAATCTCAAAAATATAAATCTTTGTTTTACTATGGTTGCAAATATCAAAAAATTTCTATATGTGACACAGCACCAGAGTTAAGTTAGGGTTTTTTAATATGCTGACACGCCGAGCTCAAAAGGTCCGCCATCACTGGTCCAGCCCTTGGGGTCTTGCCTCACCTTCTACAACTCCATGTTTCCTTCTCCACATCCCGGCTTGACTGAAACACGGCTACTGGCACAGGCCACCAGGCTGTGCTGTGTGGCTGCTGGCCTTTGTGGAGAGCTGTTCCCTGCTTGGAAAGCCCCTCCTGACACGAGTACATTTCACTCACTGGTCCATATTCTTCAAGGTCCAGCTCCAGCTCTGTTTCTCTGGGTAAGCCTTCCCTGGCTTCCTCAGGTACGGTCCTCACCACTGCACCTTGAATAGACACTCCTCCTCAGAGCAGGTGTTCCACTGAATTGGGGTTCTCAGCTGGAGTGTCTGTCTCCCCATCACAGGCAGGGACCACATCCTTTGGAGACAATGTTCCACTGACCACACAGTGTTAGGTGCACAGACACGGCATGTACTGTAGGAACGAATCAATGGCAAGACTGTTTCTTCTACCCTCTGTGGAAGTTATTGAATGTGTCCCCGTGTATCAAGGAGAGGAAACATTACCTGTACCTATGTCCAGTCTTTGGAAGCACAGACAGATCCTTTTAAGTTAAGAGAAAATGATATTATACATAAGAGGCCTCTATGGTGTATTTTCATCAATGCAGCCCTTTAAAAACATAAGCCAGGTCTTGTTTCATTATTTTATTATCTGTCTTTCCTCCTAAAATGTAAGCTCCAGAAGGGCAGTCAATTGCATTCATTGCTGAGTCCCCATCACCTAAAGCAGTGTCTGGAACCTAGATGATGCTCTGTAAAAAAAGAAAAAGATGTTGAATGAAGGAATGGAGTAATAAATGAACTCATGAAGATGAAAGGTGCTTGTGTGTGGGGGGGGAGGGGGGGGGACGTGAAAAGAAGGGAAAGAATTTGAATCAGATTCTGCACTGCTAAGCATGTTTACAAATTGCTTTATAATCACTAATTAGCTTTTCTAAACCACATCCCCTGAGTAGGCAGGCCTATCCTCCCAATTTTAAGATAAGGGAATTCAAACCCAAGGTCACACAGCAAATCAACTTCCCCTTCAATGCTGAGTTTTGAGCTGGTAATAAGAGTGAGATTAAAGATACTGATGATTTGTAAAAGGTTGAAATATTAGAGGAAATAAAAGAGTTCAGGGCATGGGACCAAGAAAGCTTTGCATATATTCTCAGCACACTGCACGAAAGAAAAGCAGACTGCTCTGTCCGGAACCATACGTACACTATTCGTACAACACTATTCGGTCATCAGTTTCCACAGTCCTGAGAGGCAGACATTTGCAAGAAACAATGGGAGCTGCAGTTTAGCTCCAGCGTCTCAGGCCCAGCTGCCAATCAGCAGTGACACCACTTTGTCACACGGAGGCTGGGCTCATGCAACACCAGGGCCTGCACAGGCGCTTTACAGGGAGAATGCAGGGGGAAGAGAGAGGAGAAGACTAAAACACCAACTAAAAAAAGAAAGAGTTCATCAAATAAACAATAGGCTGACATCAAAAATAAAAATATATACAATCATAGTTTAATCACTGTATAATCTTCTAGCAGCAAAAATGCTCACGCATATTACAAATGAGACTCTAAATTATACTTCTCCCCCCGCCCCCCCACCCCAAAATAAAGGAAATGGACAGATGAAAGAAAGAGTCCTAATCATTCCATTTCAGTTTTTTTTTTAAAAATACATTTCATTGATTTTTTACAGAGAGGAAGGGTGAGGGAAAGAAAGCTAGAAACATCGATGAGAGAGAAACATCGATTAGCTGCCTCCTGCACAACCCCCACTGGGGATGTGCCTGCAACCAAGGTACATGTCCCTGACCGGAATCGAACCCGGGGCCCTTCAGTCTGCAGGCCGATGCTCTATCCACTGAGCCAAACCGGTCAGGGCAGTTTTTTGTTTTAATCAAAATGAAATTTGCTGAAACCTGGCTGGATGGTTCAGTTGGTTCGAGTGTTATCCTGTACACCAAAAGGTTTGATTCCCAGTCGCAGCACACACCTAGGCTGCAGGTTCAATCTCTGGCCAGGGCATGCGTGGGAGGCAACCAATTGATGTCTTTCTCTCACATTGATGTTCCCCCCCTGCTTCCTCTCTCTAAAAAATCAATAAAGCATATCCTAGAATGAGGATTTAAAAAAATTAAATTTGTTGAAAAATCATAGCTGGTTTCCCAGCATTATTAATAAGTCCAAGAAGGGAAGAGTACAATGTACATTTTGACTCAAATTAGAAATTAATTTTGGTTGGTCTTTTTCAATTTACTTTTTAAAACATATTTTTTATTGATTTTTGAGAGAGAGAAAGGGAGAGGGAGAGAGCGAGAGAGAAACATCAATGTGAGAGAGAAACATTGATCCACCCAAACCTGGGCTGGGGACCAAACCTACAACCTCTTGGTACACAGGAGCATGCTCAATCAACTGAGCCACACTGGCCAGGGCTCAATTTACTTTTTATGTAGTTGGAGAAATGAGATCAATCTCGCTTCTGTTTTAACAATTAGTTTCCACTAAAACATAAAAATACATTTGACACTGGGAGAAGGAAAGAGGTCACAGACTGCTGAACAGGGAATGGAGGAACAAAGAACATTCGGAAACAAGGAAGCCCATCCTCAACAGTCCTTCAAGACTGATCCACATTTCACCAAGTGGAAGGGCCGAGCACAAGGTAACTAAAATGTCCAGGGCATTGGCAGGGCTGGAGGCAAGGCCAAAGTGTGAGATCTCTGCTTCTCTGGGTCCTGAGGGTATGACTCTAGGGCAGGGGTGGGCAAACTTTTTGACTCGAGCGCCACAATGGGTTCTTAAACTGGACCGGAGGGCCGGAACAAAAGCATGGATGGAGTGTTTGTGTGAACTAATATAAATTCAAAGTAAACATCATTACATAAAAGGGTACGGTCTTTTTTTTTTTTAGTTTTATTCATTTCAAACGGGCCGGATCTGGCCTGCGGGGCGTAGTTTGCCCACGGCTGCTCTAAGGGAGGTGCTCTAAGGGGTCATGCCTCCCAAAATACTGGAAGCAAATAGGAAATCATATTGAAATGGAGACAAGGAAAACCCAAAGCTGGGGATAAATTATAACCCGACCCTGTGGCTTAATCACTCACTCAAACTGCAGCCCATATAATGTCAGATGAGGCGTTCCTAAACATTTAGCATGATAGCATCTTCTTGACATCCAACAAAACTGAAAATGGTTTGTTACTAATTCATCTTCAAAGGTGCATGAAAAGCGATCTGACGCTTTCACCATATTAACTTTTAAAAACAGCTTTACAGAGATTGAGTTTATATAAAATCCACCTATTTTTAAGTGTGCAGTTTGATGAGTTTGGGCAAATATATACACTTGTGTGACCATGATAGCAATAAATAAATAAAAAAGAGAATATTTGCATCACTCCCCAAAAGTTCCCTGGTGCCTCTTTGTAGTCAAGCACCTTTCTCCATCCCAGGCCTTGGGCAACCAGATCTGTTGCTATGGTTTTGCCTTTTCTAGAATTTCACGTAAACAGAATCATCCAGTGTGCAGCCTTGTGCCCGGTTTCTTTCACTTAGCACGCAGTTTTGAGGCTCATGCATGCTGCCGTGTGGGTCAGGAGTCCCACACGTTTTTATTGCTGAGTAGTATTCCGTTTCTTCATGTCACTTCCACATGCTTCCTAGAAGCCCTACCGTAATCCCTATGCTAACATCCTAAATGTTATTTCTCTACATTCCTTGATTTTGTCCTCTGAAGAAATGTCAATATGGCTTTGGTCACATGGCCAGTACAAAAAACACCTCCTGTCAGGAGGGTCACAATCATCAAGCCAACAAAAACTGAAGCACACAGTTGGAAATAACTAGCCATGCTGAGGAAAAGAAGGCCAAAGGTGAGAAGCCGACATCCCGACGAAATCTCCTGACTGTAAAACGCTGAGTTATAGGGAGAGCCACTTCCTCACTGATCAGCTGATCAGCATTTCTACATGTTGGGAACAATGACACACCTGACCATTGTGAGGGGTACATGAGACACCCGCCTGGCTTGTGAAGTTTCAGGGTATTTAGGTATTTCACATGATTGGATTTTTGGATAACTGAAATTTATCTTAAGTGCCGTTAATTATAAGTAAGTACTGAAAGGGTACTAATTCCATGCCTTATTAAACAGTCTACTGAACATAATGAGCTGTTTACTAGATGCACAATCAGCATTATAAATAGTCCGATGGCGCTAAGCTCTTGAACAGAGAGGTCCTCAGGGGTTACCAGACTTGGGTCTTCCTATTCTAAGTGGCCCCAAAGTACTGTTATTTTAAGTGGAACTTTCCATCTTCTTCCTATGGTAACTGGCAACCTTGACACTGTTGCTATGTCCTTGCTACTAACCTGCTACTAGTTTCCCTTTAAAAATAATCATAAAATATCTCCATGATACAGAAAAGTCTTAGAAAATAAGTATCTCCCCTCAGACTTTGAAACTGTTCACAACTGATGTATTTGTTTCAGAACAATTTTCAATACAGTAAAAAAAAAATAGCTTTTTTGGTGAATTTCGCCCCCCCCCTTTTTTTTTTTTTGCTGTGCAGCTGAGTTTGCCCAAATATTTGTGAGCATACATATACTCTGGAATGTCACTTTTATGACATTTTGTTCAATGTGTTTTTTAGGCTGCTACATAAGCACCATTGTTTTAGATGCTGATTAGAAGAGCAAGTGAATGTACCAGTTATCGAACCCATCCCATGTCATCATTACTCAAGTAGGATATTTCTGATTCCTTGCTACTGTGCATGGACTTCAGAGAACATTTTACTCATATAGTCTAACTTCCCGACGTTTAACCTACTCAGAAAGCATATGTGAGCATTATCTGGCTTGAAAGTGACTCTGTGGTATCATCAGAATGAGGTGTAAGGAACTGTTTTACTCATCCATCCATTTCTCCATCCATTCATTCAAAACACACTTACCAAATTCCTACTTGGCACTAGAGACCTTTTATTAGTAAAAAAGTTAGAAAGAGTAAGACATGGTTCCTGCCCCCCATAAGCTCACACACTAGCCAAGGAGACTTGAAACATCAGAGAGCGGCACAAAGGAGCAGGGCGAGTCGTGAATTTGCTACGCCACATTGCGCAGCCGATGCCTGCAACTCAGCCTGTGGGAGGCAGGGAGTTTAAAGACAAGTAAGGCTGCCCGTCCACTGATACTGGTTCTATGTACTATTCTGTTCTGATATTAACAAAGAGATGGTATCCAACTTTTCCCCCCTAATCCAAAGGCAAGCATAGCAAAACGATAACTTTCTCTCTCTTGGTACCAAGCACTCTCACTGTCATTTTCGGTGAAGGAAACAAGACCTTTCTCATAACAGCAGAGAGCAGTCACAGGGCTGGGCTGTTGCCTGTGAACGCCGCCTCGCAGGCAGCCCAAGCTCTCCTATTTTAGCAATCTGCACCGATGACAGCCCCCTTCTTGCCCTGTCAAAAAATGCATAACAATCCTCCTTTTTTTCTTAATGCCTATCAGACTGGAAACAGGGCCGAAGAGGTGTGTCGCCAGTGTCAGGAAAGATGTACACAGAAAAAAGAAAGAGCAGCAGTTCATGCCTGAAGGTCAGACGTGAACAGGCAGGCTCAAAGGTCCCCACCCTAACCCCGGTCTCTCAGAAATGTGGGGCCTGTCCTTGTGAGCTGCTGCCAGACCTTCTGGGCACGCCTCCTTCCCTGGTGGCGTTCTCAGCAAGAGACAGGGAAACTAATCTAGAGTGGAATAGGAAGCAATGGAAAAGCCCGAGAACATGGGTTCAAACAAATTCCCACACAACTACCCATTTTTTTCCATTTGAATCAGCGGGGAAGGAAACAAATTCACTTCTCTTTAAACCTGGGAACTGTCTCAAATAAACGTATCAGCAGAAACATCTGATATGGCAATGAGCTGAATAATTACTAGGTAATTCACGTGTTCTTAGCAGTCATTTTTTTTTAATGTTTTTGATTTTAGAGAGAGAGGAAGGGAGAAGGGAGAGAGAGAAACATCAGTGGGAGAGAGCAACACTGATGAGCTGCCTCACTCACACTCCCCACCAGGGATGGAGCCTGCAACCCCAGCATGAGCCCTGAACGGGATCGAACCAGCTACCTTGAGGTGCACAGATGGACACTCAACCAACTGAACCACAGCAGCCAGGGCAGCACTCATTTCGTTTTCTTTGCAATGTCAATGCTCTTATTCTAGTCTCTTCCCCACATGCCCCTAACCCAGGGGTGGGCAAACTTTTTGACTCGAGGGCCACAATGGGTTCTTAAACTGGACCGGAGGGCCAGAACAAAAGCATGGATGGAGTGTTTGTGTGAACTAATATAAATTCAAAGTAAACATCATTACATAAAAGGGTACGGTCTTTTTTTTCAATAGTTTTATTCATTTCAAACGGGCCGGATCCGGCCTGTGGGCCGTAGTTTGCCCACAGCTGCCCTAACCCCAACCCCCATGAAATGAACACACTGTTTGTAAAAGTCTTACACTGTTGACTGGGAAAAGCACCTTCCTCAGCAGGAACCTCGGCAGGAACACCCGAGGACACAGATGCCCTCGTGGTCACAAGAGATGGTGCCCTGGACCGGTGTACCTTCCTCTGTGCCCTTCCCAAGAGCATCGTCAGCCTCAAGGAGCTTCTAGACTCTCCGTCAGGGAATGGAGTACACGAAGGGAACTGATCATTCTACTTGGAGAGGCCTGTCCAGAAAGCTTAGAGGGCGGTGCTCCAGGGGACCCTGACAGAAGTGCCATCCTGTCCAAGGGTGGTGATGAGCATGGGGAAGTTAGCAAGGAAAGCAAAGATATGGAAGGGACAGTCGCGGAAATGCCAAGAATTGGGCACAGCTGGCCTTCAAAAGAGTTGCTCACCGACTTGGATTTCACAAAGCAGGAGTTTAAAAAACAAGTAATGTCCAAAGACGGACCCAGAAAAGGAATGATTCTCTATTATCATCTTCATTTCATAAAAGAAACAGCAGTTTAGCTGACCAAGGGCATTGTCTCAGAATAAAGGACACAAATGACAGGGTGTCTCTGTAATTTTCCTCATTTTGCCGCAGACCAATGGCAACGATGTCATGAGCTGGCGCAGGTCTGCACTTTGGGGCCGGGTCTCCACAGAGCTCAAGACAGGTGTTCCCTCTCCAAAGAGGCGAGCAGCTCTCTCCTGCTTCACGCTGGTGAGAGATTCGGAAGCACTCAGGTTGGTCCGAAAGGAGGCCAGTGTGGCTGCAAAGTGCATGCGCTTCATTTGCCACAGGCTGCCCGGCCTCTAGGCCCCTGCCGTGGCCTGACAGTGACTCTTTCCAGTGATTTCAGTGTCTCTAGGCTGAATATAAACTCATAAACTATTTTAAATTACTATGCATGGATTCAATAGAAGGAGCTGTTACAAATTTCATGTACAAGGAATTTCTACTACAAGTAAAAAATGTTTAAGTTATAGGTTAACAAAAATATGATATTAATTATACAGAATAATGTAATAAATTGTGTAAACAAAGAGAAACTATATCCAAATGTTAACAGTAACAGGCCTGGGAGGGGGGATTATAATGTGCTTTATGTTTTATGTCTTCTAAATTTTCTACAATTTATGTTTGTATTTTTCGATATCTTCATTTTCTACAATACTTTAAAAAACAGGATAAAATGTATTTGCCTTTAGAATTTTGAGGGTGAAAACTGAATTTTTAAGAAACATAAGTTGAAATTGTTATAAATTGCCACAATGCAGCAAAGGTTCACAATAATACTCTTTACTAGTAAAAAACAAACAAAAAAAGAACCACAACTCATGTGGGCATTTACTTACTAATCATTTTTCTTTCTGCTTTAGGATATCAGGCACATTATCATTATACCTACAGATTCCCCCCCAAACAAATCAGCAGGTTCTCATCTTTATGCGGTTTCATCTGACAGGATGAAGTGAGTTTCAATTTGACTAATTATTTCATCACATAGAGGTGAGATCCAGCCAGAGCTGTTGATTAAGCAGATGATCTCTTATACTTAAAAAAAAAAAAAAAAGGCTACAGAGATCAGCTCCTGATGGGTTTAAAAGGAAATGAATTAGATTCATAACACGCTGTCAAACCTCCTCTGTATAGTACTTTCCCAGAGTTAACCACATCACTTCAACAATTTACTACAATTCATCCAGATACTTTAAAAGTTCTACATTTAGTATAAAGTCCTAAAGTATGAACTGAAAAAAGTGGCTTGATTTACTTCTCATGAAACTTTGCATCTAGTTCCTGGTCTGAGTAAGCTGCCCTCTGACCCACTGACACCCCACCCACCAGTGACTCCAATATGCTCACCCCCATTAGCACATCCCTTTTCTCCAAGCTTTATTGCATTTCCTCCAATTCTTACTAAATGCTTACTCTATGCAAGACACTATTAGTGTCTTCTATCTCCCATCGACTCAGACGAAGGGGAGAAAAACATCAGAGGCTACATAGGTAAAAATAAATCTTGCTTTAGTCTTCCTTTGCAAAAGAGAAAGATAAAAACTCTGACTCAGGAAATATAAGAATAATGGAGTAAATGTGGCAAATTAATAAAGAAAAACAGATGAGGCAGCAATGATTGAAGAAAGGGTTACAGATACAGGAAAACGAGGAAGGTAGAAAGTGTGAAAAGTGGAGACAGTGAGAAAAATGACAGAGTGAGAAAGCCCAGAAATGATACACAGATAAAATACGGCTATACAAAGATTACTGTTAAGACTAAATGTTTTTTGCCCTAGTTCTGTGGTTGGCAAACTGCGGCTCGCGAGCCACATGCGGCACTTTGGCCCCTTGAGTGTGGCTCTTACTTACTAAGCCTTAGGAGTACCCTAATTAAGTTAATAACAATGCACCTTCCTATATAGTTTAAATTTAAAAAATTTGGCTCTCAAAAGAAATTTCAATCGTTGTACTGTTGATATTTGGCTCTGTTGACTAATGAGTTTGCCGACCACTGCCCTAGTTGGTTTGGCTCAGCAGATAGTGTGTTGGCCCACGGACTGAAGGGTCCTGGGTTCGATTCCAGTCAAAGACATGTACCTTGGCTGCATACTCCATCCCTGTCCCCAGTGGGGCTCTGTACAGGAGGCAGCCAATCGATGTGCCTCTCTCCCAGAGATGGTTTCTCTCTCTCTCTCTCTCTCTCTCTCTCTCTCTCTCTCTCTCTCTCTCCCCCCCCCCCCCCCCCCGCCCTCCCTTCCACTCTCTCTAAAAATCAATGGAAAAATACCCTCGGGTGAGGATTAACAAAACAACAACAAAAAAGACTAAATGTTTTTTAAATCTGTGTTGCATTTTCACAAGTACAGAGAAGTATTATGTAGTTTCTTAGTTTTTAAAATTTATAAATCATATAAAAGGTTTAGGAGCTATTTGGCTAATTTCCAACTTCAAGAGGCCAATTTCCAGTTTATGACAATTTTGCCTTTGAAGCAAAGATGGAGAAAAATGCTTCGGCTGAGAACAGTCTGGGATTGCCTCCAACCAAACTGTACAGCCCAGGATTGCCAGGCCAACCGCACACCCACCCCTGCAACATAAATAATAGAAGAAAAACCAACCTACTGGGCAAGGGTCAGCTCCCCTTCTCCTGCACTTCCCTCTGCCATATGCGCCCACTCCCACCAAGCACTAGTCCATGGAAGCCAATGCAACCTGCTCTTCCCACAGCCCCGTGCCTCTGCATGCAGTCACTCACGTGGAAATGTTGGCCCTTCTCATGTCATTCCTCCTTCTAGACCCTGCTCAGAGGCTGTCCGTGCTGCAAACCTAACACCGTTGCCCTAGGAGCAGTGTGGAGCCACCAGTAACCCCCAAAGTGAGACCGTGTATGCTCACCTTGGAGCTCACAGTTCCCAACACTGCATCAGCCCGGGAGTGGCGCCTAGAAAATGGGTTGATCAAATAAAATTAATTAAATGAAAATGTCTGGCTCTTTTGCAAACAAATTAAATTTAGATTAAAAACATGACTTTTATACTAAAAAAAAATGGTAACAATGTTTTTCACAAAATGTCTTTTCCTAAAGTCTACATTCAGATCATGATTGTTTTTTTTTTTAAAGAGATGACTAACTTTTCTATTGGGGAAATTTTCATTATTAATATCCTGAGGGATTGTTCAATTCTAGATGGAGATACCAGGAAATTCTACCTGAGGCAAACTGGCCCACTGCGATCTCCATTCTGAACCCACATTAACCCTTTTCGGTCCAACATCGAGGCTGACTCGAAAGACCAGTTTCAAAAGATACCACACTATGAAATGTTTTAAAGAGTGAACTCTTGGATTGAACATACTTAATAATATAACCAGTGAATTTTTGGTTTAAACTTTAAAATGAGAACATTAAAAAGTTCAACATTCAATCCCGTCAATTAATTTGGACAAGACTGTTTGAATTCCAAAAATAAAGTTGGACCACAAAGGGTTAAACCATCTATTCCCTCTTCCTTGACAGGCCCCATAACTGGAACTGTGTTCTCTTCACCAAGCTCCGCATTACCAGTCTCTCATCTCATCTCATTCAAGGCTTCCAGAGACGTCCTTTTCTGAAGCCCTGGTCTGTAGGCCTATTTCACTAAATGTGACAACCAGAACTGATGTGGTCCAGCAATGACCATGATGGGGCCACCACTCACCATAGCCAGGATGTGATACCCCTGTTAAGGACACTTTGGAGGCCTGCAACACCTTTGTGAGGACCCAAAAGCCCAGAACTATTTTGCATACTATATGTCCTCTCCTGCCCCCACTTGCCTTCTCTCCATGTTCCCCTGCAACAATCATCATGAAAATCTAAAAGAAATGCCCATAAAAACTTCTCTAGGAAGAATCCAGGGAGAACACCGGGAAGTGCCTGGGTCCTTCCACAGTGGGACGGAGGAAATGAGTGGCAGCCCTTAAAACAGGCTTTCTAAGGGCTTGGGGACTGGTATCCTGCCTGACCTCCCACCCCCAAGAGGATAACTGGCCTGTATAGGGAGAAGCTGCAAAGCACAGATGAGCTTTTGCTACAATCCCACAAATTGATCCCATAATCAGAGCCATCCAACAATAGAAGGGAGCCCAATGGACCTGAAAGGAGATGATGTGCCCTTAATTATTACAATGGTCAAGAGTGGCAGAGCCATTTGTCAGGATTCCTATGGAAGAAATGTCGCATGGGGTTGCTGGATGGGTTTGAGACCTCTAATGACCCTTCTAGTACTTAAGATTCTACACTTATACAGGCCCTTCAAGATCCCTGGGCATCCTTAATCTCATTTCTAGTGCCCTGGCGTAAGGGCAGGACTCAAACATTCACTCAGCAATAAACCAACTAACCAAACCACATTTACTGAGCATCTCCCGATGCCTGCCACTGCCTATACATACAGGTGTAAAATAAATTCCATTCACATTCCCTACCCAACTGCACCCTTTAACATTTTGCTTATACCTTACTAATCTATCGCTAAGCAACTTGAGGATCTTGATTACCATTAATATGAAGCCACTACCTATCATTTATTAATTATAATTCCTCAGTTTCAAAATTTCTGTAACATCAATGACCACAAATATCAATTTCTTACTAAGGTGAAGCCTACATACTAAAATAAAAAATGGGTTCCTATGATAGAAAAAATGGTCTTTTCTCCTCAAAGAAGATTATAGTCAAAACAGACAAAACACACAAGAAAGGGCAAGAACACAAACATTAACAAAGAAAAAGCATAGAAGCAGATACTGTAATCTGTTTGCAACTGCTATTTGCCCTTGTTCACTAAAACCAAAAAAAATAAAATTGGCCTGTGGTTTACTAAATTCAGTTTCCAGTGCTTTTCTCACCAAACCACTCTGCAATCCCATCAATCTCTAATAAAAATGATTGGGAGAGGGAGGGAAGAGAGGCCGCAGTAAAAATATACTGTATATTTTCTGGACTGGATGATGAAACAGAAGGTTTCACTTCTTGTTTCAACTATTCTAGCACCTTCTCATTTTACTCAATTTCAGGCCCATTAAAGGGCCTGGGCAGTTGGACAGAATATGAAGAGAACTCATTTTGAGAGAAGATTAAAACCCACACCAGTCATAAACTGTCTTCAGTTACTGTACACATCAGTCAAACCAAACCATCCACTCGGGGTGTAGGGCATTCTGCAGAGCTCTGGAATAATACCTCCCTCTTCTGATGGAGGTTCAAGTGCACTAATTACCGAATGTGCTGCCTCGGTCACAGGGTCTTCATTCTCCCCTTATAAAGAGTGTTTTAGTTTTGAGGCAAGAGGAGAAATTCAGATGGGAAATGAGTAATTTGGGAACCTCTTACAGCTCTCTGGCCTGCAGTAAGTAATCCTTTCTTCCCCTTTCAAAGTCCATCAGCAAAGGTATTGAACACAGAAAGCAGGGCCTGGTGGCTCGTGGCCCTGCAGCGAGAAGAGCCTCCACCCAATTCTGAATTGTCACACTCAGGAACAGCCCCTGCAAAGGAGACCCAGGGAAACAACGGAGTCAGGTCGTGAGAGCCCAGAATGTGTGCGTATGGGTGTGCGCTGGTGTGTGCAACTACAGAAGGAGAAACACAAACACCACTTTTGGAGGATGTGCTGTAGGGCAGTAGAGTATGGTTTCTGAATCCGGGTTCAAATTCTCACCTGGCCTCCTACTGGGTAGGCCTCATGCACATGAACCTTGCAATGTTTCAGCTTTTTGATCTGTAAGGTGATCAGGAGGTCATACAGGCTAACACAGGTATTGTCTGAACTGCACTACCTCATATAGACAGATCTACCTTTGACAGACACAGTATTCATTCGACCCAAATTGCCACTCCCTCCAGCAAACCTGTGTTTTGTGGCTGCCAAGAACTGTGCAACAATATACTTACATACCAAGTCACCTAAATCGTTCTGCTGGAGCCATCGCTCCTTAACCGAGTCCTTGCTTGTGAAAGGTTCTCTTGGCCCTGTTTACGTTGGACCAGCATCAAGCGTCTGTTTTCCTCCGCATCTGAAAGTCACTGGGTCAAGGCTCTCAAGGCCCCTTTTCACACAGAGGAACCAGTCAAGGGCTGAAAACGCTCTGTGTGGTGGTGGTGCTGGTGGTCGCCTGGCCAATTTCGTGGGGAGTCACTCTGTGGCTTTGGCAGAGTCTGCCACTGTCTGCTGGAATAAATCCGGAGCCAAAATATGATTTGTCTAATTTGACTTGTGTACATTTTCTGAGTACAAGAGAGTATTGATAAGGAATCTAGGTAAGAGGAGAAAATGTTTGTTGATGGCTCTGAAAGCACAAAACGTTCATTCAGTGAAGGGGGCCGTGCCCTCATTATAATTATGTATTAAGATTACATCTTCTACACCAGTGTGCTGCAGAATTGCCTGGGAGCTTGTCAAAAAACAAATTGCTGGTCCCACCCCCATAGTTTGTGATTTAGTAGGTCTGAGGCAAGAGGACGCGGTGTTGAGAATTTGCATTTCTAATACAGTCCTGGTAGATCCTGATGCTGCTGGGCTGGGAACCACACTTTGAGAACCACTGCTCTATAAACAGGAGTAGTTCCTTAGCAGTAAGAAGGTTCGGGTCAGGTCATAGGACACAGCACACTAGCAAGAAAAGAAGGGGTGATCATTTTCACTTTATGTTTATTGAATGAATGCATGAGTCAACAAGCAGATGAGTAAGCCTGCCTCCATCAACACCACATTCCCCATGTTTGTTTATATTGGAACTATTGAGCACTATACATAAATCAAGATGGCCTGCAATGTCCTTCAACCAATGATAGATTTTAAAAGAAAAAGACTATAACACACACACACATACACACACACTACGTGATAGTCTGCTAAACGTACCCCAACATCTATACTCTCCTTCCTCTTAATAATAGAAGCCTCACAGTTTTAGCTGAGCTAACGATTGCCCATTTGCAAACTATATTTCTCCACCTTCCTGCAGCTATCTGTGCCCAATAACAGGTCCTTCTTTCCATAGGCTGAAGAGCAGATGTGGCGAGAGGAGGCCAGCTTCAAACCATGGAGTCTGGGACCACACTCTGGAGCAGTGGTGGGAAACTTCTGAAGGACCAGACAGTGCATTTATTAGCTTTGCAGGCTCCTCACAGATGCAGTAAGAATGAGTTAGACTTAATGAATTTCATCCTTCCTAGATAAATGACCTATTATAGTGCATAATGCATACAAACTGAGAGTCTACAGTCTCAGACTTCACTGCTTAAACAATTTTTAAAAATTTTCACCTCAAGCCCTGATACTTCACATACATAAAAAATCACTAGAAAACAAAGTGCTTTGAATTAGAAGAAACTTTTCTTAGATTAGATTGTGATCTTTTAAAAAAGCTACTTCAGTTTCATTCACAATAGCTAAAACAGAACTTAACAGAAGGACAGGGTGCTGTCTCCAAGGTGGTGAAAAATGGGTTCTGGAGTGGGGCTGAGAACCTCACTCTGTTTAGCTATAAAGCACAGATATACGTTAACAAATAGGCAGTGAATCCGTGGTATTAACATTCATAGGCTGGGGGAATAGGAAACAATATCTGAATTAGTTCCTGGGGAGGGGTTCAATGAAAAAAGGTTGCAAGATAGGTTTACATAAACACCCCATCTAAAACAATATAGACTGAACTCCCACTGTCAGTCTCTATACGCTCTTCCTGCTTTACCTTTCTTCTCTGTACTAACCACTACCTAACATGACATATTCACTGCTGTGTCTTCTGGGTCCCCTCTATAGAATGTAGGCCCAGGAGAGCAGGGCCTTTGTTCACCGCTGTGTCCTCAGCTCTCAGAACAGGACAGGTCCGGGATTGGCAAGGCTGGTTGTGTAAAAGAAGGCTGTCGGATTAGATGTTCTCAAAGATTCCTTCTGCTATAAATTTCCAATGATTCTAAGATGCCCTTAAAAGCATGGTTAGTCACAAAGGAACATTTTTTATCCATCCCAGGAGGCCATTCCTTGCATACCAAAAGCATCTCATGAGAAGGGGGCCCATGTATACGCCCCCAGGGCCAGGACCAGCTGTGTTTTAGGAAGCCTTCTGTATATTTATCAAAGCAGCCCCCTGGTCAGAAACTTCAGTGTAACAGAGCCTCATGTTGTATTGGGTGTTAATGAAAAGATTCCAGGATTTCTGAAATTATCAGCAAGATATGATATGGGCCTTTCTTACTCACACTTGGCTTCTCATGGTCACGATGGAGGTAGGAAACTGTTTGGGAGTCTTTCTTGGAGAAGGAAAGTCCTGAGCTGCCTGTATGCAGCATTTTCAGACCCGGGAGGAACCTCAGAAATCATCCATTCCAGCAGCAAGTGTAGCTCTAGATCTCAAAGTCCAAGTTTGAATTCTGGTTACTTTCTAGTGAGTGACAATGGGCAAGCTATTAACCACTCTGTGGCAAAACTTCCTCATCTGTAAAAGCAGAATAATAATAGGTGTACCTCCCTAGGTAAATTAATTCATGCAAAGCACTAAGAAGAAGAAGAATGCCTAGCACAGTGTAGACATTCAACAAATATTAACCATTATCAGTACAAGTACCCTTTTGGTTTTTATTTTTTTTTAACTTGAAAAATCCTTTAATCTAAGAAAACCCAAAAACCCTATATATATATAGAACATGAAAACTACTACAGTTCTATAGAAATCCTAGAGCCCAAAGGGCACTCTTAATCACTGGCTTTTTAATACACATATTTTACACATAAGCCCAATACTACACATATTCTACTCCCCATGAAATGGAGATTCAAGGTTGAAGTGACCAGTCAAGGTCACACTAGAACCCCAGTGTCAACTACTGACTCTTGTACCCTATGTCACCAGGTGCCTCCTCGTTATCAAAGATGTGTGTGTTGAAAGGACTTTACCGCTATCACAGGAATGAGGGGTCATGGGTGACAAGCAGAAACTGGAATGCACAAAGCAATGCGCTTGACCTTCACAGAGAATCATGCAAATCACCAAGGCCCTCAGTGCAAAGCAGAAAATCCCTCCACAGCATCCCTAGTAGAGGTTTATGTAGCCTCTGACTGAATTATTTCCAGAGAACCCACTGCTTTTCCTGATAGCCTTTGCTGCTGACTAGCTGCAGAAGCTAGAATGAGAAGTAGCATGTGACTATCCTTCATTTTTCAGGAATTTCACCTTTCCTAGGGCAGTATGGTGAAGGCCTTGAAGTCAAGCATGCCTGGCTGTATAATCTTGATGAGATTATTTACCCACCTTAAGCCTCAGGGTCTTGACCTATAAAATGCAGATAATAACCAAACTTCCTTTGCAAGCTCTCTGAGAGGGTCAAAAGAGACAATGCATTAAATTGTTTTTAACAGTCTCTAGCACATAGCTTGAGCTCAGTAAGTTGTAAATCCTACTAATTAGTATTATAACCACCCACTCTTTCCTCATTAAATTACTAGACCATACATTAGCTATTCAACAAAAAGGCAAAATTCTCTAATGCAGACTTGTTGGTCCAGGGCAAGAATTTGCTAGCTGTCCTCCAAATCAGGCCCTCCCTTCCTCCATAGTAATAGAAATAGCTGGTGGCTACATGCGTCTGCACCTCTGCAGCTACATGTGGCCATGCAATTGAGTTCTCACCAATGGAATAGGAGTGGAAGTGACTGGTTACCCTTGAAGGCCTGGGCCATAACATACTGTATGTGTACTCTTTTCCTTTCCCCCAAGAGGAATACAAAGGTTCATCTTCAGGAAAGGATCCCGAGTTTTTACTATATAGAAGAGGAGTGGACTGTGGGGGAGCAGAGAAATCAGGTGGAAGGAACCTGAAGCCCTGAATGGCTGCCTGGAGCCAAGTAGCCTATCCACCCTGAATCCTTATATGAAAGAAATAAACTTCTTGGACTTTTAATCTACGCAATGTTGGGTCTATTTATTATACTAGCCAAGTCTTTTATCTAGAGTGACCACTTCTTGAGAGCAATGAGTTAGCTGAAAATTTACAATACCTTTGAACAAGCTTATGGTAAGATCGCAGCCACAATCTGAGAGGCAACTCAAAGGATGGGCATTAGAAGAGTATTAGCACAAGTATTCTTTACATGCCCTTTAAATCATGTCGACACATGTGAAAATTAGCCTTTATACTATACTATTTTCAACTCATCTACAGTAACATAAAGTTCTTCTGTCCTTGAGTGTGTAGTGTCTAATGAAAGGAACAGCATCAATCCCTCTTAAATCCTTTAAATTCCTTCAAGGTTTCAAAAGTCTTTATTTCAGGCAAAATGTGAACTTGAAAAAGAACAACTAAATCTATTTTTAGGAGCAATTTAATCTAGTCCTTGGAGTTAAAGGCTTTATGGTAGAGGATACATGTCTGTATACAGTTTAGTGGCTATTGGTTAAGTCCCTATATCATAAACATAGTGCTACTGCAGAATGGAACACAGAGATGAAGCACAGAGTCATAAATCATGCCTTTTGGAGGCTCACAATCTAATGAGGAAAAACAGAAATCCTATCCTATATAAATAAAAGGATAATATGCAAACTCACCCTAAAGGCAGAACAATCAGAAGGACTACTAGACTAGTCACTATGAAGTGCACTGACCATCTCTCGGTCCCTTTCCCTGGCCGGCAGGCTCCCATCGCCCAATGGCGAACAGGGAACCAGGATGGGTGGCAGCGGGGGGCAGGGCAGGCTGCGGGCAGCCAGGGAAGATGGCCCTGATCACAGGCCAGGCCTAGGGACCGTACCCGTGCTCGGATTTCGTGCGCTGGGCTTCTAGTACTGGAATAACAATAATGGAATATTGTTCTAGTACCTCTGATAATAGAGAATAATAAAAGCATTTTTCAAATGTTTAACATGTACCAGACACTACACTGAGATTTGCCTCTTACTTAACCTTTGTAACAGTATAATAGGGTAGATACCATATTCCCTATTTCCCAAATAAAAAAATTATACATTAGTAAGTTGCCCAAAGTCACAGAAAAGCCCAATGAGAACTTGGGATGTCCAACACCAGTGAATGTTCCCTCAGCCACCAAAAAGAGTGATGTACAGTGGGAGAATGGGGGTCCCAACTGGCAAGTCAGCTCTTTTTCATCCTGTGACATTGGCTCAGAGCTGGGGGAAAGCAAAGGGGTATAAGATCCACGTGGCACAGCAGCCCAGGGCTTTTCTGAAGCTCTGAGCTGGGAACAAGCATCACAGGAAGGGTCCCAGATGTCTCAGCCATGCCAAACAGCTCAGGGACTTAGAAAACAAGCACAGAGCACTGGGCAACCCCACTTCAAGCCTCTGGGTTCTTCAGTAACCTCAGAATGGAAACCAGGTCATCTCTAACCAGAGAAGCAGATTCCCTGTCCTTTGTGGCTAAGCAGCAATTATTCCCTGCTTTTTCTAAGCCTCAATTCCCCTGCTCATTCATTCCTCACTGGGGAGTCCCAGTGTATGCCTCCCAAGTTCTCTGGGAGGTTGGGGGTTCAGCAACCTCGTGTTTATACAGTACTGTGATCACTTCAGGGAGAGATTTGCATCTCCTTATTAAATTTCAAATCCTTTTGGACTTTTTCTATTTCTGATAAAAGGTATCTGTGATAATGGGTTACTGTTTGCTCACATCTCTCTCCCTTTCCCTTAGGGAGGAATCAACTTCCTGGCCCTATCAACTCTGCATGTGGCCTCCAGACTTGATTTAGCCAAAGGGATGTTATGGACATGACATGAATAGAGGCCTTAAATGGGCTTCTACTTATGCTTTGGTGGTCCACTCTGAGAAGCGCATGCCCTGAGTAGCTGCTGCCCCTTCAGCCTGGTCCTCAGAGGGAACACATGTCAGCTGATGTGTGCCCAATCCATAGCAGATCAGCTGGGCAGCAGCCTGAAGCAGAGCCGCCCAGCTGAATCCAGCCTCCCTCAGCCACATGCAGTGTCCCTGCACACAGGGAGCATGAGAATGAGCGCTTATTGCTGAAAGCCCCTGAGTTCTGGAGCAGTTTGTTATGCTGCTTTCGTGTGGCAGTAGCTGACTAATGTATCATCATTGTATTAATTAGAAATTTAACAGATACAAATACGTACATGTATTTCTGAGTATCTCACAGAAATACATGGATGTATTTTTTCCTTGAATTTCATTAACTGCACAGCATCCTGCTATCCAAAACATACCATTTCTCAATTAGTTTAACAAAGATACTGGCAGGTTAGAATACAGAGAAGAGGTTCATATGCCTTCAATCAAAACAAAAGTTCACCTTGCCAGTGAAATGTTTACACTAACCTCTCCCCATAAGATGCAGATGTAGAAGACAAAGCAGTATCTATTTTTCATGGATGAGCTACATGGATGAGAAAACATTACTTTTCAAAATAATAAAAGGTATTGATGGTGAAATACTGTGTTCAGGCTCATGGTCTATATAATCTCCCTCAGAAAATTTTCTCCCTTCTGTCAATATGTTTTAAGTTACTGGTTTCAAGAGCATTCTCTCCTCCCCTTCTGCCAACACTTATATCCACTAAAATCCAGGTAAGATTTCACAAAACTCCTGAAGAAAAATGTTAAGAAACCTGTAGGTTCCCAGAGTTTGCAAACTGCACCCAATATTATTTTTAATGCATTACTTTAATGCTTTATTTTTAATGCATTATTTTAATGCATCATGATTATTTTTTTTTATATTTTATTGATTTTTACAGAGAGGAAGGGAGAGGGATAAAGAGTTAGAAACATCGATGAGAGAGAAACACTGATCAGCTGCCTCCTGCACACCCCACACTGGGGATGTGCCCGCAACCAAGGTACATGCCCTTGACTGGAATCGAACCTGGGGCCTTGCCCCAGGCCGACGCTCTATCCACTGAGCCAAACCAGTCAGGGCACATCATGATTATTAATAATCCTCATTTTCACTCCCACTCCAGAATAAAATAGCAAAACAATAAATGAATTATGTTAGTCAAATGTATTACGTTAGTCAAAAATTTGTATTTCAAGATAGATTTCAAAATATAAACGGGGCTTTTAGAATTGAAGAAAAAGCAAACTAAATTCGAAGTGCTCCAGAGGCCATCAGGATTTCCAGGTCTCCAGAGGGCTTTGAAGGTGGCACTGGGGTCCTTGAGCTATTTGAATGTTACAAAAAGCATAGTGGAAACTGTAGCCATCATAACCACTGAGGGGGCTGGACTTACTGCAACTCCTCTGTGACTCCGGCTGACACACACATGCGCAGGCCCCTGACCACTGCTCCCAGCCCTTCCCCCACCACTCTCCTCACTCCCTCTGTCCCAGTATACCTTCCTCCCTGCTACTCCTCAAGCATACTTGACACTCCTACTCAGGACCTTCATCCTTGCTAGTCCCTCTGCCTGGAACAAGCACCCAAAGGGCTCATTCATTCCCCTACTTCATTGAGGTCCCTTCCAGGTGCCTCCCTCTCAAAGAGGCCATCCACCCCTGACTGCCTTATCTCAAATGGGCCTCTCAGCCTCTCTCTCCTGCCTCACTCTATTTTCTTCCCAGTGTTATGACTTTGAAATTATCTCATGCATTTGTGTTTTGTCTGCTTCTCCCAGGATCAGGGACTTTAATTGTGTAATTCACTACTGTATCCCAAGCTCTTAGGTAGTACTCGCACAGTGCACTCAGTAAGTGTTTAATGAATGTATGAATTGGGAGTTTTAGATGTCACTGCATGAAATAAAATAACAACAGAAAAACAAAACATTTAATTACTTTGAAATCAGGTTGTTTGTTAGACAAAAATCTTTCAAGACATAGAGCCCATAGGGAGGGAGAAGGAAAAAAGAAGGAAAGAAACCCTCAGTAATACTGGTAAAAGGGCAGGAAACCATTTATTTAAGTACTGGTAAGTCACATGAGCCTGGACCAGCTTGTGGATTGGATCCGGGCATATTTTCAGAAGGGGAAAACCAGTGACAATATATTCTACAGGACTGAACATGATCTCAATGGCTGTCAAATACCATTTAGGAATAAAGTATTTTAAATATTCCTACAATCAGTAAACAACTCAACCACTGCCACTCCAACTTTTCAGACAAGGCCTCTCCGGGACTTTCGTGTGAGACTGGCAGCATTTGAGTATGTGACATCTCAAGGACCATTATTAAAGGGATGCACAGCCACTTAATGAGGAGAAAATGGCATTTTGTTAGAGACCTTACAGCCATGTTCCTGGCTTTTTTTCATCAAAGTCCCATAAATATGTTTGAATGACTCACAATAAACCTTGACAAATGATACATACAAAATCATCTCCTGTTTTTCCATTGCTTAGTTGGTACATGAAAAAATTACGTCTTCTGTATTCAACTGAATAAACCTCTCTAGTCCCTTAAAATGCCTTTTCTCCCAAATAGAAAATTCTATTTATCAAATATGGAAGTCATTTTTGTCATCACATGATCTAATGTCTCAAAAACTTCAATCTGGATAAACAATACTAAATTAAGGCTGGTATATTTTGAAACAGCAAGAATTTGTGTGTGGAATGTTTTAACAGCTCATGGATTCCTAGGACCACTCAGTATGACTTATACAAACACCAACCAAAACTCTGCCAGGGAAGTCAAATTTCACTCACCATCCCAAACTAAAAATGCTTAGCGAAACCCAGAAATGTATAAGGTTATTTTGATTCTTAATCTGAGGACTGTGGCCATGGTGCAGAAAGATGGCACAATCACATCAGTGTTAACATTCATGGGGTGCTTCCTAGTTGCCAGCCCCTTCATACACATGTTTTGCTTTAATCCTCATAACAACACTCTGAGGTAAACACTCACTATCCTCTTCTGGCAGAAGTTGAGGCCTACAGAAATTAAATGACTTGGCCAAGGTCACCTAGCCAGTGGGATTCGAGTCCTCCACAAGGCAAGGAAGGGAACTGCATGAAGCTTTCTTTTCTTGAAAGTTGACCAGAGTTCCAACAGCTAACACACCAAGTGTAAATGGCATCTCACTAAAGACAGGTAGTATTATTGTTCCCATTTTAGAGATGAAGAAAATGAGGCACAGAGAGGTATAGAGCATGGCAAAAGGAGCAAAGCCAGGGATCCAGATGAGACAGCTTGGCTCCCGGACCCATGAACTGAACCATTGCTCCATGCTGTTCTCTCCACTCCTCTGGGCCCAGCTCTGTTGCTCCCCCATGACTTCACATCACCTCAGCTTCTTCAGCCAAGGGATGAGTTAACTGGACTGGATCATGGCTAAGTTTCCTCCCGGTTTTTCAGTGATACGATGCTCAGACATGTGCAAAATGTATTCTTACCATGATGCAAACACTCAAGATGGAGTTTTTGAGGGATCCTGCTTTTTTGTCACCCAGTGGAGGGAAATGCAACTGATGATGATCTTAATACACTCTGAGGATCGAGGTTTGTGGTTCAGAATTTGGTATAAACAAAAAATTTTCAATCACAAAGTTTTCTTATTAAAGTACAGTTAACCATTTCATAAAGAGAAATGGAAATTTAAAAAAAAACTAAACTATTTTTTCTATGATGCCTCTGTAGTTTATGTAGCTTCCTTGCTAGAAACAAAAGTCCTCAGAGCTTACTAGTACATCTCAGCATTCATATGAACTCCATTAAAACACATGGCCTTTCAATATCTCTTGTTAAATACCGTGATTACATGGAGTAGTTTTCTTGCACAATATTTGAAAACCACCTGTATTAGTTGCTAACATTCAAAGACAGATTCCACATAAACATCTAGCTCCTAGCTTCTCTCTCTCAAATAATAACATTACTGAAAGGATCAACCAGGCAAGGGCCTGCACTCCAACATGCCAACACCAGGCTGGAGGAGCAATGGCTGCCTTTTTCAGTGAAGCAGGGCTCTCCAGTTTGCCAGCGTCCCCACCACTCCCACTGACATTGAACTTGGTCACTTCACTCATACATGTGTCCTGAGTGAGAGATCCTCAGGCCACAGGCTCCCCATTATGAGCATGTCTGCTGTACAAAGTACATGAGATATTATTACATCTTCAAACTTGCTCTACGGTAAACAACTGCTTCCTGTAAAACTAAAAACTACATCTATAGTAAGGAAATGCAATAAGGGTCATGCCTCTTTAACAGTGGGAGTCACTTTTAAAATTCCATAATCCTTACAATGTCAATTATTTCATTAACTAGAGGCCCGGTGCACAAAAATTTGTGCACTTGGGGGGGAGGGGGGTCCCTCAGCCCGGCCTGTGCCCTCTCGAAGTCTGGGACCCCTCGGGAGATAACGACCTGCTGGCTTAGGCCTGCTCCCAGGTGGCAGAGGGCAGGCCCAATCCCTAGGTGCAGCCCCTGGTTGGGCTCAGAGCAGGGCCGACTGGGGAGTTGGGGCACCTTCCCCTGTCATGCACAGAGCAG
Source organism: Myotis myotis (assembly GCF_014108235.1). Classification (NCBI taxonomy): domain Eukaryota; kingdom Metazoa; phylum Chordata; class Mammalia; order Chiroptera; family Vespertilionidae; genus Myotis; species Myotis myotis. The sequence continues at coordinate 20,905,486 of NW_023416315.1, read as the reverse complement.
GGCAGATTGGGAGGTTACGATGCCACCCTCAGTCACGCTTAGGGTAGGGCCGATTGGGGGGTTGGGGCACTGCCCCCTGTCACACACAGAGCATGGCCCATCAGGGGGGTTGGGGCTCCATACCCTGTCATGCACAGAGCAGGGTCAATCAGGGGGTTGGGGAGCTCCCCCCTGTCATGCACAGAGCAGGGTCAATCAGGGGGTTGAGGAGCTCCCCCCTGTCACTCACAGCGTAGGGCCGATAGGGGAGTTGGGGCACCGCTCCCTGTCACACTCAGGGCAGGGCGGATCAGGGGGTTGGGGCACCACCCTCTATCACCCACAGAGCAGGGCCGATCAGGGGGTTGGGGCGCCGCCACTGTCACACTCAGGGCAGGGCCGATGGGGAGGTTATGGCTCTACCCCATCACACACAGAGCAGGGCCCGTGGGGGGCGGAGGGGGGGTGTTGGGGCCCCGCCCCCATCACACACAGAGCCGCAGGGCGATCAGGGGGTTTGGGCGCTGCCCCCTGTCACGCTGATCCTGGTGCCGGGAGGCCTCGCGGCTCCGCTGATCCCAGTGCTGGGAGGCATATTACCCTTTTACTGTATAGAATAGAGGCCTGGTGCACGGGTGGGTGCCAGCTGGTTTGCCCTGAAGGGTGTCCTGGATCAGGGTGGGGGTCCCCACTGGGGTGCCTGGCCAGTCTGGCTGAGGGGTTGAGGGCTGTTTTCAGGCTGGGACTGAAGCTCCAACCCCAACCGCTCCTTTTCTTCTTTTTTTTTTTTTTTTTATTCTGGGCCAGCTTTAGCTCTGAGGCCTTGGCTGCTGAAAACAGGTTTCTGGCCTTTGTTTACCGTCTGTATTTGATACAATGTTGCGGTCCGGCTGGCTGAAGCCCTGCTGAGTAAAGCAGGTTTCTGGGGTTTTTTTAGCTTCTATATTCGCAACATAGTTGCTTAGAGTTGCAGCTGAGAGGCCGGCAAGTCAGGCGGGGAACGTTGGAGTTCTCCGTCATTGAAGCAAACAAGCCTCCCTGTTCACATCAGCTGCCTGGCTGCCGGCCGCCATCTTGGCTGCCAGTTAATTTGCATATCTCGGCCCTACTCTGTGAGTGACAGGGGAATTAGCCAATGGGAAGGGTAGCGGTCGTACGCCAATTACCATGTTTCTCTTTTATTAGTGTAGATGTACACCAGTGGGTTCTCAACATGGACAAGATATTACAATCAACTGTGTAATGTTAAAAAAACAGATCCATACCCAGCGGCATGGCTCAGTGGTTGAGCATCGATCTATGAACCAGGAGGTCACAGTTCAATTCCTGGTCAGGGCACATGCCTGGGTTGTGGGCTCGATCCCCAGTGTGGGATGTGCAGGAAGTAGCCAATCAACGATTCTCTCTTATCACTGATGTTTCTCTCTCTCTCCCCCTTTCCCTTTCTCTCTGAAATCAATAAAAATATTTTTAAAAAACCAAAAACCAACACACAGACTCTGGCCACCCCGGGTCAGTCACATAAGCTCTTGGGGTGGAGCTCAGGCAGCTTCACTTTTCTAGGTTCACCCAAGTGATTCTGATGGCGACCCAAGATGAAAACTCCTGACTTAAACTCTACTGACATATAAGGTATGACTTAGAAATCAGTAAGACTATTTCTACAAGCCACAGATAAGAATAATTCTCATGACTTTACAATAAACATTACATAAACACTTAAGATGCTATGATCTTTCCAGATTTTGACAAAATAATCTTTCTTTATTCCAACATCTGAAGAGAAATGTACACATAACATCTCCTGACCAAAGATTTTGTTTAATGTTGATATATTTTAACAGCAGATGTTTTGGTGTGGCTCCTGGAAGCGATGAAGTGAAGCCAGCCTAGGAAAGGGGGTTTCCAATGCAGGCTGAACATTGAGACGCCTTCATTTCAATCACACATTGCCAACCATTGGGCTGAGTTGGTGCCAAAATCCAGACGTCCAGTGTTGGAAACACCCTATCAAAAGATCGACTGAGTAAAGATCTACAACCTGAACTATTTACAGGTTACTGAGGGCCTCTGAAACGCCTTGCCTGTCTTCTCTCCCAAGGAAAGGAGACTTAGAAAATTTAACCTGGAATTTCTGAAGTGAAGGCTTTCAGTAATATGTACTTCACTTGAGTTTATAAACTTCAAAAACCTCATTTCCTTCATTTGATGTTTGATACCTAAGGAAGCCTGGGCATAATTTATGCTTATTACCATGGTGCTCAGTTTACTTAACAGTGAGCTGTACAAATATGTCCCCCAAATTCCCCTGCTTTTGCCATTACTTACATAATTACACCATCTACTGAGAATCAGGCAGCCAAATTAGCGTTAGAAAGACTCCCACTGGATGAGATAGGTAAGGAAAAGGGTGCTTCAATTTCAAGCCCCCATGTGCTCCACCATCAAGGTCTGGTGATGGGGTCATGTGACCTAAAGTGTGCTCTCTTTGTGAATGCCACCAGGGAAGGGTCTGGCAGGGAGGGCTCTAAACACATGCCAAAAGCAACCATTATAGCTGAGTCCTGTTAGGTACCACTGGCCAAACACATTTAAAAAATAATGTACATGAGCATAATGCCAATATTTTAATTTTGAAAATCTAAGTAAAAGAGAATTTTTAAGTGTGTATAGTGTTAGATATTATGTTTGTCAGGAGCCCCCCACTCCCGGATAAATATCACTGAAAGAGAAACCTGGTTAGCAGCTTTAGACAGTTCAGTAATTACAACCATGTTAGAACTGCCAAATGATTGTTTTCAGTGCTGTGACTGTGATGATGGGATGCTCATGCACCCTCCTACCCTACATAAGCATTTTCTTCAAAAGTCTGGAAGCAGTTCTGTTTCTACCAGAAGGCAGTCATCAAGTATCTCCCCAACTAGCCAATTGCTCCCTTTGGAAATCAGCCTTTCAGTGTGTAAGACGCATTGGTACCCAAGAGCCTTCTATTAAAATGCAAATATCCTATAGAAGGTTATAACTTAGGCTGGGAAGAGCAGGTGCTAATGTAGACAGGGACACCTGAGAGCAAAGTCTGCCCGGCTGTGACTTCAGGCTAGGTTTCTGGTCTGTCTTGCTTTATGTCTGTGTCAAATGGGACTAATACTGCACTCTTAGCAAAGAATATAAAGCAACTAGCCCATGCCTCCCTAGTAGGCCCTTCTAGGAAGGCACTGGCTAGTGACAATTTTATACTAAAGGGGGATTATCAGAAATATCCCAGTTTGAAAAGCCTGGAATCAAGATTCAATAATCCAGGTCTGTTTAGCCTCAGAGTCCAAGCTTCTCCCCACTCCAATCCCTTGCCTCCCTTTCTACCAAAAACCCCTAGCAAAGAGGCTGGAGGAAGCAAGATATACTTTGCCCTAGCATTGTTTAAGCCCTGAAATGTTCTAGGCAACCAAATATTGTAGGTAAAGCAAGAAATGACTCAACTAATCTTCATAATATCCTTAACCTGGAAAATAACTAACCAAGCTCAATTCCAAAGTATAAAGATAAAGACACGGGTTTCCTTTTCAAATCTTTTTAAAAGTCTTCCAATTCCCTTAATATTAACTACCCTCGATTAATTGCATAACTGGTATTGAGCGTATACCATGAACATATACACAGAGACATATATGTATATCATTCCTCATATATGCACACCTGCAGAGAAGATCCGTTTCAAAGACATGTTTTTCACTCCCCAAAGTTACCCTCTCAACTTACTCTTTTCCCAGCCCTAGAAGCACTTCTCGGGTTTTATTTTCATTTCATTTCTGAAAACACTGCTTGAAGAAGAGGCTAGGAAGAGGACAAGGCCCAACACTGCAGGAAGGGGCTGTGTTTCTGCAGGAGGCAAAGTGACAAGTAGTGACCACAAAGTCTGATGTGGGCAATCCTGGCACAGAGGTGGGCAGGTGCTGCAGGGCAGCGGAAGGGGCCAATTGTAACAACGCCGTCTTAGCAGGTAAAAGAGGCTTACTGTCCTGAGGGAAAATATTTCTGCTTTACATATAGTCTTACCAAAATAAACATTCTAGTTCATATTTCACTAGGTAAGGTATTTAACAAATATGGTAGCATTCTTAACTCCCAATTGGACGAACTTCCAGGATAGGGTAGTTTACTTCATAGTTTTGCAGTGAGGGTGAATTAGATACTGAATGAAATTGTTCAGAACAGTCTCTATACAAAGTTCAGACTCACTGTGGGTACCAAGAAATGGACCCAAGTTCTGTAAGGCCTGCAGTTTTAGACCCTCTTTATGAAAAAAAAAAAAAAGCAAGGTTACAAATACAAAATGCTTACAAAAGTGATCTTCTGTCACAACAAAGTACAAAATTTTAAAAGCTGTCATCACCAAAACATCACAAATTCAAATCCAGAAAAACAACCAAGCATGTGAATTAATTAACCACCTTGCACACCACCCTAAATGCTTCTTTTGGGCTGCACACTCTTTGATTACTTCTTACATGACAATGATTTATATTAATATTTTCTATGAGATGCAAAGATAAATGAGTCTTTCCTCAAATGTGGGTGGTTGAAATTTGTATTTAATTATTGATAATTCAGAAAAGTTACTTTCAGACTCACAGTTCTTTATTGGTGATGCTATAAAATTTTTAGGATGGTTGTCAAATTTGTAAATACTTCTATTAATTTTCTTTCATATATGAGCCATGAGAACTCAGGGTACTACAAACTTTCTTGTGCACTGACTTTAAATATTCTTTGTGTTGATGACACTCATTAATCAGTTTGTCAGTAATTATACACATACACACACACTCAAATCAAATGAGCAAGAAATTTAAACACAGAATTTAAAAATGCTGCATTTGCTCTGGCAGTTGTGGCTCAGTTAGTTGGGCGTTGTCCATGCACCAAAAGGTTGCTGGTTCAATTGTGGGTCAGGGCACATGCCCACGTTTTGGGTTTGATACCCAGTTGGGGGCATGCAGAAGGCAGCTGATCTATGTTCTGCTCTCACATGATGTTTCTCTCTCTCTCCCTTCCTCTCTCTCTAAAAATCAATAAAAATATTTTTAAATGGTGCATTTATAAATATATATTTGCATCATAACAGAAGGAATGTCCATATTAACTACACTTAGATAAGACTTAACCTCTACTTACAATTCTATACATCTAAAAAGTAGAATTTTACATACTAGCTTCTGGCTCCATACATTCAAACAGATTCCTATTAGCAGATGTCAACAGTCTAGGTTCATGCTGCAGTGCTACCTTTGCCCCTACCCCTGCCCGTGTGTAAGGACCCTAGGTGAGCTGGCACAGCAGATGGTGTTCCTGGGAAGTGATTCCCACATTAGGATGGCTAGGAATAACCTACATAGACACACTGAGCTGTATAAATACATCCCACTAAACCCAAACTAAAGGTGTTCCCCAATTCACTTCCCCTTAGCTATGTCTCAAAAATACCCTCAACTACGATGTAACTGACCCCAAGGAGAAATGTTACAGAGGGAATGTCAGAGTGGAAACGAAAGCATTAATCAATTGATATTAATCTTACTTTTTCAAGTTTGACAAGTTTTGATCCCATGAACACAGTGCTGTGCACACTAATAGGGCTCCTCCAGTGCATGGAAAGGACTGGGTGGCCCCTACCAATGTATTAAAAAATGGTGAAACATATATTGTACAAGTGAGGAACCCTGGGGTTTGAGCTTCATTAGCTTCATAATAAATTTGCCTCTATGGTTCCTATTATTATTCATCGTTTATCTCAGTCTGTACATGTCTAGTCTCTCCAAATAAATTTCAATTCCTTGGAGACAGGAAGTACTGTCTTAAATATTAGCATACAGGAAATACTAAAAAGTGTGTATGGTAGTTATCACTATCCATACTAATCTTGACAGAGACAGAGAGAGAGAGAATGTATGTATAATAGAAATGTATGTTTGTATTACATATACATATACATATATACATGTGATATATATATACATGTAAATACATATGTACATATATTATTTACTAATGTATTATATATATATTAGGGTCTTACTTATATATAATGTATGTACATATGTAAAGGAATATATATTTACGTATAAACATATATACATTTATCTATGCATTATGTATATACATCAATTCTACATATAATACCAACAGAACAGTGAGTCTTTCCAGGCTGATAACATGGTGTCCAGATCGTGTCCCTACAAGGAGGTCTATCTCAGGAGAAGGTCACTCTTATAGCCTAGCAGACAGTGAACAGGGCTTCCTTTGGGAAGCCACTGTGGGGGGTGAGGCGAGGGCCATGAGGAAACCATCAATGTTGGTGCTGGACAGAGAGTCTGCAGTTAGTGACTCGAGAAGAGTCATTGACTCCTGTCAACATGGAGACAGAGCCACTGGGAAGACTCCATCCTTAAAGAGCACATCCATCAGTCTGGTCTCTGCTTGCAGCGGGCCTTAAAAAAAAATAGGTGAAAACGAATGCAACATTTGAGGGCTTACTGCGAGCAGAAAATATACATTTTAAAACTGATTTAGCCTACTAAATGAAAGGCATTTTTAAAAACAACTATATATATATACACACACACACACACACACACACATTTCTGACATTTACCATTTCTGATTTTCAGATTCTAAATAAACATTTGTTATTTAACACATTAGCCAGGTCAATATGAAACAAATCGACTACCCCATCATGAAATAAAATGTATTGTCTGCAATCCATCAAGTATTTCTTCCAGGGTGCCTGTGACAGGTCTGCACTGTCCAGATCTGTCAGGGGTAAGGAGGGGGCAGGGAGAGAAATACAAAGGCATGTCAAGTATGGTTCTGTCTTCAAAGCCAAAGCTGAATAAAAGGGAGGATTTTAAAAATATATGTATTTTTTATTGATTTCAGAGAGGAAGGGAGAGGGAGAGAGATAGAAACATTAATGATGAGAGAAAATCATGGATCGGCTGCCTCCTACTGGGGATCGAGCTCACAACCTGGGCATGTGTCCTTACCAGGAATTGAACTGTGACCTCCTGGTACATAGGTTGATGCTCAACCACTGAGCAACACCAGCCAGACAAAAGGGAGGATTTTTAAGGGAGTCAATAGCATTGTGTCCTTTTGGACCTCAGTCTAGAATACAAGGCCTCTGGCTTCCAAATAGTCCTTGGAAATAGGAAAGCCCCTCTCATCAGATGTCACAGCCGGCTCCAGCCTTGAGGCTTCTTCACTGCCATCAACAGGAAGAATCAGGTTTTCTGAATACAGCTGCCAGTTTGCATTTCCAGAATTGTCAGGATGGGAAGTGTCTCCAACATATACTATATGTACTCTACAGGGAGCCACTTTCCAGAGAATATGGAAGGCTTTTGTCAACCCAGTCCGTTGCAGGCAGCAGGGTTTTCTGTCTGTATATTTCACACATCAGAAGACACATACACCAAAGGAAAATAATCAGAAGCTGCTTGTGAAACTTATGAGACAGGATGTTCACTGGCAATGTTTCATACAGGGTGAGCTGAGTGTTTACAGGTGAGATGTGGGCAAAAGGAAAAACTACTGAAGATGGTGTTTTAGAGAATGTCATGCAGTTTTAGATTTAGGTCCTCCACCCCCTAGTGCAGTGATGGCGAACCTATGACACACGTGTCAGAGGTGACACACGAACTCATTTTTTTGGTTGATTTTTCTTTGTTGAATGGCATTTAAATATATAAAATAAATATCAAAAATATAAGTCTTTGTTTTACTATGGTTGCAAATATCAAAAAATTTCTATATGTGACACGACATCAGAGTTAAGTTAGGGTTTTTCAAAATGCTGACACGCTGAGCTCAAAAGGTTCGCCATCACTGCCCTAGTGTATATGTAGTGTGCACAAGCGTGTGCATACGGTCATGCGCATGCACGTGTGTACACACACACACACACACACACACACACACGCACACACTTAAAACTTCCCTGGCTCTGTACCTGCAACCTTCTTGTGAACCATGGGAGGAAGCAAGAGGGCATCTTGCCGCCAAGCCACAGGGTGCAGGCAGAAAGCAGGGTAAGAAGTGACAAGCCTTTCATACATTCATTTTTTCATTCACTCATTCCTTCTCCCCACAGGAAATGTTCTCGTGGGACTCTGCCCAGAGGCCCAAGACACAGTGCTTCTTTTCAGTCCTGGGTTTTTTCAAATAAACACAGGCCACAGGAAAGGCCATGTTGGAAGCCACTGGCCTTGACACCACTTTCCAGTCCACACCGACAAAAGCTGTTGCCAGCATCTGAAGTACCTCTGGCCACACAGAAGAGAAAGTGGCCAGAGGCTGCAACCCCAATGCTAGACTGTCGAAGCATTCTCCTGTATAGTACACGATTCTCAGTCTTTCTTGGGAAGGGCCTGATGATTTTACATAGTTGTGAAATGTCCCGAACAGTATCACAAGTAGGTGGACACACCCCACATTCTGTTAACCTCTAATGTAGACATTCACAGAAGGATTCCAAACATACTTATTTAGTAACACACAAAATGGCAAAAAATTGGGTGTTGATCATTTAATATTGCAGATGAGAACTTTGCACTTATGAGCTCACTTAATTCTCATCAGCCACTCCATGGGTCAGGTGCTGGTCTCATCCTCATTATACAGAGCAGGAAACGGAGGCACTGTGTATTTAAGCCATTTGCCCACAATCAAAGAGCTGACAAGTGGCAGAGATGTGTATTCACACCCATATAAGCTGGGTTCACTCCGCTGCCTCTTAGATGATCCTCACCTCAAGAGTTCAGTTACTTCCTGAAGGAGGAAACACAGTTCCATTGTGTCTGGAAGGGGATTAAGGCTGGTACCATCTAGTTGCTTACCTATTTGACAATATGACAGGCACAGCTCTGCGTACCTGTCTGAAATTCAAATTCCAGCTCACACTTTCCAGCCACGGAAATGCAGGCAAGCTATATAACCTTTCTGTGCCTCAGTTTGCTCACTTATAAAGTAGAGATGATAAGGGCCTAGTCCACATCGTACACCCACCTATTTAGTCTATCATGATGCCTCTCAGAGAAGATAATGCAAAAGTTCACTAAACTATCCCTGGAGCCAAATTCTACACTACTGATAGTAACTTCCTTATTTTGCTTTCCAGAGACTTTTATCTTTATTAATTACACGGTTTACAAATCTACCCTATGAAATGAAGCAGCATGGATTTATTACCTGGGATTTGGGGATGAAGAAACTAAGAGGTAGAGATTCACACAAAACCTGCTGACATTCAGGGTCAAGAACCACCAAGTCATAGCTACTGTGAGCCACTATTAGTCAGTAATACTCCATCTCCTATTGAGGCCTCCACAGGAAAACCTGAGTCACCAACAGCAATGCTGAGGCTCCTAACATCTGGGCAATGTTTCAAATGACCTGCTGGTTTAGTACCATCACAAGAGTAACTGAATTGGGCCAGATTCTGTGTTTCAGTTTAAAAGGTGTGTCCTGCCCCAGGGCCTTTGCACTCTCTGTTCCCTCTGCCTGGAACTCGATGTTCCCTGTATGTCCTCATGGCTAACTCCCTCACTTCTGTCAAGGTTTTTACTCACCTATCAGCTTCTCAGTGAGGCCTATCCTGACCAGTCAATTAAACATTCCAACACTTCCTCCTACCAATCCATCTCAGCCTGTTCTAATCTTTCCCTTTTCCATACCACCTTCCAACATATTATGTAATTTACTTCTTATTCTGATAGCTTGTTGTCTATCTTCCACAACCAGAACATAAACTCCCCCAAAGCTGGGATCTTCATTCACCGAAAAATACCAAATGGCTAGAACTGTGCCTGGCAAAAAACAGGTGCTTGATATATATTATTACACAAGTAAATTCAAAATGCACAGGCACTTTTACAAATGTACCAAATAATCAAAGATTTCACAGCACTGGGATGCATGGATGGAGAAGCAGGCATTTCATGGGTCTGTGACATGACCTTCAGTGCTAAATTTAGTGCTCTTGCTGTTTCTGTAATTCCTAGTTACCAATTTAACTTCACCTATCTAGGATATGCATGTCAAGAATGTTTGGTTTTTGTTGTTGGTGGTTTTTTTTTGTTTTTTTTACAAACTCAAGTATCTACTCACAGGTAAGAAGCAAACACATCCTGATCAGCTTTTCCCTTCTCCAGGAAATAGAGCCAGGATAAAGTGACAGGGAGGCTGATGCAGAAACACTTCACAGTGACAGGGCCATGGGGTTTCTAGGCAATTTAAACTGGGGGAGGGTTTTACTGGCCTACTCAGGCTATACACAGAGATAGGTACTCCCCTACTAGACAGTGATGACACACAAAGAAGAAAACAGGAACACAGGTGCAGCACTCTTCCAAGAGAAAGGAAGAGAGCTAAAACAGCGGCTGGTGAAAATCATACTTCCCTTAGCTGTAAAGCCCCAGGTCCTTGTTCCTTATGGGTACAGGGAAATAATGTAAAACAATAGCTAAGTGTACATGTGTAAGATAAAAGAGACAGCTACACTCAACTTAATGCACTTAAGCTGTACTAAACAATACAGTTATAATGAAAACTATGGGCCTTGTACACTAAAGGCCTTGAAAAATCTGTCAAGCAAGAAACATGCCATAGTCCCATAAACCTTCATTTCATTGCTGCTTAAGGGTTTTGACTAGTGGCTAAAAGGAAATAATTCAGAAAGGTCCCCAAGATGGAAATGCCACCTAACCATATCTCCAATACTCTTATGATTGCTAAATAGAAAGCTCCTTGAGAAAAAAATTAAAGATAATATTAACATAGATCTCTTAGCCATCTTTTCATGCATCTTTCTAATGTGGCCACTGGACAACATGGACATGAAATCAGTAAGTCAATCATTAAAAACAACCACCTAACTGGCTCTAAAAATTTAGACTGAACCACAAGCAATAAATACCACTTAACAATAGATCTTTCACTAAATACTGTGTCTGATATATTTTTACTCATGTCTCTTCATCAAAAGCATAGTTATTTGACACTGACTAGAAATAAGGATTTTTAAATTCTTGAATAAGGTTATTTTTATTCTTTCTTTCTGCATATGGAGCTGCTGTTCGAAAGTAAGGGGCCTCTCCTCAGCGGAGGAACACAATAATTTAAGAGGGTCTCTTCACCCTGGGAATTTCTACTGTTTGTTCATTTTAACATTTACTTTTCCATAAAGTTTGCCAATTTCAAACTACTTCCAAAGTATAGTCATTGTTAGCCTTGCTACACAGTTCTCCTAAATCATAGCTATTGTTATAAACTTAATTTTTCAATATTTTCACTAAGAGAAAAATACTGGCCTTTTGAAAACGGTCATTACTTAAAAGCTGAGTTTAAGAAAATTTATGGAACCCTTAACCCTCTTAAAAAATGTTTGCACAATCCTTAAGACAGTTTCTGCAAACTTAAAAAGCTCTTGTGATTCACCAACAATTAGCTTCAAATCATCTACAAATTTGTTACAGTTAATCCTCCATTTTAATAAATTTATACTTTCTTTTAACCAGCTAATCTAGTACGCAGGCAATGTGGAAAGGTTATTTTACATTAACTAGTTGAACCTGAAATAACTGTTAGCCAGAGTGAATGAACTATGCAATGACAACCTTCCCTAGATGAGAAAAGACTATTTATTTACTTATATAATATATATATTTATTTACTTTACTTATTTAGTTATTTTTCTATTTATTATTGAAGGTAAGGAAAGGAACTTGAACTAACAAATTTCTATTGGAACTTTGCATTATGGGAGTTTTAGTATTATTTTAAACTACCCATCATGAAAAATCTGATTTATCCTTTAAGCAACTTCAGTTATGACTATTCAATTATGAAATGAATCAGCAAATTTGATAACTCCATTAAACTGCTTTTAAGATGACCAAAACCTGCCAAGCTCTTCAGTCATACCTTTATCAGAGGAGATGGCAAAGCTATTAAATGGATGTTTAAAGCTAGGTATGTTTCAAAAACCTGGTCAATTACTCATCAGGATTATCTTTTGAATGGCATTATGTAGATATTTTGAATGACTTTTTTTTAAAACCATTCATCCCATTCTAAACAAGCATTCAACGCTTCACAAACACCCACTATGTGCTAATAGAAAGCATTACTCTAAGTAAAGGAGCTTAAATCGGCCTTGTTATTCGTGCATAAATACACAGCAGTCCTGATTTATTCTCTCAACTTTGTAGAAACGTGAGCGGCATCCACGTGGCTGAATCCATACCATTCATTTGGAAATGACTTTCTGGGGCAATTTACAGGTTCTTTGGATTAGGCAGCCCCGTTGGGGCATCACCTTCACCTTCCAGCCTACACAGGACAACTCGTGGGCGCTGGCCACACCTTCCGCAGGTGGCTGGATCGCCTGAGCCAGATGAAGGGACCCATCACCCCACGCTGGAGCTCCGGATCGAAGTGTGCAAATGTGTGCAAGGACTTCTTCGGATTAAAGGACTTGTTGAAAAGCCCCGGGGCCCTGAGCAGGAAAGGAAAGCGGCCACCCCGCGAGGCGCCCCCTCCCCGGCGGTCCCCGCGGCCCCCACGCCCCGGGCGCCGCGCAGGCCGCCGCCGCGTATCCGGGGCACGGCGGGCGCACCTCGGGCCTAGCTGCATTTGAAAGGCAAATCGCAGAGCCCGGGAGCATTTAAATGCCCGGCCGCGGGCCCGGGGGACAGCTCTGCAGCAGCCGCAGACGCAGGGCCTCCGGGTCAGCCCGGCCCCGGGGCGCTGGGCGCGGCCCGCGGGTGCACTCGGGACCTCAGCCCGCAGCGCCCCGGCGTCCGCGCCAGGCCGGGCAGGGGCGGGCGCCCAGGTCCCCGCGCTGGGTCCCCGGCTCCTCCAGCGACGGCCGCCGGCTCGGCCCCCTCCCGTCGCACCACACCTAGCAACCGGCGCTGACAGGACGCAGTGGCGGCGGCGGCGGGAGGAGGAAGCGGAATGGCTGCCGCGGTGGAGCCACCCCCACCCCCCGCTCCCACCTCCCCGCGCTGCAGCCGCCGCAGAACCCTGACAGCTCGAGCCCGGGCGGAAGCGGCGGACGCCGGCCCCCTGGCCCCCCGGCGCCCCAGGCCTCTCAGACCACCGGGCCAACTAACTCCGCGCCCCTGCCCAGCCCCGCGCCGCCTGCCCACCGGCCCCGCCGCCGCCGCATCCCCCGGCGCCCGCCCTCCTCCCGCCGCCCCCGCCGCGGCGCACCCCCTCGCCCACCGCTCCGCAGCCGGCGCGGACGCCCCTCGGAATCCCCCAGCTTGCCTGCCCGCCCGCGGCTCCTCGGGGCGCCCTCCCCCGCCCCCACCCTGCTCCCCGCCCCCAGGCACCTCGCGCCTCCGTATCCCGCCACCCCCACGCCCCGGGCTCGCACGCACCCTCCCCGCCTGCCGCCGCCAGCCTCCCTCCTGGCCACCCCTGGCCATCCTGGGGTTCTCCCCTGGGCAGGAGTTTCCTGGCACCGGGCACCCCCGCCCACCCCCAGGCCATTTACCGATGTGGTTGTCCTCGATGTGCTCGATGAGGTCGGCCAGGGTGGGGAAGTGGAGTCCGCAGCTCCCGAAGCGGCAGGTATTGGAGAAGAAGGAGGCGGCGGCGATGCCTGTCATGGTGCTACATGGAGAGCCCCCCTGGTGTCGACTCTGCGAGCGCCGGACGGGCGGGCGGAGGGAGGGAGGGAGGGCGGCAGGGTGGGGTGAAGAGAGGAGGGGCTGGGAGAGGGGGAGAGAGGCGGGGTGAGGGGCGCGGAGAGGACGGGACGGAGGGAGAGGGGGCGAAGCGATGGAAGGAGCGCGAGGAGAGACTGGGAGGCTGAGGGGAGGCGGTGGAGGCGGCGGCGGCAGCGGGAGCGGGAGCGGCGGCGGCGGGAGCGGCGGGGGAGGGGGGTGAGGCCACCGCCGCTGGGAGGAGGGATCAGGGCGCGCGGCAACAGCTGTGCGGCCCCAACCTCTGCTCCTGCACCAAGGCCTCACCTGGGAGCGCCTGCCATCAACTTTTATCTCACGGGCCTGCTCTTCGCAGTTGGTAATAGGTGCAATCTGTTTGGAGCCTCCTTGGTTATGTATATTGCATTCTTAGTATAGACTAGTACACATCTATTAATTACACATGCATCCAGCCATGGGGAGTTACCCAGGCCCCTCTCCAGGACATTTGCTTGCACTTGGCCACCTGTCTAGGTGTGACACTGACATTCACAGGGGACCCAGGAAAGGTAATTGTGTGCACCTTACTATCTAAACCTTCTTTAAAAAAAAAAAAAGGCCCTATTCTCTGGAGGTTTGTACTAACTAATTGATTTTAATGAAGTTTCCCACTAGGCCAGAAGAAAATCTTAGCTTTATTTAAATTTCAAAGTAGAGTGCTTGATTACCAAGTGCATTTATTAGCCTGTGTTTTACATATGTACCACGTTTGTTATATACCCTGCTGCTTTTGGGAAAACAGAAACTGAAATGATTTTATTTCTTCCCAGATTACAACCCCCCCACTTCCCTAACTCAGATCTGGGAATTAACCCATCTGTCTCCCTGGGAGCAAACTGTCAGAGGAGAAATGACAGTGCATTGGTTAAGGCTAGAAGGTCAAGGGACATATTAACTCTTCATCTAAAAGAGAAGGGATTCCCCAATCAATCAAGGTGGCACCATCCTGTAAGCATTTCAACCAGAATGTTGACCACTTAAACACTGAAGTTGAATTTGGTAGCTCCCCTGAAAACAAGCATTTTCCCAAGACTCAATTACCTCATTGTCCCCACCCCCACCTCAGTTACACTCATATTTTTGCCTGTTAAGTGTGTGTTCCTCTATAGCAGTGGTTCTCAACCTTCCTCATGCCGCGACCCTTTAATACAGTTCCTCATGTTGTGGTGACCCCCAATTTCATTGTCACAAATTGAACATAATGAAAGCATAGTGATTAATCACAAAAACAACATGTAATTATATATGTGTTTTCCAATGGTCTTAGGCGACTCCTGTGAAAGGGTCGTTCGACCCCCAAAGGGGTCGCGACCCACAGGTTGAGAACCGCTGCTCTATAGCATTTTTCTAAGTGCCTAAGGAATATTACATGATGAAGAGCTTATGATCCAATAGTGCCTTTTAAAATTAATGCAGGTATATCAAAATTAGCATTTTTCCTTTGGACAAATTTCAGTTACCCTCTTGGTGCAGATATTTAGAGAAATAGTATTCCCCTCTCCATAAACTATACTCATCTATAGTGTTATTTCCAGTAATAGGATTGTTAAGGTGTTTCATTTGTGTGTTCAGAGTAAAAGCATCGCAAAGTTTTGCAGCTACAATACTTGGGCATGATGAACTCCCTCACCCATGACATTTTCTCTTCTTGCTCCTTTCTTCTGTTTCCCAGCTCACAAGGTAACAAACTTATGCTGAGATGAGAGTTGGGTTGGGTGAGGCCAGGGCAGTTGTGTTGTTGAAGTTCAGTTTGGTGCCAAGAATGGTTTCCTGGGCCCACTTGGGGGTGGGGGCAGGGCCCCAGTGGGCCTGATAATCAGCCAAGGACCCGGTTGGCGGGAGACTGGAACTAGGGCCAAACAGGGATCTAAAGAGCAGGAGTTAGAATTCTAGATCGTGAATTAGAATTTTGGCAGCTGTGCAGTGCATTCAGTTGCCCAGGCTGGGAAGGCCTTCAGCTAAGAGCCGACAGAATATATGGCAGACACACACAAACCAAAACAGGACAGGGAAAGAAAATGCAAAGGCTTTAGTCCAATAGGTGCCAGAACAGCTTCCCCCTAGAGATGTGTTAGGCACCCCCACCATGCATTCTCCAGAGCTCTGAAGAAGCAGCAGCTCTGTCCTCTGGAGGAAAAACTGTCAATGGGGAATTAACTCCAGAGAAAGTGTGGAGAGGAACAGAGGTAGTTCACGAGAGAGAGCTCAGAGATGGAAAGTGCCAGAAATGTGTAGGTGAAAGATGAACGAAGTAAGGAGACTGGGTTTCCACTAATTGCTATCAGTTTCAGTATTCCTAAAATAAAACCTTGATTGGTCAAATTTAATAAATAGATTTTGATAACAAAGGAGTCAACATAAAATAAATCAATATTTTTATTTTTAAATTAAATTTTTTTCGTTACCTTGGGCAATTACTAATTTTTTTGAAAGAGAGTCTTTTTTGCATGTAATAACCCACTTTATCAATTCTTCATATATGAACTAAAGCTCTACTTATATGACATCTGATCATATTTTTTTATATGTCCACACTCTAGAGGCATTTCTGGTCTTTATATTAGGTACAAAGTCATGGTCTTTAAGATCTGGAAGGTACTCTGGCCATCAGACCCACTGATTTTATAGATGAGGTAAGGATGCAGTAAACTGAGGCCAGAAGCCTGGAGTGAGTTCTCACCAGGCACACACAGTCTGTTTCCTGTCTGTCTTCATAGTGCACGCAGTAAGGCAACAATAGACAAAAAAAAAAAAGGGGGGGGGGCAAAGAGTAACCACAGGCAAACTTTAAAAAATTGCTTTATAATGGCATGCTTACACCATTACATACTAAAAATGTTTGTTTCAGATAAAGTCAACACTAGATTATAAAAACATAGAACAAACCCTTCAACCTATTATGTCCAAGAGAAAGTGATGGCTGATATACCTCTGTGTTTTCAAAAAACATTTGACTCCCTGATTTGGGTAGTAAAGATACTTCAAAGGAAAGGGACAGTGAGAGAACTGAGGGGTCAGAAGGATATGATAGCAGCTGTGGGCTAGAAACCATTTGCCTATCCCCAGAGCACTGTGCCTCCCAGTGTGTTGGCCTAGACAAAGTATGGACATATAGTGGCCCCATAGCTTGGTGCTTAGCATTACAAATGATCTGGTATCCAATCACAGTTACCCCAAACTCAGCATGGCCATTACTCAAATTCTAGGTGCCAGGAAGGTCTAAATCTATTAGCCTAATGGAGCCATTTGAAGCCACCAAAGGGGTCTGTTTCATGCAGTTGTCTGGCCTCCACATACAGGACTCTGTTAATCTAGGGATACACTGATAATCAAAACCATGCACTTCCTGTGCCCTGTGTGGACATCTGTTAATACTACAAGAGGATGTGTATGAACATTGGATTCTATTTTGAATGTAACTCTCCATACTGCCTTCCACTCTCGGTTTTCTGGATCATTCTGCCAGTCCTCTTAAGGGATCTTTCAGGTTTTCCAGATGGAAGCAGGATCCTAGTGTGGCTTGAGGCATTCCTTTACCGTCACCACTGTTTAGATGGAGCAGATCATGAACCCAGGTCTTTTTCAGCTCATGCCAGCCTATGGCCATTTATAAGAACTTTTGATACTCCCCAGCTCTTGAAGACTCAGGCTGCCACTTCTGCCAACAGCAACCTTTGCCTCAATTGGATGTTTTCTTTAGGTCCCACCTTCTTCCAAGGAGGACAATGTCTACTCCAGATTTTCTTGTTTATTATTTATGCAACCAAGTCTTAAGCTCTTTGTATTGATTTTATCCCAGCTCAGAAATGAATCAGCTTTATCTGCTCTCTGATGATTCATTCTCACTTTGGCCCCCAGTCTCATTCCTAGAACTAAGGTTTAGCCTTAGAAAGAGTAACAGGGGTTCTCTGGTTTGACGCCACCAGTGACCAACCCTCAGGGGCATTATCCCTTAGTTCCCCACCTGGCAGTTTCTGCCTTATTGGCTATATACATAGTTATGACATTGCATTTCCAGCTCCTTGCAGTATTTCTTCAGAACTAGATTAATGAAATACCCAGCTGATGACTACAGTTTTAACTGAACATCACAGGCCTACCCCCTACTGCAGTCTGCCACACTGCTGCCCGATGATAGCTACAACCCCAACCTCATGGGATAAGGCCAGCCCAGCCTGCAGTTTAAATAAGAGCATAAGAACAGCCACACCATCAGTATTTCACTGGTTCTTTTTTACATGATTGAACATCTATGCAAGGCTCCTGGTGCACAATTGTAGAAGGTGTTACTTATAAGGCAACTGCATTAACAGTGACCCCAGGATTTGTATAACCCTTCAGTCCTGATCCAAGGGATACACATTGAATAAGACAAGAACAGTCTCTCCTCATATGAGGGAGTAGCTAATGCTTTGCAGGGTCCTCCTGAATCGGTCCTCAAAGCCTGCCAGTGTGGCTTAGTGGACTCCATGTACTGTTCTTATCCTCTTGGCTGCTCTGGTGTCTGCCATTTCCCTCCTGCATTAGATTATCAGCTTTGGCTATAATGGAGTCACCAAGGCACTAATACTTAAAAACAACTGCACAACCTTTCTGCGCAGACATGTGTCCTGGGCATTACTGGTGCTCACCCAGCAACGCCTAGTGTTGAAGATTTTCTGTCTCTTCAGAGGCTGCTAGCACCTTTTTTTGTTTCTTTGTTTTGGTTCTAGCTTTTTGAGGTTTCACCAGCTCCCACTTTTATAATCCTTTCCTCTGGGACTCAGACAAGTGTCAATGGAGACTGGGCTGGAGGATCAAGTTGGGAACACTGCTCCCTGATGTCACCTCCCCTGCTAGAATCCCTCAGCACCACCCTTCACCGTCAGAATAAGCTTCCCATTCAATGACCACCATAACGGAATCTCTGCAGAAACTTCCTAGCCCAATTTCCTTCAGTCCCTCAGTATCCTGACATTTCAAATGCACTCATTGTACACGCACAGGCCACCTTGCCTTTGCAGGTGCTGTTTAGCCCACCTGAAACATTCTTCCTCTTCCCTCTCCCCCACCAAACACACTTCAGCAGCTCTGCTATCACCTCCTCCAGGAAGCCTTGTCTGTTGAGCTACATGCTTATCATCTGTGCCTCAGCCAAGCTCCTTCTGCATTAGATTTTTGACTGTTGGTTTACTTGTCCTTCTTTTTTTTTTTTTTTTAATATATTTTATTGATTTTTTACAGAGAGGAAGGGGGAGGGATAGAGAGTTAGAAACATCGATGAGAGAGAAACATCGATCAGCTGCCTCCTGCACAGCTCCTACTGGGGATGTGCTTGCAACCAAGGTACATGCCCTTGACCGGAATTGAACCTGGGACCCCTCAGTCCGCAGGCCGACGCTCTATCCGCTGAGCCAAACCCGTTAGGGCTTGGCTGTAGGTTTTTTTGTTGGTGGTGGTGGTTTTTTTTGGTCTTGTATTTTTTTTAATTAAATATTTATTGCTCAGATTATTACAGTTGTTCCTCTTTTTCCCCCCCATAGCTCCCCTCCACCCGGTTCCCACCCCACCCTCTGCCTTTACCCCCACCCCACTGTCTTCATCCATAGGTGTACGATTTTTGTCCAATGGACAAAAATTGTCCTTCTTCTTTAAACTAGTGGTTCCCAAATCGTTTTTTTTTTTTTTTTAAATATCTTTTTATTTTGACTTCAGAGAGGAAGGGAGAGGGAGAGAAAGAAATATCATTGATGAGAGAAATCATCGATTGGCTGCCCCCTGCACGCCCCCTACTGGGGATCAAGTCTGCAACCTAGGCTTGTGCCCTGACCAGGAATCGAACCCTGACCTGGTTCCTAGGTCAACGCTCAACCACTGAGCAGCACCGGCAGGGCCCAAACCTTTTTTTTAATAAAAAATATTTTTTTTTTATTGATTTTAGAGAGTAAGGGAAAGGGAGAGGGAGAGGGAGAGAGAGAGCGAGAGAGAGAGAATCATTGATTGGCTGCCTCCTGCATGCCCCACACTGGGGGCAACCCAGGTATGTGCCCTGACTGGGAATCAAACTCAGGACCCTTTAGTCCACAGGCTGATGCTCTGTCCACTGAGCCAAACCAGCTAGGGTGGCCCAAATGTTTTTAATCATGAACCTCATCAATAAAAATTTTAAACTTGATCTCACCAATATTTATATTTTTATTTATAAATTATATATAGGCACTACTATTCAAATATAGTATTTATATTACAAAATACATCAGATACTTTAAGAAGATAAGTTTTTCAAAACAGAAATGGAAGGTCTCATTATCTTCATCCCACACCCAGAGTATTATCTGACCCCCATCTTGGGATGACTGCATTATAGTTTGGAGGCCACTGATCTAGTCTTCTTGAGAAAAGGGACCATTTTTCATTGTGCCTGCCTGTAGTGCTCAATAAAAGTTGTACAGGGGTATAATTTAGCACTGTGATAAGGCAATGCACTAAGATTTCAATGCTGAAGCAATTTCTAACAATTTCTTACAGTTCTCCTTTTATGTAGCATCAGTGGAAGACTATCTTCCATCATCTCTGAGTCTGGATAGATTACAATAGTTATACCTTCCCATGATCATGGCCCAGCCTTTAAGAAGACCTCTTTTCAGGTCCAGCAGTGTCACTGCACTGTGCCCCTAATAGGCACTTACAAAGTGCTTGTCTCATTGGTTTTGATGGCACTAGCTTCCTACTCTCTGCTGATGCAGACAAAGCCATTCAACTGGACAGAGATAAGCAGAGAGGCATTCAGCCATGACATGAGATCTGACACTGGCTCTCCTTTCATTTGACTGACTAGGACACCTTTCCCTTTCACAGAAGTTCAAGTTCATCATGATGGTTGTTTTAAATAACATTCATTGAGTGCCTACTGCTGTGTCAGGCATTGAACTAGATGTATTAACATACAATAGTTTTTAAACCCTCTGAGATAGATGGATGCATTATGTCCAAATTGTGAATGAGGAAAAACAAGACCCAGGTAAATAAGGTAATTTACTGAGATCCATAAAACTAACAAGTGCTAGAACTAGGATTTGAACTCAGGACAGCCTAACTCCAGGATTCTCTTCTTAACATAGATCCATACTTGCATTTGAGTGTGATAGATTATTTTTCTATTTCCCCTTGAATTTGGGAGAAGAACCAGGCTCTTGGACAGAGGTAGGATCATGCTCACATACCACACAGACACTAAGATTGGGGGCAAAAGCATCCTCTATCTCAAATGCACTTAGGAGGGGTACAAGGGTCAGGATGGGGTATTGATGATGGAGGGGGCTTGGGGCGTCCATCAGGTATTGAGGCTCTTGGCTTGTCTTTTCCCTTTCTTGCTCCTTTGGAAAGTACTTTCATTGCTGCTGCCTAAATACCTTACTTTAAAATTGAACTTTATACAGAAATAGGACTTTGAAAAGATACTGGTGTTTTGCTCTTTAGCTAGTTCCCAACTTACCTTTCATTGTGTACCTTCCTTCTGTTGATATTGGGGTAGAGAGGGGAACACCCGCATCACCTATCATGTGGAAAGGTGACTCTTTTTGCTTTTGTCATGGTCTTTGTCGCCTGTGTGTAATGACTTTAACCATGTTGCTCTTCAGCCAATTGCCTGACATAATCTTATTTGCTGTTGTAGTTTTAGTTCCATAGAACAAACAGCCCTGCTAAATGCCATCTCACAGGGCCCTGCAACTCAGCCCCTTCTCTTCCAGAGCTGGATTCATGTGGAAGCTAGTGTTACCTTTCAGAAAATGGACCGGATTTCAAAAATTCTACAGGAAGGACTTTCCCCCTTGGTTTTATAACTAAATGTACCTTTCTATAATTTTCATCCTGGTGTGCTTTTGCCAACATCTGTAGTGCCTCATTATATAATGACTTTTTAAAAAAAATTTAATTTTAGAGGTCTCAAACTCAGAAGTATTAAGGGCTAGGAAAAGGAAGTAATGAGAGAAGAAGGAAGTATGTGCGTGCATGTGTATGTATTATGTGACTGGTGGGGGCCAATGAATTGGAGAACACTATTCTCCCAAAACACTGGAAGGCAAAAGAGTCCCATCTGCAGGCCATATTTGGCCCATGAGCCACCAGTTTGCAACCTCTGTTTTCTCTTGCATGTCACAGTGCAACAGTTAACTTACTTTCACTATCACAACAGCCAACAAGAGTCTGAATTATTTCTAAATTGCTCAATACCATGAGATTAGGTGCAATCTAATTTTTAGTGCAGGTAACTAGAAAAGGACCCTTTGCAACTGAAATAGAATCTCTAACAGGATGTTGGAGCTGCCCACTTCTTGGTTCTCAATTTCTCTCCAAATTTCCCAGTGAGTCTTAAGAAAAATAATTTTCAACAAGCTGAATTTACTCCAAATTAACCTAAAGTGAGGGCTACATATAGATGCTTTATAGTGCCTGACCAGTCTCCAGTTAAACTTTAAAATAATTAACTAAAACCTTCAATTGGTAGGCTTGGTCTTCCCTGTCGTTGAGTGTCCTGTTCCTAGGTCTGCATTTCAAGGTCATGTTTCCTGGAAGGCATTTAAAATATATGTAGTAATCTAACATTTTAGATTATAATTAATCTTTGGTATCAGAGCCAACTTCTCTCTTTTACCAATCCCTTCTCACCCATCTTCCCAATCCTGTACATCCCCCCATTTTTCTTCACCTTATCCCCTCACCCTCACCACCACCCCTAACCCCCAATACCTTTTTGAGATTGATTCTTGAATAGAGCCTGGGGCACAGAAAATATTTGGTACTGTTTTTGAGAAAGTTGTACCAGAGGAGAGAATTTGAGAAAGAAATACAGTTAGGAAAAAGGAAATTGGGAAAGAAAAAGAAAAGGGGGGGGAGGAGGGCAGAAACAAAGGTTGAGATCTTTTGGTCTTCTCTCTCCTGTTCACTCAAAGCCATGCAGCAGAGAAATCCTCCTCTCTGACCACCCTTACTCAGTCTGCCCCTTTCTCAACCACAGTCAAGTCCCTACAAAGATTCAGCATCCAAAAGACCCAGGTCCCAAGTCTAGTTCTATCACTTAAAATCCACTGATCTTGGGAAAGTCAGTCACTCAAAAAGATTTCCTTGTCTGGATATAACAGTCCAGATCCTACCTGGGTCCCAGGGATGAAATGAGATGGTGCATGTGCAAACACATTGGAAACTAAAATGCTAATCAAAGACAAGACATTATTATTATCCCTGAATCTAGTGCTCAGATGGTATGACATGTGGTTTCCTCTTCTCACCAAATGTCCTTAGATTTCTTGGGGAAGGGGTGAGTGGTACAGTCTAGTTCAGCAGCGAGGCAGACCTTCATGTTGGAGGAGAAAAAAAGCCATTTACAATTGCTAACCAGTGCTATTTCTAAGATCTCATGAGGATGTGAAATCACTTTGGAGCATACCTTCTCTGTTCTGGGACCTTCCCATTTGAGTGAATCCTTTTACTTATGTAAACATAGTAAGAATAAGTACCCTTTATTCCGGGAGAAGGAGCGACAGGAGTTGTGTTTGCTTTGTTTTGTTTGCTTAACTAGGCCTTGGGGCTTCAATTCTGCAGCAGATGGGGTCTTGCTACCAAAATGACTGGCTCAGAAGTTGGACCCAGAGGTCCCAAGAGTTAAGCTTTGAGCTTTTATTCATGGTTGTCTAGTTAGAGGCTGCTCTCTTGTCCTCATGTGAACAAAGAAGCATGTAGCTCAGTTGATGCTGGCAGGTATCTAATGACCATGAGGGCCTTCTTCCTGAGGATAAAACCAACCTGGCAAACCACAGAGTTGAGAGATTTCAGAGAACTGACTGGAGCTCTGCTAGAACTGTGCTGATCTTTGCAGTTACACAGGCCAAGCACTCACCTTTACAGCCTAAGCCAGTTTGTGTTGGGCTTTATAGTGCTGGATGCTGAGGGCAAGGTCATCCTAAATGGTAGTTTGAAGGTTTTCGGAGAAGGTGTGGAAATGTCACATAGCCTTTAGGAAGCTTACTGACAGGAAGCTGCTCTAGCCTCCTGATCTCCTCCACTGAGTTCCCAGTTGTATGCATCCTTCTGATGGGCTGAGGGACACTGATGAAAGGGACACTGCTGGAGGTGGGTGCCAACAATAGGCCTGATCGTTCATAAAAAAAGGACAGCTGGAGTGGGTCGTAGCATGGGGTATGGATAAAGCGGTATCACTTGGCTGATGAGTGTCAATATAGTCCAAGTTCAGTTTTATTAGATGTTGCCAAACCACTTTCCAAAGTGGGTTTGCCAGTTTACATACCCGCTCTCAGTGTTTGAGAGTTCCCAGGGCCTTTTACTTTGGCTTTGCCCACAGGCTCATTAAACAAGGTGTTCTGGTTTTACTGGAGCACAGCAGCTTACAAACAGCAAATTAAAAGGTTGCTACTAGAATAAGACATACCAAAATGTATACACATACACACAGCCCACAAAAGCATAAGAATGCAAGTAGCATAGCAATTTGGGGTAATGGTTTAGAGGTAAATACATTTCAGTTATCTTAATTAAGTTATTAAAAATGCCTGAGAACCTGCTGGTTCTAACCTGTCCTCATGAAATAGGAATATATAAGCACTCCATCAAAATTTCCTTTCAGTATCCATAGTGGTGGAGTTGGGAAGGGAGTTTGTGTGTGTGGGTGTGTCGGGGCAAATGGTGAACAGGTAGAAAATGGTAAGAAAGTTTGGTTTCTACACAAGTAGCAGCCAGTCAAAAATGTTCCATTACATTAAATGATTCAATATATGTTGATGAAACAGGCAGTAAGATTTCATAAGATCTCCACTAATACTTGGTATTCATTCAGTGAACATTTATCGATATGCCAACCAATGCAAGGAACAAGATGATGATTTTTTTTTTTTAAAAAAAAGGTCCCTGTCACAGGTAGGTCACAAATCAATGGAGGAAAACAGAAGCATTTTCTGGACTTGGCCCAGAAATGCCAACTAACTAGAACTGAGAAAATAACAAGTACGATAATAAGTTCCAAAGCAATTTAGGAATACGAAAGAACATACAGTGTGTGGGTGATTCTAGAGACAAAAACGCAGAAGTTATTCTTCTATTTTTAAAAATAGCTTGCTCTGTCCATTTCTAATGCTACTGAAATAATTAAATGTTCATTGGTATTTCATTTGTAAATCACACAATGAGAAAGCATTTTAAAGGCTCTTAATATGGCATTCTAGAGAAGACAGCATAGACTATGGAGCCAGGTTTTGTGGGGTTCAAATCTGGAGTCTGCTATTTACTAGCTGGGTGACCTTGGGTATGTGACTTAACCCCTCTGAGTCTCAGTTTTATCTGTCAAGTAAATACTTATTTCACAGTGTTATTGTGAGGATTAAATGAGTTAATATCTGACACTTTCAACCACCCAGAAAAAAGCTACATGTTCAGTTGGATCTGGATTGGCCATGGAGGAGTTCAGTGGTTTGCTGAAATCCACTCATGTCTGATGAGTCAGGAAGACAGATGTACATGGCTGTCCTGGCACAGGTCCACTGCCAACCTCCCTGGACAATGACACTAAGGGAATCTGCAACCAGAGGGCCTGGATTTTCTCTCTGACATTGATGCAGGGAATTCTGCACTTTCATGGTACTTAGTTATGGCCTAGTTGTTTGTAAATTTGGCCAAATACTCCTTCTGCCTGCTCTATGTACTTGTTTGTGAGACAAGTAATATGTCCTTTTATTAATTCCAACATTCTCCCTGTCAAGCTCTGTAAGATCCCCGGCTCCACTGCCTGGAAATCCAGGTTTCTGTGATGGCCACAATTGTAACCATTCCAGGCATGCCTTCCTTTTAATTTCTCCAGTATCCCTGCTCCTCTGAGTCTGTCCTATGGTGTCCCCCTTATCCTGACTCTGCGTCATTTTTGGAAGCCTGTCCCTCTTTCTAGCAGTTTTGAAATGATGCTAAACTACCAGGACTGGCCTTAACAGATCATTAGAATTAAAAATTAAAGGCTAGAGAACACTTAGCAGATACAAAGTGCTACATAAATATGAAATAACTAGTGGCCCGGTGCATGAAATTCATGCACCGGTGTGGGGACTCCCTCAGCCCGGCCTGCACCCTCTCTAATCGGGGACCCTTTGGGGGATGTCTGACTGCAGTTGGACATCCCTCTTGCAATCTGGACCGCTGGCTCCTAACTGCTCACCTGCCTGCCTGCCTGATCACCCCTAACTGCCTCTGCCTGCCTGCCTGATTGTCCCTAACTGCTCTCCCCTGCCGGCCTGGTTGCCCCTAACTGCCTCTGCCTCGGCCCCCACCACCATGGCTTTGTCTGGAAGGAACTCAGATGTCCAGAAGACAGCTGGTTGAACCAGTCTAATGAGCATATTACCCTTTTAGTAGTATAGATAGATTACATAGGATAGGATTGCTTAAATCAGGGTGGGGGGTGCTTTTTAGCAGGAGGAGATGCTCTTGGCAGACAAAAATTCATAATCCCTATATCTGGACTGATAGCTAGCCATATGCACTATACTGCCAAACCAGTCATTAAAAAAGTGAACCACTGCCGTAACCGGTTTGGCTCAGTGGATAGAGCATCGGCCTGCGGACTGAAAGGTCCCGGGTTCGATTCCGGTCAAGGGCATGTACCTTGGTTGCGGGCACATCCCCAGTGGGAGGGGTGCAAGAGGCAGCTGGTCGATGTTTCTAACTATCTCTTTCCCTTCCTCTCTGTAAAAAAATTAATAAAATATATTTAAAAAAAGTGAACCACTTTCTTACACCTTACACCAAACAGCTGTTGCTCTTAAAACCCCTCCTCAGCCCCTACCTTAGGTTCTGTCTTTACAGTTCACCCTGATTAGGTTCTGATTGGTTGGTTTCTATGCCAGTCAGTGTCAAAAGCTCCACCTCCTAGGCAGCCATGGGCTCCTCGCACTTCACCAAGATTTGGTTCTGATTGGTCGATTTTATGCCAGTCAGTGTCTCTGGGCCTATCTCCAGGCCTGATCAGAGAGGCGTGGCTGATCAGCAGTCCCCTCGGAGTCTCAGAGAGAGAGGCGTGGCTGCTGTTCAGGCCTGGAGAGAGAGAGGTAAGTGCTGATCAACAGTTGCCACAGAGGCTACGGATCAGACCCTGGTTCTCTCTCCAGGCTTCTCTTCGGGCCTGATCCTCAGCCTCCTCGGCAGTTGGTAGCAACGGCAACCCAGCACCAACTGCAGGACTGACTTCTGGTCGGTCGAGCATTCGGTCTTTTTGGATGTTACGGTCCCTGGGTTTTTATATATTAGGATAATGCTTCAACTATAAAAATGTACATTTTACTGCTTTTATGGCAATATAGGTTACCTGATTTGTTTGTATCTGCAAAGCATTCTTCTTAAGTACTAAATTCATCCTGCAACATTTGGAAATATATATTACCAAAGCCACTTGTTGTCTTAACTAACCATTCAGCACCTGCTTTTAAATGTCTAGGACTGTTGTTTATCTCTCTGCAACTGTCAACTTTGGTCTCAAAGCCAAACTGCAGAACTTTAGATTGTTTTCAGCAAGAAAAAGTTTAAAAATATGAGTAATTAAAACACCATGCTACTTATAGTTTCCTTCATGCAAATTAGCTAAAGTGCTCTTCAAAAAAGCAGGAGGGACGAAGCAATTTACAGGTGGTCCCACTGCACTCTGCACCACCTCTGCTCTGGGGAAGGTTCACCCTAAAGCTAATGGCATTTCTGATTCATGGCCCTGAAACCTGCACACATCCCTCCCAAGTCCTGTGTCTAATACTGTGTTCTTTTGAAGAGTTCCCCCTTAAAATTGAATAAGCATCAATCTTGACAAAGCCTAATTTTCCCTGTTGGTGCCACAATAATGGTCACACATGGCTACTGGTACTGGGACAGCTTGGATGTGTTCTGTACTCAGCATCAAAATCTGTCTTGCTAAAGATTGCGCACTACTTGTCCAAATGTTTATGCATTTGCTGACCTAGGGCCTAAGACACTATCTCCATCTCTGTTAGTCAGTCCCTGTAAGCTGAGAAATCATTTCCAAAACTTCTTCTTTAGAATCCTGCAGACTTGAGAACAGTAGCTCAGGCACAGGCAAGAGAAGACATTTTTAGAAGCTATTCCTTTAATTCATGGTTTATCAGCCTCAGCACTATTGACATATTGGGCCAGATCATTCTTTGTTGGGGAATGGGGGAGGAGGAGGCTGTCCTGTGTATTATAGGATGCTTAGCAGCATCCCTGGCTTCTATGTACTAGATGCTGGTATCAACTCCCCACCACATGCTTCATCTCCACACCCCCTCCACCCCTTTCACCAAGTTGTGACAACCCAAAGTACCTTCAGACATTATCAGATGTCCCCTTGGTAAAAATATCCCCTGTTCAAGAAGATCTGCTTAATGGAACATTCCAGCAAATACCCTAAGATGGAAATTTTTCTTTTCTCTCAAATAACAAGATGGGCATTTTGCTGCTCGCTGGCAAGACTTCCTCTACTCCAATGCAGGCATGACTTTTGATTGACAAACTCAAAAACTAATTGTTATTCATAGATGACAGGATCTCATACATATAAAATCCTAAGGAATTCATACACACGCAAAAAAAAATCTATTAGAATTACTAAATGAGTTCAGCAAAACTGCAGGCTACAAGATCAATATGTAAAAATCAATTGTATTTCTCTTCACTAGCAATGGATAATTGAAAATGAAATTAGGAAAACAATTTCATTTATAAGAGCATCAGAAAGAACAAAATACTAGGAATAAATTTAACAAAAATAAGTGCAATATCTGAACACGGAAAAACTAAAATGAAACATTGTTGAATGAAATGAAAAGACCTAACTAAATGGAAAGATATCTCACTGGAGGACTTAATATTGTTAAGATGTTAATACTCCTCAAATTGATCTATAGCAATACAACCCAGATTTATCAGCTTAATTCCTTTTTTAAAAAAGCCCAGCTGCCATTTATTGTTTTTGGCAGGAATTTAAGAGTTGATCCTAAAATTCATATGGAATATCAAAGGACCCAGAATAGTCAAAACAATCTTTAAAAATAACAAGCGCCTGGCCAGTGTGACTTAGTGATTGAGCATCGACCTAGGAACCAGGAGGTCATGGTTCGATTCCTGGTCAGGGTACATGTCCAGATTGCGGGCTTGATCCCCACGGTGGGGTGTGCAGGAGGCAGCTGATCAATGATTCTCTCTCATAATTGATGTTTCTGTCTTTCTCTCTCTCTCCCTTCCTCTTTGAAATCAATAAAAAATATTTTTTTAAAAAAGAAGAAGAAAGTTGGAGGACTAATATTTCTCAATTCCAAAATTACTACAAAATTACATAAATCAAGCCAGTGTGGTACTGGCATAAGGATAGACATATTGATCAATGGGATAGAATTGAGAGTTTACATTTATAATCCAGTGGTTTTCAACAAGAATGCCAAGACAATTCAATGAGGTAAATAATAGTCTTTCAACAAATGGTGTTGGAACAGCTGCACAATAATAACAACATAAAATGAATGAATTTGGACCCCTACCTCATACTGTATATAATTAATTAAAAAAGAATTAAATGCCTAAATGTAGGAGCTACACACATAAAACTTAAAACATAAAAGTAAATCCTGGTTTCTCAGATTTGACTCCAAAAGCAAAAGCAACAAGAAGAAAAAATATATAAATTGGATTTAATCAAAACTAAAATTAAAATGTTTGTCCTTCAAAGGACACCAACAAAAAAATTTAAGGCCAGCTTAAACATAGGAGAAAATGTTTGCAAATTATATATCTGATAAGAGACTTGTATTCAGAATATATAAAGAACTCTTACAACTCAACAATAGAAAGACAAATAATCCAATTTAAAAAGAGCCAAAGATTTGAACTGACATATCCCCAAAGACATGGCCAATAACCATATGAAAAGCTGCTCAACATCATTAACTATCAGGGACATGCAAATCAAAACCATAATGAGATACCACTTCACTTTTGTTATGATGGTTAAAATAAAAAAATAAAAACATAGACAACAGCAAGTGTTGACAAGGATGTGGAAACACTGGAATCCTCATACATTGTTTGTAGTAATGGAAAATGGTGCAATTACTTCTAAAACAGTTGACAATTCCTCAAAATGTTAAGCATAGAATTACAATGACTCAGCAATTCTATTCCCAGGTACTGAACTGAACTTTGACAATGAAATACGATAAATATGAATGAGACTTAAAAATATGTGCCCACACAAAAATTGGATATGAATGTTCATTGCAGCATTATTCATAATAGATAAAAAGTAGAAGCCACCTAAATGTCTATCTACTGATGAATATATAAACATAATGTGGTTTATTCATGTTGTTAAATATTATCTATACTAATAAAAGGGTAATATGCTAATTAGACCAGGTCAACCGGACATCTTCCGGACGTCTGACTTCCTTCCAGACAAAGCCATGGTGATGGGGGCTGAGGCAGAGGTGGTTAGAGGTGGCCAGGCCAGCAGGGTGGCAGTTAGGGGAAGGCCAGGACAACAGGGGGGCAGTTAGGGGGTGACCAAGCTGGCAGAAGGCAGTTAGGGGGTGATCAGGCCAGCAAGCAGAGACAGTTAGGGGCGATCAGGCAGGCAGGTAGAGTGGTTAGGGGCAATCAGGCAGACAGGCAGGTGAGCAGTTAGGAGCCAGTGGTCCCGGATTGTGAGAGGGATGTCCGACTACCAGTTTTGGACATCCTTTGAGGGGTCCCAGATTGGAGAGGGTGTAGACTGGGCTGAGGGACCCCCCCTCCCCGCATGAATTTCGTGCGCCAGGCCTCTAGTCCTATATAATAAAAGCCTAATATGCTAAGTTTCTGACCATTTGACCAGTCGCTATGATGCACACTGACCACCAGGGGCAGATGCTCTGACTGGTAGGTTAGCTCACTGCTGGGGTCTGGCTGATGGGGACTGGGTGAGACGGGCCGGACACGCCCAGGAGCCCTCCTGCAGTCCCTCCCAGCCCTGAATGTGCACTGGTGGGGTCCCTCGGCCTGGCCTGCACCCTCTTGCAATCCGAGACCCCTCAGGGGATGTTGGAGAGCTGGTTTCGGCCCAATCCCCACAGGCCAGGCCAAGGGACCTCACTGGTGCACGAATCCGTGAAAGGACCTCTAGTTCAGCAATAAAAAGGAATGAAATATGAATCTGTGCCATTACAATGCTGAACCTTGAAAACATTATGCTAAGTGAAATAAGTTAGTCACAACTGACCACATATAGTATGACTCCATTAAATGAAATGTTTGTAATAGGCAAATCTATAGAGACTGAAAGTAGATTAATAGCTGCCAGGGATTAGGGTAAGGAGGCAGTGGGAAGTGACTACTAATGGGTATGGGATTTCTTTTGGGGATAAACATGTTCTGAAAATAGTTAGTGGTGATGGTTGCAAAACTTTGTGAATACGCTAAAAACCACCGAATTGTATACTTAAAAAAATAACCTAAGCCCAGCTGGGCTTCTGTGGCTCTGTGGCTGAGCATTGACCTATGAACCAGGAGGTCATAGTGTGATTCCTGGTTGGGGCACATGTCCAGGTTGTGGGCTCAATCCCAAGTGTGGGGTGTGCAGGAGGCAACTGATGAGTGATTCTCACCCATCATTTATGTTTCTATCCCTCCCTCTCTGAAATGAATAAAAATATTTTAAAAAACACCTCAAAAATGACAGAGCAGTTAGAAAGAAAGAAAGAAAAAAAAGCTAATCATTTAGAGAGAAGCAGGATGGCTACAGGAACTTCATGAGAGAGGGCCTTATGGGGAATGAAAGGCTATGGGAGGATGATGCAGCATGTCCTGACTAGGGGCAGAGAAATGCCTTACCATGTTATGATAACAGATGCACTAAGTCTCCCATAGGGAAGGGGGCTGCTGGGGATCCTGCTGCCTCCAACTCTCCCCACCTTGTCTGGGCTATGAGTTAGTTTGATGAAACTTTAAGATAGCACAGAAGGGAGTCACTGATAAACACACAGAAAAAGCCCCAAGAAAACACTTGCTTACAAAGTATGATATGCCAAATGTAAGGATAACCAGACTAGGGCAAAGGACTCCTTGCCTCCTTCATTCCTATAATAAAAATGAGGTTTCCATCCATGAACTGGACACTGACTATCTATGTCCATTCAGGCTATTATAACAGAACTAGAGGCCCCATGCATGAAATTCGTGCAAGGGGCTCGGCCCTCACAGCCATGGTAGCTTGCCTCGGCCCTCATAGCCCCAATGGCTTGCCTCGGCCCTTACAGTCCTGGCTTCGTCTGGAAGGTTGTCCAGGAGGACATCTGGTTTAATTAGCATATTATGCTTTCATCATTATAGATTAGAGGCCCGATGCATGAAATTCGTGCAAGAGTAGGCCTTCCTTCCCCCAGCTGCTGGCATCAGATTCCCTCTGGCACCCAGGACTCGGGCTTCCCTCATAGCCCCGGCTTTGTCCGGAAGGTTGTCCGAAGGACATCTGGTCTAATTAGCATATTGTGCTTTTATTATTATAGATACCTAGACTGGGTGGCTTATCAACAACAAATTTATTCCTCACAGTTTTGGACACTAAAAGCCCAAGATCATGACTCTGGCTGATTCAGTGTCTGCTGAGGGCTTGCTTCCTGGTTCATACACAGCTGCCTTCTTGCTGTGTCTTTACATGGCAGAAGGGATGAGAGGGCTCTATGGAGTGTCTTTTGTAAAGGCACTAATCCCATGATTGGGGCCCCACCCTCTGACCTAATCATTCCCTGAAAGTCCACCTCCAAATGTCATCACATTAGGGATTAGGTTTCAACATACGAATTTTGAGGGGCACAAGCATTTAGTCAGTGGCACAAACCTTGTTCCTGCTTTTTAATGTGTTATAGAAATCTACTTTCTTTGTAGTTTGTCCCCTGTTCATTACATTAGATTCAGGACTGATCTTTTTTTGTAGTTTATTTAAAATATAGAAAAAAGTAAAGAAAAAGGTACTAGAGATACAACAGTAAATCGAACAGATCCAAAATCCCACCCTTGTGAAACTTATAGTCTAGTGATTAAATGCTAAGCCTTTTGGGGGGGCTTTATATATACCCTCATTAAATTCTTGTGACAGCTTTGTGAGAGAGCTACTATTACAATCCCTATTACTGGCGAGGAAAGCTAAAGCTCACTGAGACCTCATTACATGCCTAAGCTCACACTACAAGGGAAAGGTCACAATTTGAACCCAAGCAACTAACTCTAGGGCCCAAGCATTTAACATAATGCACATGGTTTCCAAACTGTGTGCCGAGGTACCCTAGAGGGCTATCAGGAATGAAAGGCCAATGCAGGAGCTTTTCTTTTTTTTTTTTTTGAATCCTTATTTGAGGATATGTTTATGGATTTTTAGTGAGAGAGAAAGGGGGAGAGAGAGAGAAAGAGAGAGAAACATTGATGTGAAAGAGACACAGAGACACACCTACCTGCTGCTTCCTGTACGTACCCCTGACCAAGAATCTTACCCACAACCTAGGTATATGCTCTGACTGGGAATCAAACCTGCAACCTTTTTGATGTATGGGTTGACACCTCAACTAACTGAGCCACCTGCCCATGGCAGGCGCTTTTACTTTTTTAGGGAAACATAGACATGCCAAATACCACATGAACTCCTGCTCTTAAGTTGTTCTGAACTAAACTAATACATAAAGCCTTTAGGTATTTCTTTTGATGTAGTGACACTGTGAAATATTATGCTAAAGGCACTGTGAACTGAGAAAGTTTTGGAACTTCTGTATGATGCTATTGTCCATTTACCTGTCTGGTACTCCCTCTAGACCAGATGCTCTTAAAGCAGCCTGGTATATAGTAGGGCGGCACACCAAAAATGGTTGTTGAATGAATGAACGAATGAATGAAGAGTAGAATACAAGTAAATGGGAGATATATTATGTGATATAGATCACATATAAGTAAGTAGCAGGGACAACAGAGAGAATAAATGGCAGAAGGGTGCAAGATTTGGGGACTAGAAATCATGTGGGGAATGGGACATAAAAGCAGTAGAGTGAAGTAGGAAGGCCTGTGTTCTCTGAAGCCAGACCACCTGGCTTTGAAACCCAGATCTGCCACATACTAGCTCTGAGATCCTGGACAAGTTACTTCACTTACCTGGACCTCAGATTTCTCATCCATAAAATGGAGTTAAAATAAAATTGTTGGGACAGATTAAATCAGTCTACATGAATAGACTGCTTAGAATAGTGTCTAGCACATGGTAATTGTTACATATGTGCAGTTTGATATTACTGGGGATATATTCAACCAGGTTTATTTGTTTCTAAGAAGAGAAGAGAATAGCCAAGTTGGTGGCAGCTAGGGTGACACATTATCCTAATTTGCCTGAGATGAAAAGGCTTCCCTGGAGATGAGGCTTGCTGTGCTAAAACTAGGGAAAGTCCTGGGCAAACTGAGACAAGTTGGTCACCCTGGTAGCAGCTCATCTCTTCATTCCTGCAGGAAGTTTGAATGTAGGCTTGTTCCTGGCTCAGGAGGGGGTCACTTCCTTGGCAGGTCCAGAGGAGGTAACAGTGAGGGATTCAGGTTGTTTTGTGGCTGAACAACAGAAGGCAGGAAGTGTGCAATTTAAGGCAGGAAGGCATATATGGTTTAGATTTATGTCAACGCTATCAGAACAGAGAAGATCCATCACTATCTATCTCTACAAGGCACCATGTTGCTCTGAACGTGTCTTCAAGAGCTTTCAAAGAAGAGGAAACAATTATATTTCATTACATTTTCTAGACAATTGACATGATTTAGAGATTACTGAGCCATGTGAATATATATAGCAAAAAATCTTCCCCACTCTTGTCTCGTAGTCAGCTCCTTCCAGAGCCTCTTCAGCCACATGCAAGAAAATACAAATATACATTTGCTTTAGCTGACCTTAGGAGTGGAAGCAAACATTCTGGAGAAGCTACACTTGAATAAATGGGCAACTGAGAGCCACTCTCACAAAGACTGTTCACTTTGGGGTCCACTGAGAAACTGGGGTTTGGGACCTACGGACCTGAGTGAGAGGTGGTGACAACATCAAAGCCCAGCCTTCAGAGATGACATCTATGCCTCTCCACTCTCTTACTTTCATATAAATACTGTAATTTTTTACTCTTTCAGTGTTGAGATTCACAGCCACTTTTATATGGATTAGTCCTACTATTTTCAATATTGTTGGTATTCATTTCATCCCCCCCCCCCCCCCCCGCTTTGTCATATTATCAGTTCAGGATGTTTGACACCCACCCCTTGAGGTAATGTCACCCTCCCCTGTTATCTGTTTCTAACTGGTGGTTTTAGTTTTGTCATGACTACTTATATGTTTAGGCACATGTCAATTTGGCTGCAAAAGTTGTGCAAGACAGATAAAGAAGATGCTATAGGTGTGGGTTGGGTTTACCTAAACATTTTTCTAACCCTCTGCCTTTACCCCCATATGTTATCACCCCTTACCTTTCTGCTTGCCATTCTATGTCCTCTCTCTTTTCATTATGTTTAACACTTCTTACATCTCAAAAATTCCATCTGAGTTCACTTACATTCTGAATGCATTGCCTTCTTTAGAATTTCATTGAATGAGGGTCAGCTTGTAAGACATTGTTTTTGTTTCTTTACAAAGGTCTTTATTGACCTCTTTATGGAAAGTTATTTTCACTGGGAGATAAATAAAATTCTACATTGGCAGCTATTTTCTTTCAGCACATGGAAAATATAATCTCTAGTAAGTGTATATTAGAACTTATCACTCTATATTCCATGCCTCTTAATCTCTTTTCCATTTCCCCCATCTTTTTTTCTCTTGCTATGTTCTGAATATTTTCTTCTGTCAAATGCTACTGTTAACCCCATTTATTAAGTTTTTAAATTGAATTTTTAGTTTCACTTCTAGACACTCAATTTAGTTGTTTTTTAAATATGTTGGACCATTTTATATACTT
The DNA here is from genome assembly GCF_014108235.1 of Myotis myotis. Classification (NCBI taxonomy): domain Eukaryota; kingdom Metazoa; phylum Chordata; class Mammalia; order Chiroptera; family Vespertilionidae; genus Myotis; species Myotis myotis. The sequence goes on along the minus strand of NW_023416315.1, from coordinate 20,869,725 downwards.
TCTATATCTGCAGACATTATCAAGCTTGTGTCTAATAATTCCAATATCTCAATTATTTGTGGATCTATTTCTACTTTATGTTGTTTCTGCTTTCTCACTCTTTAAAAATAATATATATATATTTTATTGATTTTTTACAGAGAGGAAGGGAGAGGGGAAGAGAGTTAGAAACATCAATGAGAGAGAAACATCGATCAGCCGCATCCTGCACACCTCCCACTGGGGATGTGCCCGCAACCAAGGTACATGCCCTTGACTGGAATTGAACCTGGGATCTTTCAGTCTGCAGGCCCATGCTCTATCCACTGAGCCAAACCAGTTAGGGCTGCTTTCTCACTCTTAATGCCTAATTTCCTTTGGTGCTTGGTTATTTTTGACTGTGTTGTACTCATTGCCTTTGAAAAATTACATGTGGTAGTGCTTTGAGGCCAGGAATAAAGGTGCTCCTTCTAGAGATGATCTGTCCTTGTTGTTGCCATACACATACCTGTACTGTCAGTCTAGGATTACTTTAAACTAAATTCATCCCTTGAAGTACCTTAGGACTACCCACATGATATAACTTTGAGGTAAAAATCTTTATAAGGGCCACTTGGTGCTTAAAAAAAATCGCAGAATTGGGTTTCCCCACTCTCTATTCAGCCCAGAATAAAAGCAACTTCCCTTATATTCCCCTGGGGTTGGGGTTAGTGTTGATTTTATTTCTGGTTCAGTCTTACCCTGGGGTTCCTTCTTGTTGTGTGGGTTACTGTCCCCCTCTGGGGTGGGCTTGAGGCTTTGATTTCTTTTTCACCCTAACAAATAGTCAAGATTGCTGGGATTTAAAAATGACCTCAGGACCTAAGTGGCTCCTGCACTCATCTCTTCGGTTTCTTGCTTTTGCTTAGATATCTTTTCCATTTGTTGGATTTTCCTGTTTCTTTCTGATAACTAATGCTTTCTTGATATGGTTGTGTTAGACAGGGGCAGGGCTTTTACTTCTGTCTGGACTGTGCTCCCCAAAAATGGAGTGGAAAATCCAGATTGGCTCCTGCTCCCTGAAACAGGTGGACATCCGTATGAATACCTCACTGCATGGCTGGTGCTTAGAGTGGGCAGACTGCACACGGTTCTGGGGACGAAGGCCATTTTAGAATGCAAACCCTTCTCTGAAAGCTAGCTTAGAGACCAGCTTCCTGATTTATTAAGCCAAGATTTTTGAACTCCCTGTTGTGTCTTTCAGTAGATGAGGGTAGAATTTGGCCCAGAAGGCGATGACAGGAGATGGCATGCTGGGATTCTCAACAGGATACCTGTTTACTAGCAAGTTGAAGTGCAGTCCTTTTTGGTACCATTTGCAAACTATTTACATATGTTTACTGATATATAAAAATTACTTTTATTTGCTTAATAAAATTTTGTTTATTTTTTAGACTGCTTAGATAAAAATGCTATATTTCACATTTTTTTGAGGAGGGTTTTGAAAAATTTTTATTTGATATTCTTCTGGTCAAAGGAATTTACTTTTGTTAAGCATGGAGAAAGAGCTCAGTGCTTGGGATGTGTTTTTTTTTTATTTTCAATTTAATGGCCTGGAGTCATATTCTGTAGCATATGCTTTGGATATTCAAATGACTAAAGACCTGGATGAAATAATTTCTTATTAAATCACTTATATTATACACATGCATAACTGACATATTTATATTTCCCTAGAGCCCATCACAGTTCTCCAAGCATTAAGTGATTATGCAAACTTAAATGTAGAAGTCAAACTTAAGAACAAACTTTAAACAAATAAGATCCCTTGCTTCAGGTACTTCATTTAGGAAAAAAAAAGTAAAGAAACTCACTGTAGCTGAACCAAATAATTTGAGATCCCTCTCAAACTTCCTATGTCATTTGTAAACTTCAATAGGAACTCTATAGAAGTATTTCACATTGCAACAATATTTATGCTTTTTATTTTTGGAATAATTTCAATATTACCCTAAAGTTGCAGGAATAGTTCCACCAACACCTATATATCCATCAGAGACCCTATTCAACTTTTCACCAATTGTCCTAGCAACGTTCTTCATAGCAAAATAATTCAATATGGTATCATCTGTTGCTTTAGTTGTCATACCTCTGAAGGGAATCAACGTTTTGCTACCACGAAGCTGCCTTTTCAGGATATTGATTTTAAGCTGTTTATTAAGAATCAAGACTTAGAAAGAATCATTGAACCCTTCCCCCTTTCCAGCCCAAGATATTCGGACAGAGAAGTCTGCTTTAGGAAGGAAGTCTTGGCTTCATTCTTTAAGAATCTTCACCCTAGCACTGACCAAGGAGACTCCCAGCCTGTTAGTTAGATGCGCTGTGTCCCTTGGTCTGTAACTTGCCCAGCAAGAGTTCTGCCCTGTATGTTCCTGCTCTTCCTCAACTACCTGTAAAAGCTGAAAGATGTATAAAATCTGAAGAACAGAGTATCTAACTGCCTGCAAATCACACGTTCTCAGTTCTGAAATCGAATACCCCATCCACTCCCCCTTCTCTTTTGTCCAATACTGTTAAATGTAACCCAGTGTTGCCTCACTGTCTTTGGAATTTTCATGCTTCTGTGAAATCTCCATGCTCAAATATTAAAATTTTGATTGTCTCCTGTTAATCTGTTTCTGCTGGATTATTAGCTCAGCTAGAAGAATTCAGAAGGTGGGAGGAAAAGCATTGTTTTTTAGCCCCCACACCTCCTCAGTCTCTTTCAATGCAAGAAAATTCCATAGTCTTTCCTTGACTTTCAGGACTAGGACATTTTTTTTAAAGACTGCAGGGCAGGTATTTTGTAGAATGCTCCTCAATTTAGGGTTGTCTAATGTTTCTTTATAATTAGATTCAGGTTATGCATTCAGTTTTGGCAGGAGTATCATGAGAACAATGCTAATTTCTTTTTGCATCCTGTCGGGTGGCACATAATTTTAGTCTGATGATGTTACATTTGATGTTACACTTGAATAATGTAGTGTCTGCCAGCTTACTTCACTAGAAAGCTATTCTTTCCCCCTTCATAATTGCCTTTTGTGAAGAGATACTATGTAAATATCCCTTTTGTCATCTAACTTTTACCCACAAAGTTTAATAATATTATGTTTCTTGCCTGAATTGATTATTACTAAGATTGTCATCAAATGGTGATTTTTAAATATCTTTTACTTATTTTATATTTAATAGCTAGCCTTTTACCATTCAGAATAGCCTTTCCCCCCATTTACTTCACTTGTTTGTGTAAATCTGTATGGACTCCAGGATCTTTTATTCAATGGGCTCTATTCCATTCCTCTCACTAAGTATTTTGATGCTCTAATTGTCTCAAATTTGCCCAATGGTTGGCCCTTCAAACAGGCTTCTGCATCATTTTGACACACCCCTGTCATTTTTTGAGTCCCTCATTACTTCCTGACATCAAATTACCTTTCATACTCATCTTATGTTTTTGTGGCTCTGCAAGGTGACTGCTCTGTCAGGTGGCTCAGCACTCCAGGCTACTTTGACCTCATCATCCCTCCACCTATGATGCTACCAGGTTAACACAAATATCCAAGGATCTTCGAGGCAGGGGGAGAGAATGCAAGATGACCAGCTCTAAGGTACTTTCTGATGGAAGGAACACATATCAATTCTGCTCACTATTTATTGGCTAAAAAAATTCACATGACTACTCTTCATTTCAAAGGGGCAAGAAAGAATAATCCTTTCTACTGCCCATGAGAGGAGAATAAAAAATATTGACAAACATAGGAATAATTACCACTAAGACTTTTTTCTCTGAACTGTTAAAAATAAAACTAGTGCCTTGCCAGTGTGGTTCTGTGATTGAGTGTCGACTTATGAACCAGGAGGTCATGGTGCATGGTTTGATTCCAGGTCAGGGCACATGCCTGGGTTGCAGGCTCAATCCCTAGTAGGGGTGTGCAGGAGGCAGTTGATCAATGATTCTCTTTCATCATTGACATTTCTCTCTCTTTCCCTCTCTCTTCCTCTCTGAAATCCGTAAAAATATATTTTTAAAAAATAAAGCTAGCAATATTCAGATTCATCTTTTTTTTGTAAAAAAGATTTATTATCTATGCATAACCATACATTTTTTTGAGATCCAAGATAATTAAGGTAAAATTCACATTATAGCAACTAAGAAAATCATTTTAAATTATTTACTTCCAAATTTATATGGACTTAAGTCTGAACTTAAAGATGGTTCAATGGGGGCTAAGAATAAAATTAATACGTTTTTCTCCCACCTTCTTAGTTCTTCTAGCTGGGCTAATAATCAAATTAACAGAAGAAAATAAAAGTTTTTATACATGCAAATGGGGAATTCACATAAGCTTGAAAATTCCAAAGACAATGAGGCAACATTGGGACATATGATATTTTTGAACAAGGGAGAAAGGGGTATGAGATTTTAGAAGTGGGAATAGGTAGTTGAGGAAGGGCAGAACATACCTGGCTGGCAAATTATTGCTAGACAACTCAGAGACAATGGGACACAGTGGGTATCTAGGCTAACAGACCCCTACTGAAGCCCTCTCTTTACCACACTTAATTCAAATTAGGCAAAAGTGAACATCCTAAGATTTCCTTCCTAAACAGATTTTTTCTGTTTGAATCTCTTGGGCAGGAAAGAGGGAGAGGGTTAAAGGTTCTTTCTAAATATTGTTTTTTTAATAAACAGTTTAAAATAATACCCCAAAACGGTAGCTTCAGGGTGGCAAAATTTTGGTTCCCTTCAGTTCCCATAGTTACTACTCAGAAAAATGTTTTAGTAAATATTCCGAATGCTAGAAAGCTAGCTATTAAACACATAAAATAAAATAAATTTAAATATTGCCATTTGGTGGCAATCTTAGTAATATTCAATTCAGCAATTCATAAACCAAGCCATGCTTTAGGATCACCTGGGAGGTTTATAAAAATAATTGCCTTGCCCTCACTCAAAGAGACCCAGGTATAATGGGCTTGGGTGGAACCTGGATAGCAGCGCCGGAGTCTCCCCCTATCCACGGTTTCACTTTCCGAAGTTTCAGTTATCCTTAGTCGATGCAGGTTTGAAAATATTGAATAGAAAATTCCAGAAATAATTCATGAATTTAAATTGTGGGCCATTCTGAGTAGCGTGCTGAAATCTCACGTCACCTGATTTGTCCTGTTTGGGATATGAATCGTCCTTTCATCTGGTGTATTCATGCTATGTACATGCTCCCTGACCATTAGTCGCTTAGTAGTTGTCTTAGTTATCAAATCGGCCGTTTCAGTATCACAGTGCTTGTGTTTAAGTAACTCATATTTTACTTAATAATGCCACATTCACATAACTTTTATTACAGTACTAGGGGCCCGGTGCACAGATTCATGCATTGGTGGGGTCCCTCAGCCCAGCCTGTGAGGACTGGGCCAAAACCGGCTCTCTGACATCCCCCAAGGGGTCCCGGATTGCAAGAGGGCACAGGCCAGTCTGAGGGACCCCACCGGTGCACGATCAGAGCTGGGGAGGGACCTCAGGAGGGCTCCAGAGTGTGTCTGGCCCATCTCACCCAATCTCAATCTGCCGGACCCCAGCAGCAAGCTGACCTACTGTTTGGAACATCTGCCCCCTGGTGGTCAGTGTCATAGCGACTGGTCGAACTGTCAAAGGAATGGTCGGACACTTAGCATATTAGGCTTCTACTATATAGGATAGTGTTAAAATTGTTCTATGTTATTATTAGTTATTGTTGTTAATCTCTTACTGTGCCTAATTTATAAATTATCATAGGTATGCATATATAGGAACAAACATAGTTCATATAGGGTTCAGTGCTATCCCCAGTTTTAGGCATTGAAATTTCCAAGGGGCAAGAAAATTTCAGGGTCTTAGAACATGTCCTCTGTGGATAAGAGGAACTACTATAGTTTTTAAAATTCTCTGGTGAGTCTAATGCAAAGCCTGAGTCTCTTTCTGACATTGTTGCCCCCTGCCAGTCCTTTACCCTGTAGCCACCTTCCCAGGGGAGCCCTCCCGAACCCCCCAGGTCTAGGTTATGTGCTCCTAAGTCTCTTTGAATTTTCTCTACCATATCCTTCATCACACTGCACTATATTAGCATGGATGCTTTGCTGTATCAGGCTGTAAACTCTATAAAGATCAGTTCATATTATCTTCACTTATTGAATACCCACCTCCTGGCATGATGCCTAACACCTAGCAGGTGCTTGATTCACGTGTGTTAAATACATTAGTAAATTAGTACATAAAACTGGACTTAGAGCTGTCATTTTGCTTTCTGATCCAGTATCGAGCTTATGGGTACAGATGTAGCACTGGGGAATTGGCTTATCTGTATCCTTTGTAAATGACTAAGATTGAGCTCTTGTAAAAAGATCCTGGCCTAACTGCACCATGAACCTTTTTTAAAACTGAACAAAAATAGGAAGTAAACATATGTGGTGTTTACTGTGATTACTTGAACTCAGTTGAGGGTTAGACACACTCAGGAACTTTTCTTAGGAGAATCAGAAATAGCTAATCTACTTGCCTCCGCATATTGCATCTGTAGGCATTTGGATAAGATAACAAATAACAAGCATGCCTCCTCCAGGGTCAAGTATAAACTTGTCTGTTGTTCAAGGACCTTCACCTCTCGCTGCCTGCCTTTCTAACTCCTTTTCCCAGTTAAGTAGAGGTGGAAAGTGCTTAGATTTTGAATCCAGAAACCAGGGAGTCAAACCGCTGTACTGCTATTCTATTTGAGAAGACGGGTGGCTTTGGCATTTCTCTGAGCCCCCGTTTCCCCAGGGGAAACATGACCCACATCTCACAGCTGATTTGAAGGTTAAGTGAGACACTGCATGTGGCGGTACTTTGAACACTGGAAAGCCCTATGCAAATGCTGCTGTGGTTAGTTGCCAAAGAGAGCTAGTGATGGATGCCGCACTCACCTGAAGTTCCTTGGCTTGGTGCCTTCCTCAGCCTACAATATTTTTTCTTCACATTTCTGTCTGTCCAGTTATGCTCAGTGACTGACAGTGCTTTCCCTCTTGAATTGTTATTTCTTTTTTTATGAAATATATTTTTACTGATTTCAGAGAGTAAGGGAAAGGGAGATAGAAACATCAATGCTGAGAGAGAATCATTGCACGCCCCACACTGGAGATTGAGCCCACAACCCAGGCATGTGCCCTGACTGGGAATCAAACCTCAACCTCATCGTTCATAGATCAACTCTCAACCACTGACTCACACTGGCCGGGCTTAAATTGTTATTTCTAATGGACCCCACCAATGGATGCAGTGTGGATTACTGTCTTTTCTGTTGTGTTATAAGTGGAAAACAACAGGGTAAAAAGGAAAGTGATGCTCCCTCACATTTGCCCACCAATTTCAAATGTGCTTAGAATTATTAATTTAATAACTAAATATTAACTTTACTAATTTAATAGTGACATATTAAATTTACTAATTTAATAATTAAACTTAACAATTTAATAATAAATTATTAACTTAACTAATTTAATAATTAAATATTAAATTTACTAACTTAATAATTAAATTACTTTTAATTATTACTATGGTACTTCAAAGCATATTTTGTAAAATTCATAGAGTCTGAGTAATCTGAAACTTGCCCCAGTTAGCCTGCCAGTACATCTTTGCCGAGAAATGCGGCAGTGGAATCCTGAGAGAATGATTTGATCTGTGGGTCAGGGACAGGAGGATTACGGAGGATTTTTATGTGTTTTTAGAATGCCTTTCTATTTCAGGAGAAAAGTAATACAAATTCCATTTCACAGAAGCAAGTGGAGTTAGATGGGAGAATTACTTGTTTAGTGAAGAAGTGAATGTTTACTCTAGAATGCTCATTATGTTTATAAATATTAAGTACGGAATGAAAAGAATTTAGAAGGCAAAAGCAATGTTTGCCATTGAACTTTTAAAAGCTGAGGTTGACATGTAATTGAAAATATTTCAACTGTGTGAAGGCCTATATTAATTTTTGCATGATAACACTCGTTTTCAGGGTTTCCTGTTGAGATTAGAGACCTATACTAGCATTTACCAGCAGAGTGTCACGGAAGGCTGATTCTGCACGATGCTCTGTGACAGAAGGTTTCTATGATGGAAGGTTTCAAAATTAAACCAGTTGGGTGAACCATGCATGCTCCCATCCCTATCTTGGAGATTCACGGTGCGTACATGTCTAATAAAACTCTGAGCACTGCGACAGTCGAGATCCTGTTTAAATTTGTTTCACACTGTCATCCTCCAATTTCTTTGACTGTGGAACCTTTTTAAAAATTATTATTATGACACCTATTTACAGCTGAAAACCTGAGTGTGCTCTGGGGTGCCCACTGGGAAACTCTGAATCGCATAATGGATTAAATATATTCACTTGCCCAGCTAACCACAGAGCATCCTTTCTGGAATGGAGTTGCAGTGCAAATTATGTAAATTTCTACATAGAGCATACTATGATTTAAACCTAACCAGGGTAATGAGGGCCTTTTTAGGGTGGAGAATGCCTTGCAGGGGAAGGGTGCCATATCCTTTCCCTTCCTCTCTCTCTTCTCATGCTTTTGGCTCCAAATTTTTTCACACATATTGAGTTGACCTCCTCTGCAAAGTGTGCTTCCTGGAAATTTTTCGTGAATCAAAACTGATGCTGTTCTTTGACATGCAGGACTGGAGACTCCACCTCTTTCTCAATGATTGTCTACAGTCAGAGACGCTGGTACTTGGTTCCAGCTCATTCACAGGGAATTTCCATGGGGATTGTGGGGAGCTTCAATTAAACCTTTTAAAATGTAAAAATAGGCAGGAGAGAGAAAGCTGCTCTCTCCTGAGGCTCTGACTGGAATCACTAGGGATATCATATTTTGTAAAGGGTCTCACAGCAATTTTCGGTAATTAGCTCTCAAGCGCTTTGCGGGTGAGAAGGGTTCTTCTGCCTAACAGAGCAGGTAAAGCAGGTCCTGGGCACAGGTCCTCCCCACCCAGTCATCCTGTCTTTTATGACTAAGAAGAGGAGTCTGGTTATCAGGAGATAACTGGCAGTCTTTGCTCTAATACAGGTGTGGGGAAAAGTAGGTTTACAGTTGTAAAACAAATAAATACAAATAATAAATAAAGAAGTTCCACGTACTCACAGCTATAAACCTACTTTTTCAACCCTGTATATCTTATGCTTCTGTATTATATAGTAGAATGTTAGTTTTAGTCTGTTAACTGATTGCATTTTTTTATTCACTCAATGAATACAGGTCAATGTCTACTGAATGTCAGGCATTGTGTTAAATGCTAGGGGTACAAAACAAGTAAGATACAATTTAAACTAGACATCATCATAATTAAAAAATTTGTGCACTAAAAGATACCATTAAGAAAGTGGTTTCCTTCAGCCCTAGCTGGGTAGCTCAGTTGGTGAGAGCATCATCCAATATGCCAAGGTTGTGGGTTCAATCTCTGGCCAGGGCACATACAAGCAGCAACCAATGAATTCATAAATAAGTAGAACAATAAGCCGATGTTTCTCTTTCTCTCTTTCTCTCCCCCCTCCTTCCTTTCTCTCTCTAAAATCTATACATAAATTTAAAAAAAGAATAAAAAGGGAAAAAGAAAATGGTTTCAAGAGAATGGGAAAAGTTTTTTGCAAATGATACATCGAATAGAAGAATTGTAACCAAAATATAACCCGAGTGGCCAGATTATTATGACCAGTCAGATTATTATGACCACCCCATCAGTACTTCATTGGGCCACCTTTTGCCTTCGGTACTACGGCGATTCTTCTTGGCATTGACTCCAGGAGATGTTGAAAGGTGATGCGAGGAATCTGACACTGTGCCTGATGAATAGCACTGTCCAGTTCTGTGAGATTTGATGGTTGTGGAACCAGCTGCCTGATGGCTCTTTTAACTTCGTCCCACAAATGCTCAATTGTATTGACATCTGATGATTGTGGGGGCCACCTAAGCAAGGTAAAGTCTCCCTCATGTTCTTGAAACCACTCCTGCACAATATGAGCACCATGGCATGGCGCATTGTCTTGTTGGAAGAAGCCATCTCCATTGGGATAGGCCATCAACATGATAGGATGAACTTGATCAGCAATAATACTTAGGTATGTTGTGCTATTCAGATGTTTATAATGATCTGGCCCTCTAGCAACTTCAGTGCGAAATTATAGCTAATTTGCCTACAAACGTCAGGTGGTCATAATAATCTGGCCACTCAGTGTATATAGAACCCTTACACTCACTAATAAAAAGACCAAGAATCCATTTAAAAATTGGGCAAAGGATCTAAATAGACATTTCTACAAAGAAGTTATCTAAGTAAATTAAAAAATGCTCAACATTATTCATCATTAGGGAAATGCAAGTCAAAACTATAATGAGACACTACTTCACACCTACTAGAATCTATACTAATAAAAGGGTAATATGCTAATTAGACCAGACATCTTCCAGATATCCATCCGGACATCCTTCTGGACAAAGCCACGGTGGCGGGGGCCAAAGCAGAGGCAGTTAGGGGCCATGAGGCCAACAGGGGAGGGCAGTTAGGGACGACCAGGCCAGCAGGGGAGCAGTTAGGGATGATCAGGCCAGCAGGAAGAGGTGGTTAGGGGTGATCAGGCAAGCAGGCAGGTGAGCGGTTAGAAGTCAGTGGTCCCAGATTGCAAGAGGGATGTATGACTGCCGGTTTAGGCCCGATCCCACAGAGATCAGGCCTAAACCGACAGCTGGACATCCCCCGACGGGCCCCAGATTGGAGAGGGTGTAGGCTGGGCTGAGGCACCCCCCACACCCTGTGCATGAATTTCGTGCACCGGGCCTCTCGTCTATAATAATAAAAGTGTAATATTTAATTAGACCGGGCGTCCTCTGGATGACCTACCAGACGAGGCCCGGGCTGCGAGGGAAGCCTGGGTCCCAGGTGCCGGAGAGAAGCCGGTTCTGGCAGCCAGGAGAAGGAAGGCCTACTCTTGCATGAATTTCATGCATCGGGCCTCTAGTTGTTATAATAAAAAAGGTGAAGTTGGTGAGGATATAGAGAAATTGGAACCCTCACACTCTGCTATTGGAAATGTAAAACAGTACAGCTGCTTTGGAAAGCAGTTCTGTTTTTGTCCCTGGCAGTTCCTCAAAAAGTTAAATGTAAAATTACAATCTGACCTAGCAATTCCACTCCTAGGAATTGCCCAAGAGAAATAAAAACATATGTTCATGCAAAAATTTCTTTATAAATGTTCACAACATCATTATTTATAGTAGATCCAAAATGTAGTGTACTTATACAATTAAATATTCTGAAGCAATAAAAAAGAATGAAGTTCATGCTACAACTTGGATGAACCTTGAAAATGTTATGCTGAGTGAAAGAAGCCAATCACAAAGGACCATGTGGGGGCTAAAACAAAAATTAGCACTTTTCCTCCCACCTTCTACATTCTTCTAGCTGGGATAATAATCAAATGACCAGAAACAAATTCACAGAAGAAAGTAAAAATTTTAATACATGTGCATGGGGACTTCACAAGCATCAAAATTCCAAAGACAGTGAGGCAACACCGGGTGATATTGGGCAAAGGATAAAATGGGAGGGGAGAGTATTAGATTTCAGAAGTGAGAATGGAGATTTAAAGACAGATAGTAAAGGAAGAGTGGAACACACATGGCAGGCAAATTCTTGCTAGACAACTCAGAGACAATGGGACAAAGGGGTATCTAGCTTACAGGCCCCTGCCTAGAGCTCTCCTATTTATCATAATTAATTAGGCTAGGGCAACATCCTAAGGTTCCCTTCCTGGAGTAGGCCTTTCTATCTGAATCTCTTGGACTGGAAAGGAGGGAGGATCTGAGTCTATCTATACTAATAAAAGAGTAATATGCTAATTAGACCAAACATCTTCTGGACATCCATCCAGACGTCCTTCCAGACAAAGCCATGGTGGTGGGGGCCGAGGCAGAGGCAGTTAGGAGTAATCAGGCTGGCAGGGGAGGGCAGTTAGGGGCGATCGGGCCGACAGGCAGAGGCAATTGGGGCGATCACGCTGGTAGGCAGAGGCGGTTAGCGATCATCAGGCAGGCAGGGGAGCAGTTAGGGGCATCAGGCAGGCAGGCAGAGTGGTTAAGGGGGATCAGGAAAGTGAGCGGTTAGGAGCCAGTGGTCCCAGATGGCGAGAGGGATGATTGACTGCCGGTTTAGGCCCGATCCTGCAGAGATTGGGCCTAAACTGGCAGTTGGACATCACCTGAGGGGTCCCAGATTGGAGCAGGTGCAGGCTGGGCTGAGGCACCTCCCCCCACCCCATGCACAAATTTTGTGCAGCAGGCCTCTAGTTTCTTTATAACCAGCTTAAAACCAATATCCCAAAAGGCAGCTTCAGGGTAGCAAAATTTAATCCGTTTCAACCACACATTGTACGATTCCATTTACATGAAACATTTAGAACAGGTGAATCCATAGAGGCAGAAAGTAGATTAATGATTGCTTAGGGCTGAAGAGGGAAAATTAGGGTGATGGCTAAGAGATGTGGGGTTTCCTTCACAATTCTAAAATTAATTGTGGTGATATATACACAACTCTGTGAATACACTAAAATGATTACATTGTACACGTCAATGGGTGAACTGTATGGTATGAATATAATACCTCAATAAAGCTATATTTTTTTAAAGACATGCTTTGTGTCAGATTATGAAGGATCCTATATGTCAGTGCTTAGGAGTTTGGTGTTAGTGTTGCAATGGTTCTCATACTGTGGCCCTGGACAAGCAGTATCTGCCTCATCTGGGAACCTGTTAGAAATACAGATGGTCAGGCTGTACTCCACATGACCTGCACCAGAAACCCTGGAGGTGGGGCCCAGCAATCTGTGTTTGAACAAGTCTTCTAGGTGATTCTGATGCATGCTCAAATTTGGGGGCCACTGGACTAGAGAATAATAAAGGACTGAGGATGCTATTTCAATAATCTAGGTAGAAAATTATGGAGAGCATAGGTGGCCTGAAGTAAGGGAATAGAAATGGGGATAAAGATTGATTGGAAGGGAAAGTGGAGTAAGAGCAACTCTCTCCCCCACCTCAAATGATCCTGCTCTTAAAATTATTTTATCAGATATATCCAGAAATGCTCCTAAAAGGGTCCTAATATACTTATCTATTAAAGCAGTGAGTCAGGAGATAATGGTTAAAGTTGATGGAAAAGAACCTGACAGTATATTTAAATAGATAATGGCAGTACCCTATAAAAATAACTAAAGAGATAGTCATTAACATTTTTGGAAGAGAGGAGAAAAAGAGTAATGAAAATAAATTAAGTCTTTATCCTTTTGGCAATCTTTTGAATGTTCCTGAGCCTTTTGAATGATAATTTCTTAAATTGACAATTAACTGTTTGAAAAGAAACATAAATTTATGTAAAGAACTAAATCCAAAAATGGTTAGAAGAAATTTTCTCTGATGAGGTGGGTGGGGTGGGTCTCTTAATTATACAGCCTTCTGTACTTTAAAAAGTTAGAAAATAAAGGTTTATTTTTAAAAAACCCCACCAAAAACCTCCTAATGAGGCAGATTATATTCTCTATTAATCTCACTAATCTGGTCCCTCTTGAGGTTATCAGCTATCGTTTATGAATAAATCTGAAAAACCAAGAGTTTTAAGAGAAAATGCCAGAGATTTAAATTTAACCTGAGGAAACAGTCATCGCACTCTTTCAAAGCCCATCTCACCCAGAGAAAAATGCCAAGTAATCTTAGGTATTTTCATAGCCTCAGTAACTAATATCTTTTTAAAATACATATATATATTTATTGATTTTTAGAGAAGAAGAGAGGGGGAGAGAAAGAAACTTCAATGATGAGAGAGAATCATTTGATCGGCTGCCTCCTGCACGCCCCCTACTGGGGATGAGCCTGCAACCCAGTCACGTGCCCTTGACTAGAATCGAACCTGGGACCCTTCAGTCCACAAGCCGATGCTCTATCCTGAGCCAAACCAGCTAGGGCAACTAATATCTTTTTGATGTGCGTTAATACCTCAAGATTCTTGATTCTTTAGTTATTTTGATTGTCTAACTTTGTGTTGCTCTTGTCTCCCAGATGTGAAACATCTCTCTCAATAGATTTGTTTCACTGGGTCCACCCAAATTAGTAACATCTATTGGTTCCTTAAATGCATGAATTCTATGGGTTCTTATACTTCACATAGATGACTAGACATCCCAGGAAGCCTGGAGCACATTCCAATCTGGCTTTCAGCTCCATCATATCTCCAAAGCTTATCCTTTCAAAGCCTGTGTGATCTTTGTGTTTCTAGACTTAGTGGTCAATTCTTGGTGCACGTCTTATGCAGCCTATCAACTTCAGTGGTCATTCACTCATTCGCCACCTTTACTTGGCTTCCAGGATCCTACTGTCTTGGCTTTCCTGATTGCTTCTTTTCAGTCCTCTTTGTTGGTCACACCTTTAAACACTGGGGCCTCAGAGATCAGTCTTCAGATCTTCACTCACCTACTGGTTCCCTCAATGATCTTATGGAAGTCTCATGGCTTTCAATGATATCTTTATGTTGATTCAACTTTTTATCTTCAGCCCCCATTTCTATGAATTCCTGACTTGTACTTTCAGCTACCTATTCATTGTCTCCAGCTGGGTGAATAATCATTTCAAATTTGACACATTCTAAAACACTCCCCCTGCCAATCATTATTCTTTTGCAGAATTAACCAATTCAGTAAATGGAAATACACTTAAGGCCAAAGGACATGGACTTATCCCTGTCCCCCTCTTCCTCTCATACCCCAGCTGTGATCCATCAACAATATGAAAGCTCTTCCATCGGATATATTCAGAAGACCACTTCTCAGCATCTCCTTTTCCATAGTCCTGGGTCAAGAAGCCAGCATTTCAGCCTGTATTATTAACTTAAATGGTCCCCCTGTGTCTACCTTTGTACCTTTCCCATTCTTCACATAACAGCCAGAGTGAACTTCTTAAAACATACCAGTACACTGGATCATGTAACTCCTCTGCTTGAACACTCCAATGGCTCCCACCTCACCCAGAGGAAAATGCCAAGTTTTTACCTTTCCCCCCATGTGTGACCTTATCTAGCAAACCATGGCTCTCTTTCCCTTATCAGGTAAGTTTCACTCTGTTCTGGATAGGCCCTTCCCCTGCAGCTAGCTATCTTAAAAACATAAGCAACTAAACACAGAGAATACTGTGAGTAAGTGGCTGAATCAGAGTATTTCTATCTGCTAAAAACAAACAAAAATAAGTGAGAGTAAAAAACAGAGCACTGTTGATAATGCTCCAGTGATGAATGTTTATATGTATAGCAAGTAACAATGTCAGTCTATAATCTCAGGTATTCCTAGGATATACTTTTATTCTATAGCTCCATTTATATCTACAGCAGTGCCTGTCCCATAGAACTTTCTGAGATGATGGAAATGTTCCATACTGGCACTGACAAATATAGTATACATTTATCCCTGGACAGCACAGACTGTTAGGTGGAAAACATATTCAATGCTGAGCAAATTCAGTCAGAGCAAGGACTTCTCAGTCAGTTCAGGGATCCATACGCCCTCTTTATCCCTTCAGCTGCATCTAAGTTTTACAAGGTTCCTTGAGAGTCTCTAATTCTCAGTCTCCCAACTGCCATTTGCTGAAATGTCTGAGTCCTTATTTGGTCTCTGGCCATTGGTCTCTCAGCTGTTGTATCTTCTGGTTAGCTGGTAAACCCATAAATATTATTTGTGACCTGGTGGTATGTGTGTTTGCATTGGGTGTGATGGATGAATATGCATTTGCTCTAATATTTGAGAATATACAATTGTGTTAAAAAAACAGAAATGGAATGGTAGCACTCATAAAATATGTTAGATATAGATAAGTAAGTTAGTAACTTGTGAGGCATGTTAAACATAGATAAATTAAGTAGGGAGCTATGTGTATTGAGCACAGATAAGAAACAGAAGAACTAAAAGACACCTCATTTTCACAAAGCACTACTAATTAATATACACGGTACATCAGAGGCACCCAATATTCATGATACACTAATACACAGAAGGCATATAAGCATTCAATATTCACAGAATCTTTTGAAAAATTTTATCTTTATTACATGTCCCCTTTCCCTCCTTCCCCCGTTAACCCCTTCCACCTTGCACCTGCCCTCACAGGGTCTTAAATTAGCTAGTCATTGGTGACACCATTCTGGCTCCAAATATCCTCTGCCAAACAGAATCTATAGCTGCTTATCAGGCTAATTGGTAAGCAATAGCTCTGACCATGTGTACACACCCCTGTGTGTCTCCTGTGTTGGTCTCCAAGGCATCTTCTATTGGGCCTCTTTGCTCAAATCTTTGGTCCTTGTCGCCATACCATCAGCAGGGAAGGCTAATGGGGCATGGAGTGGGGTGCCTATGAGCAATGCATATGCAGACTTTGGGTAGTGTGGTCCTTCCACCTTGCTTATACCCTTTCCTAAGTATGTTACCTACTACATCTCTTTCCCTTTGTTTCTCGCTGTGTGTTTTAAACCGATTTAATCAATTGTATGATTTAAAGCTCTTAATTTGGTTTCTGAGCCTTTCTGACCCAGCCCCTCTGGGGTAGCTTGCTTGGTAGTACACTTATAGGCTACCATGGCATCAAGGTAATTACCCTCATGACTTTGGGGTAAGTCAAAGATTTTTCCAACACTCTCTTGCATGAATCGGGGAGTGAGGCCACCAAAGGCTTTCTCTGCCTAGACAGGCTGTCCTATGTCTACTGTGAATGTTCTGCCATGCTGCTGTGGGAGATCGCTGCAAGATTTGCTGCTTCTATGAGTCCCAACTACGGAGTAAGACACAGCCATTGATTGCAATCAGATCCCCAAATTTATCAGAGGGTTTTACCTATCTAACTTCTTCAGACACCCACCAATGTCTAGCTTTCCTCCTCCTCCTCCTCCCTCAGTTTGAGGGGTCTGTATTTCCTTTGGAAAGCATTTTTTCTCAAATCCATAGATAAACTCTATGCCTCTAGGCCTTAAGGACCTTGGTTTTGATCTTGATAATAAAAAAACACACCTTTATTTGAAACTATTCTCTCTAGTTTCAAAAGTTTACTTTAAATGTCAATGTCTCTTTGCAGTTCTGTCATGGCAACCTTCTCTCCCTTCTCTCCCTTCTTCCCCTTCTCTCTCTCTCTCTCTCTCTCTCTCTCTCTCTCTCTCTCTCTCTCTCTCTCTCTCTCTCTCTCTCTCTCTCCCCCACCTGAATGGGAAGGGAGGGGGGTAGCTTGAAATACTGGGGAAAGAAGAAGCATAGGTTAGCATTTCAAAATGCTGTTCTTTTTCATTTGTGAAGGACCACACAGAGCTATAACTGGGCTTTAGTAAAGAAAATCCAAAGAATGTCTGAACCCAGGGTCCAGATGATTTTGCAGGCTTCTCCCTGTCTGTGTCTTAGTCTACTCTTCTGCTTGCTTTTATGCAACAGCATGATGGTCACTAGCAATTCCACAATGACAGTACCAGTAGAGTTCAGTAGAGTTCAAAGGGATGCTATGATACCCCTCTGGATCTGAAAATATCTTTCTCACCCTCTGCCTAATTTTACTTTTAGAGTCAATAACTTTGATTCTTCAAGGGATAAAGATAACATTTATTGATTACGTTTTACATTCTGGGCATTACGTTCTAAGAATTCCCCTTTTAAATTCCCCCTTTTCCTTTGGCAGGAAAAACCCCTTAAGCCCTCATGATATAACCTCTAGAACAGCCGTGGGCAAACTACGGCCCACGGGCCGGATCCTGCCCGTTTGAAATGAATAAAACTAAAAAAAAAAAAGACCGTACCCTTTTATGTAATGATGTTTACTTTGAATTTATATTAGTTCACACAAACACTCAATCCATGCTTTTGTTCTGGCCCTCCGGTCCAGTTTAAGAACCCATTGTGGCCCTCGAGTCAGAAAGTTTGCCCACCCCTGCTCTAGAATTAACGTATCAGAACTATTTTCATCTGTTATAGTCAGCTGTCAGTAAGGCCATGTGATACAGGAATTGGGATACTCGTCCTGGGAGGGCATGAGGTAAAGGGCCCTGAGAAGGCAGAGGGGGCAATGAAAGTGGGCAAGAGGGGCTACCAAATCAAAGTTTGCATGCTCCACAAAATTTTCCCCGTGGTAGCTGAAATCCCTCTAGATCAGTGGTTCTCAACCTTCCTAATGCTGCGACCCTTTAATATAGTTCCTCATGTTGTGGTGACCCCCAATTTCATTGTTACAAATTGAACATAATTAAAGCATAGTGATTAATCACAAAAACAATATGTAATTATATATATGTGTTTTCCGATGGTCTTAGGCGACCCCTGTGAAAGGTCGTTTGACCCCCAAAGGGGTCGTGACCCACAGGTTGAGAACCGCTGCTCTAGATGCATTAAAGCAGCCCTGAGAAGTAAATCTCTGCTTTGCACTGAGGGCAGCTAGCAGTTTCAGTACAAATATGAAAGTAATGAAGCTCATTGTTTTAAAAAAATTTTTGAAATTTGGCTTTTTCTATGTCCAAATTATAGAGTTCTGATATCATTTTAATGCTCAGAAATGCAAAATATTGATAATCAGATCAGAGGACTATAGGGCATATAAATAGGCTGGCTTTTGATTTACAATTTATATATGCATACTGGTCACTAATGATCAATCAGCATGCATAAGTAAATATATCTTATCTATACAATGGAATACTATCCTATATAATAAAAGGCCAGCGACCATAAGTGTAATGACTGGAATGACTGCTTGACCAGTTGCTATGAAGTGGTGGGCAGGTGAGGGGAACTGGGTAGCTGGAGGTGGGGTGGGACCCGGGGCCGGTGAGGGGAACTGGCTGGCTGGTGGGGGTGGCAGAGTGGGCCTGGGGACTGGTGAGTGGGTGGAAAATGGGCCTGATCGCAGGCTAGGCCTAGGGACCCTACCTGCTCACAATTTCGTGTGCTGGGCCTCTAGTTCAACAATGAAAAGGAAGGAATTACTGATATATGTAACCACTAGCTCCCATCATCCCTTGGTCAAGGGTCACCTCTTCGGGCATGAACACCCTCTTCTTCCAAATCTGCTCAGACCTCAGGAGGCTGAGAGGGTTTCTATAAATGACTCACAAGGTTGAGAAGACCTTTTTTCAGTGGCAGCAAGGTGCTGGCAGGTTATACATGCTCACTTGGTTTCAATAGCAATGGCTGAAGTAAAAAGGCTGACTAATGGGATGTGAGGCACAAGAAATACCTAATCCAGGTACTATTAATATTTAGATAGTCCTCTCCCAGGTTTATGTCCACTCCCATGTGCATGCACACACATCAAATCACAGCTCTGAACTCACCAAAATAGCATCATACCAGCCATACTCTGTCTCCTCCTCAGCTTTTGGTCACTTGACAATAAATTATAAAAATTTTCCATGTCAACAGATATGATTTCAGTGGTTGCAAGATATTAGATATACCACATTTTACTGATCTGCTGTTGTACATCATACTATTATAAATATATGATGTACATAGTTATACATATATTTTCATACATATTTCTGACAAATTCCTTGAAGTACAATTGCTGGGTTAGAAAACATGCATATTTTTAAGACGTTTTACCATATTACCTAGCCCAGTGGTTGGCAAACTGCGGCTCGCGAGCCACATGCGGCTCTTTGGCCCCTTAAGTGTGGCTCTTCCACAAAATACCACGTGCAGGCACGCATGTACAGTGCGATTGAAACTTCGTGGCCCATGCGCAGAAGTCAGTATTTTGTGGAAGAGCCACACTCAAGGGGCCAAAGAGCCGATGTGGCTCGCGAGCCGCAGTTTGCCGAACAATGACCTAGCCCATAATATGTTTATCTTTTTATCATATTGCCTAGCCCATAATAATTTTAAAACAAAGCCCATACCTTATGATCTTCTGAAGTCTTTTCTAACTTTATTAGTCTATAATTCTCTCATTCTAATATGGAAGTATTAATGAGTCTTGAAGGATTAGCATAAACCACAATAAAGAACTAAATAAATTGCTTATGACTCTATGTCCAATAGCCTTGAACAGCATATACTTTTGGAAACAAAACAAAGCCATTTTAGTTTAATAAGAGCCTACCTAAATAAAGAAATAATATATTTTTTCCATATTTATGATCCACAGGAACAAACTTGTAGCAACCTAGAGATTGATTTTTTTTTAGATTTTAAAATTTAAGTAAGGCATTTCCATAACTGCTATTAATCACCAGTTTGAAATATATTATTCTAGCTTGTCTTTAGACTCAAGAAGGCTTTTGTCTATAAATCCATCCTACATAGCTATTTTATTTAGAAGAGAGTATAATGCAGATGACAAATGATTCATTCCTCCTGGAACAAAAGAAAAGAGAAAAATAGTAACAAACACTGTTGTGATATTTTTGAACGTGGACTTATTTGACTTCTTAACACTAATGTATCATATGTTGTTTTATTCCATTTTTCTAGTCAGAGCTCGAATGGCAAAAAAGAATGTTTGCTGTCTTACATTTAGGCTCCAATATTTAACAACTTAAGCTATTATCACAACATTCAATTCTATTACTCTGTAAAAGATTAGTAAATACAAAGTCACTATTAACAAAGCCAACATAGGGTTTTCTGAAAGGCATCAAATTTAACATTCATCACAAATGTTTACTGAGAACCTTCTCTATTCTACTTGCAGTGCTAGGCACCAGGGATGATTCAGTAAGCCAGACAGACACCATTCCTGACCTCACAGAGCTTGCCATCCTATATAATAAAAGCCTAATACGCAAATTGGCCAAATGGCAGAACGACCGGTTTCTATGATGTGCACTGACCACCAAGGGGCAGATGCTCAACACAGAAGCTGCTCCCAGCACGCAGGCCCCAGGCCAGCCAATGCAGGTGCCAGCGGGGGCCCCAGATCGTCAGCCAGGCCTAGGGACCCTACCCGTGCATGAATTTCATGCACTGGGCCTGTAGTTAAAAACTAAACTGCAATGGAAACAATGAAATTAAGAAGCAAATGCCGAAATTTTCCGTAATCTTCCCTGGCTTCCTTTGCCTTCTCTGATGTTAACAATCTCTTTGGAGTCACTTCCTTTCTGAACAATGATGGCTTGGCACTGGCTTAACTTTTAAGGATTTGGCAGATTGGATTGCAACACAAATGCACCCATTTTTATAGCAGAAAATAACAAAGCAGCATAAATAACATATGATTTTAATTGATCTCAAGTGTATTCCTAGCCTCTATCCAGGTGGTTAACATCTTCCCCATTCTCATCCATACAGTGTATATAATACAGAGAGATCCTCTGAAAGCTCAGCTATTGGTAAAACAGGACTGTTGTCAGTGACCACAGAACCAAAGAGGTCAGCTAGGTTTCCAGGGAAAGGTGGTCTGGGGTAAAACTGTAAGGGTAATAGCCACCTATCACTGGTGCCCTCTTCTCTGCACAGTGAGAGGCCTCCTTCTCAACTCTGTATCAAACTCTCACACCTTTGCCACCATTTCCTTATCTAAAGGTTTACAGTAACCAATCTGATATTAGATCCAAAAGAGAAATGTATATTTTAGCAAGAGACAAAGCTTTAAATCAAACAGATAGTGCTAAGTAAGCAATTTAAGGCATGGGTGAGCATAAAGGATATATTTGGGCAGAACAATAGAAGGAAAAACTAGTAACAAACCTGCTGGGGTGGGTGCGGGCACCAGCTCTCAGGAGGAAGAGCCCAAATTTAGGATGACAAAACAAACCTAGGTTCAAATTCTTTCTGAGTGTCAGTTTCTTTAAGACAAAATGGGGATAAGGATATCTATTTTATAAGATTTGACCTATTGATAGTGTGGATTAAGTATGATAATATCTGTAAAGCACATGGACCACTGTGATCACGCAATAAATATTGGCTTCGGTCATTATGTTTTTCACAAAGGTGGCTGTGAATTTTGTGTAAGAGCCCTTCTTTTATCTCTTTTTCCATCTGTAATACAACGGGATACAACAGGGTTCTTTTTTTTTATATTTTATTGATTTTTTACAGAGAGGAAGGGAGAGGGATAGAGAGTTAGAAACATCAATGAGAGAGAAACATCAATTCAGCTGCCTCCTGCACACTCCTACTGGGGATGTGCCCGCAACCAAGGTACATGCCCTTGACCAGAATCGAACCTGGGACCCTTCAGTCCACAGGCCGATGCTCTATCCACTGAGCAAAACCGGTTAGGGCACAACGGGGTTCTTGAGCTGAATTTGAACTCCAATAATTTGAAATACTAATGGAATAACATGGAAGGTAGGGTGAGAAGAACAGACACTTTTTTTTCCCCTTCAGTGTATTTTTCTAGAGTAAAGCAGTGGTTTTTATACTTTAGTTTGCATTAGAATCACTCAGGAAACTTCCTCCCCTTTATATATTAAGTTATTCAGCCTATATTAACTATAAACATATCAGTGAACCACATATATTCTTCCTTCAGGAAACTTGTTTTTAAATGCGAAGTCTGGGGCCCATTCCTAAGAAATTATGATTCAGCAGATCATGGACAGGTCTCAGGAAATTTGCATTTTTAAAAAACACTGTATGTCCCAGCTGGTGTGGCTCAGTTGGATGAGCACTGTCCAGTGCATCAGGAGGTTGCAGCTTCAATTTCTGGTCAGGGCACTTGCCCGGGTTTCTGGCTCGATCCCCAGTATTTGGCATGCCGGAGGTAGCAGATTAATGTTTCTCTCTCTTTCTCTTCCTCTCCCTTCCTCTCTCTGAAATCAATAAGTATACACACACACACACATATAAAATATTTAAAAGCACTGTATTTCATTCTGAGGCATGACAGCTATGGACAAAAGTTGAGAAACATGGCTGGAGAAAGTGTACCTTGATTCCACTTTGAGAATACACTGTTTTGGAAAAGTCTCTTTTAGGGCCTTTGGTAATTTAAAGGATGAGCAAATATCCTTTTCAGAATTGGAAAGATTTAGGACAATGAAAAAAAAATTGATCAACAAAGTAAAATAAAAGGTCACCTTCATTGCGAGAGAGATGAAATCTTGGCAGATTGATTCTTTAAGGAAATGCTTCTTTGTTTTTAACATCGATTTAGACTACTATGAATCTGGACATGATTTTGCTTCCCAAAGAGGTACCAAGTAGTTACACTCCTGCAGAGCTGGAGCAGAGGTGGGCAGGAGCAGCAGAACCAGGAAGTCCAGATTTTCTTTGCAGATGGAAAGTCAGCAAAGGGGTGGGGCCGGAAGTGCCTCAATCCAACACCTTCAGTTTTATGCATGACTCCCTCTAGTGTTACTTCAGACCAAAGACCCCAAACTTTGGAAAAGGTGCTATTGTCACCTTGGATCCTGATGCTCTGTCCTGTTGGCAATAGGAATAAGATCTTCCTGTAGATCAGGACGTCTGGGACAGTTGGCCATGTCAGAAGATAGAAGATCCTGAGCTACAAAGTCCTCATTCAAGAGTTGATTGGGGGAAACCATAAAAATCCTACAAGATTTCATAGGCAGCAAAATAGCAGACATATGTCGTAGCAATATCTTTACCGACACAGCTTCTAGGGCAATGGAGACTAAGGAGAAAATAAACATATAGGACTACATCAAAATAAAAAGCTTCTACACAGCAAAAGAAACCATCAATAAAACAGCAAGAAAGCCCACTGCATGGGAGAACATACTTGCCAATGATATTTCAGGTAAGGGTTTAATCTCCAAAATTTATGAGATACAACTTAATAAAAGGAAGATAAACAATCCAATAAAAAATGGGCAAAGGACCTAAATAGACACTTTTTGAAAGAGGACATACAGAAAGCCAAGAGACATATGAAAACATGTTCAAAGTCACTAATCATCTGAGAGATGCAAGTCAAAACAACAATGAGATACCATCTCACACCTGTCAGAATGGCTATCATCAACAAATCAACAAACAACAAGTGCTGACAAGGAAGTTGAAAAAAAGGAACCCTCGTGCACTGCTGGTTGGAATGCAGACTGGTGGAGACACTGTGGAAGACAGTATGGAGTTTCCTCAAAAAGTTAAAAATGGAACTCCCATTTGACCCAGTAATCCTACTTTTAGGACTATATCCCAAGAAACCAGAAACACGATCAGAAAGGATATATGCACCTCTATGTTCATAGCAGCATAATTTACAATAGCTAAGATTTGGAAACAGCCCAAGTAACCATCAGCAGATGAGGGGATTAAAAAACTGTGGCATATCTACACAATGGAATACTATGCTGCTATAAAAAAGAAGAAACTTTAACATCTGCAACAGCATGGATGGAACTGGAGAGCATTATGCTAAGCGAAATAAGCTAGTTGGAGAAAGATAAATATCACATGATCTCACTCATATATGGGATATAATGATCAACATAATTTGATGAACAAAAATAGATCCAGAGACAAATGGTAGGGAAGGTGGGGGGGGGGGCTAGAGAGCAACCAAAGGACTTGTATACATGAATATTAGCATAACCAATGGACACAGACACTGGGGCAGTGGGGGCTTGCCGGGGTGGGAATGGCTGGGGATGGGGGGAATCAATCGGGGGAAAAAGGAGACATATGTAAATCTTTAGACAATTAATAAAAACAAAAAAGGAGGTCAGCAAAAAAAAGTGTTGATTGGGGCCTTGGCTCTGGGAGAAGAAAACTGGTCTAGGGTGCTCTTGTTGAGGAAGGTGCTACTTGTTGCAAAATGGTGGTCCTAGGCCAGGGACTAGAGAGATAGAGTCAGCAGACTCCCCTTTGGAGGGGTTCTCCTTCTAACTTTAGACCCTGACATCTAAGGGAAATTAAGAAATGAGCCTGTTCGGTGTGGCTCAGTGGTTGAGCACTGACCTATGAACCAGGAGGTCACAGTTTGATTCCTGTCAGGGCACATGCTCAGGTTGTGGGCTCTATCCCCATTGTGGAGCATACAGGAGACAGCCAATCAATGATTCTCTATCATCATTGATGTTTCTATCTCTCTCCCTCTCCTTTCCTCTCTAAAATCAAAAAAGAAATATATATTAAAACAAAGAAATGAGCTGGTGTCCAAATTGGGCCAGGTTGCATGAGGGGTATTTCACAAAAGGCCAACATGCCTTCTGAGCAACTGTCAGGATTTGCTCCAGACCTAGAAAGATCTGACCATTAATCCCTCTTAAGGCTACAAATGATGGTCTCTTCCCCTTCCCCCTTCTGAAACCTTTTCTAAATTTGGACTAGCTCAGTGCAAATTTTTACCAGTGCTCCTGAAGAGCTTGAGTGAGCAGCTTGAACTCTAAAATATTATCAAAGAAATTCTGCTCGTTCCAGCTAAAAACATTGGCTTCTGCTAGAAGTGGGAACTGCCTGATCAGTTTTGATGAAAATGAGAATTGTTTATAATTAGCAATTACTGTTTTGGGCATCCACACAGCAGTCTTCCCTCTTTAAGCTAGCTCAAATCACTCACCATCTAATTTTAACTTAGGAAAAAAAATTTTCCTTTATAGATGGAATACCTACTCTTATTGGAAATATATAAAATGAAAATAAAAATAAATGGGAAAAATTTACTGATAGACTCTTACACATACATTGTGATGCATTTTCTTTTTGATGTATATATTTTACATAGTTGTAATTACATGGTATACATAAATTGCATATGCTGGTTTTTAAAAATCTGGTTTTATAATATCTGCTAACCCTATGAAGCAGGATAAAAATACCACTTTGAAGTCCATTATCCAGACATATGATCCCTTACCTTAACCTTTGGGTGCATTTCCTGATAACTCCTTTGCCATAGTTTCTAGTTGTTTTTTTTTTTTTTTTTAACATACTTGCAATTATGTTGCATTGAAGATTTGTTAATGCAGGAACATTCCCAGATCCTGTAAGAAAGAAGGTATGAAAAGACTCAATGATAGACCATCTGCATTACTTAATGGCATGGCACATAGTAGACATGCAATGAATAATTGTTGAGCAAATGCATGAATGTATCTAATGGACAAGTTTGAGAGAAGAGAGTTCATTTGGAAATGGGAGAGTTTAGTAGAGAAACAGGGTCCTGAGTGCCTCCAAAAGCAGGAGTTATCTAATAGGACAGAGCTCCTGTATTTCTTCTTGGACTAGCACTTGTATTTGTGGAGCTAGATGGTGCTGAAGGAATGAATACATTTCTCCCTAGACAATCCCATCTTCTAGAGGCAAGAACTGGGAAGACCGACCACATTCAGGCAGTGCACTGATTGTCCTTGTTTTCTGAATGGTGAATTTT
Organism: Myotis myotis; assembly: GCF_014108235.1. NCBI lineage: Eukaryota > Metazoa > Chordata > Mammalia > Chiroptera > Vespertilionidae > Myotis > Myotis myotis. The sequence continues at coordinate 20,843,391 of NW_023416315.1, read as the reverse complement.
TATTTCCTGTGTCTTCAAATAAATTTTAGTGGGAAGATGGGCAATGCTGTTTTAAGATTTCTACCCAGATTTGCCATTTCAAACTGGACATCAAGTTATACTTTTAATTTACTCAATGAATACTTCATTGAGAATGAAAAGGTAATGTAAAGGCAGCTCAATTCATACCCCAAAGGGCAGGCAAGATACTGCAGGTCTACATTATGTCTGTACTGCAGAGTATTTTAACAGAGCATTTTGTTATTGATTCCAAGTACATACAAATACCTACTCTTATTGAAAATATATAAAATGAAAATAAAAATAAATGGGAAAAATTTACTGACAGTCTCTTACACATACATTGTGATGCATTTTCTTTTTGATGTATATATTTTACATAGTTGTAATTACATGGTATACATAAAATTGCATATGCTGGTTTATTTTTTTAAACCTTACCCAAGAATATCTTTTTTCCTTTGATTTTTTTTTAGAGCAAGAGGAAGAGAGAAACATCGATGTGAGAGAGAAACATTGATCAGTTGCCTTCTGTACATGCCCCAACTGGGGATTGAACTGGCAACCTAGTTTTGTGTCCTGAACAGGCATCAAACCCACAAACTTTAAAAAAAAAAGTGTATCTTTATTGTTGAAAGCAATAAAGATACCCCCCCCCCATGTTGACAGCCCCCCCATCATGCTCCTCTTGCAAATGTTTTTGGTATACAGGATGATACTCCAACCAACTGAACCACCCAGCCAGGGCCACACAAATACTTTTAATAATTTATATTGGCCAAATTCATTATTATCATTTAATGTACATTAGTGAGTTTTTACTATTTTAAAGAAAATGAGCCTAAATGATTATATAAAACATTTGGATACACACTGAACATAGGTTTTATCCATTTAGAAATGCAAGAAGAAAAGATTAAAAGAAAAGTAACATCAAACCCCTAGAAACAAGTCAAATGTTTTGAATTGATTCTTTGGCAATTTAATGATACTGAGACTTTTTTCCCTTGAAAATATATCAAATTTCCCTTCTATCTTCCCTGAAGCATGAGAGAATAAATTAGTGACTGCATAATTAACATCCAGGTATTTTGTGCTATTTTGATAGTGGGCTCCCCCTCTTCGAATCTTACTTTCTATTTCAGACCACACATTCTCAGTCTGTTGATAATGCATTTGGTCCCAGCCTAAGATTTTTCCAGGTCTAAAGCCAGGTTCACATTTTTGCTTTGAAGAGACAGAAATTCCAAACAAATACAGATGGTCAGACCATAAACTTAATTAAAATTTCTACTTTACTGGATGTTACATTAAATATGGCCATAATGCCAAGAGAAATACATGCAAAATCCATTTATACCCACATCCTGCTGCTTCCACATAGTATAAAATAACAGAATGCTAAGAAGCATGTGTTTGTGTCTGTGTGTGTGAGCACGTGTGTGTTAACCCAGCTCTCTTTTTGGCTTGGCTGTCATTCTAGTCATGTTTTGACCAATAAAAGATGGATTTTAATTAAAATCTGGGATTGGCCAGCTGTACATCTGCTAACTTTCCCTATATAATTCTCAAAGCCCTAATTTAGATACTGTGGTTTTCTTTCTCCTTTTTGTGCAAATCTGGAACATTTTAATCTTGCCTACTTAGGCCAGAATATTTATTTATTTATAATTATGTGGAGATAAAAATTCATCTCCAGAAGGGTAATAGAGGACATTCATAGGCAGATGAAATGTGCTTTATATAGCATTTTAAGGGGAGGAAGGGACCCAGCCTTGTCGTTTATAGATGAGGACTGTGTCTTAGAGAAGACAATTGAGAATGAATAGCTAAGTTTGGCTAGGACATGCCAAGCCCAGTTCAGGCGGGGCAAACAGGGCTAAAAGGACAGCTAGGGCCACATCTGACAGGTCTGGCTGGTCGTGTGGTAGGACACCATCTACAGTTCCCACCAGGTGTGTTAGGCCAAATTCCCAGAAAAACAAACTTAAGACCATGGCTTATGCATGAGGACTTCATTGGTGACGGTGATCCCCAAGAGGGGAGAAGGTGCAAACCTGGGAAGAGGCTATGTTCCCAATTGGCCACCACTATAGTCAACTGGTGGCTCTATCACACAGGTTCTTCTGAGGAGTCTATGAAAGCATCTCGGGACCCTGTTGTGGAAGTGAATTGTGTCCCCCAATTCGTATGTCCCCCCAGTGTTTCACAATGTGACTGTAGTTGGGATACAGTCTTCAAAGAAGTGATTAAGTTAAAATGAGGTCCTTAGGGTAAGCCCTAATCCATCTGACTGGTATCTTTTTTAAAAAAATATATATTTATTGATTTCAGAGAGAAAGGGAAAGGGAGAAAGACACAGAAAAATCAATGATGAGAGAGAATCATTGAGTGGCTATCTCCTGCATGCCCCCTTCTGGGGATTGAGCCTGAAACCCCTGCATGTGCCCTTCACTGGAATTGAACCTGGGACCCTTCAGTCCGCAGACTGAGCCAAACCAGCTAGGGCTGGTGCCTTTAACACACACACACACACACACACACACACACACACACACACACACACACACGACACAGAAACATCAGTGATGAGAGAGAAACATTGATCGGCTGCCTCCTGCATGCCCCCTACTGAGGATCCAGCCCGGAAACCTGAGTATTTGCCCTGACTGGGAATCAAACTGTGTGACCTCCTGGTTCCCTGAGCTATATCCACCAGGTGGTCTGATATCTTTTAAAGAAGAGGACATTTTTGCACATACACAATAAAGGTCACATTGAGGACACAGCAAAAAAGTGGCTATCTACAAGTCAGAGAGAGAAGTCTCAGAAGAAGCCAATCCTGCTGACACCTGGATCTTGGACTTCTAGTCTTTAGAACTGTGAGACAACAAATTCCTGTTATTCCAGCCACCCAGTCTGTGGTGCTTTGTTATGGCAGCTCTATCAAATGAATACTCCCTCTAACAAGGGAGAAGAAAGAGCCAGTTTTGACTGTTGGAGGGCTCAATGCCAGCACTTCTGTGTTGCACATGCTCAGGTGTCAAACACTTTGCTCTGGAATCTCATGCATTGGGGTCAACAGATGTCCTAGGGCAGCAGGTGTTGGATTTCAGGTGAGACCTTAGTGGGTACCAGATGTAAGAAGCAGATTGGAACCTGTATATTGGGCTGTAAGGGTGAAAGATGGGGAAAAGAGAGAGGTTGGAATAAGAGATAGGTAAGGCTGATAAAAGCTGAAGCAGAGTTGAAGTGGTATTGATCCACAGGGTACTAAAAATATTGATAATAACAATGACAATGATGAGTGATAGTTATTGATGTTCTATCTGCTCAACAGTGGGCTATGTTCTTTACATCAATGATCTCATTATTATTCCTATTTCACAGATGAAGAAACTGAGGCACAGAGAGGTTCAGCAACTTTCCCAAGGTCACAACAGCTATTAGCCAGTAATGGAACTCAAGTAAAATCGAACCTGGTGCCAAAGCTTTCACCCTCATTCATATCACTCTGCTTTCTTTTGATGCTGTGATTGAAACAGTTTTAGAAAGATAAATTTGAGTAGATGTTTTAACTTATTTTAATTTCACACACAAGTTATTTCTTTAAGAACATATAAGGTATTCTGTGCAGAGGATTACCCTAAGAAGGTCTGTGTAGCAGAGTAATTAAGCAATCAGATTGCAGAGCCAATATGCCTACGTTCAGATCGCAGCTCTCTTGCTATTGGCTGGGTGATTTTGAGAAAGTAGCTCAACTTCTCAGTGTCTCATTTCAAATCTGTGCATGATAAAAATAGCACCTACTTTTTGGAATTGTTGTGAGAATTAATTATTTTATACACAGTAAGTAGTTCCTGGACTAGGTGTTTTTTATTATTACAATGCTTAAAAATATTGACTTCTAATAACTTTTATCCACATGAAATTATTGAGCATTACACATGGATCTCTAAATTTCTGCAACACTTCTGTTGCTTTGTAAGCTAAAGGACAGATTTTTCAAAAGCAGTCAAATGTCAGCTGTTAAACATCACATTGCCGGCATCATAAATGAAGTCACCATTTGGCAAATCATTTCTTGGCAGGCGTGGTTCTCACCAACAGAGAAAATGAAAAAAATTAAAATAAAATCCCCACTGTGATTTGTTTCAGACACATGGCTCAGCAATTTTTCCAAGTGCAAAATTCTTTTCCTCCCAGTTAGGACTCAAGGCTGAGCTGTGTGGAGGAGGTGAACTTTGGGTGAATCAATTTTTTAAAAAATATCCTGTTGCTGTCATTTCTGCAGGTGAGGCTGTTCACCATGGGGAGAAGATAACCACGTTATTCAAACACAGGCCTAGTCTCAGGGCTCAGAGGCCACAGTTTATTATCTGATTGTTTTAATTTCACGTGGGGAACCTGGCTGAATGATTGCAATAGTTGTCCTTATCTCTTATCTCATTTCCTCCCTTTCAAGAGGAGATGGAGCAAGTTTCCTCATCTGTGAAATGAGGGGGGGTGTTGAGTTGATATCCTCCAAGGTCCTTTGGCTCTGACATTCTGTGGCTTCAGATTCTTCCTCTTTCTTGGATATTGTTCGTTGTTTTCCAGTGCACTGGACCGGTCCAAACATCTCTACAGGTTTTAGTTTTGGCTGCTAGGAGAGCAAAAGGCAAGGTCTTATACTTCAGTAAGAATTTCCAATTTATAATGTGCCATCACATGTCTCCTTCATAAAATCAGATACCCCCAAGGAATTTTAGATGAGGAGAATGAGATCCAGGGAAGTTAAATGATTTGTCCAGTCACATGGCTTGTAGGAAGCAGGATCTTCAAACAAGTTGTGTCCGTGCAGTGGGATTTGGTATTTGCAGTCTGCACAGTGCCTCACCACCTCAGAGGGCCTGATGACATCATAAGGACTCTTCAGCGCCTTCAGAGAATGGTCCAGAGTTGACTCTGTTGGTTCTGTTTGGGTAATATGTTCAACCCTGAACCAATCATTGGTCAAGCCTAGTTACAGCTTCTTTCTGAAACTTGGAATGGAACCTGCTTCCCTGAACCACATAGTTGAAAACAGGACATGGAAAATCAGGGGCAAACATCAGATAACGAAAGAATAAATGACACACAGAAAAATAAAGAAATTTCAATTATACACAGAGAAAACATTTTTGCAAAAGCAGTTTTCCCTTGCACTGATGTCAAACCAAATACTAACTCTAGAGAGGGTGAGGGAATGTAACAATAAAAAGTGGATTATTTCCAGGAATGGGATTTCTGGAAATCCATACCCATTTAGTGTGTTAGACAAGCTCATTCTATTGAAATAAGGATTTGGAGCTTTCTCAGTCAGATCAGACTAATAAATATTCTTGGACATCTTATGTCCAAAGTGCCCAAGGTAAAGAAAGGTGGTTAGGCAGCTATATTTCCTGCTTTGTCAATTTGATACCGCCAGCTAGTTGTAGTTTTCTGCTTCTTGCCATGTGATCCCCAGATTTCATACCTGTAAGACACTGCTTTTTGGGTGTGCGTCATTCTAATCCCCTTTGGCTTAGAGAAGCTGTTCAAAGGGTTGTGTGTGTGTGTTTTTTTAATTGGTTTTGGATTATATTTTATTGACCAAAACTTTCCCCTTGGTTGTCATGGCAACTTTCATATTGTGAGAATTAGATGTTATTAGCCTAGAGGTTTTACAAGCAGATGACTTCCAGACATAGGGGCAGATTTAGGACTTTTGGGCTGGGACATAGAGCTTTTACTGTACTTAAAACTAGTTTACATAATTTATAAATCATTTCAATTTAAATAAGCTAACCTCTGGGCCAACCATGAAGTGTTTGGTTATATCCCAAGTCCCTATATTCATTTATATTCTTCAAGGTTCACCTAGTAGCAGATTAGTTAGCCCAGAGATGTGGGGGAAGGGAAAGTCGCTTGTCATATTGCAGTTGTTAGCAAGTTGGGTGCTGTGTAGTTTTGCCGCCTAACCCATCTGCCAGTGTGGGGCTTTCAGTAACACTAATTGATCCCACTACTAACCCTCTGCCCCCACGCCTGGCTCTTACCTGCTCTGTGAGACCCCTATTCAGGAAAATAGGACCGGCAGATCACAGTTTGCTCACTGAAAGGCAAGTGTTTGTGTTAAATTTAGGGTTGCTATTTTTAAGATTCTTTGCTTCATATCCTTAAATTTGCCTTTAATTATCCTACTTTTTAAATGAAAGTCTGTATATTTATTTTTTATTTATTGTTATTTGCATTTTTATTGGGAGAAAGTATTATCTGTGGTTCTAGTTCTTGAAACAAAAGCCCAGTTCTTTACATTGTCATGCAGAGGAAGAATGTGTTTTTTTATTTGAACAATTTTATTGGGGTATAACTTACATACCATAAAATTCACCCCTTTTAAATTTATATGTTTTTATTGATTTTTCTTTAGAGAAAAAGGAAGGGAGAGAAGAAAGAAACATCCATCTGTTGCCTCCCTTACGCACCTCAATGGTAGATTGAACCTGTAACCTGGGCATGTGCCCTGACCGGAATCGAACTAGTGACCTTTTGTTGCAAGGAAACACCAAACCAACTGAGCCACACCAGCCAGGGCCCTTTAAAGTCTATAACTTAACAGGTTTTAGCAAATCTACAGAGTTGTACAACCATAACCACTATTCTATTTTAGAACATTTCTAATACGCCCCCAAAATCCCAGTGCCCATCTGCAGTCACTGCCCGTTTCCACTTTCAGCCCAGGCAACCAGCAAGAATCTTATCCTTTCCTAACTGGTTTACTATTAACTCCTGGAAGTTCTTTTTGGGATGCTTGAATGACCAGTGTTTCTCTCTCTCTCTCACACACATACACACACACACACAACAAAAATACAAAGAGAAAGAAACAGACAAAAGCTTTTATTATATTTCTTTTCTGGTTACAAAAGTAATACATGTTCACTGTGAAACAAATGTAGAATTTATTTATTTATTTATTTATTTATTTATTTATTTATTTTTAATATATTTTTTATTGATTAAGATATTACATAGAATTTAAATAGCCCAGGCGGCATAGGTCAATGGCTGAGCCATTGACCTATGAATTAGGAGGTCATGGTTCAATTCCTGGTCGGGGTACATGCCCGGGTTTCGGACTCAATCCCCAGTGTGGGGCGTACAAGAAGCATCTGATCAATGATTCTCATCATTGATGTTTCTATCTCTATCTCCCTCTCCCTTTCTCTTCTTCTCTGACATCAATAAAAATATTTTTTAAAAATGTAGAATTTGCCCTAACCAGTTTGGCTTGGTGGATAGAGCGTCGGCCTGCAGACTGAAAGGTCCCAGGTTCGATTCCGGACAAGGGCATGTACACTGGTTGTGGGCACATCCCCAGTAGTGGGTGTGCAGGAGGCAGCTGATCGATGTTTCTCTCTCATCGATGTTTCTAATTCTCTATCCCTCTCCCTTCCTCTCTGCAAAAAATCAATAAAATATATTTTTTAAAAAATGTAGAATTTAAATAAAAGTGATTTTGAAATATGTCATTAGTGAGCGAAATAACTACTGTTAGTATTTTGGAATGGAATATTTCAGCGTTTTGTGTTTTTTTTAAATGCAAGTGTTTATTGTAGGAAGTTTGGAAAAGAATTAGAAGTACAAATAAGGACAAACAAATCACTGTTAATCTCACTATCCAGAGATAACCTCTGTGTATCAGTTAGCCTTTTCAGGGGAACAAATGGTCTCAAAACTCTCACTGGCATACAACAATGAGCAGTAATAGCTTGCTCACTGTTCCTTGGGTCACCTCGGGAAGCCCTGTTTCAGGCTACCAGCTCTAGGTTTGTTCCAAAGGTGTCACTTTCTGGCTCAGGCTAAGTGGTTACCTGGAACATGCCTGCTCAGAGGGTGAGTGGGAAAATGTGATGCCTCTAAGACCTGAGCTCAGACCCAGCACACTGCTACTCTATGCTCCATTGGAGGCCAAAACAAGGTACATGAATTCTAACTTCAGTGGGTGGGGAGGTATTCTCCTCCCTTGGTGTTACTGGGGAAAGGAGTCAATATTTTCTGGATAGGATTTCAGCACACTGATACTATTCTGATATTTATATTTTCTTTCCCTATGTAATAGGTTCTTATATAAAAGGTCACTTGTTTCATAAAAAATGATCTTTTCCCAATAAGCCTACAAAACATCACTAATCATCAAGGAAATGCAAATCAAAAGCACAATGAGATATCACTTCTCACCCATTAAGATGATTATTTTTTAAAAAGCCCAGAAAATAACAAGTATCAGGGAGGATATAGAAAGACTGGAACCCTTGTGAGCTCCCAGTGAGAATGAAAAATGGTACAGCAATTATGGGAAACACTATGGTGGTACCTCAAAAATTAAAAATAGAATTACCGTATGACCCGGAAATTTCACTTCTGGGTATATACTCAAAAGAATTGAAAGCAGGGACTCAAATAGATATTTGTATAACTGTGTTCATAGCAGTATTATTCCCAATAGCCAAAGGGTCTATTGATGAATGAATGGATAAACAAAATAGGATATATCCAATCAATGGAATATTATTCAACCATAAAAGGGAGGAAATTCTGACACATGCTACAATATGGATCAACCTTAAGAACATCAGTTAAGTGAAATAAGCCCATTACAAAAGGACAAATAGTGTATGATTCCACTAATTAAGGTACTTAGAATAGTCAAATTCATAAAGACAGAAAGTAGAATGGTTTCCAGGGGCTAGGCAGCCGTGGGCAGGATCCAGCCCGTTTGAAATGAATAAAACTAAAAAAAAAAAAAAGACCCTACCCTTTCATGTAATGATGTTTACTTTGAATTTATATTAGTTCACACAAACACTCCATCCATGCTTTTGTTCCCGCCCTAAGTTTGCCCACCCCTGGGCTAGAGAGAGTGGGGATGGGAAGTTGTTGCGTAAGGGGCATATATTTCAGTTTTGCAACAGGAAAAAAGCTCTGGGGATGGTTGGTGGTGATGGTTGCACAACAATGTGAACATAACTAATGCCTCAGAACTGTACACTTAAAAATGTTCAAAATGGTAAATTTTATATTATGTGAACTTTATCCCCCCAAATGTTTCTTTCTTTACATGTAGTTTTAATTGCCTTAGCATTTCCAAATCAATAAACATTATTTATAACATCACTTTTTAAAGATTACAGTTTCTCAAAAGGTAGATATAACATAATTTAATTTCTTACTACTTTTTCTTGTTTATTTGTGCTATTACAAATTATACCTTTGTTCCTATCTCTGATTATTTCTGTTAGATAATTTCCAGGAATGAAATTATGAGTTCAGTGAATATGAACATTCAAAAATATAAATGTAAAAAGTCTGCATACTCATTTCTTCATTCACTTGCAACTATGATATGTTATTATTTTAAAAAGAATTGTTTTAGGCCAGATGAAAAAGTTTATCCTATAGATGTTTTAATATGCCTTTCAAAGATTGGTAATAAAGTTGAACACACTTTAAATGTGGCCTTTCTTCCCTCCGACCCTCTGTCCCTCCCTTCCTCCCTTCCCCCCCTCTCTCTCCAGTGGTGAATTGGGGCATGGCATAGTAAGGGCAGGGCAATGAAAGCAGTCTACTCTGGGTGCGGGCAATATGGCGTTACATTATCTGTAGACAATTTAAAACTAATAATAAAACCTACTGAAAGCCAGTCTGCATCAGCACTATAAAAAGTCAATGATCAATACTCCCCATCCACCCCATCTGGACTGTCTGCTCCCACACCTACTTCTTTCTCTTATTGGTCTATAGCAGCGGTTCTCAACCTGTGGGTCGAGACCCCTTTGGGGGTCTAAGGACTCTTTCACAGGGGTTGCCTAAGACCATCAGAATACACATATATAATTACGTATTGTTTTGTGATTAATCACTATGCTTTAATTATGTTCAATTTGTAACAATGAAAATACATCCTGCATATCAGATATTTACATTACGATTCATAACAGTACCAAAATTACAGTTATGAAGTAGCAACGAAAATAATTTTATGGTTGGGGGTCACCACAACATGAGGAACTATATTAAAGGGTCTCGGCATTAGGAAGGTTGAGAACCACTGGTCTATAGCATTCCTTGTATATTAAAGTGATTAAGCCTTTGCCTGACACTCTCGCTGGTATGTACTGTTTAATTTGTTGAGAGTTTTAAAAATTGTTTTGAATATTCACTCATATGTTGAAAGTTCTGGAAGTACAAGGGAAAAGCCTGCCTCTTATACTTGACCCTCTGTTAACTCACCCTCTCCCAGGCAACCACTGTGATTAGCTTCCTATGTATCCCATCACTGAATTCACCCAGGAATATTTTCTCTTCTTAATCAAGTAAGAGCTTACTATAATACTGCACAGTGCCTTGCTTCCCCCCCCCACCCCCCACCCCCTACTTAGTAATGGATAGTAGAGCACTCTCCATATCACTAACTTAAAACCTTTGTTTTTTTGTCTGCACAGTACTCCTTTGTCTGGAACTTCCATAATTTTATTATTTCTCTACTGATGGATTTGTATTATTTTGCATATGTACCAGTATATCTGTAGGACAAATTCCTAAGGTTGGAATTTTTGCATGAAGATTTGTGGATTTGCACTTTTGATATTGTTATTCTTTCTACAGATCTTATCAATTTCACAATCCATTCACTTTAATATGAATGTTTCGTAGTCTCTTTTTTAAAAAATACATTTTTATTGATTTCAAAGAGGAAGGGAGAGGGAGAGAGAGACAGAAACATCAATGATGAGAGAGAATCATTGATTGGCTGCCTTCTGTACACCCCCTAACGGGGGATCGAGCCCGAAACCCAGGCATGTGCCCTTGACCAGAAGCAAACCCGGGACCCTTCAGTCTGCAGACCAATGCTCTATCTACTGCGCCAAAGCAGCTAGGGCTACTAGTCTCTTAAAAAGCCATTGTAACCTGGCCAGTGTTGCTCAGTGGTTGAGGGTTGACCCATGAACCAGGAGGTCACGCGTTTGATACCTGGTCAGGGCACATGCCCAGGTTGCAGGCTCGATCCCCAGTAGGGGGTGTGTAGGAGACAGCTGATCAATAATTCTTTCATCACTGATGTTTCTATTTCTCTCTCCCTCTTACTTCCTCTGGGAAATCAATAAAAACATATTTTAAAAATTTAAAAAGTAAAAAAACCCCACTTTAATGGGTGTACTAGTATAGTGGTATTTCATTGTGGTTTTAAGTTTCCCTTAGGATTAATGATATTAAGCCTCTTTTTATGGCTTAACATTGTCATCTCTTCTTTGATGAAGTGCTTACTTTTTTAAAAGTTGAGTTGCTTGTATTCTTATTATTGGACTAGAGGCCCAGTGCACAATTAAATTGTGCACGGTTAGGATCCCCAGGCCTAGCTGCAATCAGGGCCATGTCCACCGTCCAGCGTTGCTCCTCCACCTCCGTGGCCCCTGCTCCGTGAACCTCCACGCTCACAGCCCCTGCCCTGCGAGGCTCCTTGGCCTCAGCCGCCCAAGCCCCACAACACTCCTCTGCTGCCCCGCAAAGCTCCACGCTCACAGCCCCTGCCCTGCGAGGCTCCTTGGCCTCACTGCTGCCCACACCCTGCAATGCTCCTTCGCCTCACTGCCCTGTGAAGCTCCATACTCAGCCTCCGCGGTCCCGCCCCGCCACGCCGTGGGACCGGTCCTTTGGTCACTTGGGCCTGCAGCTCCCTCCTCCCGCCGCTGCGGCCACACCACAGATGGCCGGGGGCCCACAGTTCCCACTCTCTCAGCTCCCTAGCCTGCTGTTTGGTTGTCTGTCTGGTTGTGATGGCACCTGGCTTTTTATATCTATTAGGACTGTAAGAGTTTAATAATAGTCCTTTATAAGATAGTGAATTACAAATATTTTATACTAATCTGTGGCTTGCCTTTTCATTTTCTTAACCAAGTTATTTGAAAAGTAGATCTTTCTAATTTGATGAAGTCTATTTTATTATACATATTTTTTCTTTTACAGATCATGTTTTCTGTTGCCTAAGAATTCTTTGCCCAATCCATAGCCACAAAAATATTTTAAGACATTTTATAGTCTTAGCTCTTAGCTTAGATGTATGATTCATTATAAGTTATCTTTTTCATATGCTAAGAGGTCAAGCAAATTGTTTTTAGCAATAAAGTATCACCATTCTGAAATATCCTATTGAAAGTTATATAGAATATATTTTAGTGACTTGATTCCAACTTCTTAAATGATGATAAAGAGAAATGGGTATTTTCCCACTTATGAACTTTATTTTTTAATCAGGATATAAATAAACCTCCAAATGGTACAATCTACTCATTAGCCAATTTCCTTGGTAGCATGCAAACTATCAGATTGGCTATTTTCAAGTGCAGAAGATACAAATCTCAAAAATATTTAATAAGATGGGTTTGCTTTATTTTAAAATTTCAATGGAAATATTATTTTAGTTATTTACTTTACTATTAACTTTTCTATTTATTCAATAAATGCATTTTAAAAATAAACGTCCAAAAGAGGTATCTATAATAATAAAAGCATATTATGCTAATTAGACCGGACAACCTTCCAGTCGAAGCTGGGGCTGCGAGGGAAGCCCGGGTCCCGGGTGCCAGAGGGAAGCTGGTGCTGGCAGCGGGGGGAAGGAAGGCCTACTCTTGCACAAATTTCATGCTTTGGGCCTCTAGTTTTGTAATAAGATTCATTTAGATATAAGTTCAGAAAGAAGATCATCAACATTAATGGCAAAGGAACATTGATGGCAAAACCAGTTGACAGCAGTAGACTGCACTGGGGCTTAACTTTTCTTATCACCCCTCATCTTTTGAAGACAGTTATTAAGATTTGTGGGCTGTGTGTGTGTGTGTGTGTGTGTGTGTGTGTGTACACACACACACATGCAATATGCCTACATATGTGTGCTTGAAGAGACCTAATGGAAATGAGAAGTCTTTTCCACTGCATGCCTGTGAGGAGCCAGCCCTTTGATGAGTGACTAGGGTTGAAGAGGCTGCTATCTGAAGGGTCTCTTACAGTTTATCATACCGCCTCGTGGTCTCAGGGTGGGCCTGAAACCCTTGTCCACAAACAGCTACTCCATTCAGCCATTCAGCACTGCTAACTCTCTCCCTCTGGTCAACCTTTCCTGGGAAGTGTTTTCAAAATACAGTGTGACTAGCACTGTGAAATAATAACCTTTGCAGGTGGCCAGCAGCACTCAGTGCACCCTTTGCAGAATCCCACATGCAAACATTTTCATGGAAAAGTGGTATTTTCTATCCTTTACCTATTGGATTTAATAAGGGGTTGGTGTCAAAGTCACAAACAGAACAGAGGGAAGGATGTTATTGAATGCTCAGCGTGTATCTACAAAAATTGTCTGCTAAATGAATCAAATTCCTTTTCAGGGCTGATAAAGGCCAAATTGGACTGGAATGCTGGTGTGAAGGGGAACCTAATATAATCACATTTTGGCTTTGGGCCCGGCTCTCTTTAAACTATGTCTTCTTTTTAAAATCACAGGGAACATGGATCATGAATCAGACATGGGATCATTGACATCTCTCTCTTCTACCTGTGTGGGCCTGTCACAACTATCGGTGACCAGGAAGTCATAAAAAGAAAAGAGTTACTTTGAAATTCCATAATATTGTTAGCAACGAAAAAATGGCTAAGATCTTAATACCTTTAAAAAACTAAATAAAAGTAAATCTTTGTGTTCAGCTCTATAATTTAGTTAATACATCAAAACTAAATGTTACTATTAAAAAAATAACTAGATAGGATTACGTAAAGCCTCTCCCTTTTTAATGTGGTTGATTGGTTTGTCTTTGGTGTATCTCACTGAATTCCTTTAGATTCTTCCCAGTTCTAGTGGTACAAACCTGCCTCTTTGGGGAAGAGTGAACTTGGGTCACTGCCTGAGTTCAACCTGGTAACTGGCGCTTTAAATGACAAGGTTACATATAGAAAGGCTCCAGAAAGACCAATGGCTATTTAGAGATTGCATCTGTTTTTTAAGTGCTTAAGATTTCAGATGTTAGTGTCTAGTGTTTCTTAGAAATTGTTTCAACAAATAATTTTATTAATTATTTAATTAACTGAATTGTGAAAATACACATATATATGTATATATGCAATAAAATATTTTGCATAAGTTCATTTGTGGATGCTAACTCTTTCAGAATTGAGAATTATTAAAAATACAATTATCTTCTATTAAAAGCCTTGCAGATAAAATTTAAAATAATTAAATATGCATATGCAATAAAGCAGTATATAGCAAGCATGAGTTTTTTAAACCCATATTTTAAAATACTATTTTACTTGGTATTTCAACTCTGGGAACTTTTTTAAGGACATAATGCAAAAGAAAGGAAAGCAGTATGTACTTTGATTTTCATAGCCAGGTTATTTATAACAATGGGAAAACAAGGAAATAAATGTCTTATGAAGGTAGATGCTTAAGTCAATTGTTAACCATTGATTATTATGTAGTTGTTAAAATGACATTACTCATTATTTCTATTTATAGGGATATACAATGCCTATGATTTGATATTAACTGCAAAAGCAAAAGTGTGTGTGTGTACCAGATGACTGAAATGGCATAAAGTATATACAGAAGAACAAAGATTGGAATGTTATTAAAAATAAAAGAATAGTTATTATTGGATTATAGGAGATTTATAAAATATTGAATTATTTCATGTCAATGTTCTCTTTTTGACAATAAAATATATTAGCATATCTTTAAATTGTTAAACCACAAAATTGTATCTAACTATATAATCTTAAGCTATATATCTCCAATATTCTTCATATACTTCTGCAAAACTAAAAATATATACCATTAGAGACTCAATTATATCACTAAGTATACTTAAGTACACTATTAACTTCAGCTATTTTTTTTAAAGCAAGACTTTCTTGCTGAGGAACTAGTACTTGAATTTATGTGCTGGCACAAATTCCTCATCTTGTTGCAGACTGTTTATAGACAACACTCTGAGAAGCCCAGTGTTAGCCACATTCATCCTCTTCCTATTTCTCACACACGCCAACTTCTGTCTCAGGGGCTGGCATTTACGGTTTCTACCACTTGGATGCTTATGCTAGATTGCCCCATTCTTGAGTCCTTCTCAACACTTAGGATAGTCTTCATCAATTTATCCCAGCTAAGGATGTACCATGAAATCCCTTTTTCCTTCTCCTGGAACTTTTCAGCAACATCTTCAACATTTGTCTGTCTGGATTTGGGAGGGGGGATTCGTTGGTGATTTTTTGGATATGACAATGGTATGCTCAGATTGCATGACAGCTGGGACCCGGGCAAGAGCAGGAATGGCCCTAGAAAATCAAGTCCCTTGGCAGTTACCACTGTGTGTGGGGAAACCTGCATTTCTCATTGGCAATAGGAAGACTCCAAAGACCTCACAAAGGATCTGGGGAAGGTCCACACGAGACAGACAGAGGATTGAGCATCTGCTGAAGGAAATAGGCTGAGACAAGTGACTCCTGAGGCCTCTACTTTTTTTTTTTTTAACTTGTGGATATTTTAATGAACTTCCCTCCAGGTAGCTTCAAGCTACCAGGACACAGGCCCCACCAATACCCTTAATCTTTTCAGCTCTTTTGCTGAAGAATGTGGCCTTCACAATGACAGGCTGCTTTGGTGCTTTCCCTTCCCCAGAACTTTGTAGTAGCTGATTGCACTACCTCAATGATAGAAGCAGCACCAGTCTTGCTTTTGGCAGCATTACCCTTGTCTGCTCACTGACCAGGGTCCACAGTTTAACAAGGTTGACAGTTGGGCAGAAGCTCTGGTTCCTCTTTAAGTGATAATGCCTAATACCAACTTTCCCAAAGTAATCTGGGTGATATTTGTTGAAATTGATCCTGTGATGATGCAAGCCACCATAATTACCTCGGCCTCCCGGGTGCTTCCTGTGCTTGCTGATGAGGCTGTGGCCGTGGTTTACGTGGCCCTGAAGTTTTTGGGTCTTCCTCAGTTTGGATGGCATGTCAGTGGCCAAGATGCCGAGGCCTCTTTACTTTCTAATTTCAATGAACCACCTGCCTTATCATCTTCCTCCTTTCAAGTAGCTGATCACCTTTGTTGTGCATGTATCAGAAAGTCCCAGATGAAGTAGTGGTGGTGAGGCTTTTGCAAAGGAAACACTCCCATCATGTAAAAAGCAAAGACACTGTTTTAGGTAAGTTTAATCTTGGTGTATGTTTCCTTTCTGCACTGAACAAAATCCTAACACATTCTTTTGGAAGCAGAGAGACTGTTGCTTAGAAATTGCCTGGGCACCATCCTGCCTGGCACCCACCTGGTATCCCCAGTCTTTCCCCTCTTCCTCAGTCACCTGGAAACTGACATCTTTTACAATAGGAATAGCAATGAAACTTTCTAGGTTTCAGGGGGTACTGAATATCCAGCTTTAATCCTAAAATGAAGCTAATAAAGCAATCTACACTAATAAAAGAGAAACATGGTAATTGGCGTACGACCGCTACCCTTCCCATTGGCTAATCAGCGAGATATGCAAATTAACTGTCAGCCAAGATGGCAGCGGCAGCCAGGCAGCTTGAAACTAACATGAGGCTTGCTTGCCTCAGTGACGGAGGAAATCAATGTTCCCCGCCTGCCTTGCAGGCCTCTGAGCGGGCAGTTTAAGAAACATTGTAACAAATACCGCCAGACTTCAGCCAGCAGATTCGCAACATTGTATGCAAAGGCCAGAAACCTACTTTCAGCAGCGGGAGGCCTAAGAGCTGGAGCCAAGCCTCAAGGTAAAGCAGGCCCAGAATAAAAAAAAGAAAAGAAAAAAAGGAGCAGTTGGGAGCTTCAGTCACCCCCAGCCTGAAAACAGCCCTCAGCCCCTCACCCAGACTGGCCAGGCACCCCAGTGGGGAACCCCACCCTGAAGGGTGTGTGACCAGCTGCAAACAGCCATCATCCCCTCACCCAGGCTGGCCAGGCACCCCAGTGGGGACCCCTACCCTGATCCAGGACACCCTTCAGGGCAAACCAGCCGGCCCCCACCCATGCACCAGGCCTCTACCCTATATAGTAAAAGGGTAATATGCTCCCAGCACTGGGATCAGCGGAGCCGCAAGGCCTCCCAGCACCGGGATCAGCGTGACAGGGGGCAGTGCCCAAACCCCCTGATCGCCCTGCGGCTCTGTGTGTGACTGTGTGACAGGGGGTGGGGCCACAACCTCCCTATCCGCCCTGCTCTGTTCATGACAGGGGAAGGCGCCCCAACACCCCCCCCCCCGCCCCCCACGGGCCCTGCTCTGTGTGTGACAGGGTAGAGCCATAACCTCCCCATCAGCCCTGCCCTGAGTGTGAGAGTGGCGGCGCCCCAACCTCCTGATCGGCCCTGCTCTGTGGGTGATAGAGGGCGGTGCCCCAACGCCCCCCCCCCCCCACGGGCCCTGCTCTGTGGGTGATAGAGGGCGGCGCCCCAACCCGCTGATCCGCCCTGCTCTGTGTGTGACAGGGGATGGTGCCCCAACTCCCCTATCCGCCCTACTCTCTGAGTGACATGGGGGAGCTCCTCAACCCCCTGATGGGCCCTGCTCTGTGTGTGACAGGAGGGAGCTCCCCAACCCCCTGATGGGCCCTGCTCTGTGCATGACAGGGGGGAGCTCCCCAACCCCCTGATGGGCCCTGCTCTGTGTGTGACAGGGGGGAGCTCCCCAACCCCCTGATGGGCCCTGCTCTGTGCATGACAGGGTACGGAGCCCCAACCCCCCTGATGGGCCCTGCTGTGTGCATGACAGGGGGCAGCGCCCCAACCCCCTGATTGGTCCTGCTCTGTGCATGACAGGGGGTGGCGCCACAACCTCCCCATCGACCCTGCCTTGAGTATGACAGGGGGCAGTGCCCCAACCCCCCAATCGGCCCTACCCTGAGCGTGACTGAGGGTGGCATTGCAACCTCCTGATCCGCCCTGCTCTGCATGACAGGGGGCGGCGCCCCAACTCCCCAATTGGCCCTGCTCTGAGCCTGACCAGGGGCTGCACCTAGGGATTGGGCCTGCCCTCTGCCACCCGGGAGCAGGCCTAAGCCAGCAGGTCGTTATCTCCTGAGGGGTCCCAGACTGCTAGAGGGCACAGGCCGGGCTGAGGGACCCCTCTCCCCCCCGAGTGCACAAATTTTTGTGCACCGGGCCTCTAGTAATTAATATTTGCATAAAGCCAGTAAGCCAGCTATCCACAAAGGGTTCAGAAAAAAAAACCAATAATTAAATGTTGAGAATAGTAGTTATGTGGCTTGTAGTAATATCTTTCTCATTACATAGTATGTGTCTTATCTGACTAAAATATGACAAATGGAGTGCATACTTGATCTGTGGGTGAAATATGCTTTCTGGCATGGTATTATACTTGGGGATAAGCCCACTGCTACATGATGAAGGTGGAAGTATCATTCGGTGATAGAGAAGGAAATTGCTTCAGAAAGAGGCTCATCAAATCTTAAAATCAGTAGATCCACAAAATCACCTAAGTCTAACATCTCTTCCAAATTTTCCAAGGAACTAGCATAAGTTTCTGAAAACTCTTTTGAGTGTCATGATAGTATTTTTGGAAGGACTCTGATAAGTTGCCTCTTATAGATTGATTGGTTTGACAGAGAGGATTAAAATTCTCCAATATTCAAATTTCTTGGGTAGATTTCCCCCCCGCCTAGAGATCTCTCTCAAATAGATATTTTGGCCCCATGGAAATACCTATGGAGCCTGGATTCAAATCTCAACTGTCAAGTCATCATTCTGACCTGGACAGGTTACTTAACTTCTCACAGACTCAGTGTCTTCACTGATAAAAAGAGGGTAAGAATGGCACACACACAATGTCATGAAGATTAAATGAATTCATCAATGTAAAACACTTAGAACAGCTCCTGACACATAGGCAGTCCTTGAAAAGTATTTGCTATTGTTAGTTTAAGCAGATCCAAGCATAGGTTAGGCATTTGAGGTAAAACACTTAGCTGAATTGGATTAATATTCTTTTTTTTAAAATGGTACTTTAAAAAAATATTGATTTCAGAAAGGAAGGGCAAGGGAGAGAGAGATAGAAACATCAATGATGAGAAAGAATAATTGATCAACTCCCTCCTGCACGCCCCCACTGGGGATGGAACGCTCAGCCTGGGCATGTGCCCTGACTGGGATTCAAACCATGACCTCCTGGTTCATAGGTTGAGTGTGCTCAACCACTGAGCTACATGGGCCATGCAGCTTCATATTCTTAAATTTAAATGTTAATGTGTGCATAAACAGGTCCAAAATTTAAACATGCAAATGTTGTTTGGAATATGTTGTGTTGATCAGTGCTCCTAATGGTTCACAAAAGAAACTCTAAACAGTTGTTCTCAAACTGGAGCGGGCATCAGGATCCTCTGCAGGGTTTGTTAAAAGGCAGGATGCTGGGCCTCACTCCAGAGTTGGTAATTCAATAGCTATGGAGAGGGGCTTTCGGGTTGTCCTTTCTAACAAGCTCTCAGGGGCTGCTGGTGCTGCTGTTCCATGGACCACACTTTGAGAACCACTGTTCTCATGGCTTGTACAGTTCTTGGTAATTACATGGAAGAAAAATCCTTTCCACCTCCTTTCTTTCTCTGCAGGAACATGGCCTTCCTGTGGTTTCCTGGGAACTATGGTGTTCTTTACAAACTTGATCCCTTTAATTGAATTAAAGTCTCCACTATCTACTTCACTTCATCTCTGCAGGTACTTCCCAGACAGTTCATCTCTGGCATTAGTTTTTGCTTTTTTTTTTTTTAATTTTATATTTGGTTAGGAACATGAACTCTACAGAAGACAGATCTCTTTTTGCTTCCTGGTAGTGGTTAGATCCATACCCACAGTGTGATCTGGGGTCCCTCATCTGCAAAGAGGGAGCGTCTCCCACTTCACACAGAGACTGCTGAATGAAATTATGGAAGCAAGTCCTTTGTGTCTGGCCCAGAGCAGCAGCCCAGTAAATGTGAGCTATTATCGTTCAATAAACAAAACGGAAGCTGAGGCCTTGAACTAAAGAGCAAAGTAACTGACAAGGAAATACCTTTTTTCCTTTATTTTTAAGAAAAGGGTTGGGAGTGAGCAGGATTTTATTTTTGATCAGATTAAGGAAGCCAAGCCACCAGTGACTTCACTTCAGTACCTAATAATGCCGCACATGAGGTTAAGGCCAATTTACTGGCGTGTTTTGACTTATTTCAACTTGAGGGATTAGAAAAATTTTGCTAAGATTTACAAACATGTTGTTGGAGGAGTTTGACTGTCTTCTTTTCTCCCTGGCAGTGCTCTTGTAAAGAGCTTTAGATGAAGGAAATACTAATTGGTCTTCTATCTTTTTTATGGCAAATGCAATGCTTTTTCTTCCAATGAATTTATTTCCTTGGAGCACATGTTTTCCAACCAACGTTTCAGATAATCACAACTTAACATATTTCAGCCAGAGTTACCACAAGAGGAAAATTCACTTTTGCAAACATTTAGAATTATTTGGAAGAAAATTTTAGTCTTACTTTTGCCTGATATTATTGAGTTCATTATTTTCATACATATATATTTATCATTCTGGCAGCACCAGACATCACAAGGTTATGTCTACAACTATGTAATACACCTTTGCAATAGATATAGTACAATTCTAAACAAGTCTCCCCAAACTTCCTTTTAATATAAAACAAAATAGGATATTATTGTTGGCATTAGTAATTGCTGCAAAACAACTTCTAAATTTATTTTATACAAAAGGCCCCAGAGAAGGAAGGTAACTTTAAGAAATATGATCTTTTGTGAAGATAATTTTACATAAGAATCTCTCTTTTATGATGAGGCCATCCAAAGCATGCATCTTCAATAAAATGAATGAAACAATCACTTTGGCTTTGCAGGAAAATATGAGCTCAAGGGTTTTCCCTTTCCTTTATATCTTAAATATTCAAAATTTGCATATACTTCTCAATTTACAAACATCTACAAATGACTTGTCAGATAACTTTGTTCTTTGTTCACACTTTCATAGCTAGAGCCCCATTCATGGGAGGTTTTCAGGGAAGGAGTTTGAAAATTAACAATAAAAAACAAAAAACCCCAATTGGAACTTTTAGAGTAGTGGCCCTCAAACTTTGGCCTTTATCAGAATCACCTGCAGAGCCTGTTAAAACACATGTCCATTATGGGTGAATGTATGTATTATAAATCATAATAGAATAATGATATATAGTAGGTTTACAGTTGTGAGTATACAAAACACAGTTTATTCTTGTATTATTATTTATTAATTATTGTATTATTTTCCATAAGGACAACTGTAAATCTACTTTTGCCCCCCCCTATATATCACAATGGAGTATTATTCAACCTTAAAAAGGAAGGTAATTCTGACACCTCCTATAAAATGGATGAAACCTGAAGAAATTATGCTAAGTGAAATAAAAATCCACACAAAAAAACAAACATTGCATGATTCCATTTATGTGAGGTGCCAACAGTAGTCAGACTCATAGAGACAGAAAGTAGAATGGTGGTTGCTGGGGCTAGAGAAGGGGACAATGAGAATGGGGAATGGGGAGTTATTGCAAAGCTGTGAATATACTCAACATTACTGAACTTGTACATAAAAATGTTTAGGATGGTAAATTTTGTTATGTGTTTTTATCAGAATTAAAATTTTTTTTGTTTTTGTTATTTTTTTATCCTCACCTGAGGATATTTTTCCATTGATTTTTAGAGAGAGTGGAAGGGAGAGGGAAAGACAGAGAGAAATATAGATGTGAGAGAAACACATCAATTGGTTGCCTCCTGCACAAGCCCCGACCAGGGCCTGGACCGGGGAGGAACCTACAACTGAGGTAGGTGACCTTGACCAGAATCGAACCCAGGACCCTTCGGTCCACAGACTGATGTTTTATCCACTGAGAAAAACCGGCTAGGGCACAATTAATGTTTTTAAATTAAAAAATAGACAATAGGGTAGAGAGATTGGAGACAGCAAGTATATAAACCATGAGTAGGGAATGTCTGGCCCACAGGCCATATAAGGTCCACGAAATTATTTGGTCTGGTCCTGCTAAGGCGTTAGGAGTGAGTTAATTAAATATTTGACCAATATAACAGGCTAATTTTTAAGTTGATAATTTTGTATGGCTCACTGCAGATGATGTTATAAATACCCAAATGGACCTTGGCAGAGAAAAGGTCCCCTACCTGATTAAACTTTTGAGGAGTTTTTCTGTGATGGAAAGGTGAAAAATGGGCACAGTTAAAGGTGGAAGTGAAGTCAAGTGCTCTGCTCTTGTGATCCCAGTTGCCTGTTCATATGGATGAAGAGTCATGTTTCTTAATCTGAGGACGCTTCCATAGGTTTCCTCTCTTTCAGGTGGAAGCTGTCATGTGAGTAGGATATGCTGACTTGCAGGACTGAGTTTAAAAATGTCCAGGAGAGAAACAGTAAGGCAGATGAGTTTTTGCATTTATGAAAAGGGATTAACAGTATCATCTATGCCCAGGTTCATGGTGAATATTCGTTAACACATGAAAAGTACTTGGCATAATAGGTGGCACTTAGTGCTTAATAAATGTTAGATACAATTACCATTAGCTATTGTTTGCTATTTGCTATTTGGAAAAAGCAAAACTTAACTTTTTATATATCTTTTAAATTTGTTAGTCTTTTAGAAAAACAGTTTTCCACCTGGTGTTTCCTTTGCTTCTCACACAGAACGCTTCATTTTTGTCACCAAATTGGGTGGGCGGGGAAGAAAATGGGGTTCCCCGTGACACCACCTATAATTCAATTCAATTCTGACATAATCTACCCGGATATCCCACAGGTTAAGGGTTCAACCCTACAAGATTGACACCTCTCCCTTCCCATCTCCCCACTTCAGATGCTCCTCCAAAGTCCAGGTTCTCATTAGAGGTTCCAAGGACCCCCTCTTCAAATTCTATTAATTTGCTAGAGCATCTCATAGAACTCAGAGAAACATTTTACCTACTAGGTTACTGGTTTATTATAAAACTAGAGGGCCGGTGCATAAAATTCGTGTACTGGAGTTGGGGGGTCCCTCAGCCTGGCCTGTGCCCTCTCACAGTCTGGGAGCCATCAGTCGGACATCCTTAGGCTGCCGCGGAGGTGGGAGAAGCTCCTGCCACCACTGCTGCGCTCGCCAGCCGTGAGCCCAGCTTCTGGCTGAGAGGCACTCCCCCTGTGGGAGCGCATTGACCACTAGGGGGCAGCTCCGGCATTGAGCGTTTGCCCACTAGTGGTTAGTGCGCGTCATAGTGACCAATCGTTCCACCGTTTGGTTGATTTGCATATTAGCCTTTTATTATATAGGAAGTTATAAACCAAACAGTCAAGAAGGTCAAGGTATGGGGAAAGTTGGCATGAGAGTAGGATGTGCTAACTAGCAGGACTGAGTTTAGGGATGTCCAGGAGAGAAATAGCAAGGCAAAAGAGCACCACTCTCCACACCTCGTCACATGTTCACCAGCTGGGAAGCTCTCTGAAGCCCCTCCTTTTTTGGGTTTTATAGAGGCTTCATTACATAGACATGATTGATTAAATCATTGGCTATTTATTGGTAGTTGAGCTCAATGTCCAGCCCTTCTCCTCTGCCCAGAAAGCAGGGAATGGGACTGAAAGTTCCCCTCTAATCACTTTGTTTGATCCACTGGTAAACAGCCCCAAGCCTCAGGCCCTTTCTAAAAATCACCTCATTAACATAAGACACCTTGCTGTTCTAATCAGTTAGAAAATTCCAAGGGTTTTAGGAGTTCTGTGCCAGAATCAGGACCAGGACCAAGACCAAATAAATATTTCTTATTGTAAATCACAATATCACACTTAGGAAATAATGCTAGTATAATTTACTGGTATACCTCAGAGATATTGCAGGTTTGGTTCCTCTGTAATGAAGGAGTATCGCAATAAAGCAAGTTGCAAGCTTTTTGCTGGTGGAGAATTTTGTCTTCACCTTGTAAAAAAGGCAACATCTGTGAAACACAGGAAAGCACAAGAGTAACTTACATGGTAAAACACATTTAGTTGTGGTTTGTCTCTATAACCTTTGTGCTTCTCCATTTGATCCCCAGATTTATTATTTTTTTAAATGGAGTAGTTGTAATAAATAATTCTCTCCCCTCCCTTAAATTTGACTTGGTTGATTTTTGCTACATATGAAAAAAGTAAAAAAGACTATTTTTGCAAAGCAATGGTTGCATGTGAGCTAGAACAAATCTCCCTGTTTGGGACGGAAAATGTGTAAATTTTCCAGAATCTTTACCTCAGACTATGAGAGGAAAAAAAACCCAAACCACGTTGCCTTGGCCTTTTTGAAAGACCCTAGTTATCTAAGCTCCAAGAAAAAGGCACACTCAGTTTTGTGAATTACCATTTTATGTGAAGAAACCCAAGGCTTTATACTATTCTTCATTTGGTTTCTGAAAGGCATTTAGATAATGAGAGCAATTTACAAAAGAGTATGTTCTGTCTGGGGCCAACCCCACTTCCTCTGTGGGTTGCAGGTTCTCTGCCCCCTTGTGGCCTTCTGCAGGGATTTTTTTTTAAACCATGTTTCATGTTTCCAGGCTGGGAGTGGAGCAAGATTGCCTGGTTCCCTGAACACCAGATGCCACTGCTAATCACATTTGCCCAGATGGGGGAGGAGGCCCCTCAGCCTACAGGTCTTAATTTCGGAAATTTACTTTCAGACTGAAGCGGGAGAGAGGATTGCTTTTCAAATGGAAAGGAATTATGTTACAGGCATTTGATTGTGTGAGGAGGCAGAATCCCAGAACAGGAAGGAAATCTTCAGAAGTTTTTTTTTTAATTTGATCTGGGCTCCAGAAGACATTTAGGACAGATGGGCAATCTCCGTATTATATCTTCCTGTCTTTCTTCTTGGGGACAATGAATTATTGTTTTAAAAACATTTCTCAGAAGTATATGTTTATTGTAAAAATTTAGGAAAATACTAAAAAATAAGATAAAAATTTCCTATATAATCCTATCACATAGTCACTATTCACATTTTGGTTTAATCCCTCCTAGTATTTTTTGATAGAAAGAATATGTATACTTTTGTATCCTATATACAATAAAGTA
The DNA here is from genome assembly GCF_014108235.1 of Myotis myotis. NCBI lineage: Eukaryota > Metazoa > Chordata > Mammalia > Chiroptera > Vespertilionidae > Myotis > Myotis myotis. The sequence continues at coordinate 20,818,218 of NW_023416315.1, read as the reverse complement.
AGGGTTTTTAAATAGACTGAAGCAGGGGTTGGCAAAATAGTGGCAGGGGGTTGAGAGAGAACAAATCCAGCCCACAGCCTTTTTTCCTCTGGTCTATGGGCTAAGAATAGTTTTACATGGTTAAATGGTTGGAAAAAAATCAAAAGAATGACAGTTTGTGACATGTGAAAGTTATGTGCAATTCAAATTTCAGTGTCCATAATAAAATTTTATTGGAACACAGCTGTGTACATTCATTTATCTCTGGCTGTTTTTGTTCCACAATGGTAGAACTGAGTAATAATAGCACAGACTGTAGCCCAGTAAAGTCTAAAATATTTACTATCCCAGCCTTTTACAGAAAAAACTGGCCAATCTCTGAGATAAAGTAAGCATTTTCCAATGTCTTTAAGTATTTTTCAAAAATAAGACAGCAAAGTTATTGTTCATATAGTTTAGTGGAATGGATGCTACTTTATTCTCCCTCATTCTCCTGCTCTTAAAAATACTAGTTTTTTCCCCCCCACAGTGGTCTTTTAAAAAATACTTATTATAAAAAATCAAATATTCAATAAAATAAAAAGCAGAAATCACCTTTTCACCTCTCCCTCCTTCCTTCTCTGCCAGTTTAGTGGGGATCCTTCCAGCCATTGTCTTATTTGTATAAAAATAAATTTTATGACATATGTTAGAAATAAGGGGAGCCCCCCAGGTCAGGGGTTCTGCTAGAATACAAACATACTCAGGAGCCAGGCAGCAGGCAAACATCTGTATTTCTATGTAGAAGGGTGTGCACACACATCTGGGTTTATAATCCCTGACCCATGTGACCTGTCCCTTGGTCTTGATTGGAGCTCAGGCGCACGGTCCTTCCCGATTGGCTAATTCAAAGGGAGGGAGGGATTGGCCTTTGCTGTTTCAGGATGGCGACCCTGGGGGAGCTGCAAACCATGTGGCCAACATGGCGGCTGCCACATCACGCAGTCCAACATGGCGGCTGTCTAAACTGTTCTTTGACAGAAAAGATGACTTGTTTATTCTCACACATAGATCAACCACTTAAAATTATTTTGGGCTAAAAGAGCAGGAGAAGAAACCCTCGTGGGAGGACATCTGACAGCACTCCAAACGGGTACCTTGACTAGCCAAGATTGAGGACCCTTTTAAGTTATTAGTTGGGGTGGGATATGTTTTCTTATTTATTTATTTATTTTATTTTTAAAAATATATTTTATTGATTTTTTACAGAGAGGAAGGGAGAGGGATAGAGAGTTAGAAACATCAATGAGAGAGAAACATCGATCAGCTGCCTCCTGCACACTCCCCACTGGGGATGTGCCCACAACCAAGGTACATGCCCTTGACAGGAATCGAACCTGGGACCCTTGAGTCCGCAGGCCGACGCTCTATCCACGGAGCCAAACCAGTCAGGGCGTGTTTTCTTATTTAAATGCCACCCATCACCAAGAAGCCCTCATCAGAAACTAAAACAGGGAAGGTAGTATGATGGGGATGCTCCTTTTACTGTCCTTTCCCACCACCCCATCTAATTGTCCAGGTAACAGGTGAATGAATACACAGTATTTTAAGGATCTTGAATCAAGCCCCTCAAATAACAGCCACTGTATTTAATTCGCCTTATTTATTTCATAAACAAAATTCAAATTTAGGGAAAAGTTGCATGAATTATCTAATGAAGTACTATATACCCTTAACCTAGACTCACCAATTATTGTCATGCTTACCTTATCTCTTTCTATATATTGACAGTTATTATCATCACTGTACAATTTGAGAATAAATCGTAGATATCATGACTCTTCATTTGTAAATCTTTCAGTCTGTAAGTGCACTTTTTTGGAAGCATCATTTTAGAGTGTCCTGAAGCCTCATGCAAGATTCTTCAGAGTCAAATTATATTCCATTATATGACTATATTACATCTTGTCAATTCATTAGTTGATGGATATGTGGGTAGTTTCCCTTTCTTGGGAGACATAGTATTAGGAATAATACTATGAACATTTGTGTACAAGTTTTTGCATGAAAATACATTTCAATTATCGTGGGTATATACCTGGGAGGTGAATGGGCCACATGGAAACTCCATGTTTAACCCTTCAAGGAACCTTTTGGAGGAACTACCAGTCTGTTTTCCCAAGTGGCTGCACCATTTTAGAATTCCACTAGCACTATATGAGGGTTTCAATTTTTTTTCACATCCTTACTGACCATACTTGTTATTATCCATCTTTTTCATTAAACCATCTGAGAGCATGTAAAGTGGTATCTCATTATAGTTTTGATTTGCATCTCTATAATGGTTGATGATATTGAGCATCTTTTCATGTACTTATTAGCCATTTCTGTATCTTTTGTGGAGAAATATCTATTCAAATGATCTGTTGCCCATTTTCTAGTTGGGTTGCCTTTTTATTCTTGAATTGTGAGATTACTTTATATGTCTGATAAGGAACTTATCAGATATATGACTTGAAATATTTTCTCCCATTCTGTAGGATGTATTTTTCCTTTCTTGATGGTGTCCCTTAAGCACAAAATTTTTTATTTTTAGCCATGTGGCCAGTGTTGCTCAGCAGTTAGAGCATTGGCCTGCACACCCAAAGGTCATGGGTTTGATTCCCTTCAAGGGCACATATCTGGGTTACAGGTTCATTCCCTGGCCCTGGTCAGGGAGCATGTTGGAGCTACCAATGTGTCTCTCTCACACTGATGCTTCTCTCCCTCTCTCCCCCTTCCACTCTTTCTGAAAATCAATGGAAAACATGTCCTCCTGTGAGGATTTAAAAAAGATGTTTTTTAAATTTTAATGAAGTCCAGTTAATTTATTTTTTCTTTCGTCACTTCTACTTTGGGGATCATCTCTAAGAAACCATTGCCTAATCCAAGGTCATGAAGATTTATGCTTATGTTTTCTTTTAGAAAAGTTTTAGTGTATATGTTGCCAAAGGGAGCACATCTTCTAGGAAAGTTTTATAGCTTCAACTCTTACATTTAGCTCTATGACCTAAGTTGAGTTAATTTTGCACATGCTGCGTGATAGGGGCATATGATATTTTTATGAATACAATTTTTAAAGTATTTTAAAAATAAGTTTATACTCGTAATGAGCAAATGGCTTTCAAAATCTTAAAATTTGCTGCCTCAAAAATTGTATGTCCATAGGCTAGACATTGAAATTGATCATCACTAGACTGAATTGGAAAGCCAGCTTTCCCTTTATAAAAAGATCTAGTGATGTAGTTGTCAGATGGCTATTGCCTGTGACATTCTGCATGGCAAAGCATGCCATATCCCTACTGTTCTATTAATATTTGTGTCTAAAAACTTTCTTATTTTGCAAAAAAAATCTAAAAATAGAGGCTTAGGGTATAGATTTTAAACAGACGCAACTAAAAAATAACAGAAGTTTGAAATAGCTGACAAAAATCATTCAAAAATGGCCATAAACTCAAAAGTAATGTTCATGTATATTATCCTATATAATAAAAGCCTAATATGCAAATTGTCCCCTTGGGCAGTTGTTCCACCACTTGCTATGATGTGTGCTGACAATCAGGGGGTGGCACAAAACATAGTGGGTGTCGGCGATGCGGCATTGGCAGCGGGCGGCAGAGGTACTGCTGGCCCCAATGGGCCCCGATGAGAGCCGTACTGCAGCAGGATGGTGGAGCAGGTGAGTGGGTAGCACCCCAAGGCAGGGTGCCAGACGGGGCTGCGAGGCTGTGAGGCTGGGGGTGCGAGCTGGGGCCTGATCTTCACAGGCCACCCCGAGGGACTCAACCTGTGCACGAATTCGTGCACCAGGCCTCTAGTATAAAGATAAATGGATTTTAAAGATTCTAGCTCCCAGTTTCACAAGTTACAAAAAACTTTGAGGGTTTCTCCTAGATGTATTTTCCTAACTACTTATTTTTATATTAAATTGTAAGTTTATCAATATAGAACTGAATCACCTTTGTATCTCTAGGCCCAGGGCAGCTGTGTATGCGGGTGGATTATATAGTACCCAGCTCTAAAGAGTGCCCAGAGCTAAGCCGTGTCCATCTGTCCAACTATAAGTGGTGGTCCTGACCTGCACAATACATTGCAGGCAGTAGTCTCGATATTCATTTGTTGAAATGAAATGAATTCCCATAAGTTCTCTCTAAAATCCATGGCAGGTTTTGGAGCAGGATGCATATAAGGCAGGTAGCAAAAAATGGCCCAGATTACTATTGGTGTTAAATGCCCCTGTTCAGCATATAATAAGCATATGATGCCATCTTTCCGAATATATTAAGATAAACTCTAGTCTTTGTTCTACTAAAACCCATGACTGAATTAACCAAGGAAGAGCTTGTGAGGGCAGGTAGTGCACACCTGCAGAGTGCTTGGAGCTGACTTCCCACATGTTACATGTTTCCTAAGGAGCATTTACTATCTGAAGGCTGCAGTACTAACACCCGCATCCCTGCCATCCACCTTGTGGTCCTTCCTTTTCATCACAGAATTGAACTTGGCTTTTAAGTAAACAAGCCTGGTTGTGAGTGACTCAGCAGCTGTAATACTCTGCTGAGAGAAGTCTCCTCTTTTTTCCAGTTCTCATTTCCCTTTTCTCTCCCCATCACTTTCTCCTCTACCCCCATCTCCTCCTGCTTATTCTACCCAATTACCAGACCAGAAACTGCCCCTGTCTCTCTTCTTCCCCAAAGAGACACTTCCTTTATTTAACTGCTTAAACAAATAAAACAAAGTTTCCCTTTTCCCTGAGCCACCTGCTCAATATATAATCGGGTGACCAATTATAATGGAGGAGACAAATCCCCTTTGAACAGCTGATCCAGGGCACAGATTTGGAGGCTTATCTTCGGTCTGAATCACAGGGTCATGCCAGGGTCATCCTGAGAGCAAATTGTCCCTTTGGCTTCCACTGAGCTTACCCTGAAATGTGCAAACTGGGTCTCTTTTCCCAAGGATTATGAAGCTATTTGGTGAAGGCTGCTCATTTGATATACTAATCAGCATCTTGACATAACACATGGGAAGAGTTTAAAAGTTTGCCTTTGTAGTGCAAGGCTTCTTGGGAATTTCTAATTATGTCCTTACAATCGTGGACAGAGGCCTGTGACTGTAAACCTGAGAAAAGAATTTCCAAAGAATAGGGAGTTCTTCTCAAATGTTCCTGTGTATCCAAATCATTCCGAATGTTTAAATGCAGGCTTTGAGTCAGTGGGGACAAGGGAGCCCAAGATCCTGCATTTCTAACAAGCTCCCATGTGGTGCTGGTGCTGTGGTCCACCAGGCACACTTTGAGTAGCCTACTGTATGCCCAGTTGGCCAGGAGCCTTTCTGATTGAGGCATAATTAGTGAGAGTTGGTATTCCTTAACCACTACCCAAGGACCTCCCCCAATCTGTGCTGCTTCCCCAACTGCCCAAATTCAGCTGGATATTTCCTCTTTTTTTTTTTTTTTTGCCACTTTCTACTTTGTTCAAATCTCTAGTATTGCAGTGGTCTTATTGACTTATATTTGTTTATGTTTCTGCCTCCTAGAGTATGAGTATGTTGGGGTAAGAGACCCAATCTCATTTATCTTTGCTTTGGATCAAAGGCATCTAGAACAGTTTTGGGTAAACAGTAGACACTTAACAGATATTTACTGAATAAAAGAAAAATTGATTAAATTCATGAAATCAAAACCACCTGTCCCAAACATCATAAATAAGATGAAAAGGCAAATGACAACCTGAGAAAAATATTTGCAGGATATAAAGATCTTTTACAACTTATGGTTTGAATTGTGTCCCCAAAAAGATATGGCAAAGTCCTGATCTCCAGGACCTCAGAACGTGACTTGATTTGGAAATAGTCACTGCAGATGTAATTAGTCAAGACAAGGTCCTATGGAGATAGAGTGGGCCCTAAATTCAATATAACTAATGTCCTTAAGGAAAAGGAGCTAGATAGACAGTCACAGGGAGACTCTCATGTGAAGAAGAAGAGATTCACACAGCTATAAGCCAAGGACACCTGGGCTACCAGAAACGTGGAGAAGCAAGGAAAGGTCTTTTTCTGGAGGTTTTAGAAGGAGTACAGTCCTGCAACACCTTGGTTTTGAACTCTAGTCTCCAGAACTGTGAGAGAATAAACTTTTGTTGTCTTAAGCCACCTAATTTGTAACATTTTGTTATGGCATCCCTAGGAAATGAATACATAAACAAGCAACAAGAAAAAGAACAATTTAGTAGCGAAGGGGACAAAAACCCCTACTGGCATGTCACAAAAGAATAAATTCAAATTACTCATAAACAAGTAAAGAATGTTTAAGGGCTAATAACACAATATAAATGCAAGCAACATTTAAATTCTATTTTAATTATTTTGTTATTGTGTTTATCAGCTTAATTATTTATTATTTTAAATAAAAAGTAGTATGAGGTTTCAAGAAAAATGGTTCTTTTTCTTCACTTGAGCTACTATTGCCTGTTGAGCTGACCTCTAAATATATCTTAAGACCTTCCATATCTTCTTCCACTGCCTCCTTCCAAGACATCATTATTGATCTTCTGGGTAACTGAATTAATTTCCTAAATGGTCTTGCTACTTTCATTGCTTATAGTAGCCAAAGGGAATCTTTTATTTTATTTTTAAATTTTTAAAATTGAATTTATTAGGGTGACATAGGCCAATACAATTCAGTTTCTGGTACACAATTCTATAATACATCATCTTTATATTGCAGTGTATATTTAATATCCCAAATCAAATCTCCTTCCATCACCAGTCATCCCCCCAGAGGGAATCTTTTAAAAAACATAAATCAGACCATGTGATTCTTCTGTTTAAAACCTTTCAATGATCGCTTCCACTGCAATTACTAGTAACCTGGTCCCTGCCTACTCTACCTCCCACCAGCCCCACTGCATCTTCCAGGTCCTTTGTGGAGCTCTTCTCTCCAGACCTGCACACTTCGCTTGGCCCTCTCTCAGAATGCTTGTCCCTCCACTCCTCACCTGCAGGTCTCAGCTGGAGGGTCACAGTGTTACTTCCTCATCATGCCTCCTCGGGCCCTGCCTCGGTTAAGTGCCTGCATTTTATTTTCTCATGGTGCTGTGGTCTTTTCCCTTGTGATTTATTCTAGGTGGGTATTTACTTAATGTCTGTCTGTCTAGATCAGTGATGGCGAACCTATGACATGCGTGTCAGAGGTGACACGCGAACTCATTTTTTTGGTTGCTTTTTCTTTGTTAAATGGCATTTAAATATATAAAATAAATATCAAAAATATACATCTTTGTTTTACTATGGTTGCAAATATCAATAAATTTCTATATGTAACATGGCACCAGAGTTAATTTAGGGTTTTTCAAAATGCTGACACGCCGAGCTCAAGGGGTTTGCCATCACTGGTCTAGATTGTAAATTTTGTAAAGACGGGTACTATATCTTTTTTACTCTCCACTGTAACCCAGACTCTGATATGAAACTGAATACACTGCAGGTTCTCAATGTATATTATGCATTTTTACTTTAATCCTTCACTATTATATGTTGCCTTGGCTTTTAGCCCCAGGTTGCATTTATTTTGATACTACCAATTATGTCTTAGATTTTTTGGTTTAAGTACTTCCTATCTACTTTGTCTTAATCTTTCTTTCCTTTCATTTTTTTTTTTGTAAGAACACAGCTAGCCCTAGAAATCCCCAGAAGGATTTACAAGAAATAAATAAGCAGGATTATACTCAGGGAAGGGATCTGCATTAGGGACAGGGAACATGGTGAGTAGATGCACTTTTTTCTGAGTACTCCTGTATATCTTTTGCAGTTTGCAAAATATGTTATGTGTTACTGTTCAAAATCACAAAAAAGGAACATCTAGTTCATTTGGACTTCTTAGCACTTACTCTTTTTTTTGCAGGTTGATTTTGTACCTAGTTTCTTACATCAGTCAATAAATACATTCTAAACATTTCTTTTTAAAAAAATATATATTTTATTGATTTTTTACAGAGAGGAAGGGAGAGAGATAGAGAGTTAGAAACATCGATGAGAGAGAAACATTGATCAGCTGCCTCCTGCACACCCCCAACTGGGGATGTACCTGCAACCAAGGTACACACCCTTGACCAGAATTGAACCCAGGACCCTTCAGTCCGCAGGCTGACGCTCTATCCACTGAGCCAAACTGGTTAGGGCCTAAATATTTCTTTAAAAAATTACTTGCTTCCTCTGATCTTTTTCTTGAGATACTAGTTTTAGTTAGTCCATGATCACTTTCTTTGAGAGAAGGATTCACCTTCAGTCAAATATATAACTTTGTTTCCAATACACAGCAGGGCCCCATCTCAGTCCTTCAAACACAAAAAAACCACCCCCAGTGATCCTGGGAAGGAAAACGCTATTCACTGAATTGGCCTCCTACTGAGTGACTGGCTTTGAAAAGCCTTCCCTACTGCTAACTGTCCCATTGTGACGGTCTGGACAAGATACTCTTTGAAAGTCATTCTATTCCTTCCTTGTCAGTCCTTACCAAGACTCTAATTTTAACCTGGAGAGGTTGTCTGGTTCCTGTCTTCTGGACTATTATGTGCCCCTGGCTGAATTGATATTTGTGTCTGGAAAGGGGAAGCCATTACCAAATTAGTGAATTACTAGTAGAATTCAGAGTTTTGGGAAAGACACATCTGTGTAAGCTTAAATTTTTCTAAGATGCTTGTGGAAATTCAAGCACATCCAAAGGGTACAGATACAAAGGAAGAAACATTCAGTTTTGTAAAAATCTCAAATAACATTATTTTAAAAACCGTTTTTATTTTTCAATTACAGTTAACATACCATATTATATTAGTTTCAGGTGTACAACCCAGTGATTAGACATTGTAAACTTACTAAGTGATTTCCCCAATAAATCCTGTACCCATCTGACACCATACATCCCCTACGTTGTACTTTACAACCCCATGACTATTCTGTAACTATTAATTTGTACTTTGAGGAATGTTTTGCTAATAAGTATTCTCTACCTAGGATGGAGCACATAAATTCTGGGTCCAGTGAAAAATAAAAATGAAGGGTCCCTTGTTCAAAATTAGTAAGAATTTCAAGGTAGCGACAACAGAACATTAAACCCAGTGAAGTCCTTCTGAGCCCAGGGCCCTGTGTGTCACATAAGTTGTATGCCCATAAAGTGGGTCCATAAAGTAGGTCCTGCCCCTAGCAAGGACACTGTCTCTGTATAGCATGGTGGTTAAGAGTATAGATTCTAGCCTGGCCGACATGACTCAGTGATTGAGCACTGACCTATGTCACAGTTTGATTCCGGTCAGGGCACATGCTGGGTTTTGGGCTTCATCACCAGTGTGGGGTATGCAGGGCTCCATCGCCAATGTGGGGCATCAATGATTCTCTCACATCATTGATGTTTCTATCTCTCTCCCTCTCTCTTCCTCTCTGGGTCAATAATAATAAAGAGTATAGATTCTAGAGTTAGGACATCTAGATTTAAATCCCTGCTTTGCTACTTATTAGCTGAGAGATCATGGGCAAGTTATTTTTCTCTGGGCTTTAGTTTTCTCACCGTTGTAACGGGAAAACTAAGATCACCAAACTAATAGGACAATGTGAGCATTATATGAGGGAATATATTTAAAATGTTTGAACAATGCCTAGTATGTGCTCCATAAATATTACCTCTGAATACACACACACACACACACACACACACACACACACACACACATATTGCTCTGTTACCCACATTCACATATTTGAGACTCAAGGCCACACCATTTTTTACTTTCCCCTTTTATCTATTGAAACAATTTCTGTGTGAATCATGGCTCTTTGAGTTATTCTGCTCCTTTTTAATCCCAAGAATTTTAAACACCCAATAAAACCTTCATGATTCACAACCCACAGTAAAAGTTTGCCTGCACCTTGGTCAGAACACCACGTGCTAAAGGCAACAGAATGGGACAGGCCTGCTTTCTCTGCACTCCACTTTACCTGGTCAGGTAAAGTACTTTTCTGTGCTTTCTTTCCACTGCACAATTGATGCTATCAGTGGAGAGTAAAGCCAAAAGTAAACACTTCTACAGCCTGTTTTAGTTTGATATATTTATTTAGTTGTTGGTGCCATAGAAACAACAGTCAGATCAAAGTAGCAACCATGTCTCTGAACACAGGGCCACGAGTACAAGAGGAGGTCTGGCCAACTTCCAAATTGAACTCATCTTGGGGAAGGTTTTTCTGAAGGGAGAAATGTCCATGCTCAATGGAAGTGAGTACAGAAACCACTTCCTGGAGCTCCAGGTGGTGGTGTGGAGCCTGGAGCTCTGAGACCAGACAGATCTGGGGTGGAGGACTTGCACCACATAGTGCTGGATTGACTAAGTCCCTTTCCTGAGTCTTTTCTTATCACCTACAATGACAGGATACTATTGCCTACCTCAAAGGGTTGTTGCAAGGATTGAGAAAACATATGAGAAAATATTTGGTAACTGTCTTCCTACCTCCTCCTCACTGACAAAATTTCAAGAGAATAGCTGAGGACCATACATGTGGCTGGTGAACAGAAGTCAGTGCTTGATGGATACTTCTTCCTTCAGCTTTACAGAGTATAGAGATTTGCAGAATAGTTATATAAAGAAACAAAAGCTAGTGCTGTGCAGTCAGACACAACTGGATTTGGGTCCCAGCCTGGCTGCTTACCAACTAGGTGGCTTTGTGTAATTTTTTTTTACAATTAAATGAGATAATGCAAGGCACAGTAGTTGGTGCTGTGCCCTTGCTGTTTAAGGATTGCATTTTGAGTAGATGAGACTGAAGCACAGTGACAGGGGCAAGTTCCAGCCTGTCACCACCAGCCCAGCATTTTGCCAGGAAAGATTTGGAACAGCCCCATCACCTTGTGGAATACTCACTTTGGCTCAGAGAGTCAGAAGGCACTTTCTAGCTTTATTTGTTCACCAAACAAGTCAAAATAAGCAGCCACTGGTAATTTCCAAGGGGGCCTTTAAACACCTTTGGGGAAAGAGCTCTAGTTGGCATGATTTTAGGCAGCTTTATACAAGTTTTATCTGTACTCTGACATATAAAAATCAACTTATGAATTTATAAGAACTACAGCCAGTTTTTATAAAATCCATGAATCTCTTCTCTTCTGATGGTGGGCACTGCGGTGCTTCATTTAGAGCCACCTTAAGGGCTGGGGAACTCATTCTTCCCACACCAGGAGCATAGATATTTGGGGGCGCTGCCATCTGTGTCAGGGAGCCCTGACAAGGTCATGCCCTATGTAATGATTAAAAGGGAGGACTCAGCCCTTTGCCTGGATTTGGGGCAAACTAAAGGGCTCCAGAGCTCCCCAAGGAATCTATTGACATCTTTATGGCAATTGCATCCCGGTTCAACATTCCCCAGCCCTGCTTCCTTCACTCCCATCAGGTGCTGTTTCCGGGACTCCCAGTGAATCTCCTGCACAGGGAACCTGACCCAACACTTCTCTAGGACTGTCTTCTGAAAGTGTCATTAATATCACAGCAGTGGTCTCAGTCAGGGATATTTTTGCCCCCAAGCGACATTTGGAGACATTTTTGGTTGCCCCTACTAGTGGGTAGAAGTCAGAGATGCTGCTGAACATCCTACAATACAAAGCAAAGAGATCAATGATGCTGAGGTTAAGAAACACAGGATCAGAAGTATTTTGAATGTGATTCTTTATCTCCACCTGCAACAAAGGGTTAGGGTGCTCCCCCCCACATAGTTGACAATCTGGGTATAACTTTTGACTCTAGATTGGCCATTTGCATCTATAGCATTTTTCATCCAAAGTTAGGAAACCACAGCTAGGAATCTGGGGTTGGGAATGTGAAGATACTGTTTTCCATCTGAGGTTCATTGAATCTGCAGATATGAAACCAGTGGGTACGAAAAGCTGACTATATTTAATGAAAAAAATCCGCGTGTAAGTAAACTGCGCAGAGCAAACCTGTGTTGTTCAAGAGTCAACTGTGCAAGAATGAAGATAGAGAATAAGTTTTGTAATTTGAGGAGCTGAGCTGAAGATAATGCATTTATTAAAATGGGAAAGGAATAGGGTATAAGGTAGGGGTACATTCTGTGGTGGGGAAAGATAAAAAATGAGTTATTTTATGGACATGTTAGAAGATACCTAACATGGTAGAAGATACCTATTAACCATTAAGTGATGGAAGCAGAGGTGAGGAGAGGAGAGGAGAGGAGAGGAGAGGAGAGGAGAGGAGAGGAGAGGAGAGGAGAGGGAGAGATTAAAATATGATTGATAAAGAACTGCCCATGAGATAGGAAGAAAACTCCTAGACTGTAAGGCCAAGGAAGCAAAGGTTATTTTAAATCAGAGAAACTGGTCAGCTGTGTCCAATGGTGAAGAGAGTGTTAATAAAACGAGGTAGAGATTAGAGGTTAGATTCCAAAACTCAGAAAATTTAAATAAGGGAACAGGAACCAGAACACTTAGCTTACAGAGGCAAAGTGTTTGCACCTTGGCTGCAGTACATGGATTAATAGTAAGCGGTTGCAATGGTCCCTAAAGGTAACTTTGAATACTCCTTGCCACTGCTGTCTACCCTCACTTCCCTCCCTTCTCACCCCAATTGCAAAGCCCTGAGCTTCCCATCATTCAAAGTATTTAATACTTCTCCTAATCAAGAGGATTTCCCTTAATGAAACGGATAGAAAAAGTTGACAAGCCATGGCCTTGCTCTATCCATGTTCGTGGTCCCTTGAGTTGCCTCTTTTCCACATCAGCACATCACATATGTGCAGAGCTGCTAGACATGGTGCAGGGACAGAGCGTTGGTGTGGAGTCGCTTCACTTGATTGAATCTCACTGGGGGTGAAGTGAGAGTTTTGCACTGAAGGGTCTTTAAGGCCTCCTCTGACTCCAGTATTGTACAGATCTGAAGTGGTTCCATTTCACTGACCGGCAGTGAAAAGCAGCATGCCAACCAGTTGTTGGGTCAATTTAGTCCAAGCAACACATTTCCCCTTCTTGAATTTACCTTAAACAGAGGGGGAAATGAAGGCTGCATTATTCCCAGTCTGAGAGTCTTAGTCTTGCAGGGGACCTTTATTTGTTGCTAATGATCCCTGAAGCTGATTTTGGTTTTAATCGTAATCGTGCAAGCCGAGCAAAGCATAGACACTTGGGTTTGTAATAACGACTCTGAAATCAATACAGAGAAACCTTGGGTTATATGAAACTGCTACCACTCAGTGAATCATACTATGCAGTATTTCCTAAAAGATAATGGGTTTCAAAACCAAACATAAATCTTCTGTGACATGTTGACCATTTGTCATGTTTTCTGGCAGTAGAATTACAGCAGCTTCAATAAAATCCATTTGGTGGTTGAGTCGTAGATTAATATCTGATACAATCACGGTGTTAGGACCACAAGTGAAGTGCAGGGGAGGGAAGCAAGTTTGCAATTATTCTAGGAACTCTAATGCCAAACCTTGGCCCAGACATTGTTCAAAAATGGACAAGAAGCAATATAATGTAGGTCTTTGAATATTAAGCTCTGTAAACCGATACTATATTCTTGAAATAATAAACATGACTTCCATATGTGGCTAAGTATATTCAACACTGCCAACTGTAATGCAAAGCAAATTGATTTGCATCTGTTTTGTTCACACCATGTTAACTCTGGGCTTTACACTCTGAATCCTTGACACAATTTAATCACCTCTGCATATTTCTCAACTTAGCAGAAATATTTTCCCCATGACAAGGAAAATGAAATTGATTTTCTGATTAAATGACTTCAGATAGTCCTTCTCAGTTAATAGTGCTTCTCTGTGACAGATGAGTCAGCAACGTTTATTGAGCCCCCACTGGGCAAGAAGTATTTACAAGGTGTTACATGAACCTATAGAACAATAACTTCGTGGCCTTCCTAACACATCCATGCTTGGAATTAAGCAGCTATTTCTGTCTGGATGCCAGGTTAACACCTAATTCTCTCAATGTTATGGAAAAAGGGAACTTTGTCTTGACAACAGTTTGGAAAAAGTCAAGTAGAAGAATTTCCTTAACCTAAAATTGCCATCTTAGCAATCGAATATAGATGCACACTCTCTTTGTAAGTTAAGTCAGTGTCTGGGTAGATATCTCTTTTTAAAAGAATTAAAAAAATCTGTAATACAATTTTATGTTGAAAAAGCTAGAAAAGTACAAAGGGTAGCAATAAAGTGTCTTCCTCCCATTCTTCAGGGACCACTCCAGCCCCACAGGTCTCCTGTGTCTTTGGTTTCTTGTATGTCCTTCCAGAGTTATTAAATGCATATAAAGGCCAAAACATATTGGTTTGCCCTCTCTTTTATAAAAACAAACAAACAGAAATGGTGGCACTTTTATTGTTCTGAATATGTTTTTCTTGTATATCAGCACAATGAGAAATCTCCATTCATTTTTAAATTTATACATAATTGACATGCTAAGTGTTCAGTCGTCCGGCCCTCTGTTCAACCAATCAAAGCATAATATGCTAATGAAACACTAAGGCCACTCAACCACTCACTATGACGTGCATTGATCATTAGGGGGCAGACAGTTGACTAGTCACTATGATGTGCAATGACCACCAGTGTGCAGACACTCCAACTGGTAGGTTAGCTTGCTGCTGGGGTCTCGCTGATCAGGACTGAGATGGGCCACACATGCCCTGGAGCCCTCCCACAGTCCTTCCCTGGCTGTCCAACCTCCTGCGTCCCTCCCTGGCCTCGATTGTGCACTGGTGGGGTCCCTCGGCCTGGCCTGAACCCTCTCGCAATCCGGGACCCTCGGCGGTGTCAGAGAGCTGGTTTTGGCCCGATCCCACAGGCTAGGCTAAGGGACCCTACTGATGCACGAATTCATGCACCGGGCCTCTAGTCCTATATAATAAAAGCCTAATATGCTAAGTGTCTGGTCGTCCGGTCTTCCATTCAACCAATCAAAGCATAATATGCTAATGATATGCTAAGGCCGCTCAACCGCTCACTATACATGCACTGACCACCAGGGGGCAGATGCTCTGACCAGTAGGTTAGCTTGTTGCTGGGGTCTGGTCGATCAGGACTGAGCAAGATGGACCGGACACACTGTGGTCCCTCTCTAGCTGGCCAGCCTCCTGCGTCACTCCCTAGTCCCGATCGTGCACCAGTGAGTTCTCTCGGCCTGACCTGTACCTTCTCGCAATCTGGGACCCCTTGAGGGATGTCAGAGAGCTGGTTTTGGCCCAATGGCGAAATAACTTGTAGCTATGACGCACACTGACCACCAGAGGGCAGACACTTGGCTGCCCCCTTGGTGGTCAGTGTGCTCCCACAGCGGGAGCACCACTCAGCCAGAAGCCAGGCTCATGGCTGGTGAGTGCAGCAGCTGTGGTGGGAGCCTCTCCTGCCTCCATGGCAGTCGGACATCCCCTGAGGGTTCCCAGACTGTGAGGGGGGTGCAGGCCAGGCTGAGGGACCCCCCTCCCCCTTGAGTGCACAAATTCCGTGCACCAGGCCTCTAGTAATACTATATTAATCTACAGCGTACAAGATAATGATTTGATATATGTATGTTCTCAGAAATAATTTGCATAACTTTAGTTAACATCCACTTCTACCCATAGTTATCATTATTTTCTTGTGATGAGAACTTTTAAGATCTTCTCTCTTAGCAACTTTCAAGTATACATTACAATATTATTAACTACTAGAAGCCTGGTGCACGGATTCATGCATGGGTGGGGTCCCTCAGCCTGGCCTGTGCCTTCTCACAATCCAGGGCCCCTTGGGGATGTCCAACTGCCAGGTTTCAGCCCAATCCCTGCAGGCCAGGCTTCAATACCTGGCAGGCAGACATCCCCCCTGAGGGATGTAGCAGTGCCAAAGCAGCAGATGGCTGGGGAGGAGCCCCAGCCGGGGCCGGGTGCAGTTCCACTGCCGCTCATCCCAGCCCCGCTACACCTGCTACTGCCGCTGCAGCTGCACTCACCAGCCGTGAGCCTGGCTTCTGGCTGAGTGGCACTCCCACTGTGGGAGCACACTGACCACCAGGGGGCAGCTTCTGTGTTGTCTGCCTCCTGGTGGTCAGTGCACATCATAGCAACCAGCTGACTGGTTGTTTCGGTTGTTTGGTCGTAAAGGTCACTTAGGCTTTTATATATATAGATAGTCACCATGTTGTATATTATGGGCCCGGGACTTATTTATCTTATAACTGGAGGTTTGTACCTTTTGTCCCCCTTCACCTATTTTGCCCACCACCCACTGCTCTGCCTCTGAACCACCAATCTTACTTAATATGTAGGATTTTTTTTTTTTTTTTGTCAATCTGAGAGGGGGAAATTGTATCTTAATGATTTGGGGGGGGGGTAGGTGGTGAATAAAAAACTGGACAGGTCTCCTGTCAGGTCAGAATTTCCTTCCTTTTTAAGGCTGAATAATATTCCATTGTATGTATGCACATTTTGCTTACCTATTCATCTGTCAATCAGTTGTTTCCACCTTCTGGCTATTGCGATAATGCTGCTATGAACAAGGGTATGCAGATATCTTTTTGAGATCCTGTTCCAATTTTGGGGGATATATACCTGAAAGTGGAAATTCTGAATCATATGGTAATTCTATTTTTAAGTTTTTGAGGAACTTTCATACTATTTTCCACAGTGTCCTTAATAGCTGCATTGTTTTTCTCTGACTCAGCTACATAACATGAGAATATTCCAACAATGTGTCTACCTTTTTACATGCCCACCAACAGTGAACAAGGGTTACAATTATTCTTCAACCTAGTCGACACTTGTTGTTTTATATATTTTTGACAGTAGACATTATAATGAGTGTGAGGTGTTATCTTGTAATTTGGATTTGGACTTCCTTAATGATTAGTGATGTTGCACATCTTTTCATGTGTTATTAGTCATTTGTAATCTTTGGAGAAATGCCTATTCAAGTCCTTTGCCTATTTTTAGCAAGTTGTTGTTGCTGGTGGTTCTTTTTTTTTACTGTTGTTCAGTTTTAAGAATTATTAATATATTCTAGATCAGCGGTTCTCAACCTGTGGGTCGTGACCCCTTTGGGGGTCAAACGATCCTTTCACAGGGGTTGCCTAAGACCATCGGAAAACACATATATAATTACATATTATTTTTGTGATTAATCACTATGCTTTAATTATGTTCAATTTGTAACAATGAAATTGGGGGGTCACTACAACATGAGGAACTGTATTAAAAGGTCGTGGCATTAGGAAGGTAGAGAACCACTGTTCTAGGTATTAATTCTTTTTCAGGTAGATGATATGCAAGTATATTCTCCCATTTTGCAATTGCCTTTCTACTCTATTGGTAGAGTCTGTTGCTGTACAAAATTTTAAAATTTTCATGAAGTTCAATTCGTCTATTTTTACTATGTAACCTATTTCTTTGGTGTTATAGTCAGTAAATCAAAGTCAAATCCAGTGTCATGAAGCATTTGCCCTATGTTTTCTTTTAAGAGTCTTATAGACTTAGGTCTTGCATTTAGGTCTTTGATTCATTTTAAGTTAATTTTTGTATATGGTATTAGGTAAGGGTCCAATTTCATTGTTTTGCATGTGGATATCCATTTCCCCTTTGAATGGTGTTGGAACCTTTGTAAAAAATCATCTGACCATATCTGGGAGGGTTTATTTCTTAACTCTCTCTTCTAGTCCATTAGTCTACATGTCTGTCTTTATACCAGTACCACACTGCTTTAATTACTATAGCTTTGTAGTAAATTTTAAAGTTAGGAAGTATGAGTTCTCCACCTTTGTTCTTAAAAGTGCTACTGATTTCATTTAATATTATATTCAGGATTTTAAAATATTGAAGGCTATAAATGAGACTATTCTGCCTTTCTCCCTTCTTTCTCCTCTTTTTCTCCTTCCCTTCCTCTTTCCCTTCATTTCTTCCTTCCCTTTGTGCTAAGTCTTGCATGTTTTTCTCATGAATTGTCCTTAATAGCTGCATTCTTCTTTTTTTTTTTTATAAAATGTATTTTATTGATTTTTCACAGAGAGGAAGGGAGAGAGATAGAGAGCCAGAAACATCGATGAGAGAGAAACACCGATCAGCTGCCTCCTGCACATCCCCCACTGGGGATATGCCCGCAACCCAGGCACATGCCCTTGACCGGAATCGAACCTGGGACCCTTCAGTCCGCAGGCCGACGCTCCATCCACTGAACCAAACTGGCTCCGGCAATAGCTGCATTCTTTTTCTCTGACTCAGCTACATCAACATCACGAGAATATTCCAACAATATGTCTACTTAGTCACAAAATTCTGAATGTTTTGTCCTGTTTACAAATTACTGCTAATCTGTCCTGAATAAAGAACATATCCTAAGGGAAGATAGTAAACATTTCAAATGCTGCTGCTATTTGAGAGTCTAAGTGACAGGGCTTTATATAATATTAATGCATTTAACAAACATTTTTTTCATCACCTAAGCATCAGACACATCTTAGATTTTGGGGGATGAAAATGATAGAGATAATATTTAGTTTGGTAGAGACAGAGGAGCATACTAGCAAGCATTCAGCTGCAAGATAAGTGGTTTAAAAATTTGCCAAATGTGCATAGTGAGGGGCACCTGGTGGTGGTGGTGGTGGGTGGTGGTGGTTAGGGGGGCGCGGGGGGGTTGAGGGTAGTCTTCATTGCTGAATCCACCTCCTCAGTTCTTGTTTCTTGTAATTTATGCCTCTTTACCTAAACTCAAAATTGGCAGATAGCCTCACATTTGGCAAAATCTCTCTTCCACTTACCCCAGTGTTATTTGAGGATCCAAGGAACCTTGTGTGATAGTTTCTACCTTCTTTGGAGTCATGAACTACCAAGACAATCTGAAAAAAGCTTCAGATCCAGAGTGTGAGTGGCCTGCCCCAAGCCTCAGGCAGTAAGTGGTGGAGTCATCTAAGGATTGATTCATTGTGTCAAGTAACAAATTTATGAGTTCCCGCAGGGTCCTGAGAACAGGTTCTGGGAGATACTGGTGAATCTGAAGCAGAGATGTTAGGAGGACTCAGAAATCCTTAAGAGGTAACAAATGCCTTTGCCTTACTTATGCAGTACAATTATGAGCTCACAAATGGGGCTCTTCCTTCTCCACACAGGAAGTCTTTTAAGACTTCCTGAATTCAGCCAGTCTTATTCTGCTAAAGCTG
Organism: Myotis myotis; assembly: GCF_014108235.1. Classification (NCBI taxonomy): domain Eukaryota; kingdom Metazoa; phylum Chordata; class Mammalia; order Chiroptera; family Vespertilionidae; genus Myotis; species Myotis myotis. The sequence goes on along the minus strand of NW_023416315.1, from coordinate 20,799,032 downwards.
CCAACCAAAGTGTCAACTCATGCCAAATGGGCCAATGTTAACTTCATGTTACTGTCTTATGCTTATGCTTGCTCTTGATCTGCATTTGTTTCAAGGAAGATTTGCGGCTTCTGTCACTTTAAAATGTCCCCAGAGATACATCTGTGAGATGTTGAGCTCCATGAAGATTCCCTGCCAAACTCAGTACAGACTTGGGCTCTCTTGGTCATGGAAACCGGGGGATGCACCATCTGCCTACCTTACAGTGACAATGAATGCTGTATGGTCCTGATTATTTTCAGTTACTCTAACTCTTTGCTCCTTAGAAACTTGCTTCTTGGAATCTATATATACAAGGAACTTACCTGTATGTTATATTGAGCATTTTTCTCATTTGGGGAAATTCTACATTGAAAAAACCCAACTAATCCTATGCACGATTCTGTGACAGCATATTCTAGGTAAAATGCAGTGCTAGCATGCCATTCAAATTCTTTACTAGAGGATTAGCTACAATAGCCAGAGACTAATGTGGCTTTGGAACACTTAAGTTTACTGTAATTATAAATGTCCATAAGCTGATGATTCATGAACTTTCAAATTATACATCTGCATTTAATTTTATGTTGAAGTGTTTCTAAACCCTCAGAAAAAGATGTTACCAGATGTTTCTGGCTCACTAAAAGTGTTCTATTTTTAAAAATTCTCAATCAAAGGCAAAGACTCATCCAATACTTTCATATAAAGTTTTTTTGATGAATGGGAAATAAATTTATTATAATATAAGTACTTTGGGCTAAGGAAATTCAGAGAGAATTTTCTTGAATCTAAACATGATGATTGTTGCTATGTTGTATTTCTTCTTAAAAAGTAAACCCTACAACACGAAGCATTGATTGACTTAAGATGGAAATAAATGTGACAACATCACCATGCATATGGACAGGGTAGGTCACCGAGGCCATCATCATTCCCTGTATCTTAGTAGGCACTGTTTAGCATCCTAACAACGCAGGATTCTTCTAGCCAGAAAAGAGACCTTCGGAGTCAGAAATTCAAGCAAGCACTTTGCCACTGGGTGGCGCAATTGGAAGCCTGTAAAGAGAGAGGGCTTGAAAAGAGCCCCTTTCCTTTCCTCCTACAATCTGGGATTTACAAACACAAAAGTGGCAGCCCATTGTGCTCGCTTTTTAATTAGGGACTGTTTATTAAAATGAGGACGTCTGGGGCCTTTCAAGAGTGTAGATTTCACATTGGAAGTCTCTGTGTTGTCATTCCATATGAAATTAAGGGGAGTATTTTTCAGGTTTATCTTTTTGAATTGGTTAATGCAAGTAGTGGAGCAAGAGGCAGACTTTGGACATGGCTAGGAGGTTATTTGCAGAGGAAGTGGTTATAGCCTATGCTCTGGCATTATTCTCTAATATGGTAAGTTCCTATGCATGTAGCTATTTACATTTAAGTTCAAATTTATTAAAAGGCAGAAATGAAAAATTCAGGCCCTCAGTCGCATTAGCCACATTGCAATTACTCCATCATCTCACGTGACTAGTGACTACTGTATTCTACAGTGCAGATAGAGAACATTTTCATCACCACAGAAAGTTCTATTAGACGGGGCTACTAATATACTTTCCTTCTTGTCCTTAGAAGAATAGAGAAATAATGGATGTTTTCTGCTTGTGCTACCTAAAATCCTTGGGAACCAATACACATTTTTTTAGAATTTTATTTTCAATTACAGTTTGTACTCAACATCATTTTGTATTAGTTTCAGGTATACAGCCTAGCAGTTAATCATCTACTTTATAAACTGATCCCCCGATATTTCAATACCCACCTGGTACCACACATAGTTATTACAATATTGTTGACTATATTCCCTATGCTGCACTTTATATCCCTGTGACTATTTTGTTACTACAAATAAGTATTTCTAATCCTTTCACTGTTTTCACCCAGACCCCCCCAAACCCTTCCTCTCTGGCAACCATCAGTTGGTCTCTGTGCATCTATAAATCTGTTTCTATTTTGCTTGTTTGTTAATTAGTTCTTTATTATTTATTTAAATCTTTATTGTTGTAAATATTACAGATGTCCCTTTTTTTTTCTCCCATTGGCCTCTTCTATCCAGCATGTGCCCTCCTGCTCCAGACCTTCACCACACTATTGTTTGTGCCCATGGATTATGCATATGTGTATACAAGTTCGTTGATGAATCTCTTCCCACCCACCCACTCCTGCCTTCCCTCTGTGATTCAACGGTCTGTTTTGTTCTTTAGATTCAACATATAAGTGAAATCATATGGTATTGTCTTTCTCTGACTTATTTCACTTAGCATAATTCCCTCTAGGTCTATTCATGCTATTGCAAATGGCTGAAATTCCATTATTTTTTATGGTTGAGCAATATTCTATTGTATATATGTAACATTATTTTTTTATCCATCATCTATTGGTTGCACTTGGGTTGCTTCCATATCTTGGCTATTATACATAACATTGCAGTGAGTACAGGGATGCATATATTCTTTTGAATTAGTGTTTTGGATTTCTTCAGATATATACTCAGAAGTGGAATCGTCGGGTCATAAGACAGTTCCATTTTTAATTTTTTAAGTAAGTTCCACACTGTTTTCCATAGTGGCTGCACCAATCTGCATTCCTACCAACAGTGCACTAGGTAAACTGATTCATGTTTGTTGAACATTAACCTAAGGTTAAATTGATATATTTTATAATCCTGCAACATTATAATCCTGCTACCAAAATTTAGGAGCTAGGGTAGATTAATATACACATTGGATGTTATACACATGTTTCATTGACATAGAGTTATCTTAAAATTGGATTTGCGTAGTGCCTACCATAAGAATCAGTTTAGACTGACTACATACCACTAAGATTTTGATAATTAAATGTAATTTTTCTGTGATTCCTAATCTCTCCAGGTCCATTTTTATGTAATTTTTTATGTGCTTCCTTTTAATTTCTGTCATATCCGCTATCCATTGTGTTCTTTAAACTACTTCTTTTTAAAAAATTTGTTATTATTTTTTAAACCTTAGGTGTTTCATTTAAGTCATGCAGGGAGGGCTACACACCTTCCTCAACCTTTGACTCTTCATTACCTCTACGGGGACTCCTTAAACTATGCTTCCCACCTTCCACGCATAAAGCCGGTTCTCAAGGCTGGCTCCCACTGGGGATATCACATTTACATGCTGACTGAACGGGCTGTGAGAAGATAATTTGCTTGTCTAATATTTGTGGCAACATTCAGAAGTTTTAATTACATTTATAGGCTGTCAAGACAGCTTGGTGAAAAATGAAAACTTCAGGCAATTGTGCCTTGTCTTGACAGAGCACATGCCCATCTCCAGGTGGCTGGTGCTGGGTGGACAATTGACAGATTTAGTTCTATAAACAGTTATTGAACACGGTTTTTGTGCTAGACCCCATGCTTGGTACCTGGGAGTACAAAGGTGTATTCAAGACAAAGTCCCTGCTTTTAAGGGGTTCACATACTGGTAGTGAACAGACCCATAAATATTTTTTAAACCCCCTGAACATTTCATTTTTCCAAGAAGTTTTGGAACTAAGGATAGTCCTTGCCAAAACTGGTTGCGTGCGAGGATATGTGATTTAATGTGGTGAGACAGGTTCCAAAATGTTGATGTAGGGGAAACCAATCTAATTTTAATATTCATCTCATCTTTCTTGAGGACAGTGGTTATCAAACCTGACTGCATGTTACAATCTCTTGAAGAGCTTTAAAGAATACTGATCCTCAGGGCCAACTCCTTGAGCAGTGGCTTGAAGTGTGGTCCAGAGACAAACAGCATTAGCGTAACCTGGGAACTTGTTATAAATGCAGATTCTTAGGCCTCACCCCAGACCTACTGAATCAGAGACTGATTTTGGGGCCCAGCAGTCTGTGCTTTAATGTGCCCTTCAGTGAGTGAAATGCACCTGAAATTCCAGAACCATTGCCCTGGATAGTCTAATTTAATTGCTGGGGTATGGTCTGAGTTTTGGTTATATCTATCTATCTATCTATCTATCTATCTATCTATCTATCTATCTATCTATCAATCTATCATCTATCTATCTATCTATCTATCTATCTATCTATCTATAGACACATATATTGATTTCAGAGATGAAGAGAGAAGGAGAGAGATAGAAACATCAATGATGAGAGGGAATCATTGATTCGCTGCCTCCTGCACGCCCCCTACTAGGGAATGAGCCCTCAACTCGGGCAGGTGTCCTGACCAGGAATCAAATGATGACGCCCTGGTTCATAGTTCCATGCTCAACCACTGAGCCACACTGGCTGGGCCTGAGTTTTGGTCTTTTTGAAGGGCTCTCTGGTGATGCAAAGAACCACTGCTCTAAGAGAACCACTGAGAGCCACTGCTCTAAGAGAAAAGTTCAAGTTTCCTCTTTGAGTTGGAACTGTTCTTGTGGCATGGATGGCATCAGAGAGCCAGTTTTTTCAGCTGTCTTTGGACTGTGGTCAAATAGTCACAAAGGGATTTCCATACTTTTAAAGTGTACAAGGGGAAGAACCCACCCACTCTAGACTAGGTGTATGGGAGCAAAATTTAAGAAGTGATCCAAACCCATTGGGACATAATCCCTAAATTGAGGGGAACTAGTGCTACTCAAATGCGAATGCTCTTGCAGATCCCCTGAGGATCTTGTGAAATGCAGATTATGAATCAGTTGGTCTGGGGTGGGGTCTGTGAATCTGTATTTATTTCCAATGAACTCCCAGGACATGCTGATCCTGCTGGCCTGGGGGCTTTGAGTAGCAAGTTAGAAATGAAGACTGAGGCCCAACAGAAGACTTATGGAATCAAGATCTACATTTGAATAAGATCCCTATTGTCTAAAGGTACTTTGTGCTCTAGACAAAAGAAAGCATCTTAATCTCTGGAAGCTACAGCTTTAGGATGAATTTTTATTGTGCTTGGGTTTGTTTTGTATCTCTTCAGAGAGTGTAGTGATGTGATGAGAGTCCTAAGGTTGCTGCCTAATATGACAAAAACAATTGTGCAGAAATTCTATACATATCCATTCTATAATGGAGATGTACATTAAATCCTCACACTGTACACTTTAAATATATACAATTATATTTGTCAATTATTCCTCAATAAAGTTTTTTAAAAAACCAATTTCTTTGGATTTGGTATTCATTCTCTAAAAAAATTTACCTTGGGACAAATTCTCTTGGAGGTTTGCTAGACAGGAAGAGTGAATGATGGTAGATCTTTGATCTGGTTTTGAAACTGCTTCAGAAATTAATGATTGGGTTGAAAAATATTTTAAATGGTTAAACTCAGAGGATATTTGAATGAATTAGAAAATTTAATTTATTATAAATGTGGTATATCATTTAAGCTAAAAAGGTGGTATATAATTTAAACTGAAAATTATTTGAGTTAAAATGAAGTGTGAAATGTCACTATCCCGATACACCACATTAAAATATTAATCCTCTACTTTTCAAGCAGCAACTAAAAATCTGCTTTCATATATCACAAGTCAAACATCTTAATCAGAGTGATTCATACATATCAAGTCTAAAATTCATAGTGAACTTAATTTTTGTTTTGTTATGTTTACTTTTAAAAATTCAACTACATAGCATATGATTATCTCAACCATGGATTTTTAATATAACAACTTCATAGAATGTAGAGCTGGAAAAGATCTTGGATGTTGAATCCAATCCTCTCATTTTATAGATGGAGACTGAGAGCCAGAACATTTTCATGGCTTTTCTAAAATCCCAGAGTGCTGGACTTGAGTGGTGTAGGCTGCATCCAAGGGAGGTAGGAAGTGCCTTCAATGTCCTGCTACAGAGTTTGTTCGGACCCTTGAACAAGCATGACCTGCCACCTTCCCTGGAGAGCCAGCCCTCTCTCTAGGACAAAAATGAGGCTCCGTGGCGTCTCCCTTAAAGGCCAACGTAGAAAATCACATTAGGAGATCAGAAAACAACATCTGCTTGGCTCTGGTCCCACAAGAATTACAGAAATCACCTCTTCTTTGCCCACCAATTATAGTGATTAAATTGCTATAAAAATCAAACTTGAAAGGGAGTGCTGCTATGCTATTTCTCAAGATGATGGCAGACTATAGAGCAGCTCCTTCACCTTCCCTCATAATTTTTTTAAAAAAATTCAGAGCAGAAAACTAATTTACTGGTTCTAATCTTAGAATTATTTGCAGTTTGTACAAATATTTGTACATTATGTTTAGTAAGCAGATCTGTATGAACCTTATTTATTTGGGTATACTATAGGACCTTGAAAATACAATGGTTGAGTAGTCCAATTCATAGGTATAACTTTTGATGCCAGTTGAAAATTTGAGCCCTCACTTACATGTTGGCACAGTTAACTAAGACCCAATAGAAAAACAAAGTAATGTACGCTTACAGTTTCATTTTACTACAAGAAAGAAGCAATAAAACATTCTTTAAAAATACTATAACAATAAATCAAGAGGGAAGAATTATTCAGCCTTTATCTAGTTAATGCTCAAGCATTTTAATGTAGAGAGACTGTTTTTTGGCTTCTTGACTTTGCCGTATGTAAAATATACGAACACCTAATAAATGTATACATGCCTTCGGATTAAGCTGCTTGACACAAATATTTGCATGGTTATTGAAGATGAATAGGAATTGTATACTGTGTTAGAAGTTCTATGAGTTAGTAAAATAATAGGATTGATATAAATATTCAGTTTTTTCTCCCTGTGGTCAATTTCTCACTTTCTAAAACCTTATGGAAACAATCCAAAATATACACATATGCATACATATTTAACTTAATGCTACTGCAAATAAGAATTTAAGAAATGTGGATCTGATTAATATTAACTGGGTTTTATAATATTTTATGCACAAGTGTTCAAAAATAAAGTTTAAATAAATGCAAAGAAAAATACCCATTTAATTTACATTGGCAATAAAAGGGAAATAAAATAAATATAGTTTTAATATAAAAATCAGGCAATCTTGTTAATAAGAGAAAAAATACCTCAAAAGAACAGCTGCTTTTTTATGAGTCCAATACTGGCATTCAAAATGCAATAACACAACTCAAATGCACAAATTTAAACCATGTATTGTAGTACATAATGATAACAAGAATAAACATAAAGCTTCATCCTGTATTCTTTAGCCAAAAGTCTTTTATTGAATATGTGATCCTAGTGTCAACCTAAATAAAGAAGTAAACTGAGGCAAGCTCAAATTACCAGAAGTGGAGTTTACTAGGGAATAGTAGAGAAATTGCTATACAGAATCATAAACTGTAGCAAGCTGCAGGCATGTCCATTGAAGGGTTCGAGTGAGCTGCATTTATGGGCAGGAGTACAAAGAGGGGGGTGTCCAGCCAGAGCCCAAGCAATAAGTTCATTGGCTTGAGAATGGAGAGAGATTCTTGGCCGATGCTCATTGGTCTGGAGATAAGTTTCTGTTCTCTGTAAGTCACACATTTATGGGAAGTCAGTTTCTCATCCCTTATGTACTATTCTCCTGGAGGGCACATGCATAAGATTCTCCATTTCCTATCATCCAGTTCCATTTCTGGTTGAAATCCTTGTAGGCCATATATCAAGTGCTCAGTCCCAATTATAGACTCACAGGACTAAAGGATATATGAAAATCCAGCTAATGGCCAGCATGTGGAAAATACTTAGCTTTACAAGCAAAAAAACTACCATTTAAACAACCTATTGTTTTTGCCCTATTAAATTATTCCTTCTAACCACCCTCTGTACCCCCAGTAACTGGGGACTACTAGATTAAATATCATATATTTATACCATGGAATACTGTATCATTAAAATTCACATAGTGGAAAATTCATTTGAATGGGAACATTTTCATGTTATGCTGTTACATGGGAAAAAACAGGCTGCAAGACAGGAAATGCTGTGTGAATGTGACTTTGATAAAAACATATACATATATGTAGAAATGAAAGGCTGTATCTATCCTAACATGTGTACAGTGATTATCTCTGGGCAATATATATGTATGATTTTCTTCATTGAGATTTTTTCATATTTCCCAAATTTACAACATACTTATCAAATTATGTAATTAGGGAAAATACAAACTTTTAAAAAAGTTAATTTTCTCCATTCTCCTGTTCTAAATTACAAAGCCATGAGTTGCCAATCTCATCCTAAAACATACCCAGGGATATTTAACATTGCTCTTTCAGTGATGTTCAAGTCCACATCTTGTACAATTCACTTTCAGTCTCTCCTGCTCTTCTTCATGTTGGAACACAATTCTGAATCCACCTGTTGGCTTTTTTATCTTCAATACTTTTGGCTTCCCTTTTCTAACTTTTTGCTCTTTCCTTCTTCCATTCTGGGTCTCCTCAGATAACATCCCAGGAAAACCTGCTTCCCACTGCTGAACAGAGTCTGGAGAACAACCTTCTATTTTTTCCAGTATTGATGCAGATGTCAGAGAAATGGCCTTCCCCCTGGGAATTCTCTCTGTAGCTCAGCAGAGCTGCCCCAGCAGTTTTGAGCAGTGTGTTAAGTACACACTCCCAAAGCTGTTGTCTTCCCTTTGCACTTTCCTGGTGTGAGACACACTAGATCATAACCATAGGAAGGAACTTGCTGATGCATGGAGCCTCCTGAAGTGACCTCATGGAATTGATGGTGACTCATCTATTAATATCTCCCAAGAGCAATGCTTTCCCATCTTTTCCTGGCTTCCTCAGTGTTAGCCTTTCATAGTGAATATCACCCTTCTGTTTCACTTATTTTTTAAATTGACTTCTTAATTGTGATATTGTAATTTAGAAGAAGGAATACATATTTGGACTTTGTCCCATTTCTGGCACAGAGCTCCTAAAACTCTTGGAATTTCCTAAGAGATGAGGAAGATAAAGGTGTCTTTTGTTATGTAAATTAGGTGACTTTTGGAAGAGCCCCAGGTCACCTAATAATGGGGGTTGCCAACCACCTGATTAGAAAGTTGGAACTTAAAGTCCCACTCCCTGACCTCCAAGGAGGCAAGAGGGACTTGACATTGAGATCAAGCACCAATGATTGAATCAATGTCTAAGTAATGAAGCCTCCATAAAAACTCAAATCAATGGGGTTCAGAGAGTCTCTGGGTTGGTGAAACTGGGGCTATTTGGAGGGGATGGTGCACTCAGAGAGAGCATAAAAGCTCAGCATCCTTTACCCATATGCATCTCTTTCATCGGCCGCTCCTATGTTATATCCTTTATAATAAACTAGAGGCCCGTTGCACGAAGAGATTCGTGCAATAGGCCTTCCCTTCCCCTGGCTGCCGGCACTGGTTTTCCTCCGGCACCCAGGACCCAGGCCTTTGCTCTGGCCGGAGCCTTCAGTCTTTGCTCCACCACTTCGTGCCTACGTATGCAAATTAACCACCATCTTTGTTGGGTTAATTTGCATACTCTTCTGATTGGCTGGTGAGTGTAGCAGAGGGACGGTCAATTTACATGTTTGTCTATTATTAGGTAAGAGTAGTGGCCCAGTGCACGAATTCATGCACATTATAAGGAAATTAATTAGAAGAAATATTTTAATATCGCTATTCGCCCTTTCTCTATAATAGAAGTGTCAACCAAATTCACAATCAACAATGACAGACTGAAACACATGCATGTGATTGGTGCCAGCGAGAGCTTTATATGTATCATGCAAAGATGAGTCAACTTAGCCTTTTATATATAGAAAATAAACTTGCTTAATTAGACCTGCTTTCTGATGTAGCTAAACTTTCCCCAGCCCAGTGAAGTACTCCAACTTCTCTTTCAGGTAATTGTCAGCAATACAGCAGTAAATATCAACACGAAGCTGATTATTATTGTAGATCATGCAGGGAGAACAAAGGGTAAAATATTTAACTGCAGCAGTGTTTGACTATATTCTGCGCAGTGAGAAAACCGTCTACCATTTCTTACTTCTTTTCAGTTGGGTCAAGTTTTTAAACTTTCTAAATCTCCATTTTCTGGTTAATAAAAAGAAAATAGGATTCCACTGAGTCTCCTACTTACTCCAGGACTTCTGTGAGGATCAAATGAGATGAGGCACGGGAAAATGCTTCACATACATTTGGTTAAAATGTAAAATGTTTCCACCTGGCTATAAAGCAAGTCATGTTGCTGGGCTGAAGAAACTGCAAGGAGGCTAGTCACTAGGGAGAGGAAGCTGGGTGTTGCTATAGTGATGTCATTACCTGGTGCCCAGAGACACCGTTTCCAGGCTGGGCTGTGGGCCACATTTTGGCCATGGGGTCTCAGCAGCATTGGCTGTTATTTGGTGGGCTGTTGCTCTGGTGTGGTGGTGGGCCTGTGTCCCACTTGGGGGAAGCTGAGGGTTGCTTTGTCAGTGCTGGGTCTGCACTGCTGTTTCTCTGTAAATGGCCAGTGCATGTCACAGCAGCTTCTGTGTTGAGTATCTGCCCCTTGGTGGTCAGTGCATGTCATAGCGCCTGGTCTGCTATGCACTTAGCATATTAACCTTTTATATACATAGACTAGAGACCCAGTGCATGGATTTATGCACCAATGGGGGGTCCCTTGGTGTGGCCTGTGCCCTCTCGCAATGCGGGACTCCTCTGGGGATGTTGGACTGCTGGTTTCAGTCCGATTCCCACATGCCAGGCCGAGGGACCCCATTGGTGCATGAATCCATGCACTGGGCCTTTAGTATGCATATAAGATAGTTGGTTAATCTCTTCCCACCTTCTCCCCTCCCCACTTCCCTCTGAGATTCATCAGTCTGTTCCATGTTTTTATGCCTGTGGTTTTTGCTCCTGCATTGAGCATCTGCCCCCTGCTGGTCAGTGCACATCATAGCTACTGGCCGGCCAGTTGGCCTGTCGCTTAGGCTTTTATATATATAGATATGGCCCCATTTTGCAGAGGAGGACACTGAGGTTTGGAAGGGATGTGGGTATCCCCTATGGGCCATTAAAGAACTGAAGTGCCTGAGTGTAAACATTTCCAATTTTCCACTCTATGGCCTCAGCTCTCTTTTGAAACAGTAGCCTGTGAATTGGTGTCCTCCAGGGCAAACTCCCAAATCAGAAGTCTTTACTGCTCTTAAACAAAATAGATCCAGAGACATAGATGCTTGGAATAGACTGTGGAATCTCAGAGGGAAGGCAGGGTGAGTGGGTAGGTGGGTGGGAAGAGATCAAACAAAGAACTTGTATGCACATGGACAAAGACAATAGGATGGTGAAGGCCTGGGGTGGTGGGCAGGCGCTGGGTATAAGTGGCCAATGGGGGAAAATAGGCAACATATGTAATACTTTCAACAATAAAGATTTTTTTTAAAGTCTTTACTGCTCACAATGGCTTATGTTTTCTAAGAGGGGGGTGAAAATAATCAGCATCAATACATGCAGATACCATTTTATGGTCATTAAAAGGGATTTGTGAATTCATGAGAGCTGTGAGAATGATGATTGAAATTGGCATCGAATAGATGGCAACATTTGAGTGTGTTTGCTTTTACAGTGTAAGTGTGGCTCTAGCAACTATTGCTATTCAGATAAAAGCCACCCTTGAACTTTTTGTTTGCTGTTAAACGTGAAACAGTGTTATATGAGATGTTAACTCTTTGCAGATAAAGAGATGGATGTCAAATGCCCTTGCCCCCATGCCAGGACCCCTCACCATGCCAGATGTTTCATTCAGCCATGATGACATAACTTTAAAATTTTTCTCAACCTGGCATTTCAGTTGGCCACGACAAATCAGTTTGACTTGCCTGAGAGCTGAAACCTGTCATCTTTAGATTTAAAAAATTTTTTCAACACATTTGCTGAGCATTATGTGCTTAGCATTGTGTTGGGTCCCTTGGGTTGAGCTGTGAATTATATGAACATGGTGCCTGATATTATGGAGTGGGCTGAATGGGGAGGAAGACAAATGATGATTGAACATCTAATTCGAAATACATTGAGTAATATACAAGGAAGAGCAGGGAGCTACAGAAGCACATAATGGAGGCAGTTAACTTGGTCTTGGGGGCTTTTTTGCTTAAACTGAACCCTGAGTGATGAGTAGTACTTGGCAGGTAAACAGGGATGGGCCAAGGCTGGCACAGGGAACAGCCCTATAATTCAGGGCACAGAGACTGGAGACTGGCATCCTGGAGGGGGCAGGTAAGAGATGAGCCTATGTAGAGACATATCCTGGGCAGATCAGGCAGGCCTCAGAGGCCAAGAAAGGGATTTGGGTCTCTTTCCTAAGGATATGGGAAACTCAGGAGGGTTTTAATTAGGTAACTAAAATCAATTTGTCTTTTTAAAATCACGAGACTCAAGTATAAGAATCTCTGCATGGCTTTGTTCCTTCTCACTTTGCACTATTTGGAGAAAAATTTCAATTCGAACTTTCCTAAGTGCCTATGACAGTGATGGCGAACCTATGACACGCGTGTCAAAGGTGACACGCGAACTCATTTTTTTGGTTGATTTTTCTTTGTTAAATGGCATTTAAATATATAAAATAAATATCAAAAATATAAATCTTTGTTTTACTATGGTTGCAAATATCAAAAAATTTCTATATGTGACACGGCACCAGAGTTAAGTTAGGGTTTTTCAAAATGCTGACACGCCGAGCTCAAAAGGTTCGCCATCACTGGCCTATGAGGTAGAATGTAATAGTTAAGCTGCTCTAGGACTTACAAATGATACCAGCAAGCAGCTCTATAGTACTTATATGGTGCCAGGCTTTACCAATAATTAACTCATTGAATTAAGGAATTACCGCATTTGACTTAGATATTCCTGCTATTCCCCATTTTATGGAGGAGACTGAGGTGCACAGAGGTGAGGTAACATACCCAAGCTAGCTAGTGCTGGAGCTGGACTCCAACCCAGGCAGTCTGTCCATCGCCTGTGATCTAGTGATGAGGTGCTGGGTCACTGCTCTCCAAGGCTGGCAAAGCTGTCTGTCCCTTGTCGGGTCCCAGCACAGCCTCTTCAGCTCCCAGGCCAGTTCTCTCCTGACCGTAGCAGGGATCACATCAGGACTGCACTTTCATCCAGGTATAAGGCCTATCCTTAGTCTCACAGTTCCTGAACTTAATGATGGTTAATTTTATGTGTTAACTAGGGTGGGCCACCAGGTATTTGGTCAAACATTATTTTGCATGTTTCTTTGAGGGAGTTTTTTTAGGTGATATTAGCATTCAAATCAGTGGACTTTGAGTAAAACCCATTATCCTCCAAACTGTATGAGTGTGTCTCATCCAATCAGTTGAACAGTTGAAGGCCTGAATAAAACAACAACAGAAATAAACTCTGAGCAAGAAAGAATTCTATAGCAGACTGCCTTTGGACTCCAACTGGAATATAGGCACTCCTGGGTGTCCAGTGTGCTGGCCCACCCTGCAGATTTTGGACTTTCTAGCTCCCATTATCCCTTATAATGTCTCTCTCTCTCTCTCTCTCTCTCTCTCTCTCTCTCTCTCTCTCTCTCTGTCAATATATATATTTCCTATTGGTTCCGTTTCTCTGGAGAACACCGACTAATATACCCCTGTATCCTCAGTATTCAGTATTTGGCTCTGAGTATGTACTGAATAAATCTGAGTGGCATTAACAAGCCTGGGCACCTGCTCATGGAGCCTTTGCCTCTGGCCCTCCTCTTTCTCCTGATCGCACCACACATGCCCCGCTGGTTTGCCTGGCTTTCTGGCTTGTGCTCCTAATTCATGCTTACTCCTGAATCATGCCTACTTTCCTCTGTGGGGGTGGAGACTTGTCCTTGTCCCAGGTCTCTTGGCTGACAACCTGCATAACCCTCACCAGTTTCCCAGTTTGAGGGCCTAGTTGGTTTTGCCCTGGTACCCACTTGAGCTGCTGTTAGATTCTGCCAATGCCAGGAGAGCCTACCCCTCTTCATTTACTTCATAAATTCCTTCCCCCCTTCTTCTTTTTTTTTAAATATATTTTATTGATTTTTTACAGAGAGGAAGGGAGAGAGATAGAGAGCCAGAAACATCGATGAGAGAGAAACATTCATCAGCCGCCTCCTGCAACCCAGGTACATGCCCTTGACCGGAATCGAACCTGGGACCCTTCAGTCCGCAGGCCGACGCTCTATCCACTGAGCCAAACCGGTTTTGGCCCTTCCCCCCTTCTTTTATTTGAATTACTAGAGGCCGGGTGCCCGAAATTCGTGCACGAGGGGAGGGGTGGCCCTCAGTCCAGCCTGTGCCCTCTCGCAATCTGGGTCCCCTTGGGTAGGTCCCTAGGCCTGGCTGGCGATCAGGGCCTATTGGGGCTTTCCTTCCCCTGGCTGCCAGCAGCTGGCTGGGCCCCCGCCGCTGCCACTGCTTGCCATCTGTGCAGCACTGCGCCCCCCTCCCCTCCACCGGTCACCTCCCTCTACGAGCAACAGGCGTGGGGTGCGATCACTTGGCTGGGCTGGGCCTCCCCCTGTGGAGTGATCAATCACAGGGCCCCAGATTGATCACCCCGCAGAGGGAGGCCCCACCCACCCACCATAGCGCTGCCAGCCAGGTGGCCTGGGCCTTCCGGGCCTCCCTCTTTGGGGCAATCACGGAGCCCCACCCCCATAAATTGCCCAGCTGGCCAGTGGCCTGGGCGTCCCTCTGCAGGGCAATTGTGGGGCAATGGCAGGCCCCCCACAACCAATTGCATTGCACCTGCCTTGGCTGGCCTGGCACCAGTGTGTGTAATAGCGTGGTTGTCTGAAAGGTCATCTGGACGATCATTCTGCTGTTTGGTCGTTTGGTCAATTTGCATATTACGCTTTTATTATTATAGATTTTAAAACATGAACATGTCTTTCCACACAGCAAAAGACCACCATCAAAATGAAAAGGTAGCCCACTGTATAGAAGAACATATTTGCCAATGATACATCTGATAAGGGGTTAATATTCAAAATATATGAAGTACTCATACAAAACGAATAAAAAAATAGTACTCATACAACTCAACAAAAGGAAGACAAACAATCCAATTAAAAAATGGGCAGAGGACCTGAATAGACATTTCCCCAAAAAGGCCATACAAGTGGCCAAGAGACATATGAAAAAATGTTCAACATCACTAATTATCAGAGAAATGCAAATTAAAGCCACAGTGAGCTATCACCTCACACCTGTCAGAATGGCTATCATAAAAAACGAACCAACTAGTGTTGATGAGGCTGAGGAGAAAAGGGAACACTAGTGCACTGCTGTTGGGAATGCAGATTGGTGCAGCCACTGTGGAAAACAGTATGGCGTTTCCTCAAAAAGTAAAAAATGGAACTTCCCTTTGACCCAGTGACCCCACTTCTGGGAATATATCCTAAAAACCCTGAAACACAAATCAGAAAGAATATATGCACCCCTATGTTCATATCAGCGTTATTTATAATAGCTAAGATTTGGAAACAGCCCAAGTGCCCATCAGCAGATGAGTGGATAAAAAGAGCTGTGGGACATTTACACAATGGGATACTATGCAGCTGTAAAAAAGAGGGATCTCTTACCCTTTGAGACAGCATGGATGGACCTGGAGATTATCATGCTAAGTGAAATAAACCAATCTCTAAAACACAAATATCACATAATCTCACTTATTTGTGGAATCCAATGAACAAAGTGAAAAGACCAACAAAATAAGACCCAAAGCATGGAGCTTGAAACAGACTGACACACCCTGATGTGGGGATTGGGGGGATGAGAAGAGATAAACCAAAGAACTTACATACTTATATACATAACCCATGGACACAGACAATAGGGCGGTGAAGACCTGGGGTGGGTGAGTAGGGGTTGGGAGGAAGGAGGTCAAGGGGGGAAAAATGGGAGACATCTGTAATACTATCAACAATAAAAATATATATTAAAATAAAAAAATAATAGAAAGTGTTTCAGGGAATTCTTGGCCATTAGAAAATGTTCAATTAAAGTTATCTATAATAAAAAAAATAAATAAAAGCTACAAATAAGCCAAAAATAAATAAATAAATAAATAAATAAATAAAATACTAACATGTCATTTCATTTTACTTGTCAATATAGAGACATTTAAAGAAAAGATTGTAAAATCATTACACTTAATAAAAAGAACTTTGTATCACCTAATATTCAGACTATAATAGCATTTTCCCAATAGTCTCAAAAATATGTTTGAGTCAGGATCCACAAGTGACATTTAATCTTTTTTAAAGAACAGATGCTTAAAATGCAAACAGTATTTTTGTGAGACCAGAGAGGATGGGCCTAAGCCAGTGATAGGGAACCTTTTGAGCTCGGCGTGTCAGCATTTTGAAAAATCCTAACTTAACTCTGGTGCCGTGTCACATATAGAAAATTTTTGATATTTGCAACCATAGTAAAACAAAGATTTATATTTTTGATAATTATTTTATATATTTAAATGCCATTTAACAAAGAAAAATCAACCAAAAAAAATGAGTTCGCGTGTCACCTCTGACACCGTGTCATAGGTTCGCCATCACTGGCCTAAGCAGCACTTAAGGAGACAATGCACATGCACTGTGACCAGACACCCCTTGGTTGTCTTCCCACCTAAGACGGAGAGGTTCAGTTTCTCAGTCCTTTTTTCATGGACTCTTGAACCCTTAGGACAGTGGTCGGCAAACTCATTAGTCAACAGAGCCAAATACCAACAGTACTTCTTCAAAATGACTCGCCCAGGCCAAAAACCGACTTCTGCGCATGGGCCACGAAGTTTCAATCGCACTGTACGCGCGACGTGGTATTTTGTGGAAGAGCCACACTCAAGGGGCCAAAGAACCACATGTGGCTCGCGAGCCGCAGTTTGCCGACCACTCCTTAGGACCTATTTGCAAAGAGATATGCAGAAATTAGCTGTGGCCTCATCACTGAAACCAATAGTAACTAAGCAGTTAAGGGGTTCAAATATATGGTGACAGGAGACAACTTTGGGTGGTGAACACACAACGTAATATACAGATGATATACCATAGAATTGTACACTTAAACCTATATAATTTTATTAACCAATGTCAACCCCATAAATTTAATTAAAAATGGGTTAAATGAAAAAAAACCCCACACACACACTAAAAAAAACCTCATGAAGAACTAAACACTTGTTGCAGAGATCACCCCAGATTAAAACAAGTGAACGAAGGAACAAACAAACACCCACATCTTGTGCAGTGCTTTTGAAAACCTATGCTTGTCCTCCCTTTGTCACTCTTTGTAGTTGTCTGCTTTTTAAATTAAAAATAAGTTTTGGTCACATAGGATGTACTTTATATTCTACCCCAGCAAATTAGGGTGGCCACTGATGTGCTTGGTCTCTTTCTTCAATTTCCTTCAGTTTCCCATTGACCTGAATTTAGTTCCACATTAAGGCACATATCCTTTAGAAAACAGGAAATCAGGAGCCCTGGGTGCTGGTCTGGCTCTGCCGATGTCTGGCCAGTATGATCTTGGGCGAGTTACAGCACCTCCCTGGACTTCCGTTGCTTGCAATTACAGACCCTGACTAAAACAACCAGACCACTGGCTAATTGACCAGAACCTGCCCCTCCGCAAATCCTCAAGTGGTAGGCGCTATCTGCAGTCTTCATTCCTCCCTTTTCCATGACAATTTTCCGGCTTGTGTGGCCCCTTCCCACAGGCCCTTGGTACTTCCCATGGTGCTCTTGACTGTTACATCTGTCCTTCCACCTTTTTCAAAGTCAGCCCTCATTGGAAGGGCCCTATGCTCTGTACCCCTTTGTTCCTCTGCCTCATGTAGAAATCCTCTTTTGAGGTGGAAAATATCTAATTAGTGAATTCAGACTCTAAAATGTAATTGGCTGTTACCAACCTAATGTGTTCTTTCTTTGGTGGTCATTTTAATTTTAGTGGATGGATGACAATATTTAGCTAATTGATAGAAAAGTAGAATCTTAGTTACCAGTGTCCAGCTGGTTTATAAGGGCCTTCTGGTTGCCCTTACCTCACAACCCAAAGGCAGCCTCCTATTTTGCTCATGGAGGGTGGGTTTGAGGGCAGCCAACTGGAAGCATCTTGTGAAAGAATAAAATACCCACCGTCAAGATTTCATAGAGAGGAGGGGGCAGAAAGGTAGAGAGCTGCAGGAAATAGTAGGTGTGGGCTGGAAGGCTGCTGTGACAGTGCCAGTGCAGGCAGAGGGCAGCTCGGTGGCTTGGGGGACCACAGGCACCCAGAAAGTCTCTAATATGGGAAGAAGGGGGTAGGGAGTAGATGAACAGGAAAATGGGTATTGAGACTTGGGTTTGAATCCCCATTCAGGCATTCACTGGCTCTATGAACACACACATCAGTCAATCACTTTAAGCCTCAGTTTTCATCTGTAAAAATGGGGATGGTTATAATACCTATCTTATAAGATTATTGTGGAAATTAAATGAGATAATTAATGTGAAAGTACCTAGTAAAAGGTAGGCTTAGAGAGCCATGTCTCCAGAGAATCTGGGTGGCCAGGTATTGTTGTGTGTTTTTTTTAAAGCTCCTCAGGAGATTGGAATGCTAGAGCTTATAACAGCTGTGATCATATATTTCACTTCCTTTACATAATTCATAGTGTTGCCCAGGGGTCAGGCATGAGTGTGAGTAGGTGGTTGGCTCCTCATTTCCAAAAAGGAAATTATGTAGGCCCAAGAACCTTATTAGACTTGTGAAGTTACAGGTTTGAAGGGCCATCCAGTCCAATTATTCATCTGTTGGTTGCATCATTCTTGCCAAGTGGTAGTTTAGGCCAGTGTTTCTCCAACTTTAGCTGGTATGAGAATCACCTGGAGGGCTTGTTAAAACCCATACTGCTCAGCCTCTGCCCCAGAGTTTCTGAATCCATAGACCTGGGGTGTGGCCTGAGAATCTTGATTTTTAACATGTCCCCAGATGAGGATGCTGCTGCTGGTCTGGGGACCACACTGAGAACCACTGATCTAGACAGAGCTTACCAGAAAAGTTCTTCCTTTGTGAGCCTGTTCACCTATCATCTGATAGCCTATAGCTCTGACATAATCTGCTGGGAAGTTCTGATATTAACCTGAAATCTCTCTAGCCCTTTTACCTGTAGGCTCTTTGTCTTGTCCTTTGATGGTAGAGTTAAACATTATTTATATTAGCCTTAACAAAAAGCACTTTGGTGAGCTCTGGTTTGTAATTCTCCATTCTAAGGGTAAAAGAGAACCCAACTGTATTGGTACTTTAGAAGTATGGTAAAAACCTTAAATCTGATCTCCTAGTCCTAGTCCTAGGATTACAGTTGCAATTGAACAAATGAATTCTAAATGCCCAGTGTGTTTAAGGAGTGGGAGATACCTAAGTGAACAGCCACTTCAGGATTTCCTTTGGAAGGCTGGACTAGCTACTCCCAGCTCGATAGACATGGGTGTTTAGTGATGGACAACTCAGTGCTCCTCCGTGGTTCTGCCACAGCTTTGTGGACTTATAACCATTCTAGCAATGAAATGCATATTTTGGCACACACGCAGCTTGCTCGACAAATAAAAGTTTAATAGACGTATATCTGAAAGTTTCTAGCACTTCAGGGAGATTTTGAGATTTATTCTAGCATACCATACAATGAGTTTTATTGGGAACTGCAAAATATGTAATTTTAATAGGATTGGTAAGCACAAAACTTTGACACCACTGAAAAAATATTGGCCATGCCAAGGCAACCCCTATAAAAGTTTGCAGAATGTTTCAGAAAAGAATTATTAGGGGCTGATTTTAGTGGAGCTTCAGCCAAGGCCTCATTTTTAAGGAAACATATCTATGTTTCTAAGGAAAGAATAGGTAGTGGCTGCCTTTAAAGATAGGCTAATCTGCTGATTTTTGTAGCTAATGTGAGGAAAAGTCATGGATATTGTTTTGGGTATATTTGGTGAAAAAGACTAATAATTAAGAGGTACAGACAAATTTCTTATAACAATGAGTCTTATTAAATCAGCTATGTTTTAGGAAAACACTTCAAGGTGAAATGACAGTGCTCTTTTGCATTTAAAAGCTGGAAATTTAAGTATTAGGGAACTGGGTGTTTTCCTTATTACTCATCTTCATCATTGGGCCCAAGCTAAGATGCTTTATTTATTTTTTTAACACACACACACACACACACACACACACACACACACACACACATATATATATATATATATATAGAGAGAGAGAGAGAGAGAGAAACATTGATGTGAGAGTGAAACATCGATTGGCTGCCTCCTACTACCCCCTCTCTGGGATCAAGCCAGCAACCCAGGCATGTATGTGCCCTGACTAGGAATCGAACTGTCAACCTTTTGGTACACATGACAAAGCTTAACCAACTGAGCCACACTGAAGTCACAGAGATGCTTCATTTCTTGCTGATGAATGTAGCGTGTGCATCTTGGTCCACTAGGTAAAGAGCTTTCCAGCCCCACTCCTTTGTGGCCTTAACATCTCATTTTCATTGTCCATTGAAAATGAGAGAGTAAT
The DNA here is from genome assembly GCF_014108235.1 of Myotis myotis. Classification (NCBI taxonomy): domain Eukaryota; kingdom Metazoa; phylum Chordata; class Mammalia; order Chiroptera; family Vespertilionidae; genus Myotis; species Myotis myotis. The sequence continues at coordinate 20,778,536 of NW_023416315.1, read as the reverse complement.
TCCTGCCCCATAGCTTGTTGTGAGATATTATGGGATGCTATACAAATGACACACTCAACACACTCAGCCTGGAGACCAATACATGCCTCTATAATAGTCCATACAGCCTGGGGTAAGGGTCAGTGAATAGTGACATCCTTACCCCAAGGAAAAGAAAACCATATGGTCACTCCCTGAAGGGAAACTGTTGTCCCAGGTCTCCACCATCTTTTAACTGAGGGCCTGTAGCAGTTCTTCCCAACTGTGTGCCCTAGAACATGGCTGTCCAATTAGATCTTAAGAAGTAGCTGTGAACACAGGGCTCTGTGGTCAACACACTTGGCAAATGCTGCTAATAGGCACATTAGCATATTAAGGTCAGTGAAGAGCCCCACAGTGAAGAAACCTATCCAACGTTGTTTAAGGAAGTAGTTCCTAAGCTTATTCCAGCGACAGGAATGCACTGACAAGACTACTAACACCCTAGGGGACACTGGTACCCCTCAGGACAGAGTTAGGGAGCTACTGATTGAAACCCTTTAAATCAGTAAGACAGACTTTGTCCTTGGTGCTTATGGGTCCCAGCCCATAGTAGGTATGGACCATATAATTGGTTGTTTGTACATTTCAATTTCCTGCCAAAACAATGGCTTCCTGGGGACACAACTTGTTTGCATTGTCACTAAAAACAGGGAATGCTGCACAAATCTTTTTCCTCTACACCTCTGTCCCTACTATGCTGCCAGGTTGGTGAACTTCATTGAACAGACTTTGGATGTGCCAACATCTTGTTCTGACCCATCTTTCCAAAGAAGTCATAGTAAGGCGAGGATTGTTTGGCCCAGATGCCCAAAGCAGAGGTGGCTGCCTGTAGTTCACACTCCCCTGGGGCAGATCTGAGTGATGGCCAGGTGCCAAGAAGCCTGAGAAAGGTGCTTCCCGCTTTTCTGCAGAGAATTTGCTTGCCAAAGGCAGGTGAGACCCCGAATCAAGGGTTCCGCTCTCCAACACCAGGCTCTATCACTGCAAGTTTCACTCAGGACAGTGCTTTTATTCTGTTTTTCCTTACAGCTCAACCCTCTTTCCTCTTAGAAAGGAAGCTTTTGTGTTTGGCCTGGTCCTGAGGCTTCGGCAAACTTCCTGCCTGCGCTGGCTCTTGGTTCACCTTCCTGTGCTGACTTGTTGTGGCGAGGGCACGCTCACTCACAGGTTTTCCCTCCCCGGGTTCTGCACATGGCCCAGCTACACTTCTTCAGACGTGCTCCCTTCTGTGGAGAAATGAGCGCTGCCAGAGACCGGCTCTGTGACAGGGAGGGCTAGCTAATTGGCTGTCTGCCCCGAATGATAATCTGGAAGTGATCAGTGGAGAAAAAAGATAACACAGCTGTGATTTTCAGGGAGACAGGTCCCGGTTTTTCTACCTGCCAACCACGTTTCCTCTGAGGAGTTTTTTCCGCAAGTTGCTATAAAAGAGACCTTTTAATCTTGTTTCAAAAGCCTGGAGACCCAAGTCTTTCCAGATCTTGGGAAGAAAGCAGGCCAGGAAAACGTGCGTTGCCGAGGAGTCTGGGGGTTTATAGGGGAACGTGGTGGAGGGCAGGCGGGCAGGCAGGATGCCATTGCAATGCTGTGTCTCAGCTCTGTGTGTGCTTGAGAGGACTCGGTGCTCTTGCCTCCAAGGGCTTTCATCCACAGCTCTGATACGGTTTGTGGGTGGGGATGGAGAGTGTCTCAGAGGTTGATGAGCATAAATCTGTCAGTGGGTGATTTTCAGACATCTGCCTGGAGCAATTGCAGACAAACATGGGAGTTATTGGTGCCACAATGTACCTGATGAGGCCTGGGAAACCCAGAGCCAGAGAGATCGCCTGGGAGACTGCTGGGATGGGGAAAAAAGGCTGTCAGTAATAAACAGTTTATCATTTAACTTTGGATCTAAGAAGGCAGAAAAAAAAAAAAGAACATAATCAATCAGGATTGGGAGCTTGGGAGTTAAACACGTTTTTTGTTTGGAGTCAATGAATGCTATAGAAACACACAGCTGGATCCTGGCATTGTCTGCATGTATCTTCGGAATCCAGGGTCCATCCTGCCACCAGGCTGGCTTTAGCTTAGCGACATGGCTTAGGAAGCCCCCAGGATGTGGTTTCAGAGATTTACTCAACTGGGGTATTTCATCTTTCTTCATATTTAACTGGCAGAGTTACCTATATTTATAGTAGACGTTTCTGGGGACTTAGTAGAGCATAGTCGATTCAACAGCTGTTAATCTGGTTACATTTAAAAATACTTTTTAAATTTTTTTTATTTTTACTTTTTATTGATTTCAGACAGGAAGAGAGAGGAGGGGGGAGGGAGGGAGGGGGAGGGAGAGGGAGGTAGAGGGAGAGAGAGGGAGAGAGAAGGAGAGAAGGAGAGAGGGAGAGAGATATGAATGATGAAAATTATTGATTGGCTGCCTCCTGCATGCCCCACACTGGGGATAGAGCCCGCAACCTGGGCATATGCCCTGCCTGGGAATCGAACCATGACTTCCTGGTTGATGGGTTGACGTTCAATCACTGAGCCCCACTGGCTAAAAATACTTTTAAAATTACCTGCTGATTTAGAATGTAGAAAGCATGTGGTAGAAGGAAGAGGGGGGGAGGGGGGGCCCTGGGGCTCCTCTAAGGTCAGTATCCTAATCTTCAACATGGGGAATAATAATACTTGTCCCACAAAGTTGTTGGGAGGGCCAACCATAAAAATGACCTTGCCACTCATAGAATGCCAGCTTCTCATTCTGAAGAGAAGTCATGACTTAAGAGGCTGGCATACTTATGAAATTGACACCCACCTAGGAATTTGTCAAAACCAAAGGAGACCCTGTGTTTTATGAGATCCATTCTATCTCCTTCCCTGATCATATTTATCTTATGACTCTTTGCTTTCTGCTGCCTGTGTCTCTGCTTCGGTTTTTCCCTGTTGCACAATGCTAAATTGGCATCTCTGGCAAAAGGTTGAGAAATGCTGTGCACCCCTGTACAGATAACTCAGATCCTCTCAGGTTCCTGGTGGTGTAATGAGGAGAGATCCTCACCAGCATGAAACCAGAGTGGGCACTGCAGTGACTGCCTTTAAATCAGAAAGAGACTTCTGGCTGTTGTTTTTCATGTGTCAAAGACCAAACAGCTGGTTTCTCCCTGATCCCACCTGGGGCATCCCATAAACTTCAAATTTCAAAACACAAAACTTCAAAAGACACTGTGGGTGGGCAAAGGGTAGAGGCAGAGCTCTAATATATTTGACTTCCTGCATCTCTGAACTCCTGGAGCATCAATAGTCGATGCTGTGCCGTGTGAATCAGGAGCAGAAAACACAGGAGCTAAAAGCAATGGCTTTGTACATATTCAGACAGACATGGTTTGAAGCTCCGTTTCACAATCCATAATTAAGTGACATGGGACATGTTTAGTTTTCTGACTCCTAGTTTCCTTGTCCTCCTCATTCATTGTCTTATTGCAAGAATTAAATTAGGTGATGTATGTAAAGTATTTTGCACAGTAAGTCTTCAATGCATATTTATTAATAACAATGTACAGTATATTTTAGATAACTGTTCCATGTGTGTCATACATCTCTTCATTTCAATGTTAAGTAATGTAAGGGGGACTGCATCTAATATTTCTTGAGTCCCTCATGGCATCACCACAGCAATGACTGAACACACAGAGATGGTCATTCAACGTTGGAAACACTGGCCTCTAACAACAAGGCAAAGTCAACTATTAGCAGATGAAGACTGAACCCAGAATCTACTTAAGACTCTTGAAGTCATTTTTTAAAGCTCAAATACATTTCTAGAATGTCACAGTAATACTGTAACAGTGGCATTTTCTAATAAATTCTTCATATATATTTTTCCAAATTAATGAAGTTATCTAGTTTTAAAACCTACCAGACATTCTTAGTATTTACCTCAAGGATTTTTAGAATGGTTCTGACATTCCAATCTACCACAGTCTATGTTTCTCTTCTACAAATCTATATATATAAAAGGCTAATATGCAAAGTGTCCCCTCGGGAGTTCGATTGCTCGCTACGACATGTGCTGACCACCAGGGGGCAGCATGGAACGAAGGAAGACCCCAGCTGGCAGCTGGGGAAGGAAGGCCCCGATCGCCAGCTAGGCCTAGGGAACCTACCTGTGTGCAAATTCTGTGCACCGAGACTCTAGACTAGATAATAAAAGCCTAAGTGAGTATTGTGGAACGACCAGAATGACCAGTTGCTATGATGCGCACTGACCACCAGGGGGCAGACGCTCAATGCAGGAGCTGCCCCCTGGTGGTCAGTGTGCTCCCACAGGGAGAGTGCCACTCAGCCAGAAGCTGGGATCATGGCTGGCGAGTGCAGCGCTGGTGGTGGGAGCCTCTCCCTCTTCCGTGGCAGCACTAAGAAGGAGTGAGCTGAGCAGTAAGGAGCAGCGAGCAGGCAGGCACTAAGGAGCGAGGGGTCCTGGACTGTGAGATGGATGTCTGACTGCCAGCTTAGGCCCACTTCCCACAGAGAGCGGGCCTAAGCCACCAGTCGGACAGCCCCCGAGGGGTCCCAGACTGCAAGAGGGTGCAGGCTGGGCTGAGAGAACCCCTCCCCCCAACCCCAGTACACGAATTTCATGCACCGATCCTCTAGTTCTCTGATATTAAGCTCATCTCCTCAGTTCAGATCACCACAAAGGGACTTTCAATATGATACGCGAATGTTGTATTATTGATATAGCCAATCTGCAATGTGTTGGTTCTAATAATGATGCCTCAGCCAATGCGATGCAGATGTTCTAGAAATACCCACTCCAGCAAAAAGTAAATTGCAAAAATGAACAGATGAAATTCTTTTCTAAGTTTCAAAATATGTTTATTGCATCCCTTGAGGTACTAGTGGGTTAAACTGAAAATGCAGGTATTATTTTAAAAAATACAAATATTTCAAAATTTTACTGGTTCTCCAAAGGGCCTCAGTTTCCCCCCACAATACCTCATTCTCAGACTTACTTGAGAGAAGAGCTGAACTGCGTGGCTTGACCCAGAGGGCATGTTCAGGCTGGGAGAGACTAAGAGAGGCAGGGCCAGTTCCTGGTCCAAGAATTGTGCCAAAAAGACCTGTATTTAAAAATGAACAGAGTTAAATACTCTTAGTAGAAGCACATGATACCACCCTAACTCCTAAGCTGCTATATGGGAGAGAAAGAAATGCCATGGTTCATGAAAATATAAATTGCTTAGGCTTTTGAAGATTGATAATATACTCCCTTGAACTGATTACATAGGGGAAGAAATATGAAAAGTATCAGGCAAGTTCTCCCAAGCATCATCTACTCAACAGATTCCAATTCTGGACTGACTCTTGCATAAAGAGGCTGTCTTGTGGCATTTCAACTAAAGAAGCCAGTTTATCTAGACTATAAAAGGTCTAATTGAATTGGTGTACTGTCTCAGGAGATCATTCCTCTCTTTTCTAGTTTGAGTTCAGGGGCTAGAACAGTGATGGTGAACCTATGACATGCGTGTCAGAGGTGACACGTGAACTCATTTTTTTGGTTGATTTTTCTTTGTTAAATGGCATTTAAATATATAAAATAAATATCAAAAATATAAGTCTTTGCTTTACTATGGTTGCAAATATATGTGACAAGGCACCAGAGTTAAGTTAGGGTTTTTCAAAATGCTGACACGCCGAGCTCAAAAGGTTCGCCATCACTGGGCTAGAACATACTTTAAAACCTGAACTCTAGCTTGGAATGAACAAGTAGGCATAGCGTAAAACTTCAGGAGAGGTAAAGAAAGAAAACAGCTCTGCCATATTACTTAGTTCATGTTACTCGGCCTATGAGTCAAAGGACAACTGAACAACTCAGTTGGTGAGGCCAAAAACAAACAAACAAACAAACCACAATTGTCTTATAGATTAATTCTTGAAGCTTTATTTGTTCTTTACTTGTGTAACTTGCTTACATAGAATACCTTTACCCATCACTTGGAGTACCTTTACCCATCAATGTTGGTAAGTTGCAGGACAGTTTAAAAGAGTGAAGGTGTGTTATCCTATGATTCTCAATATTTGTGGTGAAAGATTGATAGTATTTTCTTGTTACTTTCTGAACAAAGGATAAAGAAGAGGCTGGATCTTCAGACTTTAAGAAAATGCCACTTCTAGCTCTCATGCTGCCTCTTGAGGTACATTTGGAGTTGATGGAGGTCTATGTAGTTGAACCCTCCACCTCACCCTTCCCATTGCCCAACCAGGATGCCTCATGATTTCCCCATGAAGTCCAGGATTAGCACCTTAAAGAAAGAAATGATCACCCACCCCTGGAATTTGCTTCTTCAATTATTATTTAATAGAGACCCAGTGCACGAATTTGTGCACGTGTGGGGTCCAGCCAGCCCGCCCCGACTGGGGGCTGGCAGGGTGGAGGGGCTGCCTGTGGTTGGCGGGCTGGCCCTGCCCCCTGGTTGAACTCCCAGTCAAGGGGACAATTTGCATATTAGCCTTTCATTATATAGGAAGGATAGTCTATCTCAAGTGATATCCCATGCATTTGGAGACAGTGTTAACTGATAAAAGTTGTTGGGTGGCTGGGGTCTGGAAAAGTAGCTATACTTTTAAAATTGATTTTAGTGAAAACAATTCTCTTTTATAAGTCTTTTTACTACAAATTGGTTAATTAGTTTTTTAAAATGTAATCTTGATGTAACACAACCCCATGTAAGCAGCACAGATTATAAAAGCTATAGCTATCTGATGAGAAAATGATTCCCTTCTTACCCAGCGGTGTGGTTCAGTGGTTGAGCATAGACGAATGAACCAAGAAGTCAGGATTTGATTCCCGGTCAGGGCATATGCCTGGGTTGGGGCTTGATGCCCAGTGTGGGGCTCGATGCCCAGGTTGGGGCTCAATCCCCAGTGTGGGACATGTAGGAGGCAGCCGATTAATGATTCTCTCTCATCATTAATGCTTCTATTCCCTCTCCTATCTTTTCTCTGAAATCAAGAAAAGCATACACACACACACACTGAGAAGCCAGATTATTATGACCACCCCATCAATATTTCGTTGGGTCACCTTTGCCTTCAGTACTGCGGCGATTCTTCTTGGCAGACTCCATGAGACGTTGGAAGGTGATGCGAGGCATCTGACACCATGCCTGATGAATAGCACTGTCCAGTTCTGTGAGATTTGATGGTGGAACCAGCTGCCTGATGGCTCTTTTAACTTCATCCCACAAATGCTGAATTGGATTGAGATCTGGTGATTTTGGGGCCACCTAAGCAAGGTAAAGTCTCCCTCATGTTCTTGAAACCATTCCTGCACAATACGAGCACCGTGGCATGACGCATTATCTTGTTGGAAGAAGCCATCTCCATTGGGATACGCCATCAACATGATAGGATGAACCTGATCAGCAACGATACATAGGTATGTTGTGCTATTCAGACATTGTTCCACATGAATTAAAGGGCCCAAATCATGCCAGGAAAACATGCCCCAAACCATAACACTGCCCCCACCAGCTTGAAGGGCTGTACTTGTGCATGTGGGGTGCATGCTTTCATGCTGTTTCTGCCAAATTCTCACTCTGCCATCTGCATGATGCAACTGGAAACGTGATTCATTGGACCACATGACTTTTTTTCCAATGCTCGACTGTCCAATCCTTGTGTTCCTGTGAGAACTGGAGACGCTTTATCCTGGTAACTGCAGAATGCAAAGGTGTTCAAACAGGCCTTCGGCTTCCATCCCCCGTACGATGCAGTCTACGGCTAATTTGCCTACAAACATCAGGTGGTCATAATAATCTGGCCACTCAGTGTATTTTAAAAATATGAAAATGATTCCCTTGTCAAAGAGGAGAAATTCTTTAACCAGGAATCCAGGTGCATTTAACCAGAGGATCCTGCCTAGGGAAGCTGGTGATGGCAGAGGTTAAAGAAACTTATACAAGCACCTGGGCCCTGCAGGAGACCAGTTCAGTGGCCTTCCCTGTCAGGCTTCCCTTCCCCATTGACTCCTAGCTCAGATCCTGCCTGATCCTAATGGCCTGTTTTGCATAAATAAGCTGTCCTGTGTAAATACCTGTGTAAATACCTGTTTCAGAACTTAGGAAATGTGGTGGAGATTTTTTTTTAATGAAGGTTTCAGGCCAAGTGGAGGCCCAGATCCTCAGCCAAGATAATTATTGGTGAGTGAATAAATTATGCGTGCCCATGCTTGCTGTCTATTTAAACCAAGATAACATTTTAAATATCAGAACCCTCACTTTACACAATAGAGACAAGATTATCCAACACTTCCATTTTAGTCGTGGGTTCATAAACCAGAAAACAATCCTTAAATTAAGCAACAACTAATACAATGTGAGTGGGAAGGCAAAATAAGTACAGTTTGGCCCTCCTTACCTGTGTTTCGCTGAGGTTTCAGTTACCATAGTCAACCACGGTCTGAAGATATTACGTGGAAAATTCCAGAAAGAAACAATTCTTAAGTTTTACATTTTGCGCTGTTCTGAGTAGCTCTATGAAATTCCCCACTACCCTGCAGTCTTGCCCTGTATGTGAGTCGTCCCTTCTTGTCTCCACGCACGCGCCCTCTGCACGCCGCACGC